>NC_053489.1:403227641-403854641 GCF_905171775.1 Rana temporaria | reverse complement strand
CCGAAGATGGACACCGGACCCGCCGAAGATGGACACCGGACCCGCCGAAGATGGACGCCCGACCCGCCGAAGATGGACGCCCGACCCGCCGAAGATGGACGCCGGACCCGCCGAAGAGGACACCCGACGAGGCCGCAGAAGGACGCCGGACCCGACGAGGCCGCAGATGGACGCCGCGCAAGACATCAAAACTGTAAGTACAAAACAACAAAAAATCTTTTTTTCCCACAGGATTGGGGGCCACTTTGGGGGTGCGCGGTATACGCCAGAGCGCGTTATACCGCGATAAATACGGTACATTACATGGACAAAAGCTTGTTGACACCTGATCATCATAAATACCAAATGTATGCGGACATCCCCTCCCCCCCCCAAATTATTAAAGCGTTATTAAACTGAAAATCAAACATTTATTATATTCCAGCTTACCAATTCTTATGCCGTGTACACATGATCGGAAGTTCCGATGGAAAAAGTCAGACAGATTTTTCCATAGGAAATTCCGACCATGTGTATGCCCCATTGGAGAAATTCCATCGGAAATTCAGATGAATTCTATCGGAGTTTAAATATAGAACATGTTCTATTTTACTCCAATGAAATTAGTCGGAATTCCAACTCGTTTTTGGTCAGGCAAAAGCCTGATCGTGTGTATGCGTCATTAGATGTGATGCATGCATTAATTTTATTTTTTAGGCTTTGTTTCCATTAGTTTCACCTGGGGGATCTAGCCATTAAGTTGTTTTGTTGTTTTTCAAAAGAACAAGCTCTCCTGCAAATGTAGCAATTAGAGTATTGGGCAGATTCATCAAAGAGATACGACGGCGGATCTCCTGATCCGCCGTCGTACCTCTGAGTCCAGCCGGTCGGATCTATGAGGCTGATTCATAGAATCAGATTCCGCATAGATCTCCCTTAGATCCGACTGGTGTAAGTGACTTACACCAGTCGAATCTTAGGCTGCAATCTACCGCCGGCCGCTAGGTGTCGTCGCTTTTTTTTACGCGTCGGATATGCAAATGAGGAGAACCGCAGATTCAAGTCCGTACGCCCGCCCGTTGCTTTTTTTTAATGTCGTTTGCGTTCGGTTTTTTCCGGCGGATAGCTACCCCTGCTATATGAGGGGTAGCTAATGTTAAGTATGGCCGTCGTTCCTGCGCCGAGATTCAAATTTTTACGTCGTTTGCGTAAGTCGATCGGGAATACAGACGGCCGCAATTGACGTAGCTGCCGCAAACAATGACGTCCTAGCAACGTCATTTGGAGCATGCGCACTGGGAAATTTCGCCGGCGGCGCATGCGCAGTTAAATCGGCGCGGGAACGCGCCTGATTTAAATTGTACACTCCCCCTAGCCGCGGAATTTGCATTCCGCCGGGGGAGTTACGACCCCGACATGTTTCATCAACTGATTTATTCATGGGGTTTAAATCAGTTGATGAAACATGTCGGGGTGTGATTGCTAAAGTCACAACCGCTACCTTAACCTGCTAGTTTGGACGTGGAATGGTCTAACTTTTTTTGCTACCAGCTTAATCACCTGAGCAGCAGCTCCAGCACCACCTGCATAAGGGCTGTGAGTAATAACTTGGGCTATTCGTTGGTCCGCTGTGACCACTAGTTCACCTGGAGGAAAATTATTTTCGTTTGTGTGTACACCGTGCTATTTTTGGATTTCATTCACTGCTTTTGACAAGAATTATGTTTGTGAGTGCTACTTTTGGGAGATTTTTAGTGTGTTATTAAAAAGTTGTGTTACAATATCACACTATTGTGCTCTCTCTCTTCATTGCATATGGATGTCATCTTGGAGTTTTCTGTTTGCATCGGATCTTCACCCTTTTAACTGAATGCTCCACTCCACTAAGAAGGAGCTCCATCAATTAATAACTGATTGGGTCAGTTAAAAAGCCTGTGTGCCTAAACACGAGAGTGTCAGGCCATTTGTTGCGGTGAGTTTGCATTTCTGGTGGTGGAAGCACGTAGTCACTATGGTGTGGTGAAAGCACTCACTGAAGATTGTGAAGGAATTTCTTCTGTTTTTCACCTATGAACTTTATTTATGTTCACCTAGTCAGTTAATGGACTTTTTTGCCAACCTGTTATTTTTGGTGCAATTTTGGCACATATTTTGGACACGTATATATTATCTCACTTAGAGGGTGGATTATTCACATATTTTTCACTGTGTCACTGTACTAATATTATATATGTTGTTTCATTTTTCACGTATTAATTTGTGAGCGCTGTTTAATATCACATTTGGTACCTTTTTCACATTAGGTAGCACTGTATTTGCATATTAACAATTTTTTGAATTCATACTTTTATAGCAGCAGCTCATGTATATTTAATAATTTATTCATTTATTTTATTAATATCACTATAGTTCACATTTATTCTCCAGCTACGCGCAGTGAGGGTGGCCACAGTAGACGGCCTTTATCTCCACCCCCTTTTTCCATTTGTTTTTTATTTGCTAAATAGGTTCCTTTAAGCTAGTGCATTGTTGGTCCACTTACCCTTTCCTTCAAATTCCCTTCTAAAAATGTGTTTTTCTTTGTTTTCTTTGTCTGAATTTCTCACTTCCTGTTCCTCCTCAGTAAGCTGTTCAGTAAGCTGTTCTGACTGACTTTGCACAGCTCAGAGGATGGTGGAAAGCTTACTGAGAAGAAACAGGAAGTGAGAAATTCAGACAAAGAAAAAAAACATTTAGAAGGGAAATCGTAGGAAAAGGTAAGTGAACCAACAATGCACTAGCTTAAAGGAACCTATTTGGAAAAAAAAAACCTTTACAACCCCTTTAAGTTTATTCTACTCACCCGTTATCAACATGCTATTTTTTAAATAAAACCTTTCTGTTTTCATTACATACTCCTCTCCTCATTGCTCCCCTATACAATATAGGCAGATCATAGCTTGTGGGAAGGGCAGGTAAAGCTCTGTATATAGTTTCCTGAAGAAATGACAGCTAGAGATGTGCACAACAAGTGTACCTAACCATATACTTACCAACTATGACTCCCTGCTGACAGCAAAATGTAAACAAAAAATGTCATTAGGCAGGCCCGGAATAGGGGAAGATCCCAACCCCCTCTTGAGAATGAGCAGCTTATTCTTCCAAAAAAATGAAAAGTAAATAAAACAAGTCCTTTTTTAAAAAACAAAAAAAACATGTCCCCTGATGTAAATCCAGCATCAATCACAATGAACACCAGCCTCTGACCTGTTAAAAAAAAAACGGGAAGGCGACCTGTCTAGGGACACTAGCCAAATAATGGCTGTGTCTCCGCTGCTGATAAGTAAATACTTGGGTGGGGTTACTGGGTGGCCACCCCTTATAAGATGTATGTCATGCATGGGGGGGCAAGTGCTATCATGGGGGCATGGTCTCCTTACCAGCAGGGGAAAATCATCTTTCATTGGGCGAGCGTCTCTGGACGGGACTGGTCGTGTTCTCTAATCGCATTGCCCTTGCGATCTGCAGGAGGTGTCAGTGCCAAGTTAATGACACCCCAATTGCAGATTGCAAATACCGCCACTGGAATAAAAATAATCGTACCCATACAACCTGGGGGCTTTATTTCATGTACTGCATGTACCATTATTGCAGTTAATATATATATATATATATATATATATATATATATATATATATATATATATATATATATATATATACAGGGATTTTTTTAGGGGGAACTTGGGGGAACTCAGTTCCACCACCTCTGGCTCAGACCCTTTGGTGCCTGCTCACCATAATCACTTGTAAACACAGAAGTCTGGTTTCTTTGTTTACAAGTGACAGCTTTGTAACCCCCTGAACTTTGCACTCTGTATGTAATGCAATCCTGGAATGTAATGCCCCTTTAAGACCCTTCTACTATTTGTGAAATCTGAATGGGTCGTGGTTGAGTTCCTGCACCTATTTTCTGAGAAAAAAAGCTCTGCATATATATATATATATATATATATATATATATATATATATATATATATATATATATATATATATATATATATATATATATATATGTTCCAATAGTAGCCATTTGAATTTCTGCTTTTCTTTGTCTTATTTAATATCTTGCAATGTATTATTATATTAAATCAGTGGCTGGATGCTTTAAATTCATAAGTGATTGACTTTACAAGTTCGGAAACTACAATAATCAATTACCAATGCTGCAATTGGAAGATGTGGATATATGTAAGAATCTTTTAGTAAATTATAACAATACTGTCATATGGAGACAAGATTTTTTAAATCATGAATAATCTTTTTATTTTAAATGTTCTTCATATATTGTTGACATTTTATCACAATGAGCTGTTCTCAGCATGGCTATCCGTGAATTTGTTTAGTTTATATATTACCATTTATTAAACTATTTTTTATAGTTTATAGTATATGTTTTGGGGGTTGTGCAGGTTTGGTGTTAGAATTTATGTTTTAATCGAAATTTTTCTCTCAGATCATGGTTATTTAATATGAGTAACCAAAATTGTTAGATAATGATTTAATAACTTCAGTTGGATGACTTTATAAATCTTTTTATATACTGTATATATTTTATAATATAATTTTAATTATTCATTACAAATAATATTTAGTATTCACCAGACATGTATCTCATATATGGGGAATCACTACACATCCCTTAAAAGATTACATTGTTCTGCCCCATGGCATTCATTTCTTGCATAAACAAGAAAATGTAGTATTACGTCTCTATATGTTTTTTTGAGCATATGTGAATACATTCAATAAATTTGAAACTCAGTAAATAAGCAGTGATGATTTAAAACATGTATTCTCTTTTATAATTCTGAGTTTAATTCACATAGGTACATACATGATATTCTTGGTACATATGTATGCTGAGTTTCCTGTATAGGAGCCTAATATAATGATCATGCCTGAATTATGCTATCTTGATGGAATTTAGTAGAAAGCTTTTACTGACCAAAACCTTCCCAGCTTAAGCTACACATGGTTTATCACATACATCATTCCCTTCAAGTCGCTTATCTTGCAACTGAATATTGATCTAGTCTCGAACATTGCTTGAAATAATTGGTCAAATTCATTTTTTTTAGGATCCCCGGCATGTAAATGACGGGCAGCTATCTGCTTGCTAATTGTTCTCAGCAAGATATTTGTGGCTACTATAATTTGCTCCTATCTTATCGGGACATCCTTTAAAGTATGGCTGGCGGTAATGGGACAAGGGACATGTGAATGTAATGAATGTAATGAAGCCATAGATTATGCTAATTTCCCACCATCAACACAGTCAGTGTTGTTGGGAGAATCCCTCTGGCTGTGCTAATGTATTCTGGGAGCCGGAGGTTTCCTGCCATCAGAATACATTGATCACTGTCGGCAGCTATAGTCGCTTGCAGTGACCAAGCGAATAAAAAAAACGACAGGCTGGTTGTACTGAAAACGATTAATAGATTGACTTTTATACAACCAGCCTGCCCATACATGGATCGAAATGTGTCCGGTTCAGCAGTAACCGGTTGTATTTCAATCCATGTATGGCCGGCTTAAAGCAACCTACAAACATTACAATGATCAATGCCAAATCCAGGTTATAAAAGCAACACCTAAAACAATGATATATCTGCATTAACATGTAAACTAAAGTATTGGTAACTGATTGTCTGATTTATTACCCATTGTCCTTCATCCTTCATCACTCAAATTTTCCAAGTAAAAAATACATACAGTAGTTGATGACAATGCTAATAAAGTGATGAATGATGCTTCATCCAAATAAGGATTCACTCTGAATTGATCAGATTTGACGTGGGTAAAGCTGCCCTTAATTATACCCATTCTGCAGGCTGAAGAAATTTAACAGATTCCTTCATCCACGTCAAACAGCACGAATGGATGAATCGCCTGCTACAGCTACAGGGGTAGCACAGTGGTGTAGTGGTTAGCACTTTCACCTAGCAGCAAAGGGTCACTGGTTCAAATCCCGACCATGACACCATCTGCCTGGAGTTTGCATTTTCTCCCTGTGTCTGCATGGGTTTCCTCTGGGTACTCCGGTTTCCTCCCACACTCCAAAGACATGCTGGTAGATCCTGTCCAAATTGGCCCAGTATATATGTATATATGTGTGTCCCAAGCGTGTTGAGATCCTACGGGGTAAATGACCGCACCAGCCAGGAAGACACTGGCTACAAAAAGCGCCTAGAGGCTATTCAGTTTGCATGTGTAGCGCTATACAAGTCACTCATTCAGCTATTGTATTTTTTCAAATGAAAAAAAAGGCATCCAAGAGGCGCTGGGACTTTGATATACAGTAAATTTATATGAAGTAGTAATAGGGGAAAAAACATTTGAAGAGTCCACTTACTCAGGTTAGGCTGCTCACAACAAACAAGGATACCCAGCAGGTTAACAGAAAAAAAAGCATGCATACATGTAAGAAGTGCAGGACTAAAAGACAAAAGAGTGCAATTTAATTTCTTAACTGCTTGCCGACCAGCTGCCGCAGTTCTACGTCGGCTCTCGAAGTGGCCACTAGGGGAGCGTGCGTGTGCCCCCGACTCCCGTGCGCGTGGCGGGCGCAATCGCCGCCGGGTATACGCGATCGCTCGTTTACACACACAGTTCCTGGTCCTGTCAGGGAGAGAAATGCTGATCTTCTGTTCATACAATGTATGAATAGAAGATCAGTCATTTCCCCATGTCAGTTCACCCCCCCTACAGTTAGAACACACCCAGGGAACATACTTAACCCCTTCCCCACCCCCTAGTGTTAACCCCTTCACTGCCAGTGGCATTTTTATAGTAATCCAATGCATTTTTTATAGCACTGATTGCTATAAAAATGCCAATGGTCCCAAAAATGTGTCAAAAGTGTCCGAAGTGTCCGCCATAATGTCGCAGTACCGAAAAAAAATCGCTGATCGCCGCCATTACTAGTAAAAAAAAATATTAATAAAAATGCCATAAAAATACCCCCTATTTTGTAAACGCTATAACTTTTGCGCAAACCAATCAATAAACGCTTATTGTGATTTTTTTTACGAAAAATATGTAGAAGAATACTTATCGGCCTAAACTGAGGAAAAAAAAAGTTTTTTTATATATTTTTGGGGGATATTTATTATAGCAAAAAGTAAAAAATATTAATTTTTTCAAAATTGTCGCTCTATTTTTGTTTATAGCGCAAAAACTAAAAACCGCAGAGGTGATCAAATACCACCAAAAGAAAGCTCTATTTGTGGGGAAAAAAGGACGCAAATTTTGTTTGGGAGCCACGTCGCACGACCGCGCAATTGTCAGTTAAAGCGACGCAGTGCCGAATCGCAAAAAGTGCTCTGGTCTTTGACCACCAATATGGTCCGGGGGTTAAGTGGTTAAACTTGTGTTAAAAGACAGCCAACACATTTTGGGGGTCAATGGGACTCCTCCTTCATCAGGGCTACAACAAAACATAATCTAATGTAAATATAATTGTGACTGATAAAATCATGAGCCTAACAATCATAAAATATCATGGAGAACATATATACTTGTTTTAAACTTTTTTTTTTTTACATTTCTTCAGTTACTTTCTTGTTTCCTGACCTAGACAAATTATGTCATACATCCCAGGAGTCTTCAGGAGAAGTTTTCTTAGCTAGGCACACCCTCATGTCTGCATGTCTGAGTTAAGGGCTAATGAATTCCAGGAAGTGAATGCTACGTGAATCATCTGCCCTTACTCAATATGGCCATGGCCAGAAATGCTAGGAGGTGATTTTCAAAGTGATTTCTCAGCAAAATAATATAGAATGGATGTAAATAAAGTAAATGGATGGTTAAGTTTGCTTAAATATTAAATATTAATTAAATAGCATTTTTGGAAAATAAAATAAAGATTATTCAAAAAATAGCATTTTTGGTTTGTGGAGCTCAGATGCAGTGTATTTCCACTTCAAGTATTTACTATTGATGTCTGACAACCAAATAAACAAGCCTGAAAATAAGAGAACTGGTAAAGGGTCTCTAATGGAAAATGTCATTATTAGGGAAATAGCATCAAGTTTTTACTAGTTCCTTCTGCATTTGTATCCAAATGGCAAGACTAGAAACTATATGAAAGCTTTACTTATTTTACTTTACTTTTTATTTTACTTTCCTATTTGAAGCTCCTGTCACTTTTTACTGAAAAAGGTTAAATGTCTTACTGATGTAAAACTAAAAATGTCTTACACTATCCTGTCTCCATAGCACTTGTATTTCTGATTTAAAAAAATACTTTTCCCAACGCTTAGGCATGACAGCATACACATTGGTATAGTTCTGCTCTCCACCCATTAATAGGTTATAAAAAAAAACCTCAGGCTGCCATTCTCATTTTTCCTCACTTTTCAGCCATTCCATAATAAATTGCTTGGTTTATCTGGCCAACCACATAGACCAGGGGTCTGCAACCTTTAAGACATAAAGAGCCACTTGGACCCGTTTCCGAATGAAAAAAAAAACTGGGAGCCGCAAAACCATTGCGACATTTAAAACAAATATAACACTGCTAATTGATATTTTACAGTATTGCATTTGCTGGGCATGTGGAGGTGGAATCTTATCTGATATTGTCAAGATTCCACCTCCACATGCCCAATATCGGATAAGATTCCACCTCCACATGCCCAATATCGGATAAGATTCCACCTCCACATGCCCAATATCGGATAAGATTCCACCTCCACATGCCCAGCAAATGCAATCATCATCATCATTACAAAATCATCAGCCCCCCTCACCATCATCATTACAAAATCATCAGCCCCCCTCACCATCATCATTACAAAATCATCAGCCCCCCTCACCATCATCATTACAAAATCATCAGCCCCCCTCACCATCATCATTACAAAATCATCATCCCCCCCTCACCATCATCAGCCCCCCACCATCATCATTACAAAATCATCAGCCCCACCATCATTAATTACATCACCATCAGCCCCCCCCCTCACCATCATCAGCCCCCCCCCACCATCATCATTACAAAATCATCATCCCCCCTCACCATCATCATCATCAGCCCCCCCCCCACCATCATCATTACAAAATCATCAGCCCCCTCACCATCGCAAGCCAGCCGACACCATCATCATCATAAAAAAATCATCAGCTCCCCTCACCATCGCAAGCCAGCCGCCACCATCATCATCATCATTAAAAAATCATGCCAGTCCCCACCATCATAAAAAAATCATGCCAGCCCCCACCATCATAAAAAAATCATGCCAGCCCCCACCATCATCATAAAAAAATCATGCCAGCCCCCACCATCATCATAAAAAAATCATGCCAGCCCCCACCATCATCATTAAAAACTCATGCCAGCCCCCACCATCATCATAAAAAAAATCATGCCAGCCCCCATCATCATCATTAAAAAATCATGCCAGCCCCCACCATCATCATTAAAAAATCATGCCAGCCCCCACCATTATCATCATCATAAAAAAATCATCAGCTCCCCTCACCATCGCAGGTCAGCCCCCCCCCATGGGCTGATGATTTTTTAATGATGATGATGGTGGGGGGGGGGGGGGCTGGCTTGCGATGGTGAGGGGAGCTGATGATTTCTTAATGATGATTCATCATTAAAAAATCATCAGCTCCACTCACCATAGCAAGCCAGCCCCCCCCCCCCCCCCTCCCACCATCATCATCATTAAAAATAATTAGCTCCCGTCACCATCGCAAGGCAGCCCCCTCATTGTAAGCCCCTCACAGCCTTACTGTTAACACTGTGCTGTGTCACGATGCTCCCCCACACTGGCGCGCTGACAAATGTCCCGCCCTCCTCCTCTAGACCAGCTTGTGTGACAGACAGCACACTGGCTCTATCACACAAGCTAGTCTGCTAGGAGGAGGAGGGCGGGACATTTGTCACAGCGCGCCCGAACTGTTAACTCCGGGATCGCTGTGTAAAGTCCTCCGCTGGCCGCAAAAGGTGTCCCGGAGCCGCGGCAAAGGTTTAAAAGAGCCGCATGCGGCTCCGGAGCCGCGGGTTGCCGACCCCTGACATAGACGAAGCCTCTCTTGTTGAAGTTCC
Source organism: Rana temporaria (assembly GCF_905171775.1). Classification (NCBI taxonomy): domain Eukaryota; kingdom Metazoa; phylum Chordata; class Amphibia; order Anura; family Ranidae; genus Rana; species Rana temporaria. Next base: position 403,844,563 of record NC_053489.1, on the reverse strand, counting down.
TTCTGTACAGGTTGCTAAAGGTGCCTTGTGAGGGAAGCATTTCCCATCCATTCTTTGTGAGGTTTGGGGTGTTGGGTTATTATGAGCTAAAGGTCCTTTGTGTACTCTGGATGCCTCCTCTGTCATGGCCGCATGGGTCATCCCCCTGAGACTCAATGTGGTGCTTGGCTATTAGATGTGTTCAGTATAATTTTCATGACTACAGGTCAGTCTAGTCATGTTCCTCTGACACAGCTTCTGCTGATTAGCTGGCTTAGTAGGTGTTAGTGTAGTGGGATGCCTTTTTGTCCAGATTCTGGTGAAATGAGTATGTGAGTTAGCACCCTTAGGCCGGGTACTCACGAGCAAGCATGTACGGTGAAACCGGTCCGTCGGACCGTTTTCACCGTACATGCCTGCCAGAGGGCTTCTGTACGATGGTTGTACTAACCATCGTACAGAAGTCCGCGCGTAAACACTACGCGGGGCGTGTCCGCGTCGTCGCCGCGACGATGACGCGGCGACGTGGGCGGGCCTGCCATTTAAAGGCTTCCACGCATGCGTCGAAGTCATTCGACGCATGCGAGGGACGGCGGGCGCTCGGACATGTACGGTAGGTCTGTACTGACGACCGTACATGTCAGAGCGGGCAGGATTCCAGCGGACGGTTTTAAAACACGTCCAGGAATATTTGCCCGCTGGGAAAAGGCCCGGCGGGCAAATGTTTGCTGGAATTCGGCCCGCTCGCGCCTACACACGACCGAACATGTATGCTGAAACTGGCCCGCGGACCAGTTTCAGCATACATGTTTGGTCGTGTGTACGGGGCCTAAGAGTTATAATCTCAGCCCTGTTTTCATGCTCTGGGACAAGGCGGGCATTATATTAGTTGGTCAGCCAATTCCCGAAAGCCTGTGCGATAATTTTCTTTTGGATCAGTTGTCCTTAGTATGGACAGTAAGCTTTGATTTTTTTATATATTTTTTAAAATAACAAACATGTCATACTTACCTCCACTATGCAGTTAGTTTTGCACAGAGTGGCCCCAAACACCGTCTTCTGGGGTCCCTCCGCAGCTCTCACAGCTTCTTCCTGCATCGTTTAACCCCCTAGAACAGGGGTCGGCAACCCGCGGCTCCGGAGCCGCATGCGGCTCTTTTAAACCTTTGCCGCGGCTCCGGGACACCTTTTGCGGCCAGCGGAGGACTTTACACAGCGATCCCGGAGTTAACAGTTCGGGCGCGCTGTGACAAATGTCCCGCCCTCCTCCTCCTAGCAGACTAGCTTGTGTGATAGAGCCAGTGTGCTGTCTGTCACACAAGCTGGTCTAGAGGAGGAGGGCGGGACATTTGTCAGCGCGCCAGTGTGGGGGAGCATCGTGACACAGCACAGTGTTAACAGTAAGGCTGTGAGGGGCTTACAATGAGGGGGCTGCCTTGCGATGGTGACGGGAGCTAATTATTTTTAATGATGATGATGGTGGGAGGGGGGGGGGGGGGGGGCTGGCTTGCTATGGTGAGTGGAGCTGATGATTTTTTAATGATGAATCATCATTAAGAAATCATCAGCTCCCCTCACCATCGCAAGCCAGCCCCCCCCCCCCCACCATCATCATCATTAAAAAATCATCAGCCCCCCTCACCATCGCAAGCCAGCCCCCCCCCCATGGGGGGGGGGGGCTGACCTGCGATGGTGAGGGGAGCTGATGATTTTTTTATGATGATGATAATGGTGGGGGCTGGCATGATTTTTTAATGATGATGGTGGGGGCTGGCATGATTTTTTAATGATGATGATGGGGGCTGGCATGATTTTTTTTATGATGATGGTGGGGGCTGGCATGAGTTTTTAATGATGATGGTGGGGGCTGGCATGATTTTTTTATGATGATGGTGGGGGCTGGCATGATTTTTTTATGATGATGGTGGGGGCTGGCATGATTTTTTTATGATGGTGGGGGCTGGCATGATTTTTTTATGATGGTGGGGACTGGCATGATTTTTTAATGATGATGATGATGGTGGCGGCTGGCTTGCGATGGTGAGGGGAGCTGATGATTTTTTTATGATGATGATGGTGTCGGCTGGCTTGCGATGGTGAGGGGGCTGATGATTTTGTAATGATGATGGTGGGGGGGGGGCTGATGATGATGATGGTGAGGGGGGATGATGATTTTGTAATGATGATGGTGGGGGGGGGCTGATGATGGTGAGGGGGGGGGGCTGATGGTGATGTAATTAATGATGGTGGGGCTGATGATTTTGTAATGATGATGGTGGGGGGCTGATGATGGTGAGGGGGGGATGATGATTTTGTAATGATGATGGTGAGGGGGGCTGATGATTTTGTAATGATGATGGTGAGGGGGGCTGATGATTTTGTAATGATGATGGTGAGGGGGGCTGATGATTTTGTAATGATGATGGTGAGGGGGGCTGATGATTTTGTAATGATGATGATGATTGCATTTGCTGGGCATGTGGAGGTGGAATCTTATCCGATATTGGGCATGTGGAGGTGGAATCTTATCCGATATTGGGCATGTGGAGGTGGAATCTTATCCGATATTGGGCATGTGGAGGTGGAATCTTGACAATATCAGATAAGATTCCACCTCCACATGCCCAGCAAATGCAATACTGTAAAATATCAATTAGCAGTGTTATATTTGTTTTAAATGTCGCAATGGTTTTGCGGCTCCCAGTTTTTTTTTTCATTCGGAAACGGGTCCAAGTGGCTCTTTATGTCTTAAAGGTTGCAGACCCCTGCCCTAGAAGAAGCGCTCTCATGTGGAGTTACCTTGCGGGTGTGGTCCCAAGTTCATCATTTCGTTTGTCCATAGACGCCAAATGTAGGACTTGGCCTGACCCCCGCGTCATTAGATTTGATTGACAGCAGCGGAAACCAATGGCTGCGCTGCTTTCAATCTATCCAATCAAGAGCCGAGAACCCCAGTTAGAGGGATAGCGCATCCCCGCCGTGGGAAATTTCCAGGGCTGGGGGCCAGTCACTGCCAGAAGTTTTTTCACCTTAATGCATAGAATGCATTAAGGTGAAAAAACACGAGGGTTTACAACCCCTTTAACCACTTGAGACCCGCGCTATTGACAAAAGACGTCAACAGCGCGGCTCTCAAGTGTCAACTGGACGTCTTTGGACGTCATTTAAAAGCATTACCCGCGCGCGCCTCTGGGGGGCGCGCATCGGGTAAACACTGTCCCGGCGCATCGCTGGGAAGCCGATGTGTGTACCTGGCGGCCGCGATGTCCGCCGGGTACACGCGATCGTCAGTAAGACAGCAGGGACATGGAGCTCTGTGTGTAAACACAGAGCTCCACGTGCTGTCAGAGGAGAGGAGACCGATCTGTGCCCCTTGTACATAGGGACACAGCATCGGTCACCTCCCCCAGTCACCCCCCTCCACACACAGTTAGAACACACCTAGGATACACATTTAACCCCTTCCTCACCCCCTAGTGTTAACCCCTTCACTGCCAGTCACATTTATACAGTAATTAGTGCATTTTTATAGCACTGATCGCTGTATAAATGTGGATGGCGCCAAATTTGTGTCAAAAGTGTCCGATGTGTCCGCCATAACGTCGCAGTCCCAATAAAAATCGCAGATCGCCGCCATTACTAGTAAAAAAAAAAATAATAAAAAAAAATCATAATTCTGTCCCCTATTTTGTAGGCGCTATAACTTTTGCGCAAACCAGTCGCTTATTGCGATTTTTTATTTTTTACAAAAATACGTCGAAAAATACGTATCGGCCTAAACTGAGAAAATTTTTTTTTTTTTTTTTTTTTTAAATTGTGATATTTGATATAGCAACAAGTAAAAAATATATATTTTTTTAAATTGTCGCTCTTTTTTTGTTTATAGCGCAAAAAATTAAAACCGCAGAGGTGATCAAATACCACCAAAATAAAGCTCTATTTGTGGGGAAAAAAGGACGTAAATTTTGTTTTGGAGCCACGTCACACGACCGCGCAAATGTCAGTTAAAGCGACGCAGTGCCGTAAGCTGAAATTTCGCCTGGGAACGAAGGGGGTTTATGTGCCCAGTAAGCAAGTGGTTAAGGACTCAACATCATCCAATAATATACAAACCTTTTCATCTAAATCAGGACATTTTCCTGCCACACATTTCAGAATAAAACCACTGATTACCTTAAAGCTTTGGATGTTGGTGCTACATTAAAAAAGTATATTGAGGTACCTCTTTTAGTTGAAAGTCAGACAGTTTGTTCATCATTTCTGATTGTGTCAAGAAAGGGCTTTCTGCATCTACTACAACAATTGTATTATGGCTGGTCGAAGTAATCCAGAGGGCTTATCTGGAAAATGAATCCACTGATTATTCACAAGGGTCACTCCACCTGAGGGATTTTATTCTAATGGGCAGAATTCAGAGATGTATCCCCAGAGTTAAAGTGGAGGTTCACCCAAAAAAATCTATTTTTAACATTAGATTGGGCCTAATTACGGGAAGCAGAATCGGGTGTTTTGTTTAAAATCAATGCAGTACTTACCGTTTTAGAGATAGATGTTCTCCGTGGCTTCCGGGTATGGGCTGCGGGACTGAGCGTTCCTATTTGATTGACAGCCTTCCCACCGTCGCATACAGCGCGTCACCAGTTTCCGAAAGTAGCCGAACGTCGGTGCGCAGGCGCCGTATAGAGCCGCACCGACGCTCGGTAACTCGTGACGCGCTGTATGCGACCGTCGGAAGGCTGTCAATCAAATAGGAACGCCCAGTCCCGAAGACCATACCCGGAAGCGGCGGAGAACATCTATCTCTAAGGCTCCATTCACACCTAGGCGTATATACGCCTGAAGCGCGACGCCGCAGCAGCTCCTAATACGCTGGAGGGGTGATTTTACATGGTCGGCTATGGAGATGGTTCACATCTCCACGCCGAACGCCGAAATGCCTGAAGCTCAAAACAAGTCCCGGACCCTTTTTTTCGGGCGGCTTCGGCGTTCGGGCATAGCCGACCATGTAAAAAATCACCCCTCCAGCAAAAAACATTGTTTAAAACGTCGCGTTTTGTCGCCGCAAATCGCGGGACAAAACGCCTATTTGATGTCGCCGCAATACGCCGCAAATCACCTACACTAAGGTGTGAATGCAGCCTAAAACGGTACTGCATTGATTTTAAACAAAACACCCGATTCTGCTTCCCGTAATTAGGCCCAATCTAATGTTAAACATTTTTTTTAACTCCCGCTTTAATCTGCAGGGCAGCAACCTGGTCCATGTATGGCACATTCCTAACCCGATACAAAGTCAATTCAACAGCATTGACGGCAGTGGAATTTGGTGGCTCAGCTCTAAATGAATTTAATGATTTGTTCAATGATTCAATTTATTTTCAGCATTCCTTTGTTTGGCCCGCTATGTCCTATGTGTATGCTGTCATGCTTGTGTCAGAAAAATAGAAAACTGTATACTTACTTTATCAATAGTTTTCCTTTCCTGACAGCATACAAACCCTCCCAGGTATCTGCATTGAGCATAGTTACAAGAATGATTGCCTTGATGAGGGGTTTTCATTGATAGTATAACCAGTCCTGTAATTGGGTGGGAGTGGGGCTACACCCATGAGTATGCTGTCATGCTTAAATGTCAGAAAAGGAAAACTACCGATAGGTAAGTAAATCATTTTCTGTTTATATCTCTGTAGTGTGTACACTAGACTGAAACTCACCCAAAAAATGACACAGATCACACATGATTTATTGATAAACACTGCTTATAATAAATGCATTCAGTTAAAATAACACACAAACACCACACGCTATTTTTCCTTACCTATTTACAGCATTAAAACACGTTTTTTTGCTAGCTCTCTCATATAAATGCATATTTTTATCACTAATTGTTTTTATGTTTTTATCATAAAATATCAGTTTAATAAGTGAAAAAAATACATAGCCCTTTTAGTTATTATGTAGGGACTACAGTATTTTTAGTGTCAATGTTGTAGGGATGGGAAATGGGGTGTGTTTAAGTAATTTAGCAAAAGACAACAGTTGACACAACGTAGTCTACAAAAATGCTGTGTGTTGTCAGCCCACAACAGGATATATGAACCAAGTGCATTTTTTGCAGATCAGCAGGCATTTTTCTGTACTTGTAGGGCCAGATTCACAAAGAGTTACGCCGGCGTATCAGTAGATACACCGACGTAACTCGCAATCTAAGCCCATCGCATGTTTAAGTGTATGCTCAAACTGAGATACACTTAAACCCACCTGCGCCGTCGTATCTTAGGGTGCAATATTTCCGCTGGCCGCTAGGTGGCGCTTCAATTGAGTTCGGCGTATAATATGCAAATTAGTAGATACGCCGATTCACGAACGTACACTTGCCCGTCGCAGTAAAGATACGCCGTTTCCGTAAGAGGTATGCCGGCGTAAAGATAAAGCTGCCCCCTAGGTGGCGTATCCTATGTTAAGTATGGCCGTCGTTCCCGCGTCAAAATTTTTTAATTTTACGTTGTTTGCGTAAGTCGTCTGTGAATGGGGCTGGACGCCATTTACGTCCACGTCAAAACCAATGACGTCCTTGTGACGTCATTTAGAGCAATGCACGCCGGGATATTTTAGGGACGGAGTTCATTCGGCGCGGGGACGCGCTTCATTTAAATCCGCCAGGTGATTTACGCTACGCCGCCGCAACTTTACAGGCAAGTGCTTTGTGAATAAAGCACTTGCCTGAAAAACTTGCGGCGGCGTAACGTAAATCAAATACGTTAAGCCCGCCCAAAAATACGCCCATCTACGTGAATCTGCCCCGTAGAGTCTTTAAAGGGATTAAACAAGAAAATATGTGAATGTATGACAGAGATGTACAGCCTGTGTTTTTTTCTTTTGCACTGACATACAGTATTAGTTAATACATTTATTAATTGGTGGTTTTTTGTATATTTTATAATATACTGTATACACATTTTATGTGTAGCGCCCCCTTGCTTTCAGCATGGGCGCTACGCTAAAGTTAGTGGGAATGGGAGAGTTACTTTGCTCCCATTCGTGTTTTGTCTAAATTTGGGACTTCTGTCATCCCAGAAAGGTCCACTGGGTCAGTCTGTGGTCAAGAGGTGCAATATCCCCCCTTGCCGGCAGTTGGCGCCAGAGGGGTTCTGGCAGAGCAAGTTTTCCCCAGCAGCCAATTGGAGGAGTTTTCCCTCGCGGGGCATGCTGGGGGAGAGTATATCTGTGACAGAGGTCATGTGTTGAAAACCTTTGCGGGGTCCCCGTTCCAGGTGCAGTATCCACCTTCAGGGTACGCGCATCCATGGACCCCGCCAGCGCGGCCCACCTGGCCAAAGCTGACAGCTGCACGAACCTCATCCTGAGGAGAAAAGGGACTCCAGTGTTCTACTGGGTCCCATGACTTGTTAAGAGGATCCCAGTCTGGGATCGGGCATCTGGACCACTGACAGGAATGCTTGCTGTCATCCGGGGGCCCATATAGGAAAAGTCAACTTGGAGGATTCGCTTTCTTTATTCACCTAAGTCCTTTATTGAAACTGGCCTGTGGCAGAGGCTCTAGAGCCGAGTCTGTGAGAGAGACCCGTTCCTCCCCGCTAGTTCAGAGTGACGCTTCGGCTGCCAGGCCTATTATAGTGGGTCTGACTGGGGGCACTGCACCCACTCCAAGTAGAGTGGCGACGAGTTACAACAATTGGTACTATACAGAGCAGTATAGATTGCTCCATTCAACATCCAGGCCTGATACCGCAAGGTTCTCTTCTCTTTCCTTCATCAACCTTGACCTTCCTAATACGTGTTGATGTTGGCCGTGTTTGACCTGGACAATAAAGCATTGAAAAACGCTTTTGTTGGCTGTCTGGACCTTCGTTCACTGCCGCTGTTCTCACAATTGTACCCCTAGACACCGCCAGGGTAACTTAGCAGGCCGATCCCAAAATCAACCAGCGGCTCCTTCGGGGGTGAGCGCTACATATGTTTACCAAATAAATAGTGTAAATTTCACCTTGAGCTATTGATCTAAGTAAACAACTGTGTTTTTTACTATGAATAGAAACAGTACAATGATACATAAAAAAGAGCTAAGCGCTCCCACTAGTGGCTTAATACAAGACTACATATATTCAAATACTCTATCATATTTACTTAAATAGAAAAAAAAGAAAATATTTCTTATAAATGTTTATATTTTAGTCCTGACTGCAACAAAAAAAACATAAAAAAAAAAAAAAAAACACTATGTATTTTATTTAAATGGAATCTGCTTGATATTTCTGTCTATGTGTTTTTGGTATGTTTCCTTCTCTATCTGTTGCCAATGTGTGTATTATCATGATGTTGTTTTTTGTCGCTCTGTACTATCTTACCTAAGTTTATGTGCTGATCTTATCTTTACTATCCTGGCCTCTTGCTAGTTTGACTTTGGAAATGAAAGGTCCACTTTGATTTCTAGTCATCCTTATATTAACTCATGGTTAATTGACCAACTTTAATCCCCACCTTTATAACAGTATAAATTTAGAGCACCCTTGAGGGGTCAGCAAATTGCTGGGGCAACACGTTGCAGGGCTTCTTTCTTAAGTGCTTCTTTCTACAAGTGATTATTTATACAAGTGATATGCACCTTCCACTCTGTAACATGTGCTCTCTACAGCTCCTTTTGGCAGTTGTGTCCTCTCTCCTTAAACTCTCTTACTTTCACCCATCTTCTCCACCCCACAGCTTATATACATCCTACCAACTCTTGCTAATTCTACATTAATATACTGATAAAACCTCCAGGACTCTGAGGCATGTCCCTTCATATAAATCACACTCCCACTTTACCTCCCTCACCCTCCTGCTTCTGCTAACCTCTGGTAACACATTCCCAAATCCTTGGCCTCTATCATCTGTCTTTGCCCGACGCTCCTATCTCCCTACACCCTCTGGCAGCTACTGCAACCCACATAACTCTCTATTCCTCTAATTCCCAAAACCAGCCTGTGCCCCTGGAATGCCTGCTCTGTCTGTAACAAACTCACCGCTAACCACAATCTCTTTATCGCAAATTCCTTTAACCCACTTGCCATTACTGAAACCTGGCTTAAAGGGTCACTAAAGGAAAAAATGTTTTTTGCTGAAATGACTGTTTACAGGGGATAGAGACATAAAAGTTAACTGATTCCTTTTAAAAATGATTAAAAATAGATAAAAATCAATCATATAATGTGCCTCTAGTTTCACTTTAGTTTTTAAACTGGTTTCATGTATCTGTGAAGTAGAGAGAGACACAGAACAAAAACAAACAAATCAGCGTCCCTGCTCATTGAAGTCGTACTTCAAGTCCTGGGTCAAAGTCGGATCCGCAGTCGTATGACTAGCGGCAAAATCGCGGTAAAATTGCTCGACTTTGAAGTCGCATAATTGTGAAAGGGGCCCAAGACTTCAACCAATATAAATCTGCCATCCTAAAATACTATTCCTGGCTCCACACTGCCAAATAGACCTTTTTTAACATGCTGCTCATTATACATTATCATCCAGTCAACTCTTCTCTACCTTTAACACTCTACTCTGTTCTCCACTGTATCCACCCTCCAACTCGTTCACTGCCCAAGAGATAGCCAATCACTTCAAAAATAAGATTGATAAAATTTGTGAGGAAATCTCCATTGTGCAGAAACCTCCCCCATTCAACACCCCATGTCCACAGGTACAATCATTACTTCCCTCATTCAACCCTGTTAGCATTAACGAGGTTGCTAAACTTTTTTCTAACACCCATCTAACCATCTGCCCCCTGGATCCTGCTCCCTCGCAAATGCTAAGCTCACCCTCTGACTCTATTCTACACTCTCTAACTCACTTTTTCAACCTCTCCCTCTCTTCTGGCATCTTCCTCAACTTTCTAAAACCTTGGGCCAGATTCACGTAGAAATGGGCTACGCTGCGGCGGCGTAACGTATCCCATTTACGTTACACCGCCGCAAGTTTACAGCGTAAGTGCCTGATTCACAAAGCACTTACCTGTAAACTTGTGGCGGCGTAGCGTAAATCCGCCCGGCGCAAGCCCGCCTAATTCAAATGGGGCGGGGACCATTTAAATTAGGCACGTTCCCGCGCCGAACATACTGCGCATGCTCCGTCCCTCAAATTTCCCGACGTGCATTGCGCTAAATGACGTCGCAAGGACGTCATTGGTTTCGACGTTAACGTAAATGGCGTCCAGCGCCATTCACGGACGACTTACGCAAACGACGTGAAATTTAAAAATTTGACGCGGGAACGACGGCCATACTTAACATTGGTTAGTCTACCTAGGGGGCATGCTTAGTTTTACGCGACGTATCTCTACGGAAACAACGTAAATTTAGAGCGACGGGCAAAGCGGACGTTCGTGAATTGGCATAACTAGTCATTTGCATATTCTACGCCAACCGCAATGGAATCGCCACCTAGCGGCCGGCCTAGAATTGCAGCCTAAGATCCGACGGTGTAAGTCACTTACACCTGTCGGATCTTAGGGCTATCTATGCGTAACCTGATTCTATGAATCAGGCGCATAGATACGACAATCGTATCTCAGAGATACGACGGCGTATCAGGAGATACGCCGTCGTATCTCTTTTGTGAATCTGGCCCAAAGATCCCACCAATCATAACAACCTACGCCCCATCTCACTACTTCCCTTCACCTCCAAACTGGTCTACAATCGACTGAGCGAACATCTGACTATGCCCACACTTCTTAATCCCTCAACAATCCATGTAAACTGCTCTCCTTAACTGCTTTCTACCCACCCAACATCATATGACGTTGTCGACTTTGAGCAGTGATATCTGAATGATGCCTGCAGTTACAGTCATCATTCAGATATCTTTTTTTTACAGACAGTGATTCCCATCACCATAAGAAAAATCATAGCGGCTTGATCGTTCTTACAGGCGGGGGAGGGGACGCCCATGTGATCGGCAAGCTGGAGAAGTAACCGACTGGTGCCAGATGATGACCACAGAGATTTGCGGCAGGCCAGATGGTCCCCGAAGTCTCTATGATCGTTCGGAGGCCGGGCGCGGTGTTATGACATCACTCCCAGCCTCTGCATTTGAAAAAATGCGGCCGCCTCGGCTGGGAGGCCAGGATTGTTATTTTTTTTTTATTATTTCAGGCTTCTCAGCCTAGAGGTGAGATCTGGGGACCTATTGACTCCAGATCTCACTGTAAAGAGGACCTGTCATACACTATTACTAGTACGAGGGATGTTTAGTATAGATATAATAGGATTTAAAGTGATCAAATTTGTTTTTTAAGAAAAAATCAAACTAGAAAAATAAAAGTAAAATTAACAATAAAAAAAATGTAAAAAGCCCCTGTCCCCATGTTCACAGAAGCGAACACATATGTAAGTTGCGCCTATATATGTAAGCAGCGTTCAAACCACACATGGGAGGTATCGCTGCAAATATTAGAGCGAGAGCAATAATTCTAGCCCAAGACCTCCTCTGTAACTCAAAACATGTAACCTGTAAAATATTTTAAAATGTTACCTATGGGGATTTTTTAAGTACCGAAGTTCGGCGCCATTCCACGAGCGTGTGCAATTTTGCAGCGTGACATGTTAAGTATCTATTTACTCGGTGTAACATCATCTTTCACATAATACAAACATTTAGGCTAACTTTACTGTTTTTTTTTAATACATTAAACTGTTTTTTTTTAAAAAACATGTTTGAAAAAATTGCTGCGCAAATACCGTGCGAGATAAAAAATTGTACCAACCTCCATTTTATTCTCTAGGGCAGGGATCCCCAAACTATGGCCCTCCAGCTGTTGTAGAACTACACATTCCATGAGGCATTGTAACACACTGACATTCACAGACATGACTAGGCATAGGAGGGCCCTAGTTTAAAGACACCTGCTCTAGGGTCTCTGCTTAAAAAAATATAATGTTTGAGGGTTCTGTATATTTTCTAGACAAAAAATTATGATTTTTACACGTAGGAGAGAAATATCAGAGTTGGCCTGGTAGGCAAGTGGTTAAACTCACAAATGACCTACTAATATCTAAAACCAATTAACCCTATTCTGTACTACTTCTCCTGGACCTCTCTGCTGCTTTTGACACAGTTGACCACCCCCTCCTCAAAAAAAAACTCTGCTCCTTTGGTCTTCATGACTGAACTCTTTGCTGGTTATCATTGTATTTATCCCACAGCACCTTCAGTGTCACTTATGTTTAGTGTTTACTATGTATGCTTTGCAAATTAAGCTGGGAGGCTCAAGAACTAACTATACTCAACATTCTCCCATCACTTCCAGTAAGAACATATTGTTAAAATGTATTTCCACTTTTGCAGCCAAATTGGAATAACACCTTCTGTACCTTATGTTTATTACATCTCTCTCTTGACATAACTTAAAAATAAAATAAAATAAAATGTTGGGTTACCCTTTTAAGTGTTTTTTTACTAAAAATCCTTACATGGTCTCTCTACTTTGTAATGTTTAGGAGGGGGCTGTGGACTACATATCAACATAATTATCCTTGTCTGTACTGTGTTTGCAGTTTTTCATCATCATTTATAAACTAGGGGCCAGATCCTCAAAAGAGATACTCCGACTTAACTGCTGTTCAGTCTGTGTGTAACTTTGGAAACGATCCTCAAAAGGCTTTTTCCAAAGTTAGACAGAAGATCCGGCATGTGTAATTGAATTACACTGCCGAATCTTAGGATGCAGTACCGCATCCGCCGCTGGGGGCATTTCGAGTCGAAATGCCGTTGCTAGTATGCAAATTAGCACTTAAGGCGATCCACAAAGCTTTCTAGCTTCCTTTTTGCGCCGTAAGTGTTATTTTGCAAGTGTAAAATTAGGGCTCGTTCTACAAAGTGTAAACTAGTTACACCTTGTAAAAGCCCATTCCAGCGACGGCATTTGGTATGCTTTCCCGAGGGAGAACTCCACGGCAATTTGTAAAAAACAAAACCGGCATGGGTTCCCCCCCCAGGAGCATACCAGGCCCTTAGGTCTGGTATGGGTTGTAAGGGGACCCCCCCTACGCCGAAAAATCGACGTAGGGGTCCCCCTACAATCCATACCAGACCCGTATCCAAAGCACGCTACCCGGCCGGCCAGGAAGGGAGTGGGGACGAGCGAGCGCCCCCCCCCTCCTGAGCCGTGCCAGGCCGCGTGCCCTCAACATGGGGGGGTTGGGTGCTCTGGGGCAGGGGGGCGCACTGCGGGCCCCCCCACCCCAGAGCACCCTGTCCCCATGTTGATGAGGACAGGACCTCTTCCCGACAACCCTTGCCATTGGTTGTCGGGGTCTGCGGGAGGGGACTTATCGGAATCTGGGAGTCCCCTTTAATAAGGGGGCCCCCAGATACCGGCCCCCCACCCTAAGTGAATGGATATGGGGTACATCGTACCCCTATCCATTCACCTGGAGGCAAAAAGTAAAAGTTAATAAACACACAACACAAGGCTTTTTAAAATATTTTATTATTCTGCTCCGGACGCCCCCCCTGTCTTCGTTATTAGCTCTTTTACCAGGGGGGGCTTCTTCTTCCACTCTCCGGGGGTCTTCCACTCTCCGGGGGTCTTCCACTCTCCGGGGGTCTTCCACTCTCCGGGGGGGCTTCTCCGGACTCCGGGGGGGCTTCTCCGGACTCCGGGGGGGCTTCTCCGGACTCCGGGGGGCTTCTTCCATCTTCTCCCCTCTTCCGCTCTTGACTCGGCGAACCCCGGTTCTTCTGCAGCTCTCCGGTGCCTTCTTCTTCAGCGCTGGCTGCCTGCTATGTTTGTGTGTTAGCTCGATTTCAAACAGGCAGCCAGTGCGGTCTTCTGTGGCGTCAGGGTCTTCTGGTCTTCTGTTCTTCCGATGTTGCCTCGTCGCCTGTTGTCGCTGTAATGATGGAAGCGCGCCTTGCATCCCATTTATATAGGCATCACCGTCCCATCATGCTCCGGCAGGTACCCACGTGGTGGGTGCCTACCCACGTGCACCCACCACGTGGGTACCTACCGGAGCATGATGGGACGGTGATGCCTATATAAATGGGATGCAAGGCGCGCTTCCATCATTACAGCGACAACAGGCGACGAGGCAACATCGGAAGAACAGAAGACCAGAAGACCCTGACGCCACAGAAGACCGCGCTGGCTGCCTGTTTGAAATCGAGCTAACACACAAACATAGCAGGCAGCCAGCGCTGAAGAAGAAGGCACCGGAGAGCTGCAGAAGAACCGGGGTTCGCCGAGTCAAGAGCGGAAGAGGGGAGAAGATGGAAGAAGCCCCCCGGAGTCCGGAGAAGCCCCCCCGGAGTCCGGAGAAGCCCCCCCGGAGTCCGGAGAAGCCCCCCCGGAGAGCGGAAGACCCCCGGAGAGTGGAAGACCCCCGGAGAGTGGAAGAAGAAGCCCCCCCTGGTAAAAGAGCTAATAACGAAGACAGGGGGGGCGTCCGGAGCAGAATAATAAAATATTTTAAAAAGCCTTGTGTTGTGTGTTTATTAACTTTTACTTTTTGCCTCCAGGTGAATGGATAGGGGTACGATGTACCCCATATCCATTCACTTAGGGTGGGGGGCCGGTATCTGGGGGCCCCCTTATTAAAGGGGACTCCCAGATTCCGATAAGCCTCCGCCCGCAGACCCCGACAACCAATGGCAAGGGTTGTCGGGAAGAGGTCCTGTCCTCATCAACATGGGGACAGGGTTCTCTGGGGTGGGGGGGCCCGCAGTGCGCCCCCCTGCCCCAGAGCACCCAACCCCCCCATGTTGAGGGCACGCGGCCTGGCACGGCTCAGGAGGGGGGGGGCGCTCGCTCGTCCCCACTCCCTTCCTGGCCGGCCGGGTAGCGTGCTTTGGATACGGGTCTGGTATGGATTGTAGGGGGACCCCCTACGTCAATTTTTCGGCGTGGGGGGGTCTCCTTACAACCCATGCCAGACCTAAGGGCCTGGTATGCTCCTGGGGGGGGAACCCATGCCGGTTTTTTCTTTGAAAATTGGCATGGAGTTCTCCCTCAGGAATGCATGCCGCTGTCATTTTTTTTTTCCCCGACGCAACTTTAAGCCGTCGCGATCCTCAAAACTCGGCGTAACGTAACTTCGCGCATGCGCAGTACGGCCGGCGCGGGAGCGCGCCTCATTTAAATGGGACTCGCCCCATTTGAATAGGAACGCCTTGCGCCGGCGGAATTTTAGTTACACAGCCTGAAATTTCTAGATAAGTGCTTTGTGGATCAGGCACTTAGGTAGAAACTTTAAGGCAGTGTAACTTAAATTGGATTTTTTAAGTTACGTCAGGTTTTTGTGGATCTGGCCCTAGATGTGAACACTGTCTATCTTAACAAAGGGATAAACATTTAAGCCATGTGGACTTTTTTCATCGGACAAACTGATCGTGTGTGGGCTCCAATGGAAAAAAAACCTATAGGAAATTCTGATCGTCTGTGTGGAATTCCATCTGCGAAAAATCCACACATGCTCAGAATCAAGTCGACGCATGCTCGGAAGCATTGAACTTGATTTTTCTCGGCTCGTCGTAGTGTTTTTTTTTTTTTTTTTTTTAGTGTATTTTGTGCGTGTACTCGAGAGAGGAGCCGGACTGCAGGAGTTGGGAGTAGGCAGGCCTCCCCCAGAGGCAATCTGCCACCTTTCTCCATGCCCCGGGTGGCAATGGTGGGTGTGTGAGGGGGTCCTCCCACACAGCCCGCCCTACCTGCTCCGCTTTGAAGCCCAACGGGGCAGAGGGACTTCCTATAAGGGAGTGAGAGGATCTAGCCCGCTCAACCAGCCCCGTTATGCCGCATACAGACGATCGTTTTTTGTGATGAAAAAAATGACGTTTTTGAAAACGTCATTTAAAATGATAGTGTGTGGGGAAAATGTCGTTTTATGTCTTCAGAAAAACGACCAAAAAAAAATTCGAACATGCTCGAATTTTTTGTGTCGTTTTTCAAAATGTCATTTTTTGTGTCAGTGAAAATGATAGTGTGTGGGCAAAACGACGTTTTTAAACCCGCACATGGGCATTCTGGGCAGAAGCAAGTTTTGAGACGGGAGGTAAAACTACCATTCATAATGGAGTAAGCACATTCATCACGCTTTAACAGACAAAAAAGCACGAATCATCTTTTACTAACAAGTAACCAGCTAAAAGCAGCCTCAAGGCGAATAGAACTTCCCCTTTAGAGTGCCGTCACTTTGTTCATCATTTTTCAAAATGATGGTGTGTATGCTCCATCGTTTTTGAAAATGAAGTTTCAAAAATGTCGTTTTTTTTCATCACTTCAAACGTCATTTTTTTTTCATCACAAAAAACGACCGTCTGTATGGGGCATTAGTCCTTCGCCTCTCTTTTTAGAGACCGCATGGTCAAAGTGCGTGCATATTAACCCAATTTCGAGTGCGTGTAAGTGTGGTGGTTTTTGCGGGAGGGGGGTGGGCGTACTAAGCACAAGTTTACCTCGCATAGCACACCCACCGGGAGCCGGGCTGAGACCACCAAACTCAATTCACATGTAGCTGAGACCGGGATCCGAACCTCTAGCTGCAGAGGTGAATGGCTTGTCAGCGCAGTGCCAATCGCGTTGAGCCACCGCAGCTCCCACTACGGCTCGTCGTAGTGTTTTACGTCACCGCGTTTAAGACGGTCGGAATTTAGTCCGATAGGGCCAGATTCACGTAGAATTGCAGCGGCGTAACGTATCGCATATACGTTACACCGCCGCAAGTTTTCATCGCAAGTGCCTGATTCACCAAGCACTTGCGTGAAAACTTACGCCGGCGGCCTCCGGCGTAAGCCCGCGTAATTCAAAGGGTGTGCCATTTAAATTAGGCGCGCTCCCGCGCCGGACCTACTGCGCATGCTCCGTTTTGAAATTTCTGCCGTGCGTTGCGCGAAGTAACGTAATTTTTTCGAACAGCGACGTGAATCAGTCGCATAGATACTCTGAGAGATACGACAGCGTTTCAGAGAAACGCCGTCGTATCTCTTCTGTGAATCTGGCCCTTAGTGTATAGTCAGCTTCATCGGATTTCCGACGAAAAATTCCATCGGATTTTATTCCATCAGAAATCCGATCGTGTGTACACGGCATAAGAATTTGGCCTCCTGCATTGTATGTTAAGGAGGGATGGCTCAGTGAATCCCAGAGCCCAGAGAAAAAACAGAAATAGCAGCATTATGTAATAAAATAAAAAATGACATGGTAAAAGAAAAAATATAAAATGGGTTGCTTATAGGCTTGAAAGATTAATACGTACTAAAAGGATACTCATACACTGAGATAAACTAACCACAAAATAACAATACAAAATAACAAAAACAAAGAACAGCAACAAATAGCAGTCGACTGAAAGTGTAGAAAATAGGACAAAAAGGTTGCAAGCGACCAAGGGGAAAAAAACAGCCTGGTATGCCAGCCCTATACTAAAGCCCTTGTAAAGAAAATAATTTCTTCATCTCTTATCTGACTCATGATGATACTTAGTGGTAAGTTTATTCTTTTAAGCAGTTAATGAAGTTCTATTCTTGCAATGGATATGGAGCTCGTATTGTTCCTTGTGGTATTATTATGTATGACATGCAGCAAATATTAAGTAAACAGATTTCAGGATGAAACAGCAGGCAAAGTGTCTGTCTCTTGCGCTATTCAGAGCAGCCGCCACTATCTGGCTGCCCTCTTCTTTGTGCTCCTTGTTCTAGGGGGCTTTTCATTTGCTTTAATGCACCACCTCTATTTATTCTGCTCCTGTAACTGTAAAATTGATTTTCTTGCAACAAGACGCTCGTTTTTCACTACTGAACACATCCAAATGCTCCAATGTGAGACACTTTCAATTTTTAATTAGTTTCTTTTCTACTGCCTGCCTTCCTGAGCAAGCATGTGGAACTAGAACAGGCAACTCAGAGGAAAGATAAGGCACAACAATGAAAAAAGTGATGCTCGTTGTTGATTTTAGTCATAAATGCTACCTGGGCAAAATAATAGTAAATAAAGTATATGTTTCCAGATGAAGAGATTGTATCATTATGGAAAGAAAAAAACACAATGGACTTGTATACAAAGAAAATCAGAAAGGCAGATGACTGTGTTGCCTTTAACAGCCAGGCAGGTTTAATGGCATTTCCTTAGCTACACAAGTAAAAAAAAATACAGTTGGAATCCAAATGGCTGTTGTTGGCACACCTCTGTCTTTCTCCAGTTTTTAAGAGACTGTGGTTTCATCATGAAAATGAAAAGCCCCCTTATGGGGCATTGCCCCCCCTTAAGTCCCATTGATCAGCTGTTCATCAGTTGTGTCACTGGAGACTGGCTCAGAGGTCGCAGGAGGACTCAGAATCGCTTGTCTTTTCAGCAAGATGCAGCTTGAAAGCACCTGCTCGCTAAACGTCTCCTACAAAGGAGTTTCCCAGTTTCTGATGAAAGCTGAAAACTCATTAAAACATTACAGCGAACAAGAGATTATTCAAATCCTCATTCACCAGACTCCAATTTTGCCAAAGACATGATCATAAAAATATGTAATAATATTAAAAGTGCGAAGGCAGTATTTGAAAATAATTTGAAGTTGCCTAAAATGTGATTTCTAAGACAGAACCTGTAATTTATATTTCCGTCAAGCTTCTATACACACACACACACACACATATAGAACAGTGTAGCTGATTCAATTATTCAAATATTTCAACTAATTATTATTAGCTTGTTCTCTGACATCAGCTGTGAGTTGATTATTAGCTGAGGGACGCAGTCATTTTAAAAGGAGAATGGAAAAGATAAAATGAGAACTCATCTCAAAAGACAAATTAAATAATTAGGCTAAAGATGACTGACCTGCAGTTGTTCCCAGTGCTTAGTGGGCAGATGATTTCAGTTTGCAACATTTCATTTTGTTCTAGCGAGAGTCTTTACCGAAGATCCATCTTGCTTAATATTCACAGCTGAAAATATTTTTTATTACTTTTGTCACGTTTAGGGATGAGCGAAACAAGTCATCAGACTTGAGATCTGACCCAGGTGGCAATCATTTTCTCAAAGTGGAGATTCACAAATTTTGCTGGATTGCATTATTTTTACTTTTTGATGATGTTTGACAAGCTTCCTCGTGCTGCCCTGCATCCCCCTCATTCCTTTCCTCCCCATGAGGTCCAGCCATTTCCTACAAGTAATCAACAGAGGTTGTGTTTAGGGATGAGTGAATCAATTAAAGAAGTTGTAGAAAATCCAGATGGTTTGCTTTGCACCAAAATGTGGTGTGAGGGAGAGAATGGGAAAGGGTAGGATGTGTTAAATGGGCAGACAGTGGGCAGATTATATAGGCTCATAATTTTGAATACATCAGTCTAAAGAGCTGACAATTTCTAAAACCAATGTTTTAAAAGCTTTTTTGAGAAAAAATAGAAGTTTATGTTGAAAAAAATATAACACAGTTTAAAGTGGTTGTAAACCTCAGTTATGGAATCTGAGCAAAGCACATTCTATATCTGCAGTGTTTACTTATCTCTCTCCAAAGTGTTGTTTCTCTCTGATGCTTTGTTCCTCTCTTATCAGCATGAGTCATTTCTGAGAAGTTTTCCCGACACATGAGATACATTTGTGTGTGTGTGTGTGTGTGTGTTTGGGGAGAGAGCTCAGAATGGAGCTTGTCTATTCAGAAGACAGTTCTGCTGTGTGTGAAGGGGTGTGTTCCTTTCCTCCAATCAGCTCTCACACACTGTATGTAACTGCAGTCTCTCTGCCCCCTCCTCTCTGCTCCTGACAAATGAAGAAAGATTTTTTAACACAATCTGATATTTGGAAGGGGTGTACAGAGGAGAAGACTACAGATAAACAAGTAAAACTTATGTAGGAGGATTTGTTTCATCTCTGTGTATCATCTGAGGCTGTTCACTTCACTGGGTATCAGTGAGGGTTTTTACATCCACTTTAAGTCTCAGAAGCTCATAATTCCCAATCTAGCTCCAAAAATATATTGTTTTAACACAATGCATTTCTAGTTTAGGCCCAGAAGCTAAAATGTATATCCTAATTTAGGGTACCAAAAGCTGTACTCCCACATGTCAAGGCTAGCATCCCCCTACCTGAAGGATACCTTAGCCACAAGTATCAAAATAAGTAATTATATAATAATAATAATAATAATAATAATAATAATAATATAATAATTCCACATTCTGTTTAAAAAACTGCAATGCCAACTTTTATTTATAAGGAACTTGTCAAAACTGAAGTTTAATTAGCATATATTTTGCCCAACCCGAGTTCTCCCTAACCCCTCTCATCAACATGCTAAATACATTTGTAAATAAACCTTTCTATTTTCATTGCATACCTTTTTTTTAGACCCAATAATGCATTTGGATCTCTGTGCTTCGCTGTGCAAGGCAGATCATGGCTGGTGGGAAAACATCCCAGCACCCTGCCTTGATGGATGGATGCCAATTCTGGAGGAGTATTTAAAGGCAGGCTGCATTTTCACCTGGATTTCCCTAGGTATTTCCACATGTAAAACTCTATGATTAATAGAGCTGTAATTCAATGAATGAAAGGGATGAGCCAGAAAAAGTCAGGCTGGGATGGAACAAGCTAGGTGATTCTGGATGACCTCCAGCCAGACAATGACATAGTCTTAAGGCCCATACACACAATCGGATATTCCGTGTTTTGTTGGATAATCCGACCGTCTGTATGCTCCATCGGACAATTGTTGTGGGAATTTCCGACAACAAATTTTCATTGTTCAAGCTCTCAAATTGTCCGACAACAAATGTGTTCCCTCGGATTATCTGATCGTGTGTATACAAATGCTTCAGACTAAAATCCAAAGTACAAACACGCGTGCTCCAAACCAATGCTAACCATCAGACAACGTTAGCAAAAGTTGCCCAAAGGGTGGCGCTAAAGAGCAGAAACACAAAACCACGTAGTTTTGTGTATGTTGGCTGAAAAAGTTCTGCTGTCTGTATGCAGAACAAATTTACGGCCAACGCCCTTCGGGTCATGTGTACAAGGCTATAGTCTGACTTGCTGCAGCTTCTAATGAACACTGTGCAAAGCTAACAGTGTTAAGTGAAATAAGAGTAAGCTATTTCAGTACAGGAGAGAAGCCTATATAAGTGTACAATACTATGAAGGTAGGGCTAGAGTTCAGCTGTAACCAACACCCGATGATTCTCGTTGTATTGTTAAAAAGTATGTGTTTTTCTCATTTATACCCTTTTATTATGAGAAAACGCTCAATAAAATTCAGCAGTCATTGAGCTCCTAATAGTGTTTAGTGTGGGATACTTGCCATCATTTATCATTACCTTCACATCTGCAATTCTTCTAATTCTTCATCACTTCTTCTCAGTGGGTTAAGCCTGAAGAGAGGAATGATGATTTACTAAGTGAGTTGGAAACCTTCACACAATTGTATAAATATTATCCTTAGTTATTCAATCACGTGAAAAGCAAATTCTTGTTCACTTTCTAAAGCAAATCATGAGCAGAAAAAGTAAGCAAATAAAGAATTAGATTTTCACATCATTGGATAGTTGAAGTGAATATTTTCACATCCGCAACTCCTTTAGTTTATCAGCCCATTGTCTGTACCAAAAAATATTCTGGCAGTGTTGCGCTTTAAGGTTTAACCATTTGACTACCTTAAGGTTTTACCCCCTTCATGACCAGAGCATTCTTTGATTTTCAGCACTGTGCTACTTTAAAGCCCTGTACACACGATCGGTTCGTCTGATGAAAACGGAACGATGGACTGTTTTCATTGGACGAACCGATCGTGTGTGGGCCCCATCATTTTTTTATTCATCGGTGAAAAAACATAGAACCTGTTTTAAATTTTTCTTATGGTTAAAAAACCGATAGAAAAAAACGATCGGCTGTGGGGAAATCCATCGGTCAAAAATCCACGCATGCTCAAAATCAAGTCGACACATGCTCGGAAGCATTGAACTTAATTTTTCTCAGCACGTCATAGGGGCAGATCCACAAAGCACTTACAACTTGGAGTTTACTACACTTGTGCTGTATAGTTTGCACCTAAACGTACTTGGGGGCAGATCCACAAAGAAAGTACGCCGGCGTATCTACTGATATCTACTGGTACTTTCAAATTTCCTGCGTCGTATCTTTGTTTGAATCCTCAAAACAAGATACGACAGCATCTGGGTTAGATCCGACAGGCGTACGTCTTCGTACGTCTTCGGATCTTAGATGTTGTATTCCGCGTTGAGTATGCAAATTAGCTATTTCTGACGATCCACGAACGTACGAGCGGCCGTCGCATTCTTTTACGTCGTTTCCGTTCTGCTTTTTTCGGCGTATAGTTAAAGCTGCTATTTGGTGGCGTACGCAATGTTAAGTATGGCCGTCGTTCCCGCGTCGAATTTGAAAATATTTTATTTTGTTTGCGTAAGTCGTCCGTGAATGGGGCTGGATGTAATTTACGTCCACGTCAAAACAATGACGACCTTGCGACGTCATTAAGCGCAATGCACGGCAGGAAATTTTGGGACGGCGCATGCGCAGTTCGTTCGGCGCGGGGACGCGATTCATTTAAATGAAACACGCCCGGGGGCGTGGCCAAGACCGGCATGTGAGAGGACGCACTTCTCACAGCTCCTGCCTGATCCATCCATTGATCCTTCCCCGGCATCTCTGATCCGGCTCTCTTCGGCTCCTCCGCTGGCTACCGAGTCCCTGCACCGCCCGGATCCACCGCCGGCCCTCTGTACTAGGGGAAAGACCCGCTGCGGAACGACGGAGATGACGGGACCGGACATCTAAGATGGCGCCGCCGCGACCCTCACACAGCGCACTCCACGGACGGCTGACAAATCCAAGGATGGCACCGCCAAGAAGGCACCAAAGGCACAGGGTAAGGAGCAGCCGAGGGACATGCTCTTCTTTTCCCAAAAACTTAAGGGCCCTGCTTGCACTGGGGCGGGGGGGTCAGCAGATGGCAGAGGTGGAGGAGGCCGGACTGCACAGCTAGAGTGGGGCCATGATACTGAGGAAGCTCCCCACAGCTCCAGGGCAGAGGCAGATGCAGATGCTCCCCCCCCTCAGATGACACACAGGACATTGTGGGGCAGCCGACATTAGCAGACATTCTGAAAGCGGTGCAGGTGGGCAATGCTGACATGAAGGAGCAGTTTGGGGGCCTGAGAGAGGAGGTGTCCCTTCTGCGGCAGGACCTCCAAAAGGTCAGGGAAAGAGCAACTGCCGTTGAGAGCAGAGTGAGTGACCTAGAGGACAAGCTCCCACAAATAGCGAGTGAAGCCAGAGCAGCGCATCATATGGCCCAAGACACGCTTAGCAGAGCTGAGGACACAGAAAATCGCTTACGCAGAAATAACATTCGCATTGTCGGTCTCCCCGAGAAAACGGAGGGCAGAGACCCCACCATGTTTGTGGAGAACTGGCTTATAGAAGTGTTCGGCAGGGAAGTTTTCTCGCCATTTTTCACTGTGGAGAGAGCCCTTAGAGTGCCGGGCCGACCCCTCCCACAAGGGGCCCCCCCCCCGTTCGATGCTAGCCAAGCTCTTGCATTACCGCGACAGAGAGGCGGTTCTCCGCTGCGCGCGGGAACGAGGCAATGTTACCTTTAATGGGGTCAGAGTGTCGTTCTACCCGGACTTCTCGGCCGAGGTGCAGAGGAGCAGAGCAAGATTTGTTGACGTGAAATGAAACACGCCCCCTACTCGCCAATTTGAAATACGCGCCGTTACGCCGCGAGAGATACACTACACCGCCGTAACTTACGGCGCAAATTCTTTCTGGATTCAAAGCTTTGAAAAGTAAGTTACAGCGGCGTAGCGTATCTCACATACGCTGCGCCCATGCAATTCTACGTGAATCTGCCCCTTGGTGTTTACTGCACTTGTGCTGTATAGTTTGTACTTAAACCTACTTGGAGTTTACTACACTTGTGCTGTATAGTTTGCACTTAAACCTACTTGGAGTTTACTACACTTGTGCTGTATAGTTTGCACCTAAACTTACTTGGTGTTTACTGCACTTGTGCTGTATAGTTTGCACTTAAACCTACTTGGAGTTTACTGCACTTGTGCTGTATAGTTTGCACCTAAACATACTTGGATTTTACTGCACTTGTGCTGTATAGTTTGCACTTAAACCTACTTGGTGTTTACTGCACTTGTGCTGTATAGTTTGCACCTAAACATACTTGGATTTTACTGCACTTGTGCTGTATAGTTTGCACTTAAACCTACTTGGTGTTTACTGCACTTGTGCTGTAAAGTTTTCACCTTAACCTACTTGGAGCTTACTGCACTTGTGCTGTATAGTTTGCACTTAAACCTACTTGGTGTTTACTGCACTTGTGCTGTATAGTTTGCACCTAAACATACTTGTAGTTTACTGCACTTGTGCTGTATAGTTTGCACTTAAACCTACTTGGTGTTTACTGCACTTGTGCTGTATAGTTTGCACCTAAACATACTTGTAATTTACTGCACTTGTGCTGTATAGTTTGCACTTAAACCTACTTGGTGTTTACTGCACTTGTGCTGTATAGTTTGCACCTAAACATACTTGTAGTTTACTGCACTTGTGCTGTATAGTTTGCACTTAAACCTACTTGGTGTTTACTGCACTTGTGCTGTATAGTTTGCACCTAACCTACTTGGTGTTTACTGCACTTGTGCTGTATAGTTTGCACCTAAACATACTTGTAATTTACTGCACTTGTGCTGTATAGTTTGCACTTAAACCTACTTGGTGTTTACTGCACTTGTGCTGTATAGTTTGCACCTAAACATACTTGTAGTTTACTGCACTTGTGCTGTATAGTTTGCACCTAAACATACTTGGATTTTACTGCACTTGTGCTGTATAGTTTGCACTTAAACCTACTTGGTGTTTACTGCACTTGTGCTGTATAGTTTGCACCTAAACATACTTGGATTTTACTGCACTTGTGCTGTATAGTTTGCACTTAAACCTACTTGGTGTTTACTGCACTTGTGCTGTAAAGTTTTCACCTTAACCTACTTGGAGCTTACTGCACTTGTGCTGTATAGTTTGCACTTAAACCTACTTGGTGTTTACTGCACTTGTGCTGTATAGTTTGCACCTAAACATACTTGTAGTTTACTGCACTTGTGCTGTATAGTTTGCACTTAAACCTACTTGGTGTTTACTGCACTTGTGCTGTATAGTTTGCACCTAAACATACTTGTAATTTACTGCACTTGTGCTGTATAGTTTGCACTTAAACCTACTTGGTGTTTACTGCACTTGTGCTGTATAGTTTGCACCTAAACATACTTGTAGTTTACTGCACTTGTGCTGTATAGTTTGCACTTAAACCTACTTGGTGTTTACTGCACTTGTGCTGTATAGTTTGCACCTAACCTACTTGGTGTTTACTGCACTTGTGCTGTATAGTTTGCACCTAAACATACTTGTAATTTACTGCACTTGTGCTGTATAGTTTGCACTTAAACCTACTTGGTGTTTACTGCACTTGTGC
Organism: Rana temporaria; assembly: GCF_905171775.1. Classification (NCBI taxonomy): domain Eukaryota; kingdom Metazoa; phylum Chordata; class Amphibia; order Anura; family Ranidae; genus Rana; species Rana temporaria. Next base: position 403,819,094 of record NC_053489.1, on the reverse strand, counting down.
TGTATAGTTTGCACTTAAACCTTTTTGGTGTTTACTGCACTTGTGCTGTATAGTTTGCACTTAAACCTTTTTGGTGTTTACTGCACTTGTGCTGTATAGTTTGCACTTAAACCTACTTGGTGTTTACTGCACGTGTCCTCTGCAGTTTGCACCTAAAGCTACGAGGTGTGTGCACTGATTTTGTCCTCTGCAGGCCATTATAATGTCTGGAAGGACAACAAAGAGAGGCAGAGAGTCACGAGGGCAAGCAGGCTCTGCATCTTGAGGCAACAGTGCTGGTGTTGGACACGGTGCATCCTCTTCAGAACGTGGCCGTTTGACACCCTCGTCCTTCTTTTCGGGAGCTGGCCGTGTTGAGCCTCAACATGCAGAGAAATTAGTAGAGTGGATGACCAAGCCGTCCTCATCCTCCTCATCCTCTCTCACCCAGGCTGAGCTTACTTTGTCTGGCAAAGCAGCTGCCAAGGCGTCCTCTTCCCTCTGCACAATGGCATCACTCACTCCTCCCCTAGTCCAACCATGTCCTCCTGAGGAGTCCCCCGAACTGTTTCAACACAGTGTTGGGTACATGCTGCATGAAAATGCGCAGCGTTTTGAAGGCTCCGATGATGGAACACAGATAGAGGAAGGCAGTAATGTGAGCCCAGAGAGAGGGGGTGCCCGAGAGGGACAGCAATCTGGCAGTCATGTTCCCCCAACTGCAGCATACTGCCAGGTTTTCGACAGTGATGAGGAGGGAGGGGATGATGAGGTCACTGACTCTATGTGGGTGCCTGATAGGAGAGAGGAGGAGGAGGAGGAAGAGGCACAGGCACATCTCCAAAAAGGCAGGATGCCCTCCAGGGGCCAGCTTAAGGGCAGCACACCAACTGCATTGCATCGCAGAGCTACGCCTGTGCAGGGCGCTGCTGTGTCTCAACAATACTGCAAAAGTTCTTTGGTGTGGGCCTTTTTTGAGACATGTGCATCAGATCGCACCGTTGCTATTTGCAACATATGTCTGAAGCATATCTCGCATGGCCAAAACATCACCCGCTTGGGCACCACATACTTGACCAGACATATGTCGACCTGCCATGCAGTTCGTTGGCAAGCATACCTGAAAGACCCACACCAAAGAACAAAGAGGACCTCCCCTTGCCCCTCATCAGCTGGGATCTCCAACCCCACTAGACCCTCAGTCCTCTCTGAAGCCTGCACTGATAGGACTGAAGGTGTAGAATTAGGTGTGCCACAACCTAGTAGTACATGTGGGCAATCTACTGATGGTACCAGACAAATTTCCTTGCCCCAGCTGCTGCAGCGCCAAAAGAAGTACTCTCCCAGCCATCCACATGCCCAGCGGTTGAATGCTAGCTTAGCTAAATTGCTAGCACTTCAAATGCTGCCTTTTCAGTTGGTAGATTCTGCCCCCTTCCGTGAGTTTGTGGAATGTTCGGTACCTCAGTGGCAAGTTCCCAAACGCCACTTTTTCTCACGGAAGGCGATTCACGCTCTCTACCGGCATGTGGAAGGCAATGTCCATGCCTCGCTGGACAGGGCGGTCAGTGGTAAGGTGCATATTACCGCTGACTCATGGTCCAGCAGGCATGGACAGGGAAGTTACCTATCTTTCACGGCACATTGGGTGACTCTGCTGGCAGCTGGGAAGGATGCAGGACAAGGTACAGTAGTGTTGGAGGTTGTTCTGCCACCATGCCTCCAAAATGCTACTACTGGTTGTGACACACCTCTCTCCTCCACTCCCTCTCTCTTCTTCCTCTGTGGCCTCTTCCTGTGCTGATGTGTCCTCGGAACCAGCGGTGCTCCATAGGCATTCAAGGGGCTATGCAGGAATGTAGGCAAAGAGATGCCATGCGGTGCTTGAGCTGGTGTGATTGGGGGACAGGAGCCACACTGGGCCAGAGGTTCTGTCAGCTCTGCAGGGGCAGGCTCAGAGGTGGTTGACGCCACGCCAGCTTAAGCCAGGAATGGTGGTTTGCGACAATGGCACCAACCTCCTCTCTGCCCTGCGACAGGAACAACTGACCCATGTGCCCTGTTTTGCTCATGTCCTTAACTTGGTGGTGCAGCGGTTCTTGGGCAGGTACCCGGGCTTACAGGATGTCCTGAAGCAGGCCAGGAAAGTCTGTGTGCATTTCCGACGGTCATATAATGCCAGTGCTCGGCTGGCAGACCTCCAAAAGGAATACAACCTGCCCAAGAACCATCAATGAGTATTTGTGCCAATATGGCAGCAGGACAGGGTCAGGGGAGCTGGGTGCCACCGATGCCAGAGATGCCACCGCGCTGTGTGCCGCCGATCTCCGTTCCCTGCGACGTTACGACACACGGGGGCGGAGAACGGCACCAAATTCAAAAAGGTAAACAAACACATTACATACAGTATACTGTAATCTTATAGATTACAGTACTGTATGTAAAAAATACACACCCCCTTGTCCCTAGTGGTCTGCCCAGTGCCCTACATGTTCTTTTAAATAATAAAAACTATTATTTCTGCCTGGAAACTGTAGATTGTCCATAGCAACCAAAAGTGTCCCTTTATGTCAAAAATGGTTTTAGAGCAACTAGAAAACAGCGATAATAAATTATAATCACTTGCAGAATTGAGCGATAGCGATTTGTGGGGAAATTCGTCATAAAAAAATAAAAGTAATGACAGCGACAATTCTGCAACTGAGAAAATTTCAGGGATTTTGAGTTGATTACATTATTGAATAATTTTTATTATAATTATATTATTATTTGTTATAATTATTTATAATTATTTATTATATTATAATTTATAATTTTGTTTTTAAAAAAATTTCATACCCGGGATGCCTACTAGACTTTTGTTTGGTCAGATTTAGGTGAGTTATTCCTACAAATTACAGACCTAGGCCCAGATTCAGGTAGATTTGCCCATTAGTTGCACATGTGAAGAGCAGCTGATTTGCTCTGCGCTGGGGCAAATTGGAAAGATTGCCACCTGATTCAGGATTCCTTTTGTCTGCTAACTTGCTCCTTTGTAAGGCAAAAATCAGGGCGTAAGGCAGCGCAAGTGAAAGTGGGTGTGCCCTATGCAAATGATCTTTTTTCCACTCAGCAGTGGTTTGCGCCTATTTTCAGGGCAAATTTTGCCCACCTGCTTGCACTGAGCAAATAAATAGGGGCAGACCTGCGCAGGTCCTGTGCAAAATTACATCCTGCTTGTTCCACCCCCCCCTGAGCAAGGTAATTTTGCCCTTTTTTCTGAGATGGCACCTCCTGATAAGAAAAAAAAAAGAAAAGCAAATTTTGTCTCCGCTGAGATGGATATACTGCTGGCGGCACTGACGCGCCATACTGCCGTTCTTTTTGGTTCAGAGCGGAAGAATACCACCGTAGCCCAAAGGAGGGCAATATATGAGGCTATTACATTGGACATAAATGCCCTGGGCATTGAGGAGAGGTCCTGGGAGGACATCCAAAAAAATTTTACTGACATGCGTCGTCAAGTCAGGGACAAAATTGTCCTAATCAGAAAGCATAGCAGGGGCACGGGAGGAGGACCAGCCTGCTCTTTACGATTAAATCCAGAGGAGGAGGTTATCGCACAGAGTTTAGCGCTGGAGCAGGTGGAGGGACTCCCAGGCTATGACTCCACTGTTGGGGACTTGGGGACTGGTACGTTTTTTTTTCTCATATTTGCTGTGTATCATGGGAGGGGGTAGAAGGGAACATATGAGGGGGTAGAAGGGAAGATGTAAAAAGTTTTTATTTCTCATATTTGCTGTGTATCATGGGAGGGGGTAGAAGGGAACATATGAGGGGGTAGAAGGGAAGATGTAAAAAGTTTTTATTTCTCATATTTGCTGTGTATCATGGGAGGGGGTAGAAGGGAACATGTGATAAGTGTGTTGCTCCAGCAACATATTTTTTTTGTGTCATCCACAGATGTTGATGATGAGGCTGGGCCATCGTCGGCTGTAGGGCGACCCACGCCATCCCCAGAACATCATGGCGTCCAGTCAGGCCCTCTGCAGATACTGGGCATGTTGGTGGAGGAGGATATCGCCCATAGTCCATCTAGGGAGGAGGAAGTGGTGGAGGAGTCCATTATCCTCAACCTGGATGAATCTGTGTACCTCCAGGAGGATCCCACTATCCCTGACCGACCCACCACCCCCCCGACCATAACATCATCCCCCTCCAGGGCAAGCCCCTCCAGTGTCCCCCCTCCAGTGTCCCCCCCTCCAGTGTGACCCACTCCCCTTCTTCTCCCTCAGTTCGTGCCCCAGCCTCTCCTCCAAGGAAGGCTCTATGTAAAACGAGGGGTATATCCTCCAGCCTCCGTGAAGGTCTGCAGGAGGAGCAGGCCCGGCAGACCCGCCATATAGGGGACATGGTGGGAGACTTGAGGCGGGTGGCGGACAGCCTGGCATCCACCTCCTCCTCTCTGCAGCAGGCCCTCACCCTGCATGCTGACCGGGGGATACGAGATACTGAGAGCTTGGAGGAAGTCAGTGCCAACTGTGGAGCCATGGTCACCTGCATGGTCGAGCAGCAGGGCGCCATCGCTTTGCTAACAGCGGAGGTGAGCAGGTTGGCAGCTGCGGATGTTGGCCCAAACCAACAGCGTGCTCACCCGCCTGGCCAACGCCATGGAGGGCATGCAGGCACCACCTGCCAGGAGTGAGGAAGTAGAGGTTGATGCTCCTCCCCCCCCTCCATCCCCACCCCATGCTCCATCCCCACCACAGGCTCCATCCTCAGCCCAGGCTCCATCCCCACCACAGGCTCAACCACGCAGACTGAGGAGCCAGAGCCGGGGCACCCTTGGCACAAGGATGTCCAAAAAAAAAAAAAAAAATTTCCTTTTATTTTTTTTATTTTTTACCTATCCCTTGCTGCTCATATAATGAGCTTTTTCTATTTATTTTGATTATGCTTATATTTTTTTTTTGGGGGGATATTTATTTTTTGCTCAGATTAGGAGCTTTTCTATATTTCTATATTTAGTTTATGCTCAAAGTTTTTTTTTGTTTTTTTTGTTTGTAGTACACACGGTGAGGAGTGCTGTTGTTGCTCTCCAGCTGACCTGTGGCCATCTGTTGCTAACTTGCCCCTGCTTTTATAAAGTGCAAATTTGCCCCGGCCAAACAGCTTGCGCGCTTTGGGAGCAAAATGCTCCTCACACGCGCAAGTTTATGAATCAGTGGCAGTTCCTCATTTGCATATTTGCTGAGGGAAAACCATGAGAGCGCAAGTTGCTCCCTGAGCAAAATTGCCCCTTAATTGCGCCGGGGCAGAGAAACTGCCTCCGTACAAAAATGGCACATTTCAGGCTTAGCTTGCTTTCTGGGTCACCCGCAAATTTGCCTGGGAGCAAATCCGTACTTGCGCGGCGCAAATCACACTTGCTCCCGCGCAAGTCGTACCTGAATCTGGGCCCTACAGTATAAAACGCCAAATTTCCTTGCAAATAATGGTACCGCTTTCAGCACCTAAAATCTGAAATAATCATACCGCTAGGGAGGTTAACCACTTGCCGACCGCGCACCGCCGTTCTACGTCGGCAGGTCGGCTCGGCTGGGTGAGAGCACGTAGTATAACGTCCTCTCTCTCAGCCGCCACTAGGGGCGCGCGCCCCCCGCTCGCCCCCGACTCCCGTGCGTGTGCCCGGCGGGCGCGATCGCCGCCGGGCACACGCGATCGCTCGGTACAGAGCGGGGACCGGGAGCTGTGTGTGTAAACACACAGCTCCCGGTCCTGTCAGCAGGGGAAATGCTGATCCTCTGTTCATACAATGTATGAACAAGAAGATCAGTGTTTCCCCTAGTGAGGCCACCCCCCCCCCCCCCACAGTAAGAACACACAAGGGACATACTTAACCCCTTCCCCGTCCCCTAGTGTTAACCCCTTCACTGCCAGTGGCATTTTTATAGTAATCCAATGCATTTTTATAGCACTGATCGCTATAAAAATGGCAATGGTCCCAAAAATTTGTCAAAAGTGTCCGAAGTGTCCGCCATAATGTCGCAATACCGAAAAAAAATCGCTGATCGCCGCCATTACTAGTAAAAAAAATATATTAATAAAAATGACATAAAAATACCCCCTATTTTGTAAACGCTATAACTTTTGCGCAAACCAAATCAATAAACGCTTATTGCGATTTTTTTTTACGAAAAATATGTAGAAGAATACGTATCGGCCTAAACTGAGGAAAAAAAATGTTTTTTTATATATTTTTGGGGGATATTTATTACAGCAAAAAGTAAAAAATATTATTTTTTTTCAAAATTGTCGCTCTATTTTTGTTTATAGCGCAAAAAATAAAAAACGCAGAGGTGATCAAATACCACCAAAAGAAAGCTCTATTTGTGGGAAAAAAAGGACGCCAATTTTGTTTGGGAGCCATGTCGCACGACCGCGCAATTGTCTGTTAAAGCGACGCAGTCCCGAATCGCAAAAAGTACTCTGGTCTTTGGGCAGCAATATGGTCCGGGGGTTAAGTAGTTAAAGAATATGTTACCCCAACATTTCCCATTCCAAATGTGTGCCTGCTGTACCATGTACTTGTATGAAAAGGTATCCTGTTCTTTTTGTATTGCTAGGGCCAGATTCAGGTAGATCAGCGGATCTATAGATCCGCTCGATCTACGTGATTTAAGATCCGCTCCCGCAAGTTTGAGAGGAAAGTGGCTAATTCACAAACCACTTACCTCCAAACTTGCGGCGGCGGATCCTAAATCCCCCGGCGGAATTCAAATTCCGCGGCTAGGGGGAGTGTACTATTTAAATTAGGCGCGTTCCCGCGCCGATTTAAATGCGCATGCGCCGTCCGCGAAATTTCCCGGCGTGCATTGCTCCCACTGACGTCGCTAGGACGTCAGTGGTTTCGACGCTTACGTAAACGACGTCCGTCCGTATTCGAGAACGACTTACGCAAACGACGTTAAAAAATTCAAATTCGACGCGGGAACGCCGGCTATACTTAACATTGGCTGCGCCTGATAAAAGAAGGGGTAAGTATACGCCGGGAAAGCCGCTACAGAAACGTCGTAAGAAGACTGCGTCGGGTCCGTGTACGTTCGTGAATTTGCGTATCTCGCTGATTTACATATTATTTATCGTAAATCAGCGGGAACGCCCCCGGCGCCATTTTTAAATGGAAAAAAAGATCCGACAGTGTAACACAGTGTAACACTGTCAGATCTTAGCCCTATCTATGCGTATCTGATTCTATGAATCAGGCGCATAGATAGGACCAGTGTAAGTCAGAGATACGATGGTGTATCTGTAGATACACCGTCGTATCTCTTTGTGAATCTGGCCCCTAGTATTCTTGTCAATCTGTCAGCTTTCCTATTAAAACTGACCACAATATGCAGTAGATAACAGTGTGGTTAGTTTTATGGCTGTGCTGAGAACTCAGGCTGCTCTCCTCCAATGATTAAAATTGTTCAGACACATTCCCCCTGCACAACCATTCACTGGGAGGACCAGTGTACTGCTGTTTCTCCTCCCCCAGCTCTCTGAGCACCGTATGCAGCTAAGAACAGAGATTATGTCATCACTTATTAAAAAAGTAAAAAATGGTATTCATAATATTTTTAAACGTACACAAATGTTTTGCCTTTTGTTTCTATTTTAACCACTTGCCGCTCGCCAATGACAAATTGACGTCGGCAAAGTGGTTGTAGAATCCTGACTGGACGTCATATGACGTCCTCAGGATTCTGAGCCGCTGCGCGCCCCCGGGGGCGCGCATCGCGGCCATCGTTGTTGCAGGGTGTCAGTCTGACACCCCGCAACACCGATCAAGCTAAAGAGTCTCTCACGGAGACTCTTTACCACGTGATCAGCCGTGTCAAATCACGGCTGATCACGATGTAAATAGGAAAAGCCGGTAATCGGCTTTTCCTCACTCGCGTCTGTCAGACGCGAGTAGAGGAGAGCCGATCGGCTGCTCCTGTGACAGGGGGGGTTTGTGCTGATCGATTATCAGCACAGCCCCCCCGAGGATGCCCACTGGACCACCAGGGATGCCCACTAGACCACCAGGGATTTAAAAAAAAGTATGCCACCCTAGACCACCAGGGATGAGGAGGACACAAAAAATGGATGCCAATCAGTGCCCACAATGGGCATTACTGATTGGCAGGCATTGTTTGGCACTGATTGGCATCCATTAGTACAACACATACGATAGTGCCCATCTATGCCCATCCATGCCACCTATCAGTGCCCATCCATGCCGCCTATCAGTGCCCATCCATGCCGCCTATCAGTGTCCATCCGTGACGCCTATCTGTGCCCATCCGTGACGCCTATCCGTGCCCATCCGTGCCACCTATCCGTGCCCATCTGTGCTGCCTATCTGTGCCCATCTGTGCCATCTATCCATGCCTATCCGTGCCGCCTATCCAAGCCCATCCATGCCGCCTATCTGTGCCGCCTATCAGTGCCCATCCGTGCCGCCCATCAGTGCCGCATATTAGTGCCCATCAATGCCACCACATCAGTGCCACCTCATCGGTGCCCATCAGTGCCGCCTTATCAGTGCCCGTCAGTGCAGTACCATCAGTGCCCATCAGTGAAGGATAAAACGTACCTATTTACAATGTTTTATAACAGAAACAAAAAAAACTTTTTTTTTCTAAATTTTTGGTAATGTTTTTTTTTTTTTTTTTGCAGAAAATAAATATCCCAGAGGTGATCAAATACCACCAAAAGAAAGCTCTATTTGTGGGTACAAAATGATAAAAATTTAGTTTGGGTACAGTGTAGCATGACCGCGCAATTGTCATTCAAAGTGCAACAGCGCTGAAAGCTAAAAATTGGTCTGGGCGGGAAGGTGTATAAGTGCCCTGTATGGAAGTGGTTAAACCCATAGGTATTTTAAGCGGAATGGGTTATTTTGCAAGGTGAGGGTTGGGGTGATGATCTAAAACCATTATGTATGTTTCATGAACAAACACTACTTTTTATTTTTTATGCACAGATAGAACAGAATGCCCCACTAGATGATATTTCAATAATATTAAATGGTGACAAAACATGCATTTAGATTTTTTTTCTGAAGATGACCATAGTGCACTGTAGGCAATGTCATATGCACTTTCTTTGGATAAGAAAATGGTTATGTAATTGGGGGAGTGAAGTAGGTGTGGTGCTGTTCTGTTAATTGATTAATGCCATTGCTGGGGTGAATATGGTAAAGTGACTTTTGCTGGGTGAAGCCTCGTACACACGATCAGTCCATCCTATGAGAACGGTCTGATGGACTGTTGTCGTTGGTTAACCGATGAAGCTGACTGATGGTCCGTCGTGCCTACACACCTTCAGTTAAAAAAACGATCGTGTCAGAACGCGGTGACGTAAAACACAACGACGTGCTGAAAAAAACAAAGTTCAATGCTTCCAAGCATGGGTCGACTTGATTCTGAGCATGCATGGATTTTTAACCAATGGTTGTGCCTACTAACTATCATTTTTTTCCCATCGGTTAGGAATCCATCGGTAAAATTTAAAGCAAGTTGGCTTTTTTTAACCAATGGTTATATAACCTATGGGGCCCACACATGATCGGTTTTGACCGATGAAACGGTCCATCGGACCGTTGTCCTCTGGTTAACCTATCGTGTGTACGAGGCCGGAGTGGTCTGAGAAGACCTATACCTAGTCCCTTGGTAAATGTGCTGGGATTCTTGGTGGTGGGGTTAATAAATGTGTGCCTATAGCAGGTGTGTCCTCATTCAGCCGTTGGTGTTTGGGCTGAAAGCCCTGGGTGTTAAGACTCTGTGTTTGGTCTCAATAGAGAAGCTAAATAATAAACAAAAAAATGGCATTCATATGAGTTTAAATGCTTGGAGTGTACAACATTTTTAATAAAAATATATAAAAGAATGTACAAGAAATGCAAACAGAATAATTAAAGTTTAATTCCTATAAATAGATTGATATTAAAGTGATTGGTGCTCAGAAAGTGTTTAGTGCTTGTAAACAGAATCGCTTATTCTTGGCCTCTTCAACAAGTGATCGCGGTGTGAGTGGCTTATCCGTGTTCTTATTGTGACTGCACACACCAGATGTTTCTTACCCTCTGGGGTGTTCAGCATTCACAGTATTTGCCACTGTGTAGCACCCTGAAAGATGGCCAATCGGAGATATTTGATACTCTTCCAAACATTTATCATGTGAAGGAGAAAAGGACGCCCAACAGTGTAATACTATTTAAAACTTTTATTTTTAAGATGATGTCAGAGTGACGAAACGCATAGGGCAGAGTCTACATACGTTTTTGCATCACTTCCGGTTAAGGTTACAAACAGGGGCCCAGATTCACAAAGCACTTACGCCGACATATCTAGAGATGCGCGGCGTAATTCAAAAATGTCCTCAAAACGAGATATGCCTGAAAACCAGATTTTTCCATTCGACGTCAAACGATTCCACCGGTGCATCTTTGAGCGCAAAATACGCTAGACACACCATTGTTTTGCTAGGCAAAGATGCAAATGAGGGAGATACGGTGATCCACAAAAGTACGCTTGTGCGGCGTAGGCTACGCCCTGTGCGCATCTGCTAGTTTGCCGGCGGAAAGTTACACCTTATAAAAGGTGCCTTAACTTTACACCAGCCGTGTAAAGGTCAGCTAAAGCAACACCATTAAGGAAGAGCTGAGCACACACACTTGCCGGACAACAATCTGTATGCCAACATGCCAGGGGCATCCATGCTGATAGCTATACTAGTGACTTTAGAGGCACGCAGAAGGAGGAGGGAACGGAGGAGGAGTGCACAGGAGAGGATATACCGCAGACGCCTAGATGTGTTTGCCATGACTGCTTCTGAGGTGTATCGCACCTTCAGATTCAACCGTGAAGCCATCATGGAAATAACCACAACCCTGCAGGATGACATCACCAGCCCAACACATCGCTCACATGCAGTGCAGCCACTGATCAAGGTCCTGGAAACACTCCATTTCCTTGCCACTGGCTCTTTTCAGCGCACAAGTGGATTGTTGGCTGGGATGTCACAATCCTCCATTAGCAGATGTGTGCACCAGGTTGTCCCCGCAATCCTGAGACGCATGGCCAACCAAATCATCAAACCCACCCAGGAGGTCCAGCGGATGAAGACAATGACAGATTTCTACAAAATTGCCAGATTCCCACGCACCGTGGGGGCCATTGATTGCACACATGTGGCACTACAGCCCCCCCCATGAGACAGAGCACATGTACTGCAATCGGAAGCATTGGCATTCAATCAATGTACAGGTGATAGTGGATGTCCAATGCCTCATATGGCACGTACGTGCCAAACACCCAGGATCCAGCCATGACAGCTACATATACCGTCAAAGCGACATCCCAAGACAATTTGAACAGAACGTGTATGGGAACAGCTGGCTGGTTGGTGAGGGACATGGGTGTCAGATATGACTGTCCCCCCCCATGATGCAGACATCACGAGGGGCACATGCATGACTAACATCCTCCTGTCTTTTCCCTTCCAGGTGACTCTGCATATGCACTTGGACCCCATCTCATGACTCCATTCCGGAATCCCCAAACCCCAGGAGAGAAAAACTACAATGATGCACACATACGTACCCGTGGAGTGGTGGAACGCACATTTGGCCTCCTGAAGTCCCGTTTCCGATGTATGGATAAGTCTGGGGGTACCATGTTGTATTCCCCAAACTTTGTGTGCCAGATCATCGGGTGCATGTTGCATGCTGCACAACTTCGCAGTGAGAAGGGGCCTGGAGATTGACATACGTGATGACCTGACCCCCCAACCAGACATTCCCCCCCTAACCAACTCTACCCGGTTTGCTGAGGGAACAGCAGCCAGGAGACGCCTCGCAGAAGGCACCTTTGCACAGTAAACACACACATTAAACATGGCACAATGAGAATGCCACAAGGGGATCCTCCTGTAAACACACAAGGATTTCCCTGGCAATGTCCATCCGATTATCCACGACCCCCCCCTTCATCCTCCCCCCCTCATCCTCCCCCCTCATCCTCCTCCCCCTCAACCTCCTCCTGAGGTGAGGTGTGGCCACTCCCCTGCCCTGGGGACTCCTAGCTTTCTTGGGGCTCTTCAGCAGCCTCAAGTCCTGGGGATGGTGCAGACTGGCCTGATGGCCCAGCAATCTCCTGGCCATCTGTGGATGACACAAAACATTCACATGTTGGAGGATCCACACACTTGGCACATATTCCCTTCCCCCACCCACACATGCTACTCGCCAGATAGAAAAAAAATTACCTGTCCTCACGCCCTCCTCGGAGTCAAAGCCAGGCAGGCCCACCACTTGCTGGCTATGGAAGCACTGGGCCACCGCACGCTCCTCCTCAGTCCACCTTAGGGTGCAGGGTGGGCCTCCTCCAGTGCCCCTGGCATGGGCATTTATCTTGGCCAGCTTGTCACGGACCAGGCTCCTCAGATCATTGATCTTCTTAGAGATCCCGCTGGGGGTCCTCGTCTCCCCCCCCCTCCGCATTGATCTCATCCGTAATCTGCTGGATGATCGCCCTCTTCCTGGCCGGGGGGGTGTCCCGGCTCTCAGGGCCATGTAAATATCGCCCAAATCGGGTGATGGCCCTTGCAAGTAAGTGCTTCTCACGCACCGAGAAGTTCAGCTTTCTTCTCTTTGGTGCCATAACACCCAACACTCAACACCAAACAAATACACACAGAACAAACACACACAAAAAGACACAGAACAAACACACACAAAAATCAAACAGCAAAAACCAGACACCAAAATCAAACAACACAAGCAGACAGCTAATACAAAATCAAAAACAAACACAGAAAAAACAAACACAAAAAACAGTCAGAAAAAACAAACACCTACTACAATCTCCTACTTCTATAAATCTTTAATCAACAATACTACACTCACCAACAAACACCAACAAACAACAGAGCAAAAGCACCTTGCTTTAGGAAAGGGAACACAGGGATGTACTTTTGCAATGGAAGGGCGTTTGTGTGGGGCTATTTATACATAGGGCGTATCTCACTAAGTATGCTTGGCCTATTTCCTATCTCACTGATTGCGCCGGGCCGAGTTCTGAGCATGCCCAGTGAGGTGCAGATTTGTGCGCGCATGCGCAGTACGGCCGGCCCTTAATTTGCATGGGGTCATGGCTCATTTCAATGGAGCATGCCCACTTCCTTCCCACTTGCAATAACCCCGCCTTACGCCTTGGTATTTACGTTACGCGGGCGCACATTTGGGCGCAAATGCTCTGTGGATACGGCACTTACGTCACAAAATTGAGCCGCCTTAACTTAACTGACATACGTTAGGACAAACTAAATTTGCGCCACTCTACGTGAATCTGGCCCAGGATCCTTATCGGCGATAGTGTCTGTATTACATGTTTAAACAATTTGTATTAAATGTGAGTATATTTCCACTTCTTTTTAACCACTTGCCGACCTGCTCATGTACATATACGTCAGCAGAATGGCACGGACAGGCACATGTACGTACCTGTACGTCCTCTGCTTGACGGCGGTGGGGGGTCCGATCGGGACCCCCCCCGGTACATGGCGCGGGTCGGTAAGCTGTAGAAGCGATCCGAGATGAGGGGGCGGCTGTTCGTTTTCAGCTCCCCCTCTGCGATCGCTCTCAGCCAATGCCAGCGCTTCCCCCTCCTCTTCCTGTGTTTAGTGTAAACACAGGAAGCAGGAACTGTGTGATCTCTCCTCGTGGTGGTCATATCGACCACCGCTGCGGAGAGAAGACATCACACAAGTAAGTGGCACCTAAACAGCACACTGACACCAGCACATTAGGCACCGCCGATCGCCCCCCCCAGTCTCCTGTAACAGTGTCACTGAATGCAGGGATCATTTATTTTCTGATTTCTGCATTTAGTGTCAGTGTTACAGAAAAAAGTGTTAGGGCAGTTAGTTTTAGCCCCCTTTAGGTCCAGGGTAGCCCCCTACCCCCCCTAATAAAGGTTTAACCCCTTGATCACCGCCCTAGTTAACCCTTTCACCCCCTATTGCCAGTGTCACTAAGCGATCGATTTTCTGATCGCTGTATTAGTGTCACTGTTGCCGCTAGGCAGTTTTTTTTTGAGGTTCGCCGCCAGGTTCTATAGCGTTAGGTACCCCCATAAATAAAGTTTTTAACCCCTGATTGCCCCCTAGTTAACCCTTTCACCCCCTATTGCCAGTGTCACTAAGCGATCGATTTTCTGATCGCTGTATTAGTGTCACTGTTGCCGCTATGCAGTTAGTTTTTTTTGCGGTTCGCCGCCAGGTTCTACAGCGTTAGGTACCCCCATAAATAAAGTTTTTAACCCCTGATTGCCCCCTAGTTAACTCTTTTACCCCCTATTGCCAGTGTCACTAAGCGATCGATTTTCTGATCGCTGCATTAGTGTCACTGTTGCTGCTAGGCAGTTAGTTTTTTTTTAGGTTCGCCGCCAGGTTCTACAGCGTTAGGTACCCCCATAAATAAAGTTTTTAACCCCTGATTGCCCCCTAGTTAACCCTTTCACCAGTGATCACCGTATAAGTGTTACGGTTGACGCTGGTTAGTTAGTTTGCTGTTTATAGCATCAGGGCACCCGCCGTATATAACCCAATAAAGGTTTAACCCCCTGATCGCCCGGCGGGTGATATAAATAAAATTTTAGCGTCAGTCAGGGTCTGCGTCGCCCCAGGCAGTGTTAGGTTAGTGCCAGTACCGCTTACACCCACTCGCAAAGCATACACCCCCCTTAGTGGTATAGTATCTGAACGGATCGATACCTGATCTGATCAGATCTATACTAGCGTACCCAGCAGTTTAGGGTACCCAAAAACGCATTGTTAGCGGAATCAGCCCAGATACCCGCTAGCACCTGCATTTTCCCCCTCTGCCCAGCCCAACCCACCCAAGTGCAGTATCGATCGATCACTGTCACTTCAAAAACACAACACACAACTGCAGCGTTCGCAGAGACAGGTTGATCCCTGCGATCGCTAACAGTTTTTTTGGAAGCGTTTTCTACATTTTCCTTTCTATAGTCAGGTGCTTTTTTTACCTGTGAATCATCACCAGTGTACCACTAAATTTAGAGCCCAAAATGGCAAAGTGAATGTACACTGGTGAAGAGGCCGTCAGGATTCTGTTCATGTCAGATAGTGAAGAAGAGGAGGTCACGCATCTGACAGAATCTGGCTCAGAATACGAACCCGTTTACGACAGCGGCTCCATGTCAGATAGCTCGGACGACGGAGTTGTGGTCCCTGCTAAGGCCAGGCGTACCCGACCCCATTCTGATGTTGTTGAGCAGCAAGAACCGCAGGTCCCTCGTATGGAGCAGAGAGCCAGTACTAGCGCCGCTATTCCTTCTGGTGGATTGGCAAGCACCAGCGGCCTAGTACACCCTGGTCATTCATCCAGCACTGCAGTAAGACGTGGCGACGTGGCGAGTCCCATAAGTGCAGTTCAAGCTGGCGAGGTGGCAAGCACAAGTAGTGTCCCGCTACCACCAAGAAGAAGACAAAGACAGGCCCGTCGTGCCCATAGTGCCCTTCCTGCAGAATTCGCCTATCCTGATTGGGTCCCCACCACTTCTGCAGAACCCGTACTTCCCCCATTCACTGGCCAACCCGGTATTCAGGTGGATACAGCGAATTTTACGTCACTTGATTTTTATTCGCTGTATTTCACGGAAGATCTCTATAGATCTATTGTGGACCAGACTAATTTATATGCTGGTACCTACATCGCCGCTAACCCCCAGTCTCTCCTTGCCAAAGAATGGAAACCTCTTGAGGTTTCCGAATTTAAGATCTTTCTGGGCCTTACCCTCAACATGGGCATACACACATTTCCGGAGTTGTGGATGTATTGGTCCACACATCCCATCGACCATATGCCCGTGTTCTCTGCTCACATGGCCAGGAAACGATACGAGGCGATCCTGCGGTTTCTGCATTTCAGTGACAATGCACTTTGTCGTCCACGTGGAGACCCTGAATTTGACCGGCTCTACAAAATTCGGCCCCTCGTAAACCATTTCAACGAACGTTTTGCAGCCTTGTTTAATCCCCAGCAGGTTGTTTGCGTTGATGAGTCCCTGGTTAAATTTGCTGGCCGCTTGTCTTTCAAACAGTACATTCCCAGCAAGCGTTCCAGATACGGGGTCAAGCTCTATAAGCTCTGTGACAGGGCCACAGGCTACACATGGAGCTTTAGGGTTTACGAGGGCAAAGATAGTCAGGTAGAGCCGGAAGGATGACCAGATTACATGGGGAGCGCTGGCAAGATCGTGTGGGACTTGGTGTCACCCTTATTCGGAAAGGGGTACCACTTGTATGTGGACAATTTTTACAGCAGCGTGCCACTTTTTAGCCACTTGTTTGATCATCAGATTGGAGCATGTGGCACCGTGCAACCTAATCGCCGGGGCTTTCCCCAGAGGCTTGTAGATGCCCGTCTTAGCCTGGGGGCGAGAGCCTGCTGCAAGTGTAAAAATTTGCTCGCTGTGAAGTGGCGGGACAATAGGAATGTTTTCGTTCTTACCACCCTTCACGCAGACACGACAGTACAAATTCGTACGGCGACTGGTGTTGTGGAGAAACCCCTCTGTGTCCACGAATATAACCAAAACATGGGAGGGGTGGACCTCAACAACCAGTTGATGGCGCCGTATCATATTGCCCGCAAGACGAGACGCTGGTACAAAAAAGTGTCTCTACATTTATTTCAATTGGCTCTACTGAATGCTCATGTCATATACAGAGCTTCAGGACAGAATGGATCCTTCCTTCAATTCCAGAGGGATATCATCACAGAACTCCTGTATCCAGGCGGTACTGTACCTCACCATCCCCTACCAAATGCAGTAAGCCGACTGCATGAGAGGCATTTTTCTTATGTCCTCGAGAGTACCCCTACCCAACGAGCCCCCCAAAGAAGATGTCGTGTCTGTACCAAGCGCGGATTTAGGCGTGACACCCGTTATTTTTGTCCCCGCTGTCTTGACAATCCTGGTCTTTGTATTGGGGAATGTTTTGAACGCTTCCACACACGAGTTAATTTTTAGTGTAGGGTGAAACATTTCACAGGCTAGGCTCACTTACACAGGGTCTCCCAAGATGCCATCGCATTTTGAGAGACCCAAACCTGGAACCGAAAAGTTGAAAAGTTACAAAAAAAAAGTGTTAAAAAAAAAAAAAAAAGGAAAAAAAAAAAATAGTTGTCGTTTTATTGTTCTCTTCCTCTCTATTCTCTCTCTATTGTTCTGCTCTTTTTTACTGTATTCTATTCTGCAAAGTTTTATTGTTGTTATGTTTTTTCATGCTTGCTTTTCAGGTATGTAATTTACTTTACTGTTTTCAGGTACGCCATTCAGCTGTTGCGCGGACTTATTTATCTTGACAGCAACAGCGTTTGCTCCCACGATATATAAAGCCGCGACTCCAGTGCTGTAGGAGGTGATTTCACCACCATAGTTAAAAAAAAGAGCATATATGCCGAAGCATGGGGGCAGCAGGGGCGGAGGAGCGATTTTGCTCCTAATGCCGCATACACACGGTTGACATTCCTACGGAGGCTTTCCCGTGGAAAAGTCTGACCATGTGTACACGGCATAGAAAAGTCCGACCGTGTGTACGCGGCATAGAAAAGTCCGACCGTACGCGGCATAACTTTTTTGCGGGAGGATGCCCCCATGCTTCGGCATATATATATTTTAGGCACAGGTTGCTCCTTGCTAAGAGTAGATCTGTGGAATTTCTGATCAGAAGTGGGATTTTTGAATACAAGTGGATGAGTTAAAAACCAGGAGTTGCTGGGAGTGTTTAATTGGTAACAGGTGAGTATATAAGTGTCTGTAAAAACTCCATAAGAGCTGGCTCCTTGCTAAGAGTAGATCTGTGGAATTTCTGATCAGAAGTGGGATTTTTGAATACAAGTGGATGAGTTAAAAACCAGGAGTTTAAAACAAGAGTTAAGACAGGAGTCTTCTAAAACTGTAAGTAACTTCTTAAACTTCCTACAAGTAATTGTATTGTAACTGGGAAATGAGTGCTAGCAGGGTTGAAGGGTTTGCTCAGTGCACAGTGTGTCACATGTATGCAAAATTGGTGCAACAGCTCCAAGATGGATACCGCTGTGACAGATGTGAGCAGGTTGCCCTTCTGGAAGCTCGTATTAGAGATCTGGAGGAGCAAGTTGCAACACTGGGTAGAAATGACAACCTTGAAAGGGGTTCTCTGCTCGCTGAGCAGGTGGTCAGTAAGGTTGATGTGGAGGGTGGAGGGGCAAGTCAGGATTATCAGATAGGGAGATGGGTTAATGTAGCTAGAGGGAGTGGAAGGGGCGTGCAGAAAGGGAAGGCCAGTCCTGTATTTGTGCATCAAAACAAATTTGCCAATTTGGGTGATGATGTGGAGGTGGCAAACACAGAGGTGGCAGCCCTAGATGTTACTGCTACCCCTAACAGCCGGGAGAGCAACCCATCTAGTAGAGGTGGGGAGGGGAGTGCAGGTAGGCCTAGACAGTTGGTGGTAATAGGGGATTCTATAATCAGAAGGACTGATAGAATAATTTGTCGCCAGGATCGCTTCAACCGAATGGTTTGCTGTCTCCCTGGTGCCAGGGTTCGGCATGTGGTGGACCGGGTGGATAAATTACTGGGAGGGGCTGGGCATGACCCAGCTGTCTTGGTCCACGTTGGAACCAATGACAGTATACATGGAAGGTGGAGGCTCCTTAAGAATCAATTTAAAGAACTAGGCTGCAAGATGAAGGGAAGGACCTCCAAGGTGATATTCTCTGAAATATTGCCTGTGCCATGCGCAACACAGGAAAGGCAAGGGGAGATTAGAGAGCTGAATGCATGGCTAAAGACCTGGTGTAGGAAGGAGGGATTTGGGTTTCTAGAGCACTGGGATGACTTTTCATTGGGGTGCAACCTATATGCTAAGGACGGTTTGCACTTGAATGGAAGGGGGTCTGCTGTGCTGGGGGAGAGGTTTATGGGAATGCTGGAGGAGTATTTAAACTAGGATTGAGGGGGGAGGGTGAACTAGAATTACATCGGGTACACAGGTCAGCTAGGGGTCAGACATTAATGGAGAGTGGAATGGGGAAAGATGGGGGGAGGGTCATGGCAGGTGGCAAGAAAGTTCCCATGTTGCAAACAGCCATTGGAAATAATAGTGCCATTTGTACTACTATAAATTATATGAAAAACACTAGAGAAAAATGTAACAATACATTTAAGTGTTTGTTCACCAATGCCAGAAGTCTGCCAAGCAAAACAGGTGAGTTGGAAGCTCTGGTGCATGAGGAGAGCTATGATGTAATCGGTATTGCTGAAACTTGGCTTCAATCCTCACATGACTGGGCTATTAATATTCCTGGCTATGCTCTCTTTCGGAAAGACAGGCTAAAAAGGAAAGGTGGAGGGGTCTGTCTCTATGTGAGAAGTGACCTCAAAGCAAGCGTGAAAGAGAACCTGGTTGATGGAGAGTGTGATGAGGCTGAAGCATTATGGGTGGAACTGCATACAGATGTGCGTAGTTCAAAATTAATCATTGGAGTTTGTTATAAACCACCCAATGTTAATGAGGAGGTGGAGACTCAGCTCCTTGCACAGATGGAAAGGGCTGCAGGGGCTGGGACGGTGATAATAATGGGGGATTTTAACTACCCAGAAATTGACTGGATTAATGGCACTTCTGGGACAGTTAAAGGACAAAAATTTAAAAACCTATTGCAGGACAATTTTATGGTGCAGTTTATTGAGGCCCCAACTAGGAATGATGCTCTGTTGGACCTGATAATCTCAAACCATGCAGAGCTTATTACTAATGTTCAGATAAAGGAACACCTGGGTAGCAGTGATCATAACATGATTTCATTTAATGTTAACTATAAGCAAGAAATACATACAGGAAATATTAAAACACTAAATTTTAAGAGAGCAAATTTTCCAAGGATGAGGGCTGCTCTCCAGGACTTTGACTGGGAGGGACTATTGACACAGATGAACACAGAACAGAAATGGGAATTTTTCAAAAAGACTGTGTGGAACCTCACTGCAAAGTATGTTCCCATGGGCAAATAGTTTAAAAGGCTAAAAATAAAACCTATGTGGCTCACGGGCAAAGTTAAAAAAGCTATAAACAATAAGAAAGTAGCTTTTAAAAAATATAAAAATGAAGGAACACTAGTGTTGTTTAAATGTTACAAAGAATATAACAGGATATGTAAAAAGGAAATCAAGGATGCAAAAATTCAAAATGAACGACAGATTGCAAAAGATAGTAGGACAAACCCCAAAAAATTCTTTAAATATATTAATAGTAAAAAGGTGAAATCTGAGCATGTAGGCCCCTTACAAAATAATCTAGAGTGGGTGACTGGGGACAAAGAGAAGGCAAATTTATTAAATGCTTTCTTCAGCTCTGTGTATACAATGGAGCATGGGGGAGCTCATGTCCAAAATGGGGGTGGGAGTGACACAGCCCCAAATCCACAATGGCTCAAATGTGATATGGTCCAGAAATATTTAGACAGAATAAAGGTGGATAAAGCACCTGGACCAGATGGCATCCACCCACGGATCCTAGGTGAGTTGAGCTCTGTCATTTCAAAGCCACTGTATCTAATATTTAGGGACTCATTAATGACAGGAATAGTACCACTGGATTGGCGTAGAGCCAATGTGGTGCCTATATTTAAAAAGGGAACAAAGTCTTTACCAAGTAACTATAGACCTGTTAGTCTAACTTCTATAGTTGGGAAGATACTGGAACGTTTAATAAAAGACCACATGGATGAGTTCTTGCTGGAAAAAAACTATTTAAGCAGCAGACAACATGGATTCATGAAAGACAGAAGTTGTCAGACAAACCTGATTTCCTTTTATGAAGAGGTAAGTAAAACCCTGGACAGAGGAGTGGCTGTGGACGTGATATATTTGGATTTTTGCAAAAGCGTTCGATACAGTTCCGCACACACGGCTCATGTGTAAGGTAAGGTCTACAGGATTGGATATATCAGTTTGTAAATGGATAGAAAATTGGCTGAAAGACAGAATTCAGAGAGTCGTGGTTAATGATTCTTACTCTGAATGGTCCAATGTTATCAGTGGTGTACCCCAAGGTTCAGTGCTGGGACCCTTACTTTTCAATATATTTATAAATGATATTGGGTCTAGGATCAAAAGTAACATTTCTGTCTTTGCAGATGACACCAAGCTATGCAGTGGAATAACGTCCTTGCAGGATGTCTCCAATTTACAAGCCGACCTCAATGCTCTGTCTAATTGGGCGACTGAGTGGCAGATGAGGTTTAATGTTGATAAATGTAAAGTTATGCACTTGGGGGCTAAGAATATGCATGCATCATACATACTAGGGGGAGTACATCTGGGGGGATCTGTAGTGGAGAAGGATCTGGGGGTTTTAGTTGATCATAAGCTCAATAATGGCATGCAATGCCAAGCTGCGGTTTCCAAAGCGAGCAAAGTCCTTTCTTGTATTAAGAGAGGTATGGACTCCAGAGACAGAGATATAATTTTGCCCCTGTACAAATCATTAGTAAGACCTCATCTGGAATATGCAGTTCAGTTTTGGGCACCAGTTCTCAAAAAGGATATCGGAGAACTGGAGAAAGTGCAGAGAAGGGCAACCAAACTAATAAAAGGCATGGAGGAGCTCAGCTATGAGGAAAGATTAGAGGAACTGAATCTATTCACTCTTGAGAAGAGGAGAATAAGGGGGGATATGATCAACATGTACAAATATATAAGAGGTCCATACAGTGAACTTGGTGTTGAGTTATTCACTTTACGATCATCACAGAGGACAAGGGGGCACTCTTTACGTCTAGAGGAAAAGAGATTTCACCTCCAAATACGGAAAGGTTTTTTCACAGTAAGAGCTGTGAAAATGTGGAACAGACTCCCTCCAGAGGTGGTTCTGGCCAGCTCAGTAGATTGCTTTAAGAAAGGCCTGGATTCTTTCCTAAATGTACAGAATAAAACTGAGTACTAAGATTTGTAGGTAAAGTTGATCCAGGGTAAATCCGATTGCCTCTCGGGGGATCAGGAAGGAATTTTTTCCCCTGCTGTAGCAAATTGGATCATGCTCTGCTGGGGTTTTTTGCCTTCCTCTGGATCAACTGGGGGTATGGAGTTGGGTGTATAGGATTTTACTGTGTTTTTTATTTTTATTTTTTTATTTTTTGTGGTTGAACTGGATGGACTTGTGTCTTTTTTTTCAACCTGACTAACTATGTAACTATGTAACTATGTAACTATGTTGCGTTAAAAAATGTTTTATTTTTTACTATGTTTTTTTTATAGGTATTTGCTTTGCAGGTATGGTATGATCTTACTGTTATACTGGAATGTTACTTTGTTTTAATGTTAACCATCATTTGCTTAGCAGGTACGCCATTCAGTTGCAGTGCGGATTTATTTAGCGTGACAGCAACAGCGTTTGCTCCCACGATATATATAAAGCCGCGACTCCAATGCTGTTGGAGGTGATTTCACCACCACAGTTCAAAAAAGAGCATATATGCCGAAGCATGGGGGCATTAGGGGCGGAGGAGCGATTTTGCTCCTAATGCCGCGTACATACGGTTGACATTCCTACGGAGGCTTTCCCATGGAAAAGTCTGACCATGTGTACACGGCATAGAAAAGTCCGACCGTGTGTACGCTGCATAGAAAAGTCCGACCGTACGCGGCATAACTTTTTTGCGGGAGGATGCCCCCATGCTTCGGCATATATAAATGGTGCATGTATGCCCATCATTAGAAGTGGGTGGATGAAGGGAGGTATTCTAATGGTGGGCATACCCACCGATCAATCTTTTTTTTGTTCAGCCAACAGGCTGCATGAAAAAAAAAGATTACAATACATGTCCAACAAGAACCATCAACGTACTGGTATGTTGCTGGACTTTGAATGGTTATACCAGAATAATGCCTGCGGGTTTAGGCATCATCTTGGTATCATTCTTTTCAGCCAGCGGTCAGCTTTCATGTAAAAGCAGTCCTAGCGGCTAATTAGCCTCTAGACTGCTTTTACATTCAGTGGGAGGGAATATTCCCCCCCCCCCCCGGATATAAACGGCGCCATTCAGAATATGGGAAAGCATTTTATCACACCGATCTTGGTGTGGTCAGATGCTTTGAGGGCAGAGGAAAGATCTAGGGTCTAATAGACCCCATTTAAAAAAGTACCTGTCACTAACTATTGCTATCATAAGGGATATTTACATTCCCTGAGATAACAATAAGAATGGTAAAAAAAAAAAAAAAATGGAAGGAACAGTTAACAAATAAAATAAAAAAAGCGAAATAAATATATATAAAAAAAAAAAAAAAAAAAAGCATCCCTGTCCCCCCCTGCTCTTGCGCAAAGGCGAACGCAAGCTTCGGTCTGGAGTCATATGTAAACAGCAATTGCACCATGCATGTGAGGTATCACCGCGAAGGGCAGATCGAGGGCAGTAATTTTAGCAGTAGACCTACTCTGTAAATCGAATGTGGTAACCTGTAAAGGCTTTTAAAGGCTTTTAAAAATGTATGTAGTTTGTCGCCACTGTTACAAACCAGTGCAAAGAGCAACAAGAAGCAAAAAAAAGCAGAAAGTAGGAAACAGTGACCAAAGATGACATTTGGAAATTTCTGGGCTTAATAATAGTTCAGGAAGTGGTGGGGAACCCTTAACAGACCTCTGACATCTCCCCTTTAAGACATAGAAAGGGACTAAGGACACATATTCCCCAGTCCCTTTCTCTGCAGCCCCAGCTGAAATGAATGGAGGGAAGCTTCTCTCCATTCATAAACTGAAGCATCGAAAACACAGGTTACGATGCTCAGTTATATGAATGGACAGAGTCAGTGATCACTGGGGTAGATTCAGATAGATTAGCAGATCTTTAGATCCGCGTAATCTATCTGATTTACGATCCGCCGGCGCAATTTTGAGAGGCTAGTGCAGTATTCAGAAAGCACTTACCTCGAAACTTGCACCGGCGGATCGTAAATCCCCCGGCGGAATTCAAATTCCTCGGCTAGGGGGAGTGTAGTATTTAAATCAGGCGCGTCCCCGCACCGATTTAAATGCGCATGCGCCGTCCGCAAATTTTCCCGGCGTGCATTGCTCCCAATGAAGTCGCTAGGACATCAGTGGTTTCGGCGTGAGAGTAACTTGTGTCCGGCCGTATTCTGAATCGACTTACGCAAACAACGTAAAAATTTAAAACTTGGCGCGGGAACGACGGCCATACTTAACATAGGATACGCCTCACATAGCAGGGGTAAGTATACGCCGGAAAAAGCCGAACGCAAACGACGTTAAAAAAAAGCGACGGGCGGGTGTTCGTTTTTCTAAATCGGCGGATCTCCTCATTTGCATATTCGTCACGCATACAAATGGAAGTGCCACCTAGCGGTCGGCGGAAGATTGCAGCCTAAGATCTGACGGTGTAAGTCACTTACACCTGTCGGATCTAAGGGAGATCTATGCGTAACTGATTCTTATGAATCAGTCGCATAGATCCGACCGTCGGATCTCAGAATCTCCCCCCCTGACTCTGCTCATTCTGAAAAGGTAGGAGCCGGATTTAGCGGCTCTTACCTCCGCTCTCCATCCTGACAGATTGAGGAAGAGAGCGGCATGGAGCGGGGGGAGAGAAGCCGGGCACGGAGCGGGGGGAGAGAAGACGGTCACGGAGCGGGGGGAGAGAAGCCGGTCACAGAGCAGGGGGAAAGACGAGCACGGAGCAGGGGGAAAGACAGCACGGGGGAGAAGACTTGCAACTCCCCTGCCTGCCCAGGTATCGGGTGAGGCATCGGAGCATTTCCCCCCGAGTACAAGTACTCGGGGAAGTGCTCGGTATCGGTACCAATACCGATACTAGTATCGGTATCTGGACATCCCTAGAAACTACTCATCCCGCACCAAAACTAAAGAACTTACGGAAGTATCTCAAATGATTCTAAATTATTTCTAATGGAGCTACAGTGGGTGACTGCGATATTGTGTCAATCTCGCTCCCCTTCTCGGCGAGATTGACCACCTACGAGCCCCATTGCGGGAGCCAGCGCCGAGCTGGCTTGCCGCGATGGAGACAAAGTCGTCATAAAAGCGACGGGAGATCTGACTTGGATTCCCGCCAATTCTAGGTGCGCCATTTGGTATGCATTCCTGAGGGAGAACTCCATGCCAATTTTTAAATAAAAAAACGACATGGGTTCCCCCCCAAGAGCATACCAGGCCCTTAGGTCTGTAATGGGTTGTAAGGAGACCCCCCTACACCGAAAAACCGACGTAGGGGTCCCCCTACAATCCATACCAGACTCGTATCCAAAGCACGCTACCCGGCCGGCCAGGAAAGGAGTGGGGACGAGCGAGCGCCCCCCCCTCCTGAGCCGTACCAAGCCGCATGCCCTCAACATGGGGGGGTTGGGTGCTCTGGGGCAGGGGGGCGCACTGCGCAGCCCCCCCCACCCCAGAGCACCCTGTCCCCATGTTGATAAGGACAGGGCCTCTTCCCGACAACCCTGGCCGTTGGTTGTCGGGGTCTGCAGGCGGGGGGCTTATCGGAATCTGGGAGCCCCCTTAAATAAAGGGAGCCCCCAGATACCGGCCCCCCACCCTAAGTGAATGGATATGGGGTACATCGTACCCCTACCCATTCACCTGGAGGCAAAGTGTTAAAGTAAAAAAACACACGACACAGTTTTTTTTTAAAATAATTTATTAGTCTGCTCCGGGGGCCCCCCCTGTCTTCTTTAGCTCTTTTAGCAGGGGGGCTTCTTCTTCCGCTCTCCGGGGGGGTCTTTTGCTCTCCGGGGGGGGGTCTTCTCCGCTCTTGGGGGTCTTCTCCGCTCTCCGGGGGGCTTCTTCTATATTCGCCGTTCTCCGCTGTTGACTCGGCGCACCCTGGTTCTTCTCTCCGCTCTCCGGTGCCTTCTCCTTCAGGGCTGGCAGGCGGCCAGCCCGGCTCTTGTGTGACGTCGTCTTCTTCTCTTCTCTTCTTCTCCCTTCTTCCGATGTTGACCCGACGCCTCCTCTCGCTGCAATGACGGGAGCGCGATGTGCATCCGATTTATATAGGCCTCACAGTCCCATCATGCTCCGGTACCTACCCACGTGGTCTCCTTACAACCCATACCAGACCTAAGGGCCTGGTATGCTCCTGGGGGGGGGACCCATGTCGGTTTTTTATTTAAAAATTGGCGTGGAGTTCTCCCTCTCAGGAATGCATACCAAATGCCGCACCTAGAATTGGCGAGAATCCAAGTCGGATCCCCGTCACTTCTATGACACGCTCGCTGGAATGTGCTTTGTCTATTCCAGCAAGTGCGAGATGTCAGCACCATGTCGCCGAGAATCAGCGCGATGCTGTTGTGCTAGAAACACATTCTCGGCAACATGTACTGTATGTGCCAGAAAGAGATATCAGCACAGAAAGACTAATGGCCTACAAGGGAAGGCTCAGCTGGGTACAATACATTGCATCAAAGAGAGCACAATTTGGCATAAAATCCTACATGTTATGCGAATCGTCAACTGGCTACATTTGGAATTCAGTCATATAAACTGGAAATGAAACAAAATTCAATCCAAAGTACAGCAACTATAGAATGGCAACATCTTTCGTTTTTTCACTCATTGAGCCATTACTAAATCAGGGCTATTGTATAACAAGGGACAACTTTTATACGTCTCCTGAACTTCATGAGTTTCTTCTGCAAAACAAAACAGATGCCAATGTTTGGCAATAAGAAGCTGAAGACTGGAGAAATGGTTGCCTGGCAGAAAGGCAAAATGATGGCACTGCAATGGTGTGACAAGAAAGATGTGTGCCTAATGAGTACAGTTCTTAAAGCGGATGTTCCATTACAAAAAAAAAAAATTAAAAGTCAGCAGCTACTAACACTGTAGCTGCTGACTTTTAATAAGGACACTTACCTGTCCTAGCCGCCAGCGATGTCTGCCCCCGCCGAGGCCGATCCTCGATCCTAGCAGCTCCAAGCACCGCCATCGACAGTAAGGGAAACAGGCAGTGAAGCGGTACGGCTTCACTGCCCGTTTCCTACTGCGCATGCGCGAGCAGCGCAGCGCTTTGTGAATGGGCCAGCTGCTTTCTGGGACACACACAGTTCCCAGAATGCAGCGTGCCCCATTCACGAGAAGACATTCAGTGTATTAGGAGGAAGAGAATCCACCGCGGATGATGAAGAGGCAGATTCGGCACTTCCGCATAGCAACAGCTATTTAGGGTAAGTAATTTTTTTTTATTTTTTTCATTTTTATTTTATTTTTTTTATTTTTGGTGGAATATTTTTTTTCAGGTGGAACCTCCACTTTAATACCTCCACTGTAATGGTATGCACGAAAGGTGAGAAAGAAAGCATGAAGCCCCAAGTAGTGATAGACTACAATAACACCATAGGAGGTGTCAACAGAGCCGACCAAGCAATGGGATTCTACCCAGCAATGAGGAAATAGCAAAATAAGTACGATGATAAGCTCTTCAGGCATCTTCTTAAGCAATGCTTGAGCATTCTGCTCAAAAAAGAGTAACATGCCTGTGATCCATTCTGACTTCATTTGGAAAGCTACCAAACATAACTTTGTGAACAACCAAACACCATTTATGACTGTGAATAGAGCTGGACATCGTGATGTTGGTGTAGTCAACCCGAAACCCCTGATTGGTCGTCACTTCATAAACTACATCCCACCAACTGAGAAAAAGTCAGCACCTACAAGTATGTGTGTGGTTTGTTGCTTGAAGCAAGATGACAGTGGAAAGAAAATCAGAAAGGAAACCAGGTTCTATTGTCCTGATTGTGACTGTAACGCTACCCCCAGAGGACCTGCTGATTAGATTTGGGATCGGCGTGTTTAAGTTACCTCTATACTGTGTCTAGGGGTGATGGTGGTGCTGAGAGCAAGGATAGAGGGCCATATTCTCGTAGATCGGCGCATATTTAGTCAGGCGTAGCGCATCTCAGATGCGCTATGACGGCTTAACTTGGAGAGAGCTGTCCCATATTCCCGGACCACATGCGTCCTACGATGCGCTCGCGTAACTTAAATGTGTCGGCGTAAGCCGGCGCAAGTGACGGTAGGAGGGATGTGGGCGTGAAGCATTCTAATGAACCGTGACCCCATGCAAATGATGTCCAGACCGAACGGAGCATGCGCCGGATGTGACCCGCCCTCTGCGCATGCGCAAACCAACATTAGGCATAAATCCCCGCTGAGTTGGGTCGGCCCAGTGCATAAAAGCGTCACCACATGCGCCCAACGAGTGCAAAGTGACTCCATTTATTTCTGTTGGTGGTGTGAGATTTGGAGCTTTCACTTTGCAATGCCTGGACCCAGGAAGGAAAGAAGGAAGAAAAACTTCACCCAAGATGAGAGGGCCATTATTGTCTCTGCTATGGAGAGATATGATTCTCGTCTCCATGGTGCAGACAGTGGCAGCACCAGCAAAACCAAAAAGGAGGAGATCCTTAAGAGAGTTACTGCCCAGGTCAATGCCTTAGGCCATGAGTTCAGGACCCCCCAGGACATTCAGAAAAAGATGAATGACCTGCGTGGTGTGGTCAGGAATAAGATGGCCACCATTACTAAGCATGCCAGGGGCACTGGAGGGGGGCCACCCTGTACTATCAGGCTCACAGAAGAGGAGGAAGTAATTGCCCGCTGCCTTCGGAGGGAGCAGGTGGAGGGCCTGGAGGGCCATGACTCAAGTGAGCCGCCCATGAGGACAGGTAAGTGTGTTTTATCTTCTATCTGGTGTGTAGCATGTTTGGGGGGGGGGACATGTGACAAGTGTGTGGGTCCACCAATATGTGAATGTTTTGTGTCATTCACAGGTGTGCAGGAGGGAGCTGGGCCATCTGATCCTGCCAGTGGCCGTCACACACCATCATCCCCTAAGCATCCTGCTTCTGTGGCTGACCCCCTGGGAAGCCAACAGGCCTTGGTGGAGGGGAGTGGGCAGTCCTCCGCGCAGGAGGTGGTTGAGGAGGTCGGCCATGAGGAGGTGGTCCATGAAGAGGTGGTCCACACCGATCAGGAGGTGTTCCTCTTTTTGGATGAGTCTCATGTGGTGGCAGGACCATCACAAACCCGCCGCATCTCCAGCCCCTCAGGGTCCTCCAACACCCTCTCCAGTCCCTCCCGTCCCATCCCCCTCATCTCCAGCCCCTCAAGGTCCTCCCCCTATGTCCCCAGGAAGGCGACCCACAAAACAAGGGGTGTGGCAGGAGTGCTGCATGAAAATCTGGCCAGGCAGCAGGACCAGCAAAGCCGCCATATGGGGGAAATCATGGTTGAGTTGAGGCGCCTGTCCAACAGCCTGTCCTCCTCGGGAGCAGTACCAGATGCACTACAAGATGTGGCTGGAAACAGCGCAGCCACAGTCACCAGCCTGGGTGAGCTGCAGAATACAACAGCTGAACTTGTGGGGGAGGTCAGGTGCCTGCGAATGGCTGTTCAGGCCCAGACAGCTTCCCAGGAGGCCCTGCTCACCCGCATAGTGGTGGCTTTGGAGGGCAGACAGGCAGCCAGGGAGGGACCTGGGGATGCTCCTCCACCAGAAGATGCTCCTCCACCTGATGCAAAACTGAGGCTCCCCCCAGGCAAGTGAGGGCCAGGAACCTGGGCACCAGGCGTAGCCTGCGCCGGGGCCAGTGATTTATTTTTGGATTTTATATTTGCTCTGAGTTTTTTTCTTATTTGCTCTTGTTAAGAGTTTTTTTCTTATTTGCTCTGGTTAAGAGTTTTTTTTTGGGTGCTGCACACAGTAGTGCAGAGTACAGTTTAAATGGTGTGTGAATGTGGGGGGGTGACACTCCTGCCAGTAAGGGGTGTCACCCTCGGGCACTGAGGATAAGTTCTCCCCAGGTCCGTATGAATGACGTATGAATGGACAGCAACATCATTGGGGCCTTGACGCGGCGTTGCTGCTCCTTAGTACCGTGCGGTGTACTTCGGTCTAATCCAATGTGATGTGGATGTGGGGTGTGTGCTAGGGACCACAGTGGTGTGCATGCGTGCATTCTCCTTGTGCCATGTTTAATGTGTGTTTTTAACGTTCAAAGATTCGTTCCACAAGACATCTCCTGACTGCTGTACCATTAGCAGATGGGGTACCCTCGGTTAGGGGGGGATTGTCGGGTTCGGGGGTCAGGTCATCACGTATGTCAATCTGCAGGCCCTTTCTCACTGCGAAGTTGTGCAGCATGCAACATGCAGCGATGATCTGACACACGAAGTGAAGTTTGGGGAATACAACAGGGTACCCCCAGTCTTATCCAGGCATCGGAAACGGGACTTCAGGATGCTAAATGTGCGTTCCACCACTGCACGGGTACGTATGTGTGCAGCATTGTATCTTTCCTCTCCTGGGGTTTGGGGGTTCCGGAATGGAGTCATGAGATGGGGTCCAAGTGCATATGCAGAGTCACCTGGAAGGGAAAAGACAGGAGGATGTTAGTCATGCATGTGCCCCTCGTGATGTCTGCATCATGGGGGGGGACAGTCATACCTGACACCCATGTCACTCACCAACCAGCCAGCTGTCCCCATACATGTTCTGTTCAAATTGTCTTGGGATGTCGCTTTGACGGTATATGAAGCTGTCATGGCTGGATCCTGGGCGTTTGGCACGGACGTGCCATATGAGGCCATGGGCATCCACTATCACCTGTACATTGATTGAATGCCAGTGCTTCCTATTGCGGTATATGTGCTCTGTCTCATGGGGGGGCTGTAGTGCCACATGGGTGCAATCAATGACCCCGATGGTGGGAATCCGTCAATTTGCCAGAACTCACGCATTGCCTTCAGCCGCAGGTCCTCCTGGGTGGGTTTGATGATGTGGTGGGACATGCGTCTGAGGATTGCGGGGACAACCTGGTGCACACATCTGCTCATGTTGGTTTGTGATATCCCAGCCACGTCTCCACTTGTTCTTTGAAAAGAACCAGTGGCCAGGAAATGCAATGTTGCCAGGACCTTCACCAGTGGCTGCACTGCATGTGAGCGTTGTGTTGGGCTGGTGATGTCATCCTGCAGGGCTCTGGTAATTTCCAGGATGGCAGCAGGGGGGGAATAAGATAAACGATTCAATCTTGGAATCTAACATTTTAACTAAATAGATTTTGATAGACCTGTAAATGCTGTACTTTAAAATAGGTGTATTCATTAGACATGTGCACACTGAAATATTTTGTTTTGGAATTTCAGTTTGGTCTGAATTTTTTTTTATTTAGTTAATCCCGAAATTTGGTTTTTATTTATTTTGTTTTGTTAAAAAATGCATTCGTCCGAAAATCTGAATTAAGGTTGAATCTGTCAATTGAAGGCTCATGGTGTCTGTTGAATGTTCTAAGAAGATTCGATGAAGCAGCTAAACTGTACGACTCCGCAATCTTACATTTCCGGTCTAATGCTCAGCCCCCAAGCTATAGTAGAATTCCAATGTTGTATGACTAGTAATAATTATATTTATTAATTATTATTACTAGTCAACCAACATTAGAATTCTTCTATAGCCTATGGGCGGAGCATTTGACCATAAATGTCTGCTTGCGGCGATCGTATGTTTTTAGCTGCTTCATCGAATCTTCATGTCTCTATAATGTTGAATCTCTTCTCTCTATGTCGAATAATCTTGGACTAATAGAGTTAAGTTAGGCACATTCAACCGCAGGTTCGATAGACACAGATCGCTATTGTCACTGTCAAGTCAAATCTTCTATTTATATCAAACTGTTGTCTCAACAAAACAAAAATAAATAATTTTTTATGTCGGATCTTAGGGATTTCGGATTCTGCGCGCTCGTAATTGTTTGCTAAAATAAATGCGAAAATACCCCCGAAATTCAGACGAAAATGCATTTGGACGAAAACGAATGCACATGTCTAGTATTACGTTTTATGAGCTGCAGTGACAGCACTGCAACTGATCATGTTTAATTTTTTTCTCATGTGACTATAGCAAGTGGTTTCTGGTTGCTGTGGGATAATGTGCTTTGAACTTAGCCTGTAAAATAAGGCCAATAACTTCTAACATCATAAATACAATCAATTCATGTCTAATTCTATGATGTATGTTTTTAAATGGTTGTGACGGTTTCAGAAGATATTAAATGAAAGATTGTTTTTTATACATGTGTTTTATTATGTTATTCAGGTAAAAACATAAAACCACTAAAGAAAGGAGATTATTTTAAATAAAGAAGATGTATTTGGTCATTATGATCACTTCAGTTTGAACAAGGAAGGACCAAACATGGGGCTCATGATGACTCTCTACTTGGAATAATAGTAACAATGAATAGAAGTGGTAACAAACTGTTCTGTTTAAATTAAGATGAAAGGCAAGTGTTCAGAGTTTGAAATAGAGCCTCATTTTAAAGTATCATGTTTCTTACTTAATGGGGCCTCGTCAGGCGGTTACCAAACATTGCTGGGGAGTCATGTCTGTTTATCTTGCTTTGTCTAGCTTGTTCTGTGATTTGGTGCTACAAAATGGCAAAATCATTTGAGAGAGGTGGATTATAGGGCTTTCAGAAGTTGTGAAAAATTCTTCTCAATTCCCATTCATGGGATGTTGTAACCTTTAAATCATTACTTTAATACATTTCAGCTATGACTGTATGTATGGTATTTTTAAAACTTAAACAAAGAAGCATTAAAAAAAGAAAGATTTTTAAGTGGATTTAATTAAATTTCAGGCTTAAGTACTGCCAGTTGGCAAGTTGTCACAAGATGATTTGAAATCTCTAATACAACTAGAAGTTTGTGTTAAGCTTGTTAGAACATAATTGGTGCTCTCATATTAAACACACATATGTCATAATTGAAATGTTATTTCACAGAGAAGAATCTTGCAGCATTTTATATCGTCTTTTATAAAACACACAAGTACAACACGCTTTTAAACGGTAATCCATGCCTTGAAGAAAGATTCTTTAGAAAACAGCAATTAAAACCAGATGCTGGAACTTGCAGCCTCAGCAGGCGTTTCCTAGGTTTTGCAGGGAAACACAGAAATTCTGCAAACCGATTCTTTTTTTTTTTTTTCAATTTGTTTTATGCAGCTTAC
This sequence comes from Rana temporaria, assembly GCF_905171775.1. Classification (NCBI taxonomy): domain Eukaryota; kingdom Metazoa; phylum Chordata; class Amphibia; order Anura; family Ranidae; genus Rana; species Rana temporaria. Next base: position 403,785,979 of record NC_053489.1, on the reverse strand, counting down.
GACACATTTTAAAGTAAGCTCAGCTTCCCTTAAGATGAACTGTGTGATTCTCTGCAAATCACAGACGAAGGATTAATACATGCCATGTTTTCACTCTAAAAGACATGGCATGACATGAGAGTAATGTAAACTCTCATAAAGATTTGCATTATCAATCCTCAACTTAGTGCTCTGCTTTTAACTATGAACCATTTCTCCAGCCATAGCAGGAAAAGGTGTTGGAACACAGAAAGATTTGTAGACTAGGACTAGTTAGTTTTCATATACATTGTGAGAATCAAGTGTTATAAAACATATATCCAGGAACCAAGGTTAAACAAACGTGCCATTTCCTGTTCCTGGAAATATAGCAAGACGGTATAATAAACAACCTCTCGTGTCTGTGCCTCGCTGTCGCACAAGTCTGACATCATTCCACACAACAGCAGTGCTGCCTGTAAAAAGTTTACTAGAACTGGCTTCTTAGCAAATGTTCCTTCTATAGCGCAACTGAAGCCGTCCCGTTTCCGTTATTCAGCAGGAGAGATCATTATTTTTTGTAACTGTTTCCAAAAATCCCTCAGTAAGTTTATATTGTTCATCACGGGGAGAAAGCACAGTGTTTCTGCCTTGTCAATCGCCTGCCTCCTGTCACTCAGACCAAAATTCTCCGTCAAGTTGTCATAGAGAGACTGGGGGGATTATGCCCAGGCTCTGTCCAGAAATGATTCATGTGGAACGCATGCTTGACTAGCGGAACCGCTGCTGTGAGAGAGCACTTCGGAGACCCTCTTTTCCCACCTTCTTTAGACAATCCTGTATTGTTTGGCTGCAGTCTTAGTGATCCCTGTCCCGGCACACTGACTGACATTGCTTTGAGGTTGCGAGACCTGCTTTGAATTTCTAAAACCTTTCAGGAAGTCCCCATGGGTGCCTTGTGCCATTGAGCTGTTCCTCCTTGGATTTTTCATAATTCTGGGCTTAAAGGTCCCAGCACAATCCCCCTCCCCATTTTACTCTCTTGTTCTCTGCGGTTACTGAACCATTTTGCAAGCACAGTTTTCAAAGAGGAGTTAGTGGGATGAGATGAAAGTTAGCTAAACTTTTCATGGCTTTGAGGTCATCATGCCCTTCTCTTAAATTGACTAAATACAAAATAGGATGTTACTCAAAGTATTAATCTGTGTGTACAAGCTGAAGATTCTTTAAAGAAATATATCAGCAGCAATTCATAGGCTATATACTGCCTTCTTCTTTCTGCTTTGATTTTGTGATGCCAGATTGATTCCATGTACTGAAAAGAATGTCATTAGTCTACTATAAAAACACACACTACAACAAAACTTTGATTTTTTTCATTAATATGTAGCAAGATACAAGGCACAGCTTTATAAATTTGTAATATCTGTATATTGTATGTTCAAGACTACAGTAAATTTTGCCATAAATGGGCAGATGTCTTGCTAAAAACAACAGGCAGTTATACATCTGTCCATTTTTTTCATCAGCATGACTACAAACCAATATTCACTTTGACTTGGCTAATGGATAAATGTGTCTCCAAAGAAAATTGAATGGTCACTGGCTGCTTGTAAACAGATTTTCAAACATGCCAGGGAATGCACTGTGCAATAATGAGTATTTTGGAAGCTCGGAGGCACTTGTTATGCCCTCTACAGAAGTCCTACATGGTTCGGTTGTTGCAAGCAATTCTTAGATTTGTCATATTGATTACAAAGGTCTGGCCTTGTATGGCAACCCCAGGTGTTAGGTCAAGCATTTTGGCCTACAGGTCTTATACATTACAATCTCAAATGTAACATTTGTTTTTTGGTTTACAAAAACTCGATTTTAGACAAACTGTTTATAGTTTCTAAAACTGGAGATTACTTTAAAATTCTTTTTTTTTCCTGTGACAATGATAAAAGACAATTCTGTTTAATAATGCAAGAATCAAATTAGGCATAAACATGTATACATTGCATACAAGTCAACAAAAGAAGATATGCATTCAAAGAACTAATCCCCAGAAACACCTTGCCTTGCCCCCACTTCCAAGAGCACACACCATGCTGGCCCCAAGCTTATTGATTATTAACCAGAGTTATCTGCTCTGCCGCTGGCACTTGTCAGAAACATGTCTTTTGTCCGTCAGAGAAGCTCCTCTCAATGGAGGTTAAGCATGAATTAATTACCAGTTCATCACATTTAACCTCCTGTCTATCTCTCAAATGCATACCACCAAAAATGCAGCTCTTGTGGCTTCAGGGATCTCCTAGGTATGAATTAAGAGTTTGATTCTCATTGACTGACAGGGCAGTTGTGTATTTTATAGTGTAGCTGACTCCAATGAAAATAACATGTTTTGTCTTACAGCTGTATCAACCCCACTTATGCTTTATGCTGCTACTTTGAGCAACTATTTATTTTTCTAAGATTGCTCAACTAGGGGAAGTCTGTTGAGATTGCAGAACACTTATTACCATACAAATATGTCCCTATCTGATTGTAACCATTTGATCAGGATGATGATCATCTCAATTCTGTGGACATCTTAAAGCTAGTCATAGGCAAAATATCACAGTCTCCACATTTGGCTGTTGTTAAACAGATTGATAATCCCATGGCTCATCCATACTAGAGGCACACTGACTGGCCACTCTTAGATGCAATGATAGATCAATCAGTTTAGAAAACCTGTTCCAAGTAACTTTTCTAATGCCCTGGACTAGCAATGTTGGCTGCTTCTCTGCGTTCCTATAATGCAAGCACTTAACAAAGCTAAGATATTATGTGTTTGGGACCAGTGGACCGTTGGGTGATTGCTGTATCTAAAGGGGACCAAATTGTGAATGTATGCATGCCTTTTGACCACTTATGTTTAGCCTATTCAGAGATTTGAGGGATGAGCACTAGAGACACATCCGGTCTCCGCACATAGAGAAAGCCAGAAAGATAAACAAAGACATTATGCTTTTGACAGCCTTAAGGGTCAAAGCAAACAGACAGTGACTGGTAGGCCAAATATGACTCTGTATGCCCTGTTTGTAGTCCAACACACCCTGTGCTGTTTTGTGCAGTGAGCTGCTACAAAATGCACTTTATTGCAGCGCACCAGATGGCAAAGCATGTCACTGCACAGCTACACAATTCACTGCAATGCTCCATGCTGCTGTGAGGTGACACAAATGAAGTGTCACTTTGTGCACTTCAAATAAAGTTGACGAAAAAAGACAAAATGGAACCGTATGATGCACTGCAACACTGTTACATCCACATTCAGGTGAACATAGATGTAACAAATGCACATCACATCAACCCCTCAATGTGGATTACTAAAGCCAAAACAGACAGCTGCCCACACACTAAGCCACTCTGGTTTATTGCGCAGGCAGTGTGAATGGGCCCTTAAGGGTAATAATGAACAATAAAAAAAAATTAAACGCAGCAAAGTGTAGGCTTGATACTGCCTTTGTGATAACTGAAAACAGACAGGAGCTTTGTGATTACCTACATGTGGGCGGGCCCTACTCGCCCTGCACATGGAGGCACCTCTCCTCTCAAGTACGCACTTATAAATGCCCGGGACCAGGCTTGAAACAGTTAACAAAGCTTTAATAAAGTACTTGGGAACATTACAGTATAAAGTGCACAACCCTTATGACTACGCCGTAGCTCCCCAGGCATACCTGTGCAAATGTGATTTCATAATTAGCAGAGTCCATTCTTGCTGAATCCCCTAAGGGTGGCAGATGAAGATTGCTTCAGTCTACATCCTTCACAGACCTTCCTGCATTCCATGCAGTCCCGTAAGGCCCCGTACAGACGACCGAACATGTCTGCTGAAACTGGTCCGCGGACCAGTTTCAGCAGACATGTTCGGTCGTGTGTAGGCCCGAGCGGACAGGATTCCAGCAAACATTTGCCCGCCGAGCCTTTTTCCAGCGGGCAAATATTTCTAGACTTGTTTTAAAACAGCCCGCTGAAATCCTGGCCGCTCGGACATGTTCGGTCGTCTGTACAGACCTGCCATCCCTCGCATGCTTCGAATTACTTTGACGCATGCGTGGAAGCATTGAACTGACAGGGCCGCCCACGTCGCCGCGTCATCGATGCGGCGATGGCGCGGACACACCCCGCGTATTGTTTACGCGCGGATTTCTGTATGATGGTGAGTACAGCCACCATACCGAAATCCCCGGGCATACATGTACGGTGAAAACGGTCCGGCGGACCGGTTTCATCATACATGTATGCTCGTCTGTACGCGGCCTAAGAAGAATCCAAGCCAGGCTTCCCACTATTTATACATACTGTAGGCCTGGAAAGAAGACAGGACCCAAAAAGCCTGGGAAACTGGAAACCCAGAGCTTAGCTTTTCCCTAACCTGGACAGTCGAAACTTGCTTGCTTACAACAACATACCCTAAGAAGGTATCTGCCTACATACTATTACTAGTGTCTGTTGCAACCACTTTGCAATGAATTTATTAAGTTTGGCAATACAGCTTCCCCTGTCCCATGATGGCAAATATAAACTCTGCTGATAGGGATCGCCCTTGAGGGATCAGGAAGGATTTTTTCCCCCTGTCGCTGCAGATTGGCATTGCACGGCTAGGTTTTTTTTCGCCTTCCTCTGGATCAACTGGGGGGGGAGGATTAGTTGGGGGCCCACCTGGAAATTTCCACCGTTATTGATTACCACCATGATCAACACTTAACCACCATCACCAGCCTCTGCGATTCTGCGATAATGGTCAATTTGCAATACTCTGCAAAAACCATTTGGGGGCTAAGGATTTCCCCTTAATACTACCAGCTGTCACCAAAAAAGTACTAAGGAATGAGCAACTGTTAAGAATCGATCGACGATCGACAGTCAAATATCGCACGCCTACATTGCAGCCAAAGCATATATCATGCACCTTGCTCAACACAAGATTGGCAGTAAAACACCAACAAGAAATCCATGATTTTATCTTATAACATGACATTGACTGCCTCTTCATCACAGAAAGCTGGCTAACAGCCGACTGTAACACCATTCTAGGAGAACTGGTGCCAGAGAATTATCGCATTCTAACAGAAAACAGAGTGGGGCAAAGAGGAGGAGGCCTGGCGGTGATCCACAAGGCTCACCTCTCGGTCACTAAACCAGACCTACAGAACTTACTTCCATTCATGGAAACCCTCACTCTGCAACTGCAAACAAATCCCCAGGACACCGTTCATATACTACTCTGCTATAGACCACCTGGACCTAAAACGCAGCTCCTCACCCCTTTGACAGAATTCATTTCCACCTATACCTTAAACATCAAACATCTCCTGCTACTCTGGGTCTTCAACCTCTGGGCCAACTCCTCACAGGACCCCATCGCCGATGCCTGCATTGACCACTTGGAAGGGTTAGGTCTGCAGCAACTAGTATGTGGGCCCACACATGCTTCAGGTCACACGCTTGATCTCATCTTCAGACAAGATCTGGAAATTCACATACTGGAAAATGAGCCTCTACCATGGACAGATCACCATGCAATCAAATTTATAATCACTACAAATGCCCCCTTAAAAAAATAAAAATAAAACCGGTGACAACACATTGGACAAGATCTCAGAGGGAACTCAACTCAGAACTCTTCAAAACTACATTAGAGAACAAAATAAAAACAATTCAACAACACCAAACAGCGACAGAAATACCTAACTCCATCAACAAAGCTCTTCTACAGACAGCAGACATGGTAGCGCCAAAACGCAGAACGTGCAACCCGAAAAACAATTCCAGCTGGTTTAACGACGAGCTCACGTTACTGAAGCAAGAGCATAGAAGAGCGGAAGCAGCCTGGAGAAGAAGCTCAACAGAGGAAAACCACATTATTTACAAGGTAATAACTAAGAAATATCACAAAGAAATCTTTAAGGCCAAAAAAGATCATTGTTCTAATATCATCGCAAATGCCCTGAACCGCCCCCGCAAACTCTTTAAGTTAGTCGCTCAGTCCATGAACCCAGTCTGCCTAGAGGCCCCGAATTTCGAATCACAAGAATTTTGCAACAAATTATCGGATTATTTCATTAACAAAATTGACAAAATCCGTGAAATTATTCAGCAAAATAGAACCTTCATCGACCCCCCTTTAAATCAAAAAGCTAGTATCCACACAAATATGCCGCAATCAACTAATTTCACTTTAAAGCCCATATCCATCGATGCCACTAAAAATATCATCAGCACTTTGCGAGATAGCACAGTGCCTAATGATATCATCCCCACCAAATTGCTGAAAGAATGTGCCGATATTGTGGCACCAGCTATCATGGATCTCATAAACCAGTCATTTAAGGAAGGCATGGTGCCAACCTTACTGAAACAAGGCATAATTAAACCAATTCTAAAAAAAACACCCTTGACCCCAAAGACCCAAACCATCGTCGACCCATAACAGGCCTAAATGTCTTCTCCAAGATAATGGAGAAAGAAGTTGTACAACAGCTACAACATCACTTAGACACCCATAAATTACTCTATCCATTTCAATCGGGTTTCCGTCTGTCATGGTCTTACCTCTCTCCTGTCTCCTTCGTTTGACATGTGCTGGCGGCCATCTTGGTTTCTGGGACTCTTGTAGCCTCCCACCCTGCGGCTCCTCCTTCCCACTGGGAGGAGCTGGATGCCTGGCTCACATATATAGGAGCTCTGTGGCTTCAGTTCCTTGCTTGGTCCTCCTGTGTTCACATGCTTCTAAGACTGCTGCTGCTTCTGGTTCCGATCCTGGCTTCGTCTGACTTCCCTGCTGGTTCCTGATCCTGGCTTCGTCTGACTTCCCTGCTGGTTCCTGATCCTGGCTTCGTCTGACTTCCCTGCTGGTTCCTGATCCTGGCTTCGTCCGACTACCCTTCTGGTTCCTGACCTCTGGCTTCGCAAGACTCTGTTTAACCATCCGTTTGGACTTTTGCTTTACAGCTTGATTTTCAATAAATCCTTCTTATTTTCACTTATCTCTTGTTGTACGCCTGGTTCATGGTTCCGTGACATTAGGACCAAGCCATGAATTTTGACGGTACAGGGCCATCCTCGCTACCCACGCTGGTTGCCAGACTTGATCAGCAGGATTACCTGTTGGGTCAGTTCGCCGTGGCGTTGCAAACCCTGCTTGAACGCACGGCTCATTTCGCTCCCGTTGCCGATGGGTCGGTTGTCGCTCCTGGGCCCGCTCCTACTGCCGCTCCGGTTGTTGCGCCAGAGTCTACCCCGACACCTGTTGTTGCACCTGCGGTGTTTCGGGGTATGACCGGTTCTGCCCCCCTTCCACAGCGATTTGGGGGAGAGCCAACTCAGTGCCGAGGTTTCCTTAACCAAGTGGGCATTTATTTCGAGTTGCTGCCACATGCCTTTCCCACTGAGAGATCAAAGGTGGGCTTCTTGATCTCGCTGCTCTCGGACAAGGCCTTGGCCTGGGCCAGCCCTTTATGGGAGAACAACAATCCGGTGGTTGCCGAGTTTTCCGGTTTTGTTGCTTCTCTTCGGAAGGTATTCGATGTGCCGGCTCGCGCCGCCTCTGCTGCGAAGCTCCTTATGTCCGTCAGACAGGGTTCACGATCCGTAGCCGAATACGCCATTGAGTTTCGTACCCTGGCAGCAGAGGTGGGCTGGAATAATGAGGCTCTGGTCGCTGCTTTCTCTCATGGTCTCTCGGATGCCTTGAAGGATGAGGTTGCAGCTAAGGACCTACCAGTGGAGCTCGAGGCTCTTATTTCTTTCCTGATTTTGATTGACACCAGACTCAGGGAGAGACCTTCCTTTAAGGAGAGCCTGCGGAGGCCTCCTAACAGTTTGGCGCCTACGTTTGCTGTCCCACCCGTGCCTCCCTCTCCTCCCACGCCTCCTGGGGTTGACTTGTCTGGGGGTGAACCCATGCAGCTGGGGTTTGCTCGCCTGTCCGAGGGGGAGAGGGTACTCCGGAGACGCGAGGGCCGATGCACGTACTGTGGTCTCGGTGGGCATTTTCGGTTGGCATGTCCGAACCGTCCGGGAAACGCTCGCACCTGAGATCCTGTCGGGGGCAGATCTTGGGTGGAGTCTCCTCGTCCCCGGTTTCCCGTGTTGATAAACCACTGATCACTGTTGTCCTCTCCTGGGTCGGGGGCTCGGTGACGACCCAGGCGTTGGTGGACTCTGGTGCTGGTGGTTTTTTCATTGATAGTGAGTTCGCTGCCGCCAATTCCATTCCTCTGCAGGCTCGAGGTTCCCCGCTGGCTCTAGAGGCGATAGACGGCAGACCCCTCCAGCTGTCACACGTGACTCATGAGACCCTTCCAGTGGGGATAGCCATTGGTGCCGTTCACAGAGAGTCAGTCTGCTTCCAGGTTATTTCGTCTCCACACTACTCGGTGGTCTTGGGGTACCCCTGGCTCCAGAAGCATAATCCGACTTTTGACTGGAGATCGGCCGAGATCCTCTCATGGTCACCACAGTGTGGGGCTAGTTGCATCCATGGGCCTGTCAAGTTGCTGTGTACTTCCTCGGACTCTCTGTTGCCTCCTGAATACGAGGAGTACCGGGATGTATTCGATAAGGTGCGCGCAGTTGCCCTACCTCCGCACCGCCCATACGATTGTGCCATAGAGTTACAACCTGGTGCCGTTCCTCCTCGCTGGAGGGTCTATCCACTGTCGGTTGCGGAGAATGAGGCCATGGAGGAGTACGTGATGGAGGCGCTGTCCCGTGGTCACATTCGCAAATCCTCGTCCCCGGCAGGGGCTGGATTTTTCTTTGTGAAAAAGAAGGGCGGTGAGTTGAGGCCTTGCATCGATTACAGGGGCCTTAATCGCATCACGATCAAGAACGCTTACCCGATACCCTTGATTTCCGAGCTGTTCGATCGCCTTAAGGGGGCCACGGTCTTTACCAAACTCGACTTGAGGGCGGCATATAACCTGGTAAGGATCAAGGCGGGCGATGAGTGTAAGACCGCGTTTAACACCAGGACCGGTCATTATGAATCCTTGGTTATGCCCTTTGGGTTGTGCAATGCGCCCGCAGTCTTTCAGGAATTCATCAACGATGTTTTCCGTGACCTGTTGCAGCAGTGTGTGGTGGTCTATTTGGATGACATCTTGGTATACTCTGAATCCATGGAGGCCCACATTCTGGATGTCAAGCGAGTGTTGCAACGGTTACGAGAGAACAAGCTGTTCGGTAAGCTTGAGAAATGCGAATTTCACCGATCCCAGGTAACCTTCTTAGGTTACATCATTTCCGCTGAGGGGTTCTCCATGGACCCTGAGAAGGTTTCGGCTGTCTTACAGTGGCCTCAGCCCAGTGGTCTTCGTTCCTTGCAGCGCTTTTTGGGCTTCGCCAATTATTATCGGAAGTTCATCAGGGACTTCTCCATGCTGGCCAAGCCTCTCACGGATCTGACCAGGAAGGGCAGTAATTCCCAGGTCTGGCCGCTCGAGGCCATCCGGGCTTTTGAGGCCCTAAAATCCGCCTTTGTGTCGGCCCCGATTCTGTCTCATCCCAACCCTGGGTTGCCCTTTGTCCTCGAGGTGGACGCATCTGAGACGGGAGTAGGCGCCCTTCTGTCTCAGCGTAGAACACCAGAGGGTCCGCTGCTTCCTTGTGGGTTTTACTCCCGGAAACTGTCACCCGCGGAGTGCAACTATCAGATTGGTGACAGGGAGTTATTGGCCATAGTGCAGGCTCTCAAAGAGTGGAGGCACTTGCTCGAGGGCTCCGTGGTTCCGGTTCTCATCCTGACGGACCACAAGAATCTGACCTACCTTTCTGAGGCCAAGAGATTGACACCACGTCAGGCCAGATGGGCTCTGTTCTTGTCACGTTTTAATTACGTGGTCTCCTACCTACCCGGTTCCAAGAACATCAGGGCGGATGCCTTATCACGGCAGTACTCCGAGCTGTCCAGGGAGGAATCTATACCGACTTCGGTCATACCTCCGAATCAGATCCTGGCCGCCATTCGCACCAGCCTGACCTCTCCCCTTGGTGAGCAGATTTTGGCGGCTCAATCTGGTGCTCCCTCTGGGAGACCCAACGGCAGATGTTTTGTGCCTGAGGAGTTGCGCACTCGGTTGTTGCGAACCTACCATAACTCCAAGACCGCGGGGCATCCTGGTAAGAATCAGCTGTCCTGGGCTGTTTCACGTCTGTTCTGGTGGCCTTCCCTACGTTCCGACATCGCCGCATATGTAGCGGCATGCTCCGTTTGTGCCCAGAGTAAGTCCCCTCGGCACCTTCCGTTGGGCCTGCTGCAACCCATAGCCACCGGGGAGCGCCCATGGTCACACCTGGGGATGGATTTCATTGTGGATCTCCCTGCATCCCGAGGCCATACGGTCATTCTCATGATTGTGGATCGGTTTTCCAAAATGTGCCACTGTGTTCCTCTCAAGAAGTTACCCTCTGCACAAGAATTGGCCACGATTTTTGCCTGGGAGGTCTTCCGGTTGCACGGTTTGCCCAAGGAGATAGTGTCGGATCGGGGGAGTCAGTTTGTGTCCAGGTTCTGGCGCGCCTTTTGCTCCCAGTTGGGGATTCATCTCTCCTTCTCCTCGGCCTACCACCCTCAGTCCAATGGGGCCGCAGAACGATCCAATCAGGCCTTGGAGCAATTCCTTCGTTGCTATGTCTCCGATCACCAGGACAATTGGGTTGACCTCCTGCCTTGGGCTGAGTTTGCCAGGAACACGGCGGTGAACTCTTCCTCTGGGACGTCTCCCTTCATGGCCAATTATGGGTTCCAACCTGCCGTGTTACCGGAGGCATTCTCTCCCCAGGATATTCCGGCTGTGGAGGATCACCTTTCCGTCCTACGCGCCTCTTGGGTACAGATCCAGAAGTCCCTTGAGGTCTCTGCGCAGCGCCAGAAACTCCAGGCTGATCGCAGACGAGCGCCTGCTCTTTCCTACCAGGTCGGAGACCGTGTATGGTTGTCCACTCGCAACCTCAACCTTCGAGTGCCCACTCCCAAGCTGGCTCCTCGCTTTGTTGGTCCCTTCCGAGTGCTTCGCAGGGTAAACCCGGTAGCCTATGCCCTTGCGCTTCCTCCTGGCATGCGGATCTCCAACGTGTTTCATGTCTCCCTGTTGAAGCCACTGGTGTGCAATCGCTTCACTTCCTCGGTTCCTCGGCCTCGTCCGGTCCAAGTGGGCAATCATGAGGAGTATGAGGTGAGCAATATCCTGGACTCACGCCTGGTCCGCGGTCGGGTGCAGTTTTTGGTCCACTGGCGTGGTTACGGTCCAGAGGAGCGTTCCTGGGTTCCCTCCGCAGATGTCCATGCTCCTGCCTTGCTCCGAGCCTTCCACGCACGTTTCCCTCAGAAACCGTTTTTTGCACCGCGGAGGAGGGGCCCTTGAGGGGGAGGTACTGTCATGGTCTTACCTCTCTCCTGTCTCCTTCGTTTGACATGTGCTGGCGGCCATCTTGGTTTCTGGGACTCTTGTAGCCTCCCACCCTGCGGCTCCTCCTTCCCACTGGGAGGAGCTGGATGCCTGGCTCACATATATAGGAGCTCTGTGGCTTCAGTTCCTTGCTTGGTCCTCCTGTGTTCACATGCTTCTAAGACTGCTGCTGCTTCTGGTTCCGATCCTGGCTTCGTCTGACTTCCCTGCTGGTTCCTGATCCTGGCTTCGTCTGACTTCCCTGCTGGTTCCTGATCCTGGCTTCGTCTGACTTCCCTGCTGGTTCCTGATCCTGGCTTCGTCCGACTACCCTTCTGGTTCCTGACCTCTGGCTTCGCAAGACTCTGTTTAACCATCCGTTTGGACTTTTGCTTTACAGCTTGATTTTCAATAAAGCCTTCTTATTTTCACTTATCTCTTGTTGTACGTCTGGTTCATGGTTCCGTGACACCGTCCTGGTCACGGAACAGAAACAGCACTACTCAAAATATGGGATGACGCTCTCGAAGCAGCAGACAAAGGAGAATCTTGTCTTCTGGTACCGATGGACCTAAGCGCAGCATTTGATACTGTAGACCACAAATTATTACTGACTCGCCTAGCTGAAGTAGCTAGAGTCGCGGACTCGGATTTACCCTGGTTCTCCTCCTTCTTGGAAAACCGATCACAAATAGTGAAACTAGGTCCTTTCACTTCTGAAAAACGCACAGTGTCATGCGGAGTACCTCAGGGATCCCCCTTGTCGCCTGTATTGTTCAATATCTATCTCCGTCCTCTTTTTGAAATCATCAGTAACCAGAAGTTACTCTACCACTCCTACGCGGATGACACACAACTATATTTTCACATCTGCAACAATAAGGATCATTATCTCGGACTAGAGAAATGCCTTACTTTGATAGAAAATTGGATGACGAAGAGTTACCTTAAACTCAACGGCTCAAAAACAGAACTTCTCCTGTTTCACGCCAACCGAAAGAGATCTCCCGCACCAACATGGACACGGCCACCCATTCTGGGACAAATCATCACCCCTAGCACCAAAGTCAAAAGTCTCGGAGTCATTTTTGAACCCCCACATGACAATGGATGCACAAATAGGGTCAGTAGTCAGCAGATCCCACCATCTGCTGCGCCTACTACGTAGACTCGTTCCCTTTATCCTGAAAGAAGACATAGCAGTCGTGGTGGGAACAATTATCAACTCCAGACTCGACAATGCAAATGCCCTTTACCTCGGACTCCCAAAATACCAAATTTCTCATCTGCAAGTCGTTCAAAATTCCGTCGCTCTTCTCGTGACTGGGAAAAAAACATAGGAATCAATCTCGCCTTCACTGAGATCCCTTCATTGGTTGCCAGTAAAAGACAGAATTACTTTTAAGGCACTCTGACGCATAAGTGTGTTCAAGGAAATTCCCCCCAATATCTATGCGAAAAATTAAAAAGTCACAACCCCCGATCCACTGACCAAAATCTACTCCAGATACCCAAAGCCAGATACAAGTTCAAAGGAGAACGAAGATTTGCAGTCCAAGGACCTAGACTATGGAATGCTCTACCAACCAGCATCCGAATGGAGGTGAATCACCTGGCCTTCAGAAAAAAACTCAAAACCCATCTTTTCTGAAGGCAAAAGGACAGTAGGGAACCAATACTAAGTGCCCAGAGGCGATTCAATTTGCATGTGTTGCTCTATATAAGTTTTTCACTCACTCATAGTGGGCAGCCAGTACAAAACCCACAAGTAGACTTCTGAGACAGATATATCAAAATTCCAATGAATTTGTTCATTTTCATATACTCCACAGTCCAACATCAATACAATCTTTTTCACAGTTAGAGTATATCCAAATGTCCATATTGTGTTTCTCCTCCTTCTGATGCGTTTTGCCAAAATTCAACGTTCTTTTGACCTCTTTGAAAGTCATGCAAATAATGAGTATATGCAAATAAGCTTATTTTTTGGTGCTTGCTTAGTACCTGGACATACTGTGCCCCGAGACGAAGTGATTCTTTCACGAAACGCGTCGGGTGGAGCGAGTGACGTGCGGATGCCATCCCCCTCATTACTCCATACGAGTGGCTTTGTTCCTGGATACGTCCGGCCGGCGTTACAGGCCAAATGCTGTTTTTATCAACCTAAATGTGAGTTGTATATTTGTTACATTTTGGTTTAAAATAAATCACCCAGATTTTATGCTATGTGGAGCTCTGTTTTGTCTTTTATACCCATCGTTGAGCCTGGCATGGTTCTAGCGCCAGTGGAGGAATCACTGCTGATCTAAAATCTATGGTTGAGAGATATGCTGATAGTGGTCTGGCAGGACCTTGATTTCTGGTAAGCAGCTGCATGATTGGTGGTGGATTCACGTCTGGTGCCTAACAACATCATTTCTGCAGTCTACACGGGTGTCCTTCCTGCCATTTGGACTTATTACTTACTTTATTCATTTTTATTCATGTTTTGGACTTCACGGACTTCACTTACCACTTCGGTGGTTTATTTTCACTAGTATCATTGTGGCCGCGGTTTTTTGTTGCATAGTAACTTGTGGCATTTATCACTGGGGTTCTCACATACTACTTTCTAACAGAGCTAGGTGGCTTTGGGCCCCCTGACTCTATGCGATTTACACTATTGTTTATACCTTAGAGTGTTAATTTATATGTTTAGCACATGCACTTGGGCAGATGCCTAAATTGTTTGTTTGATATATATTTTTATGATTTGGTTTAGCGCAATTATCCTCTTTTTTCCTATTCATTATTTTGTTTATACACAATTTAATTGCTGCTTATTAATCCGATTTTCGATTCACCTTAGCGCAGTTGTCTCCAAATTCTTTTTACATACTGTATAAGTGCAGACGATTTTATGCCTTTAATAATTTTCAGAAGTTACAAGTAGAAAAATAATCATGCCCATTAAATAGCAGACTTTGTAAACATTGCAGGTATTGACATATATAGAATGTTGGGCCAAACTTAATATAGCATTCACTGTTGCAAATTAATAGACATGATTATATACAGATGAAGAGATATTTTGTGAGTTAAAGGCTGTGGACCAAAGAGAGAATAAAAGAGAAGGGAGAGAATTTGTTTTCTCCGCTCCGGGTCCCACACATTGGGGGGCGTTAGTGGCGTTGCTATGGGGGAGGCACTCCACACCTGGGTCATTGACACTGACACCAACCTGAGGGCGGCAACTGTCCTGGCTCTGGCTCCTCCCTTTGGTCGGTTTTTTATCAGCGCGAACACCCCAGCGACGCGGCTGCTATAGCTTGGTCTGGTCACTGTTTTCCTCCTGCTCTAGCTCCACCCACCACTGCTGTGCTGCAGAGATAGGCCTGTTCTCCGTATGGGCGGTGCGGCTGCTGTCCCACAGTGTGTCCACAGTCCTCTGGAGTCCAGACCTCCCTAGCTGAGGCTGAGAGCCTGAGGTGAGCTGCCTGAGTTGAGTGCCTGGTGATAAGGGGGTGTGTGTGGTGTGGGTGGGCATGCATGGTATCCACCGTGGTCGCCCAGTGGATGTGAGCTGACACGCGCCCTGAGCTGGGGTGAGAAGTGGCCGGAGGGGAGGGGTGTTTGTGTCTGTCCTGCCAGTGCCACCCCGAGCTGTTCTGATAACAGAGAAGGGGGGTTGTTGCTGTGTCCACCACCACCCAGGTATAGTGTAGCTAACTGAATGGGGGGGTTGGTGTCGCTGTGTCCACCACCCACATATAGTAGCTGAGCTGACCTGATGGGGGTACTGCTGTGTGTCCACTACCCACCTATAGTAGCTGAGCTGACCTGAAGGGGGGTGTCACTGTGTTCACCACCCAGGTATAGTAGATGAGCTGGTCTGATAAGGGGGGTGTCTGCAGCCCAGGTGTAGACAGACATTGACCTACACCCACATCTTACGGCCATCAGATCCGTCCAGCAAGCAGCATCTTGCCATCTTCCCTGCTGCCATCAAATCCCATCCACAGTCCAGCAAGCAACACACCGTGTCATCAGCTCAGTTCTAAAATCTGAATGAAAACATCAATGCCAATGATGTCATTGTCTGCTGTCCCCAGAGACAGATCCAATCCATAGATCGCCATACAGTGGCATCTCTTGATCAGATCTGTCCCTGGGGACAGCAGATAATGCAAAGTATGGGCCATACATTGTATTTTCAGCTGTCTCCCCATCTTACTCTGATGTCTCCCTCATAGCAGCGCCAGTCTAGCTCTCCACTTCCCTGACCACGATCTGTCCAAAAATTTGGAATCTGCTCACACCTGAGTGACTGACACCTCTCACTTGTCCGGTCTATTGTCACTGGCTGCCATGTATGAACCGCATTAACTGTTATTACAAGGAGCGGGAGGGGATGTCCCAGGTCTCCCATCCCACCAGGAGACCCTAAAAAAGCCGGATTTGCCTTTGATTGGGTCTCCAAAGTAACATCACATCGTCACTTCCGGTTTACATTAGTGTGCAATTTGTTTTGTGCCATTGTTGTGCAAATTTGTGCAATAGATATTCTTAAAAAAACATTACAAATTTTTGTAGGTGTTTTTACATTTTAAAGTTGGGGGGCGATGCCAGATATAGGATCCGCCCCGGGTGCCAAATGCTCTAGGTAGGCCCCTGAAAGCATCCTGTATGAAGTATCTTGCCATTGCCTATAGATGGATAATAACCAGCAATTTTGTTTACATATTGACCTTCAAGAAATGGCAATAATGTCAATCCAGAGGTTCCACATTTCTCATGGAGCTAATTTCTCATGGAACATAATCCAGGATATTTTAACTATTTTAAAAGAAACCATTGAATTTTTCTATGTTGTTGCTATTGAGATTTTAGCAGCAGGTAGACTAAAAAAGATCAGAGACTGGAAGTATTTAGGTGTGCCTTGGATCGATTTACTGAATAACATTAGTTGAGGAAGTTTGAGAACCCAAAAACCAGTAACCCCGAAGATAAATTTGTCTAATTCTATGGCATTCCCACCATATGTGCATCATAGTGCCCTGTAGTTCACATCCCCTAAAACATATGAAGAGGCCCCTAAAAGATTTTAGCAAGTCTAACGGACACCATATTTAAAGTTAGCTCCATCGAGAGATACATTCAGAATATGACGAAAAACCTTAGAGCATCTAAAATGCAAAGTATCAATGGTATCAGTTACTCTCGTCTCTGTTTCCCAGGCAATTATATACGGTAAAAGTGCAAACATCTTTATGATTTGAATGTTTTAAAAAATATATATTATACTATTAATTCTTGGTTTGTCATATTATTTCAGGTCATGTCCCGTGTAATACTGAATAGATTATCCATAGACAAGAAGTGATTTCACATAGTACACTGGGTCATATTCTGTATGATATTGCATTCGTTATCCACAAATATAAGGCAAGAAATTAAATAAAAAGCTCAGATGACCTTTTACAACTTCAAGGCCATTCCATGTTGGTAAGTACCTTTTCATATGGGTGAAGGAATCACAAGTAGTCATGAGTGCAGCATATAAATTAGTTGGAACATCAAAGTGGAAGAGAATTGAAAGTTGTTGTTTCAATCTGTTTGGGAGTTGGTTTCACTTTTAAATAAAGACTTTTGTTTAAGATTTATTTTAGATTTTTGATCAAAAAACACATTGTTATATGTGCTTCAATTTTTATTACCGTAATAATATTTTGTTCCGGCAGCACTATACACATTGTATTTTATATTTCTTTTTGATGTTTGTTCACTCTTTCTGTATAGTAGCAATCACAAGATTTAACTATATAGATAGTGAAGAAAACATTTTCATACAAATCTGTAGGTGTTGATAACAACCAATCATGGATATAAAGAAGTGTTTTTACTGTATAGATGTGCAGCCAGCTTGCCTGTGGTTTTGAACTTATAGTGGAACCTTAGCTGATAAATAAACATGGGGGAACAGGCACAATTTTTAATGCAGAAGAGACATGCTTTGTAGAAAAAAATATATATATCTTTTTTGGGGATATGTATTATAGCAGAAAGTAATTTTTTTTTTGATTATTTTAAAATTGTCTGCTCTTTTTGTTTATAGCGCAAATAATAAAAACCGTAGAGGTGATCAAATGCAACCAAAATAATGCTCTATTTGTGGAAATAAAAGGACATCAATTTTGTTTGGATACAGCATCGTCCGACAGCACAATTGTCAGTTAACCACTTGCTTACTGGGCACATAAACCCCCTTCGTTCCCAGGCGAAATTTCAGCTTCCGGCACTGCGTCGCTTTAACTGACAATTGCGCGGTCGTGCGACGTGGCTCCCAAGCAAAATTGGCGTCCTTTTTTCCCCACAAATAGAGCTTTCTTTTGGTGGTATTTGATCACCTCTGCGGTTTTTATTTTTTGCGCTATAAACAAAAAAAGAGCGACAATTTAAAAAAAATATATTTTTTTTTTTACTTGTTGCTATAATAAATATCCCATTTTTAAAAAAAAAAAAACTCTTTTTTTTCTCAGTTAAGGCCGATGCGTATTTTTCGACGTATTTTTGTAAAAAAAATCGCAATAAGCGACTGGTTTGCGCAAAAGTTATAGCGCCTACAAAATGGGGAACAGAATTATGATTTTTTTTTATTATTTTTTTTTTTACTAGTAATGGCGGCGATCTGCGATTTTTATTGGGACTGGGATATTGCGGCGGACGTATCGGACACTTTTGACACAAATTTGGCGCCATTCACATTTATACAGCGATCAGTACTATAAAAATGCACTAATTACTGTATAAATGTGACTGGCAGGGAAGGGGTTAACACTAGGGGGTGAGGAAGGGGTTAACTGTGTAGCCTGGGTGTGTTCTAACTGTGTGGGGGGAGGGGGGTGACTGGGGGAGGTGACCGATGCTGTGCCTCTATGTACAAGAGACACAGATCGGTCTCCTCTCCTCTGACAGCACGTGGAGCTCTGTGTTTACACACAGAGCTCCATGTCCCTGCTGTCACCTGCCGTGTCACCGACGATCGCGTGTACCCAGCGGACATCGCGGCCGCCAGGTACACGCATCGGGTTTTCGGCGATGCGCCAGGACGGCGCGCGCGGGTAATGCACATAAAAGGCCGTGTTTAAACGGCCACTTGGCACTTGAGAGCCGCGCTGCGGACGTATTTTGTCTATAGCGCGGATCTCAAGTGGTTAAAGCAACGCAGTGCCGTATCGCAAATAGTGGCCTGGTCATTTAGGGGGCAAATCTTTTCGGGGCTGAAGTGGTTAAGGCCAACTAATGTCACATGTTTTCAGTGCTATGGAAGTAGGGAAAACATAGGCTATAAGTGGTTCTTGAAGACCATAGTCACATTAGGCTCATTTAAGTTGAGAACGTACACACATAATAGAGTGATGATTACCTTAAATTATCCAATCATGTGCAGATTAAACAAATAAACAATAGTTTGCTTTTCACAGGACTGGATAATTGAAGCAAATCTTTTTTGTGTGAACATTCTAATCTTCTTTAGTAAATCAACCTCATTGTGTCTATGGTGGTACTCACAAAAATTGGTTAGAATGTTTATTTCTTATTATCACTCTTGGGGCTCTGCTATGGTCACATTCTAGTCAGTACTGTACAAAGTAGTACATAATTTGATTTGTACAGTAACCTGACTGCATAAATGTGAAACAGAATTGAAATCTAACTGATCAGATAATAACACTATGGTACTGATAAATCTGCATAGTGTGCCGCAATCCTTTGGAGAAAGCTACCTGTCAGAGCATTTACGGTATTAGATAATTGTACCATCTTTTGCCAACATAACTCCTTTAAATTTAAATTATGAAAGGGCTTAATGTATGAATGCGCTTAATGAGTAGTTTTAATACGGTTATCCTTAACCGTGTTCCTAGTCCCTTATGATGTAAATTCTGACGAAACCAGTCAGGTGGATGTGATCTGACGTTTTTGTGCAAGTTCACTGAGTGGTGCAGCTCTTTTCGTTTATGCCTGTTCATTACCTTCATTTATTAATGTCATTTTATATCAATAAACTTAGGGGCAGATCCACATACATTTGCGTGGGCGCAGCGTATGTGAGATACGCTACGCCACTGTAACTTACTTTACAAATCTTTGAATCCTGAAAGAATTTGTGCCATAAGTTACGGCGGTGTAGTGTATTTCTTGCGGCGTAAGGGCGCGGAATTCAAATGCGGCGAGTAGGGGGCATGTTTCATTTAAATGAAGCGCGTCCCCGTGCCGAACGAACTGCGCATTCCCTGTCCGTCAAAACTCCCAGGGTGCATTGCTCCAAATGACGTCGCAAGGACTTCATTGTTTTCGTCGTGAACGTAAATGGCGTCCAGCCCCATTCACGGACGACTTACGCAAACGACGTAAAATTTTCAAAATTATACGCGGGAACGACGGCCATACTTAACATTGAGTACGCCACCAGATAGCAGCTTTAACTATACGCCGGAAAAGCCGAACGGAAACGACGTAAAAGAATGCGACGGCCGCTCGTACGTTCGTGGATCGTCGGAAAAAGCTAATTTGCATACTCGATGCGGATTACGACGTGAACGCCACCCAGCGGCTGCCGGAAAATTGCATCTTAGATCCGACGGCGTACTAAGGCGTACGCCTGTCGGATCTAACACAGATGCCGTCGTATCTTGTTTGGTGTATACCAAAACAAAGATACGACGCGCAAAATTTGAAATTCAATCAACAGATATGCCGGCGTAATTTCTTTGAGGATCTGCCCCTTAGAGTGTTTTTACAGTATTACTCTACGTGGAAGTCTCTTTCTTTTTAATATGGCCACTCCGTAATATTAGAAAAAAATTATTTAGTTCAGCACCTAAGGCTATAAATGAATAATGTTCTAAAGGATGACAGCTGCAGTTTGTAATGTGTACAATGTAAACACAACTTGATCAATACATAATAATCAGCTAGTGAAACAAATATAAGAACATTTGTAACAATAAATAATACCACTCAGAGGGAAATTTCAATAGGGAAGCCCATAGTGTAAAACCGCTTCAGAAACGTATTGAATAAAAAGGTAATGAATACACTCACTTATAGTTTTAGTGCTTGTCTAACTTGGCACCTGTTGTGTACAGCATCGATTATTTGTAAAAGTTTCAGTTTCTTTGTTTAGAAGTGTGGCTCAGGTCCGCATCACATGAAAGCGTTGGCGGACGTCGTGACGTAACTATTCATTAATTACCTTTTTATTCAATACATTTATGAAGTTTTACACTAAGGGCTTCCCTATTGTTATTTGCCTTTAAGTGGTATTATGAGGATTTCATCATCAAGAAAAGCTAATATAAGAAGTGTTAGATTTAAAGGGGACATGCCCCACAAGTGCATCTGACCATACTAGACATAGTTGGTCATACCCATCCAGTGAGTATTGTGGGGCACCATACGCACAAGTTAAATTAAGCACCAACTTTAAATTTAAAGAACACATGCACTTTGGGAATAATTTTTTGGGGCTTTGTTTATTTATAGTTACAAATGTGGCTTATATTTGTTTCGCTAGAACACATTTTATGTTATGATTTTTTTGTGATTTTTTTATGTGATCCAATGATGAAGGGTCTCTCTGTAAAAAATAGTGGAATTTTTCCATGCATGTGCTGTAGAAGAATATGGAGACTTTGCAGAGGTGTCTGTGTGGCTTTCTAAGGGTCAAGTTTATCATCTTTAGTGTTTAGAATCCACTGCACTCTATTATTAGCAATCTTAACGGAATGAAAACGTTATAGGTTTAAATTAAAGGGGTTGTAAAGGTTTGTTTTTTCTTTTCTAAATAGGTTCCTTTAAGCTAGTGCATTGTTTGTTCACTTAACTTTTCCTTGTTTTTTTTCCTTGTCTGAATTTCCCACTTCCTCACTAAAAGGTTAGTGAACCAACAATGCACTAGCTTAACCACTTGCTTACTGGGCACATAAACCCCCTTCGTTCCCAGGCGAAATTTCAGCTTCCGGCACTGCGTCGCTTTAACTGACATTTGCGCGGTCGTGCGACGTGGCTCCCAAACAAAATTGACGTCCTTTTTTCCCCACAAATAGAGCTTTATTTTGGTGGTATTTGATCACCTCTGCGGTTTTTATTTTTTGCGCTATAAACAAAACAAGAGCGACAATTTAAAAAAATATATATTTTTTTTTTACTTGTTGCTATAATAAATCTCCCATTTTTAAAAAAAAAAAACAATTTTTTTTCTCAGTTAAGGCCGATACGTATTTTTCGCCGTATTTTTGTAAAAAAAAAAAATCGCAATAAGCGACTGGTTTGCGCAAAATTTATAGCGCCTACAAAATGGGGAACAGAATTATGATTTTTTTTCATTATGTTTTTTTTTACTAGTAATGGCGGCGATCTGCGATTTTTATTGGGACTGCAATATTGCGACGGACGTATCGGACACTTTTCAAATTTGGGACCATTCACATTTATACAGCGATCAGTGCTATAAAAATGCACTAATTACTGTATAAATGTGACTGGCAGGGAAGGGGTTAACACTAGGGGGTGAGGAAGGGGTTAACTGTGTAGCCTGGGTGTGTTCTTACTGTGTGGGGGGAGGGGGGGTGACTGGGGGAGGTGACCGATGCTGTGTCTCTATGTACATGAGACACAGATTGGTCTCCTCTCCTCTAACAGCACGTGGAGCTCTGTGTTTACACACAGAGCTCCAAGTCCCTGCTGTTACCGGCTGTGTTCCCAACGATCGCGTGTACCCGGCGGACATCGCGGCCGCCAGGTACACGCATCGGGTCCCCAGCGATGTGGCGGCACAGTGGTTACCCGCCGCGCGCCCCCCAGTGGCGCGCGCGGCTAATGAATTCCAAATGACGTCCAAAGACGTCCACTTGGCACCTGAGAACCGCGCTGTTGACGTCTTTTGTCAATAGCGCAGGGCTCAAGTGGTTAAAGGAACATATTTAGAAAATAAAAAATGAACATTTACAACCCCTTTAATATATGAATATTAAAAAGTACCAATGTTGCAGTGGTTATAACATTGCTGATCTTTTAAGCTATTTGATGTTAAAATTTGAGTTCATCCAAAAATGGCTTTTAATTATTTTATATTCTTGAGAATGCTACTGAGGGTTGGGAACACCTAAATGCAATTGGGAACAGCCAAAGAATCAAACCAGGAATTATGGCAAGGATATCTCACAGCTGGAATCAGACCCAGACCCAGGTGCCTGCTGATATATAAGAATGACCGTTTAGGAAGACTTTCATAGTGTATTCATGCTTTTCCAGTTACAGCAAAGAGGTGCCTACATTCTAGTAATTCTGACATTCACTAACATTTATAAAAGTCCTTTTGGAATAAACCATTGCCAAACTCATATCATTTAGTTTATGTGTGAACATGCTTTGAAATTTGAGATTCATAGAAAAACATGGTCCTGTATCAACAAATACTGATTAACAAGTTGCAATGATTCCCAGAATGTAGGTGAAATTGTCTGAAAAACAGGTGTCAGACTTCTGGAAAATAGAATACTGAAACTTGCGAGTGACTTTTCCACTGTCAATTGCAGTGGAAAATAGGGATCAATGATCCCTTCACTGATCAGAAAGTACATTTCTTAGTTCTTTTTTGATAAAGCAATCCAGGCACAGTCTGTTATTTATTTTGCTACTAGAAGACATCAACCAAAAGACGGAAATCATTTTTAACAGAATCATAACTGCAATGAAAAACATCCTTTTGCTTGATTTTTTTTCCATGTTATTGAATGGAAATTGCCTATTCATATACTTCATAGCAGTGGAAGATTCATTAAAATTTAAAAGAGTATTATGCTGTAAACTATCTATCTATCTATCTATCTATCTATCTATCTATCTATCTATCTATCTATCTATCTATCTATCTATCTATCTATCTACATGTCTGTCTCTCTAGTTATCTTATCTATCTATCTATCTATCTATCTATCTATCTATCTATCCATCTATCTATAAGAAGGAGAGAGTCTCATGCTGCGTACACACGGTCGTTTTTCGGCATGAAAAAAAAAAGACGTTTTTAGGCTACTGTATGATGAGAAAGGACACAAAGAAAACATATAATTTATTCAAATTAAGAAAAACTGTATGTAATGTAAAACGTGACTAAGAAATCATCTACAGTAAATGCCATCTACAAAGAAGGAGTGGGTTGTCAAAAAAGAAGCTTAGTGCCTGACAATCAGGTTTTCTGACTGTAACAATGCCTATTTTGCAACTCTGTAGAAATCACAGGTTTAACAAACATGACATTGCACTCCCAACTAGCTACCTGCCCATCAAAGTATTAGCCGTTTGTCACATCTCAGTTTTTATACTAACCTAGCTTGTCCAGTGATGCATTTGGAAGAAATGGCTCCACACTTGATACTTCCGTTGAAAGTAGTATCTTCAATATAGATTCTAAAAAAACATATATGTAGCTCCCGACAACTTCTTTGTGAGTCCAATAAGATTGATGAAGGTGGATTTAAAAATAAATCTTGATCACCCTTTTATTTATCTTCAAAAACCCTTTTGCATTATTCTATGGGAACACAATCAATTCATCCTACTCCATGTACTGTTTTACCTCAATATTATCTTCCTGAATGCTGTCTCTTTTATGTCTGTTCACTTCCTTTAACTTAAAGGGGTTGTAAAGGTAAGAAAATGTTTTCCTAAATAGCTTCCTTTACCTTAGTGCAGTCCTCTTTAAATTACCTCATCCTTCGATTTTGCTTTTAAATGTTCTTATTTCTTATGAGAAATCCTCACTTCCTGTTCTTCTGTCTGTAACTCCACACAGTAATGCAAGGCTTTCTCCCTGGTGTGGAGTGTCATGCTCGCCCCCTCCCTTGAGGGGGTGAGCAGGAGAGTCAGGACGCTCTCTACGTTGCAGAAAAGAGCTGTGTGTTAGTGGGTGTCCTGACTCTCCTGTTCTCCTGCTCGCCCCCTCCCCCCTCAAGGGAGGGGGCGAGCAGGACACTCCACACCAGGGGAGAAAGCTTTGCATTACTGTGTGGAGTTACAGACAGAAGAACAGGAAGTGAGGATTTCTCAGAAGAAATAAGGACATTTAAAAGCAAAATCGAAGGATGAGGTAAGTGAAGGAGGACTGCACTAAGGTAGAGGAAGCTATTTAGGGGGGAAAAATTGTACCTTTACAACCCCTTTAACCTCCCTGGCGGTATCCCTGAGCGTGACTCGGGGTGGATTTTCGATGCTCGGGGTAGATGTGCAGAGTGTGCAGCGGCACGGCTTACCTGCTCGCAGCATCCACAGACAAGTTACTTACCTTGTTCCTGGATCCAGCGATGCATCCCCGCTGTGTGAGTGAGCGGGACCTCGCTCGATTCACAGTGTCCCCGCGTGCCGCCGATCTCTGTTCCCTGCGACGTTACGACGCACGGGGCGGAGAACGGCGCCAAATTAAAAAAAGTCAACAAACACAATACATACAGTATACTGGAATCTTATAGATTACAGTACTGTATGTAAAAAATACACACACCCCTTGTCCCTAGTGGTCTGCCCAGAGTCCTGCATGTACTTTTATATAATAAAAACTGTTCTTTCTGTCTGAAAACTGTAGATTGTCCAAAAGTGTCCCTTTATGTCAAAAATGGTTTTAGAGCAGCTAGAAAACAGCGATAATAAATTATAATCACTTGCAGAATTGTGCGATAGCGATTTGTGGGGAAATTCATCATAAAAAAATAAAAGTAATGACAGCGACAATTCTGCAACTGAGCAAATTTCAGTGATTTTGAGTTGATTACATTATTGAATGATTTTTATTATAATTATATTATTACTTGTTATAATTATTTATACTTATTTATTATATTATAATTTATAATTTTGTTTTTAAAAAAAAATCATACCCGGGATGCCTACAAGACTCTTGTTTGGTCAGATTTAAATGAGTTATTCCTAACAATTGCAGGCCTACAGTATAAAACGCCAAATTTCCTTGCAAAATAATTGTACAGCTTTTGGTACGTAATTCCAGACAGAATCATACCGCCAGGGAGGTTAATATGATAAACCAGAGTAGACCGATTTTATGTTTGTGTTTGTTTACCTGCTTGAAACAAAAGTTTTTTTTTACAGCCAACTCAAATTTTTGGGCTATCTAAGGGCCAGATTCACAAAGGAGATACGACGGAGTATCTCAGATACTCCGTCGTATCTCTCAGAGTATCTATGCGACTGATTCATAGAATCAGTTACGCATAGATAGCCCTAAGATCCGACAGGTGTAATTGTTTTACACTGTCGGATCTTAGGATGCAGTACCGCGGCCGCCGCTGGGGGGAGTTTGCGTCGTAAACCAGCGTTGGGTATGCAAATTAGGAGTTACGGCGATCCACAACGGTTTTTCGCATTCGCTACGTCGCTGCTAGTCTAGTTTCCCATCGCAAAGTTAGTCGTCGTTTTGGGTGCCCTAACTTTACACAGCACACGTATGTGCTGTATAAAGTATGGCCGTCGTTCCCGCGTTGAAATTTAAAAATTCACGTCGTTTGCGTAAGACGTCCGGGAATACGGAAGTACGCTACGCACGTCGCCGTTCGAAAAAATGACGTCAGTTCGCGCAAAGCACGGCGGGAATTTCGAAACGGAGCATGCGCAGTAGGTCCGATGCGGGAGCGTGCCTAATTTATATGGCACACGCCCCTTTAAATTACGCAGGCTTACGCCGGAGGCTGCCAGCGTAGGTTTTCATTGCAAGTGCTTTGTGAATCAGGCACTTGCGATGAAAACTTGCAGCGGTGTAACGTATCTACGATACGTTACGCCGCCGCACTTCTGTGTGAATCTGGCCCTAACTTTTTTGGTGGTTGGTATATTTGCTTTCACTCTCTAAATTAAATCTCAATTTTGCCTATTAGTCATCCAATTTCATCTTAAACCTAAAAACTTCCACCCATATTGAACTTAATTCCTACTCAACAGCCTTCACTTATGCAATGGTTGGAATATCAGCAACTATTGTCATTCCTGTACTCCCTTAAACACATTTTTTAACAGAGTCCATCTTGTTGCAAAGTACTAGACCAAAACATGTTCTATCAGCAATATATAAGATTCTTATTGCAAAAAATTACCCTGAGCTCCCAGAATTTACAAATAAATGGGCACAAGATCTTAATGTTGAAATTGGAGCAGAAGAGTGGGAGAAGTCGTTTACCCTAACACACTGCTTGTCATTAGCAACCAAGAGACAAGCTATAATCTTCTTTCGTGTTGGTATCGATGCCCAACATCCCTGCAGCGTATATACCCAGACACATCGGACAGGGCTCGTTGATACTATATGGTGGCAATGCACCAAATTCATAATTTCTGGAAAAGATCATGCAGGTGCATACTACAATTACAGGGGAGTTAATCCACAAAACACCTCAAATTACCCTGTTGTCCACCTTACCAGGCCCCTATAAAAAATATTAAAAAGGGTCTGATAGCGTTGAGATATTATGGTTATTCTACCATGATATTATGGTTATTCTGCGACATTGCTAATCAATACAATCTCTATCAGTGAATGAATGGGTAGTGGAAATGGACTTTATTTAAAGGATGGAGACCCTCCTGGCACATGAATTGTATATATATGAAAAATGCCATCAGACATGGGCTCCCTGGAGAACTTTCAGGGAATCAACAGGAGACTAGAAGGTTTAATGGGAACTAGAGTAGAACCTAAACGCTACATAATAAGGTTTTAATATATGATGTCTATGTGTTGCCATCTTTTGCCATATCCCCCCCTTTTTTGGGGGGGGGGGTTATTTGATGTTTTGGTTATGTTAGTTTGTATAATGTATCTGTAAGATGTTTTGATGGTATGATAATACCATTAATGTATGTATATTTGTCTATGTGTACAATTATTCTCCAATAAAACTTAGATTGAATATGTACAAGAAAAAAAAACTTTCCAGTTTCTGTTTTCTCCACACATATGACACAAAGCATGGCACATGTGTCCTTTGACAGTTGTAACACCTAAATATGGAGCCTTTTAAATAAACAGATGAACACAATTAATGGTTCTGCGCTACAGACTAGTAAAATGTGCTAGTAGCCGCTGCCTCCATATATACCGACCTCCAAAAAAGGTAGATAGCCCAAAAATTTTGAGTGCAGTAATGGGTAGGTGGAATTGGCGCTACTAATGCGAAATGTGCTCTCATATTTAAAATGCTCTATAAACCAAAAAAGTGACAATTTTGAAAAAAAAATAAAATGTCTTTTACTTTTTGCTATAATAAATATCCGCCAAATAAAGTTCTAGGCCAATATGTATAATCAGTAGATACGCCGGCGTACTTTGTCTGTGGATCTGGCCCTTTGTTTGTTTGCACTTTTTTGGTTACGCATCTTTTACCTATTTTTGACATGTATTTATAGCTGTTTATTCCAGATATTTTGTATCATTGCAGCACCAGTCACCTCTTTGATTGATTTTTCCCTTTTCCCTTCCGTTATTCTGGGAAACATACATTGCATCAGTATATAACAATTGTGTGGTGGGTTATATGTAATTTTTGGGTGATACATATATACTTATAGACCTATATTTATTTATTTGTATAAATTAGCACAGTTTACACTGATAATTTCCTATTTTTGTAGGGGAAGCGCAGATTGTCCACGATTTAGGTCATCGGAACCCGTCAGCCGCACACTGGGTTCCCCGCCGTGCAGCAGGCACGCACGCGCATGCCTGTTATGGCTCTTAAAGCAGACTTAGAAGACTGCCGTAAGGATCCTATTTACAGTCATCTGTTACTGTGGAGGCTAGTTACCATTTGATGGGTAGTGTCATTTGGTGAGTGCAGCACAAGAGGGGGGAAAGAATGTGACACGAGTGTAACACAAAGATACTAGCTGATTGTATGCACTTCCTTTGCAGCACCTATTTCACTTTAATTTATCACTGGATTAATGTTTCTGTTATTTGCTTATGGACTTTCATTTGAACTAATGGACTTTTTTATAAGGCTATCATGTTTACTCATTTATCACTGTAACACTTTGATTATTTTATTATTGTATAACAGCACTTTATTTTATGGTTTATGTACATGTGCATTTGCACTTGCATTTAGCACTTTTTGAATTAAGGTATTGTTTCCTGTGTAGGATGATTATGCCTTTTCGTTTTTTGCACTTATGATAAAGAGCTTATTTGACATATGAGAGCACATTTCACATTAGCAGCGTCAATTTCACCTACCCATTACTGCACTTTAACCTCCCTGGCGGTAGTCCTAAGTCTGGCTCGGGGTAAGATTTCAGTACCCTTAGTGGAAACCCCGAGCCAGACTCGGGAACGCATCGCAGTATCCAGGAAAAGTAACTTACCTTGTTCCCTGGATCCTGCAATGTCTGTGTGTGCGAGCTGTCATCTCGCTTGATTCACACAGTGCCCGTGTGCCGCCGAGCTCCGTTCCCTGCGACGTTGCGACGTGCGGGGCGGAGATCGGCGCAAAATACAATAAAGTAAAAACACAGTACACATACAGTATACTGTAATCTTACAGATTATAGTACTGTATAAAATAAATACACATCCTCTTTGTCCCTAGTGGTCTGTCCAGTGTCCTACATGCACTTTTATATTATAAAGACTGTTTTTTCTGCCTGGAAACTGGAGATTGACCATAGCAACCAAAAACTGTCCCTTGATGTCAAAAGTGTTTTTAGGCCAGCTAGAAAACAACGATAATAAATTAGAATCCCTTGCAGAATTGAGCAATAGCGATTTGTGGGAAAATTTGTCATCAAACACTAAAAGCAATGACAGCGACAATTCTGCAACTGAGCAAATTTTTGTGTTTTTGATTTGATTATATTATTATTATTTGTTATAATTATTTATAGTTATTTATTATATTATCATTTATGATTTTGTGTTTCAAACTTTATCATACCTGGGATCTCTACTAGACTCTTTTTTGGACAGATTTAAAGTGGGGGTTCACCCAAAAAAAAAAAATTTAACATTACATTCAGTTGTGATAATGACATTAGGCTGTTTTTTTTAAATCCTTGCCGTACATACTGTTTCATTTACATTTTCACCGCGGCTTCCGCGGGACTGGGCATTTCTAATTGATTGACATGCTTCCGACTGGCACATACAGCGCGTCACGAGTTGCCGAAAGAAGCCGAACGTCGGTGCGCAGGCGCCGTATAGAGCCGACTCGCAGTCCGGCTTCTTTCGGCAACTTGTGACGTGCTGTATGCGCCGGTCGGAAGCATGTCAATCAATTAGGAACGCCCAGTCCCGCAGATTACATACCCGGAAGCTGCTGTGAAAATGTACATAAAACGGTATGTACGGCAAGGATTTAAAAAAAAAACAGCCTAATGTCATTATCACAACTCGCCTGAATGTAATGTTAAAAAAAAAAATTTGGGTGAACCCCCGCTTTAAGTGAGTTATTCCTAAGAATTGCAGGCCTACAATATAAAACGCCAAATTTCCATGCAAAATAATTGTACAGCTTTCAGCACCAAAAATCTGATATAATCATACCGCCAGGGAGGTTAAATAAACAGATAGGTACCACCCTTATTCATCCTGAACTCTTTTTGGTCATCTCATCCATCCCCGTTCTTTCTCCTTGACTTCTATTTTTCTCTGTCAGCTTTTACTCTTCGACAATGAAATAGTTCACACTTTCTACAATAATGTACAAAGCTTTCCTAAATTCTACTTAAAACTTTCTCTATTCTCTGAAATTGACCTTTCCCTTTTCCTCCACTCTAGTCATCTCACTTGAATCTAATGTTAAGGACATACCATATACCTCTCCTCTTATCTAGCATTTCATTACACCATTTGGCACTCCTTAACTTTTCAACTCTCAGATGTTTCGCTATAGGCAAGTTTATAACCTAACTAGAAATCGGGGTTGATTTACTAAAGGCTCACTTTGCAAGAATAGTTGCACTCTGCAAAGAGCTTAGTGAATGTGGTGAAGCTTTACTTTTCAAAGAATACCCAATCACATGCAATGGAAAAAACAAACAAAAAAACTGCATTTTACTTTGCGCATGTGATGATGGAAGTCAGCACAGCTTCACCTCATTCACCAAGCGCATAGGATAATTCCTTTGCAGAAATGCAACTTTGCCTTTAGTAAATGTACCATATTGTTTCAGCTACTGATTCACCACTACTTTCCTCTCTACTCACCATTTATATTGGCTGCATATTCCGTTACCCCTTGTTGCTGACATTTTTAACTATCTAGCCTGTATGCATGTATGAACAGAGCTATTGTTCCAATTTTACCTTGTTATAGGTATAGTATGTGCATATCATTGTAGGTTTTGTGTTATTTATATTACCTATGTTATCCTTGATTGTATTATAAAATAATAAAAGAAATGCAGGACATGAGGTTCACAACATTATTCCTATATAGATAAATATTATAATAAAAGCTGTCTGGTCACACGATAATAATACACTGGTTGTATCTAAATAGAAAAACATTACAACAGGCACGTTACCTATTTTCCTCTTTTGTAGACCCCCTTCTTGCTCAGTTGGTCTTAAGGATGCTGCTATACAATAACTACTTTATATGCAAGTTTACTGACTGATAAGAAGACAATAAAAAGTGTGTTCAAATCAAAGACTGTGTAAACAGTAGATCTCTAAGTTCACATAGGACTGATATGTCAATGTAAACTATATTGTATATACCTCAATCCCTTGAGAAAATCATTTATGTCCTCAGCCAGAAAGCTGTCACATACCTCATTTGGTTTTAAATTGAGTAATAATGTCACCAAGCCCAATGCAGTTTCTACATATGGAATTCAGAAAGAGAATCGATGTTTAATATCAAGCTGAGCTAACTATGTTACTTCCACAGTGGGGGGATGTAGATGTGGGATCTCCTTGCCAAGTTGCTAAAAAGTTCTAATAGGTTTACAGATGTAACATGTTGTCTTCCAATAAACGTGACATATCATTAAAACCTTACCCATTACTGCAAACTCTGCTTTAGTTCAAGATGTGATACAAGCTTGCAAAAATATGGAAAAGGACAGTTGATTAAAATGACAAGTGCAATTTAAGTATTCTAAAAAAAAAACAATATAAAAAAACACTATACAAAAATGAAAATAATGTGGCAGATCAAAGATCGCTGTCCTCAAAGTTCATAGTGATTGTGAATCAATGAAGTTGGTTTACATATTAGGTTTCATAGACTTTGATATTCAAAAAATCATTCCTCTCTCACCCTTCAGCTTACAGAAATGAACATCAGAAATGGGCGTGCCTCCTTTACAGTGAATTTACTTAAAAACTGTCTCATTTTAATATACAGACTTCTTTAGAGTTGTGCAGGGCAGGGTTTCTTTCTATCCTCAAACAGGTAGCTGGTGACTTTTTACTGTCTCAAAGTTGGATTTTTTTTGTTGACCCTATATTCTGAAAATATGAGAACATCTCAAGGGAACTCTAGTCCTGTAAGTATTTCCTAGACAAGATCATCATTCTCCTTTGCTTGTACCACTGGCATAAAATCTTGCTTTACTATCCATTTAGTGTAAGTGCTGCCTCTTTCACAGGTATTTTATAAAGAGGTGCAATACATGAATTCCTAGATGTAAGCTATAAAAAGCTGGCCAGCAGGAATTCAAGAATATGTTATAGTAGAGATTTTATAGTAAGAGGCAATGCTGCTGCGTCAATGTGTTTTCTTGGCAAAGACAATGAGGATCTTTGCTCTGGTTTAATCATGTGTGTTTGACGTGCTGACATGTTAAATTTACATGCAATCCTTTGGTAATGAGCACGGCGAACATTGGGGTGTATATCTAAATGTAGTTAGCATACTGTAATAAAAACAGCTCCTTCCCAGAAATCCTCTGGCAAGCAGTTATAGCCTCCGGTGCTCCACTCTGCTCAAAGAGTGGGAGGTTATAAATATGAATTAGTATTGAAAAAAATTCTGCCTTCTAATCTAAATCCAAATGTTATGATCTAGGTTCCTCACCAACTCTGGATGGGATCCCCCAAAGCACTTGTCACAGTTGGTGAACAATTCACATTTGGTTAATGAGAAAAAGGAAGAATTTAAGAAAAGAATTTTCATTTATTTTTACACAGTTTATTTTCTCACTATTGGAAATAGGTTCAAAATAAATTTATTTGCAATTCTATTTTCCTAGTAATACCTGATAGTCGTATATACCGCTCATCAGCTGCAATTAATAAGTCAAAGTAAATTGACTTGGCCATATGTATGATTTGGCAATCCTACCGAGATGAAGAGAAATAGCATTTTGCATATGCCGCAGCAAATTTACAGTAAAAAAGAAAATAGTGCTTGAAAATTCAAGTGTTGATAAGGAGAGTTTATCTGTGCCAGTTATTGGCTGCAGCAGAAAAGTGGTGCAGCCCCATTGACATGTATGGTCTATATGTCTGTGAATTGAAGGGGACCATCTGCAGTGAAGTTTTCGGTACATTTGCGATTATCTGCATCAAAACAGAATTTAATTTCTTTTCAATAACACTTTCATTCCTCCTGAGATATTTTTGATATTCTTGGCCTTGTGTTATGAGCCTGAATGTATATTGAAACAAATATACGGTACTGAGAATAAATATAATGTACAAAAAATGCAATTTAAAGTACTGTTGGCGATGAAATTGTAAAATTATAACAGTTTATGCTTTTTTACTTTAACTCTGCCACAATTTCCTCCATGAAACTAAGTGGCTGCATGTTTCTTCATCAGGGTTAAGTCCTAGGAGAGTATATTGGAACCCCCTGAGCACATCCAATGTATTGAGGAAAAGTGTCACAAATGTGTTGGGGAGGAAGGAGCGCTAATTGAACAAATCTCTTATTACCATCACATAATGGGTTTGCAAACTTTCACTCCAGGCCCCTAATGCAATCTTGAAAAGACTTCTTAATGGTGTAACACAAAAAGTCTTCCACGAGAAACACAAATAAGCTTCCCGCTTGGATCAAACTAGTAATTAATTATACATTATTATTTATCTTCCCTCTGCTGGGAAAATGCACATTTTCTATAAAATAATAGCATTCTGTATTTCTTCAAGTGAAGATGCTGAGTAACTCCCATCTGAGCAGAGGACTCTGTCCATACCAGATCAAACAAAAGAAGGCACTCGTATTCATGGAGCTCCTTACTACAGAGGAAAAGAGCTCGTTAATCACATACGCATGCAATCATTTTGGATTCAGTCAAAATCTAGTATTCCCTCATGCTGTCATCTAACCAAATCAATGTTTCTTGAAGGGAGTGGAGCACAAAGAAGAGGACTCTCTAATGGGATGCTGAAGTTGCTTCACACTGCCTTCTATATAATGAGAAAGATCATTGGATAAAAGTTAATTACGCCAGGTACACCTGTCATACTCATTTGCTTCATGTCAGGTTGTGGCGTGTCTCTGTGCCTTTGTCTGAATACACTCCTCTTTGTCAGAGCGGGCCTGACCTCATTCTATTTTCTTTGATGTTTTCCAGAATCCTATTCGATTTATGGGCAAGAAATTCATTAAAGGGCTTAAAGAGAGGGGATAGTAATTATACCACTTTAAAATACTAGAGCCCAGATCTCAATGTCCAAGTGAATAACTTTCACTCAGTTTGCGAGGCGAATTCAAGGCATATTTTTATATTAAATGCAGCCTGATTAACCATTTTTTTTTTTCTGTTCAAGGCAACCGATTGCAGAACTGAATTGTGGGTAAAAATAAAGACAGAAATTTGCCACAGCAATACAGGAGTTAACGAAATAATGATTCATATTAGATATGTGCATTAATATACTATGGGGCATATAGTCCTGGCTTCAGGCTGAAGCATTCTTGCTGTCAATTGTGATTTTTTTTTGCCGGAAGCTTCCGAATTGGTGATTTGGAGTATACCAAATACATAATGCTAACATACACAGAGTGCCTATGACAAGAGGGTAATTTATCATAGTCAGTCACCAGGGGCAAGAGTATGACAAGAAAAAGTGAAATTCCAACAAAAATCTAAGCCGATTATTTAACTCTGAACTTGGGAAACTAGTTTAAGTCAAATGTTTGTGTGAATGGAGCACTTGATAAAATGCAAAAGGCAATACTGACACAATTAATTAAAGAGTGATTTGGTCTGACAAGCATTTTATTTGCTGCAACGGTAAAGTCCCAGAGTGCACACACACAGAAGACTCCCCTTGCAAAGGCATCAGAGATAATTGTGCCAAATTAACACTTATACAATACTGGCTATTAAAGAAGGTTCATGAAAAATCAATTTTTTAATAACCATTTCATGAACTCAGCAAATAATAGGGAGAATCTGGACAGCCTTTGCACGATGAGGTATAATGCATTTAAAAATTAAAGAACCACCTCTTAGCTCTTTATATTAAAAATCATTTGGCAAGAGAAAAAAAGAATCAGCCGGTGTTCAGATTAGTGTGCGCACAGGTCAGTGTGATACTGCAGTCGCTGGAATCATCCTTATTATATAGCGCACAATACAGTCAAGCTAAATGAAATGTTAATGAACGTTAACTAGAGCACCTGCCCTAGTCATTTCCAGTAAGTTGACACATTCATAGTACTCTCTCACATAAATTCTTTTCAAAGCACATTTTGCAAGGAGCAAGATTGCCGCCTAGTGGTTTTCCTATATTAATGGCAAGCTTCGGTCGAGACAAAAATCATCTCAAGGCATACAAAAGATCAAGTTATGTACCCTGGGTTTTTTGTTTTATATGTGTAGAGTGTGCTTTTATCAGTGAAGAAATTGTATCAGATCTAGTTGTTTCCAAAATAGGATTGTACAAGATAAATACTAACCAAAGTGTTGAGGAACGAGGATTAGCCAACTACCTCCACACACCTTTCTATCAACCACACACACATCTGTCCATCCTTGCACTAATCCCAGTAAGAGGTCTTTGCAAATCATATCCTTGATATAGCAGTAGCACATACGTGTTCATAGACTTGTAAAGGTTGAATATTGTCCTTGGTTTGTCTCATGTTTGGGTCCAGCCTTTTGAAGGGGGTCAAACATTGTGAATGTGGGGTCTTAGTTCCTGACGATAATACATCAGAGGATCAAACAGTGTCTTGGCCAAGTAAAGAAAAATATGATTGACCTTATTGTCCATGATATCATTTTTGCAATTTATTGTTACAGCTGTACATAAATGTTACCACTTCTATCAATGTGTAAGTTTCAGAACTATCTGTGTTAAACGAGTTGTAAAGGCAGAAGTTTTTTTTTATCTTAATGCATTCTATGCATTAGGATAAAAATCTTTTTTGTGTAGCAACCCACCCAGCACCCTTCAATTACCTACCCAAGCTCCTTCTCTCTCCAGCAATGTCCATGATCTCCTCAGCCACCCAGTACACTCCTCCTGGTTGGCTGAGACAGCTGTCAATTAAAGTCAGTCAGACAATTAGAGGAGAGAGGGGGTGGGGCCAGGTCAGGGCTCTGTGTCTGAATGGATACTCGGTGCTCTAAATGGATTGACAACCTGTTACAAGCTGCTGGCTAAGGGTCACTCAAAAGAGGGAGGGACTAGGAGCAGTTAAGAGGGATCCGAGAAGTGGAGGATCTGGGTTGCTCTGTGCAAAACCAACTGCACAGAGTAGGTAAGTGTAACATGTTTGTTATTTATAAAAAAAGCGAGCCTTTAACCACTTTGTTCCAGGCCATTGTAGTTTGACAGCCACAATGTGGCTCTACAATACCGGGAGGACATCTATTGACATCCTTGGCTCCTCCACTGGGGGGCGCCTGCGTGCCCGCCGCGTCACTGAGGTGCTCATGCACGTGCCTGGCGGCCGCCGTTGCACAGCCAAGGACGTGGATCTGTGTGTGTAAAAACACAGATCCACATCCTGTCAGGGAGAGGAGACCGATGCTGTGTCCCTTGTACATAGGGACACAGATCGGTCACCTCCCCCAGTCAGTCCCCTCCCCCCACAGTAAGAATCACTCCTAGGAAACACATTTAACCCCTTCCTCGCCCCCTAGTGTTAACTGTGTAAATGTGACTGGCAGGGAAGGAGTTATCAGTGTATATTTATAGCACTGTTCGTGTATAAATGTGAATGGTCCCAAAAACGTGTCAAAAGTGTTCGATGTGTCCGCCATAATGTCGCAGTCTCAATAAAAATCACAGATCGCCGCCATTACTAGTAAAAAAATAATAATACAAAAAATGTCACAATTCTATCCCCTATTTTGTAGGCGCTATGGGCCAGATTTACAGTTGAAATACGCCGGCGTATCTACTGATACGCCGGCGTATTTTCAAATTTGCCACGTCGTAGTGTTGTTTTGAATCCTCAAAACAAGTTACGACGGCATTTGGCTAAGATTCGACAGGTGTACGGCTTCATACGCCTTCGGATCTTAGGATGCAATACTTCGGCACCCGCTGGGTGGAGTTCGCGTCGTTTTCCGCGTCGGGTATGCTAATTTGCTGTTTACGGCAATCCACAAAGGTTTGCGCGTTCGTCGCATTCTCTTACGTCGTCGCTAGTCGGTTTTTCCCATCGCAAAGTTACGGCTGCTATTTAGGTGGTGTAAAAATAGACAGCCCATGTTAAAGTATGGCCGTCGTTCCCGCGTCAAATTAAATTTTTTTATGCGTAAGACGTCCGGGAATACGAAAGGACGTAACGCACGTCGCCGTTCAAAAAACACGTCGGGGCGCCATAATTTCCAAACGGAGCATGCGCAGAACGTTCGGCGCGGGAACGCGCCTAATTTAAATGGTACACGCCCCATTTTAATTAGGTGGGCTTGCGCCGGACGGATTTACGTTACGCCGCCGCAAGTTTACAGGCAAGTGCTTTGTGAATCAAGCACTTACGCTGAAAACTTGCGGCGGTGTAACGTAAATGAGATACGTTACGCCGCAGCGCAGATACGTGAATCTGGCCCCAAAACTTTTGCGAAAAACCAATCACTATACGCTTATTGTGATTTTTTTTTTACCAAAAATATGTTGAAGAATACGTATCGACCTAAACTGAGAAAAAAAATTGGGATATTTATTATAGCAAAAAGTAAAAAATATTGTGTTTTTTTCAAAATTGTTGCTCTTCTTTTGTTTATAGCGCAAAAAAAAAAAAAACGCAGAGATGATCAAATATCACCAAAAGAAAGCTCTATTTGTGGGGAAAAAGGACGTCAATTTTGTTTGGGAGCCACGTCGAACGATCGCGCAATTTTCATTCAAAGCTTGACAGTGCCCAAAGCTGAAATTACACCTGTGTGCCCAGTAAGCAAGTGGTTAAATCACTTTAAGGTTTACAACTTGAGAACATGCTATGCTAATTAGCAATGTTGTCTGCGATGAACCAGCCCTAAATTGGTGTCCAAGTGCTGATGTGGGGATCCTGATGGAAATGTGTACATGCAGGTAGGAGAGCAATGATTTCTATGTGTCATCTAGGAGGCAATCAACGGTTGCACATCCAGTCTTGCTGGTGCATTTTTCTGGTTTCCGCCTGTGTTTCCTTAGAGCTGGTTTGCTCTTGTGTGTTTTCTGGTTATCTCCCTGGGTCTTTCTATTAAATTTTTTAATTTTTTTTAGCAATTTTCTATTAATTGCATATTTTCTTCCTATGCCCAGATTTCCCTTTATTTTCTCTGGTGTGCACCGAGAATTCCTGGACAGTTTGTTTATAAGCAGAAGCTAGCAGGTGATCAGTCATTTAGCCATTTTAGCCAAGCGTTAACTTGTAGTGTTCTGCAACTTCATGTGGAGTTTTTAAGGTCAAACATGTAATTTAAAGCTTATGTGTATTTCTAATGTTACCCTTTAATCCCATTAAAAGACCCTTTCCCCGCTGAACAATAATTTGTAAAAAAAATGTTTGCATTGTTACGTGTTCACCAATGGCAGTGGCCAGCTACATATGCACTTTTTTTAAACAGTAGCTTGTAATTAATTTTTTTTTTACGTTTTCTCTTCCATAGACTTCAATAGGGTTTGGCAATATCTTCGGGGTTCGCAAACTTCCTGCTGGGTTCGTCAGACCTCTTCAAAAACAAACATTGCTCGATTTTCTCATTTCTCATCTTTGTCTGTCAGCAATAAGTCGGGCCATTAACATCAGCTTTTCAGCAGGAAAGGAATCTGAGGAGCTTTTCAGTAAAGACATCTCCAGCTGTTGTTTAACTTGACAGTAGGGTCAAGTGACTAATCCAAAGGTTTAGTTAAAAATAATGAAAAGTGTGGCACATCTTGTAACATCACAGCTACGTCCGTTATAACACCTGTGTGCTACACAAATAATAGTGTACTTTATCATTGTGCATGAACATACCAACAAATGTTCATTGCAGCTCAAACCAATAGGTCCTCTTGGTAAATATAACAATTAAGACATGTTCCCAGATACATTTGTTATCACATTAAATCCACCCAAAAAATGGGATAACATCATTTAAATGTGGAATTTATACTATTGGTGACTGCTTTTCCACTATTTTCATGGTTTTTCATAATCATAAGCAGAGGTTAGGCAAATGTTTTTACCCTCAAGATGGCCCAAATACCCTATTCACTGATATTCTTTGCTGAATGTACTTTACTAACCTATTTACAGTACTGGCCTAATAGGCAAAATATTATAATTGTTTTACAAAATTGTTATCCTATATACTCCTGGTTGTCTAAGTAAAGCAAATGCATAATACAATTACCTGTGACTAAAAAAATTTGGCTTGGGCAAATGTGACGTTCAGCAAGCAATCAATGGTGGTTTATAAGGAGCTGCTGAATAGTTTGGGATCGGCGTATTAAGTTACCAAGTTCTCTTGTCTAGGGGTATAACTTGTGAGTGTGGATAAGGAGCAAATGTCCAGACAACAGCGTGGATTTTCCAATGCTTTATTCCAAGGCTAACATAGCCAACATCAACATAGTACACAGTAGAGAAAAGGCTGATGAGCAAGAGGGAACTGTGGTATCAGGCCTTGGATATTAAAGCATGGAGAGCAAGCCTGCTCTCAGTACAAATAGCTCAAACGTCGCCACTCCCGCCAGAGTGGGTAAAGTGTCCCCGGACAGGTAGTTAACTTTTTAGCTTGGCAGCCGGTGGGTCACTTGCAAATAAAGTCACTGGGAGAAAACAGGGCCTCTGGACAGGTCTGGTAGGTATTTGAAAATGGTTAAAGATTAGGACTGACGAATCCTCCCAGTAAGCACAATTTAGGGTCACCCATGGACAGTTGCAATGTACCTGTCGTGTGGCGTGGTGACCGGATCCCCAATGGTAAGTCCCAACCTCGCAGACAACCTCTGTATCCAGGTTCTCCCGAGCAGACTCCTCATCGTACAGCTCCCAGCTTAGGATATGGAACCCAGCAAGCCGCTGGGGTCCCTCTCAGCATCAAGGTGAGACTCTGCCTGGTATGCAGCTCCGGTCAGGCGAGCCTCGATGGTGGGGCCCATGGATGCACGCACCCTGAAGGTGGATGCCGCACCTGGACTCAGGCTCCGCATAGCACATCTACTCATGGCGGCTGCCACAGATATACCCCCCGCCAGCATGCCCAAAAGAGTGAAAAACTCTTCTAATTTGCTGCTGTTAAAGATAGGTCCATCAGAACCCCTCTAGCGCCAACTGTCGTCCAGGGGTGACAACACACCACTGGCACGCAGACTGACCTAGGAGGCAGTCCCAAACTGGCAACAGCACAAACTAAACATCTGTGAGTGGGAGAAACTTAAATCTCCCACTCCACTAACTTTAGCGTAGCGCCCCACTAACTAAAAAAAAGGGGGGGGGGCGATACATACTCCTCCCACTTGAATGTACACTGTCCCCAGTGTCCCAAAGCATTCGGATCTGAATGCAGACCTGATACCAAACGAGACAGAAAAACAGGAAAGGGAGAGAACCATATACTTGTCAATATTACAATACATCTATACATGTAATACACACATACACAACCCTGCCATCTGCCTGCCCATTCTCACAGTTGTTGACGGCAGGTGGGTCCAGAAGAAGAAACCTGTAATGAAAATACAAGGCATACAAAAAAAAAGAAAATATAATGTAGCCAGATATATATATATAACTTCCGGGGTTGGGGCCGAGACTGCACACTCACACTCGAACGCAAAGTCTCCCTCCCTTCCGAGGAATCCTACACATAAGTGCAATAAAGATAAAATATATTCAATGCAAGTAACATACGGTATAACAGTGACATTATCATTCTTTAGAGTCATGATGCAGAGCACTGCCCCTAGCGGTCAGTGCGCTGGTACTGCAGCAAGGTGCACACCCAAAAAAAAAAAATATATCAAAGGTGTGGAAGTGGCAGCAAAGGAAAAAGGGGAAAAACCGGCAGGGTCCCACTCTAACTGGCTGAACCCACCCCCCAAAGAGTACTGCACATTAGTTTATGTCACTCCGGAGGAGCAGGGGGAGTAGGGGAAACTGGAAGGAAAATAAAAAACCCAGTACCAACGAATGGGGCACGGGTCACGGGACCAAGTCCCAATAGAGACGAAACGTTGGGAGGCAGCGTTCTGACGTCACCGCATCATGTGTCAAGACCTGGAAGAGACGGGCACACTTCTGACAGCCGCCGGCTAATCTGTTTTTATGCTTGAATACCACTTGATTGATGTAAGTGCGCATTCTTTTTACCTATTAAAACACCTGAGAGGTTTTACACTATGCAAGTCTCCCTTAGATCTTTTGCATATCTCTGAGTGCTGATATCCATTGATGATTACGATCCTGGTGAAGACCCGTTTGCATTATCTACCCTGGGGGATGTTCCCATTACATTCTTACTGTGAATGATGGCTGCTTTCCTATATCTCTGCTGTGTTTGATCTCTTTGAGATCTGAGGGCGAGTACTCACGAGCAGACATGTCCGATGAAACCGGTCCGCGGACCGTTTTCATCGGACATGTCTGCCCGGGGACTTCTGTTCGATGGCTGTACACACCATCGAACAGAACTCCGCGCGTAAACAATACGCGGGGCGTGTCCGCGGTGTCGCCGCGTCAATGACGCGGCGACGTGGGCGGGCCTGCCTTTTAAATGCTTCCACGCATGCGTCAAAGTCATTCGACGCATGCGAGGGATGGCGGGCGGCCGGACATGTACGGTAGGTCTGTACAGACGACCGTACATGTCAGGGGGACAGGTTTCCATCGATCGATTTCCTGTCCGATCCGCCCGAAAATGGTCCGCTCGGGCCTACACACGGCCAAACATGTCTGCTGAAACTGGTCCTCGGACCAGTTTCAGCAAACATGTTTGGTCGTGAGTACAGGGCCTCAGGCTCTGGTAAGGGTCAGTCTTTGTCGTCATCTACTGCACTGTTTTGTGGATCACTTGCACACTGGGCAGACCTTCCTTACTTTGGTCTCATTTTTGGACTCAAATTTTTTCTGTTTTTGCATTTATTCAATTTTCCTTTTCACATTTATGCACATGTTATTGATATTCACTGTATGTTATTTGAATATTGCATATTAGACATGTGCACAGAAATTTTTTTCGTTTTTTTTTTGTTCTGTTTCGTATCGTTCTGTAGGTTCGTTCCCGTTCGTTTTTCGTAAGACACCCGTTTTCCTGTTCGTTCCCGTTCGTTTTTCGTACGACGCGATTTTTTCGTATTCCGATCGTTTCGTATTTTGGTTACCGTTTTATTTTCGTACATGCGGGATGGTTTGTTATTCTGTTTAATTCATGTTCGTTACTTGTTAGACAATAATTTTCGTGAATTTTCGTCATTTTGTACTTTCGTAAATATATCGCGGGATTCGCGGCACTTTCAACACGCGGCTCATCCATATTAACTATTGTTAAGCCCCATACACTTGGTCAGACTTTTTTAACAACAAACATAAAAACGATAGTTTTACCGAACGTTCGTTCGTTTTTAAACTCCATCAGAAAACCATTTTTGGGTTCCAGGTTCAAAAGTCTGGCCAACTGATCTCTCCCTTCAGACGAAAATCCACAGAAAAGTTTATTTGGCTTTACTGTACTACTGTACTCAACACAAAGGAGAAGCTGCTTCACTAACTAACTACACTCACTGTCCATTCAAAAAAAAGAAAATGACATCTATAACAAAAGATTTGCATTCTGTATTTTGAAACCAAATTACGAACAGAAAAAAGGAATTCAGAATACAGAATACAAATCTTTTGTTATAGATGTCATATGAACATACAAACAGAAAAAGGAATCAAACAAAATACAGAATGAAAATCTTTTGTTATAGATGTCATATGAACATACAAACAGAAAAATGATTAAAAAAAAATACAGAATGAAAATCTTTTGTTAGATGTCATATGAACATACGACTGAAAATCAAAATACGAACAGAACAAGGATTCAAACACAATAAAGAATGCAAGTCTTTTGTTATAGATCTCATATTCGTTCTTTTGCCGTTTTCGTTTTGTCGTATTTTCGTCGGATCGTTCGTTCGTATTTGCGGTTGTTCGTTATGCGACTCATTCGTAATCCCGTCGTTTTCGTATTTTGGTGCTTAAATTTTTTCGTATGTACACATTATTCTGCGGGTACGAAAATGAACATTTTCGTACGAAAATAACATTCTTACGAACGGGAATGCACATATCTATTGCATATATTACTGTGTTTATCGTTCACTTATATGTCAATGGGCATAAGATTTCTACATATATAGCGCAACTTTTTTCCTTTCTTTATATGTTTAGATGTTGTATAACATTTTTTGAGTCGCAGCTTTAGTTAAATTATTTTTATGTATGGTATGCGCAATTTTTTCCACCACATATTTCCTTTATTTTCACCTGGTGATCCAGTTAGTAACACATTTTCTGTCTGAAGCCTCGTAGA
Organism: Rana temporaria; assembly: GCF_905171775.1. Taxonomy (NCBI): domain Eukaryota; kingdom Metazoa; phylum Chordata; class Amphibia; order Anura; family Ranidae; genus Rana; species Rana temporaria. Next base: position 403,742,642 of record NC_053489.1, on the reverse strand, counting down.
CACGATCCGATTGTTGGCCAATCGAGCGTCTGATTTTTGTCCAAAGGGCGTGTCCCAGGAACTTGTCTTGCATACTAACAGGACACAATTTTCGGCCAACAAACACAAACGTAGTGACGTTCTACGAGGAATTTCAGCTCTTGAAAGCCACCCATTGGGCCCCTTCTGCAATTTCGTGTTTGATGAGCATTGACTCCGAGCATCTGTGTTTGTACTTTTGACATCTGTGTGATGGTACGAAAATCAGACAACAGACCGTTGTTCGCCAAAAATTTGTTGGCCGAAAGTTGGACAACAATTGTCAGAAGGAGCGCACTAAGGGTCAGATTTTAGGACAACAGTCTATCAACAGACAATCCTCTGCCAACAATTGGATCATGTGTATGAGGCTTTAGGGTGGCTTTGGATGGAGGCACAATGGAGACACCTTACACTTTGAATGGCATTTGCATGTTCATGCAACATTGTACCCAATTTTTTTCCCCCCACAAATAGAGCTTTCTTTTGGTGGTATTTAATCACCACTGGGGTTATTATTTTTTGCGAAAAAAATATAAAAAAGACAGAAAATGAAAAAAAACTGTTTAATAGTTTTTTATAAAATTTTGAAAACAGGTAATTTTTCTCCTTTATTAATGTGCGCTGATGAGACAACATTAATTGGTACTGATGGGCAATGATAGGCTGCACTGATGGTCACTGATAGGCTGCACAGATGGGCACTGATAGGTGGCACTGGTGAGCACTGATGAGGCAGCACTGGTGGGTACTGAGAGGTGGCACTGAAGGGCACTGATGGGTGGCTCTGATAAGTGGCTATGATGGGCACTGATATGTGGCACTGATGGGCACTGGTAGGCAACACTGATAAGCAGCACTGATAGGTGGGACTGATGATGAGGCACTGATGGGCTCTGGTTGGCATCACTGATGGGCTCTAAAAGGTGGCACTGGAGGGCATTGATATGTGACACTGGTGGGCACTGGTAGGTGGCACTGATATGCACTGATATATGCTGTCAGCGTGAGGGGAAAAAAAGCAGATTAACGATCTTCTGTTTACATCGCGTGATCAGCTGTCATTGGCTGACAGCTGATCACATGGTAAGGGATCGGCCCCTTACTCTGATCTGTAATTAGCCGAGTCTCTTTGATTCACTGTTCACGGGGTGCACAGGCAGCTCATGTATGGGAGGATGTCTATTGACGCCCTCCCGGCAATTAAAGCCCACACTGTAGCCGTCATTCGACTATACTGCGGCAGGAGGTGGTTAATAAATATAATTTTACCATTGTAAGTACCTTTGACAGTGTTAAAGAGGACGTAAACTATTTGTTATTTATTTGTATTTTTTCCTGACCTGCAAAGTAAAGGCATAATGTGCTAGTATGCATAGAATATTAGCACATTATGTGAAACTTACCTGCAATCAAAGCCCTTGTTGTCACCGCTGGAGGCCGCATCCATCTTCACCCGTCTTCTTTCTGGGTCCGCCGACTCCAGCTGTGTGACTGGCCGGAGCGACGTGACACAGCGTATGTGCATGGGAGCCACCGGTCACGGCACAAGGCTCTGAAGGAACAGCACGGGTGGCTGTTCCTTCTGAGCGCATTCGCCAATGACATCATCGGCTGCATATACAGTAAATATCTCCTAAACAGTGCACGTTTAGGAAATATTTACAGTACCTATAGGTAAGCCTTATTATAGGCTTTTTTTTTTATCATTAACAAATTGCATACAAATTATTTGACACCAGAAAAAAATACTTGGTTCTGTATTCTCTATAAGGGGTGGAACCAAGAGACAGTACTCAGAGGTGGGTAAGGCGCGGAGACAGGGGGTGGCTTAAAAGAGGGGGGTTCCTGCACCTATGCTCTGAGAAAAATAGCCCTGCCTATAGGTACAATTAATCAATAGGAGTTTACAACCAATTTTAAATAATTTGTCTTAAAAATAACAGACTTAATGGCTGTACCAACAGTTGAAAATAAAGAAAAGAAAGCATAACAAAAAGAAAATGAATGCAGCAGCCCCATGCAATAAGTGGTAAGCTGTAAATACATCCCATTTTTTGGGTGTAATACTCCTTTTATCTGACAATTTCAACATGCAAAGAACTATTTTAAGAAATATCGTTCAACGGGAGAGAGCCCAATCCATTTTATGTTAATTTCAGGATGGCATGTGAAAAACACCAATTCTTGAAAATTACGGGCCAAATTCTCAAAAGAGATACGCAGACTTAACTCCATTTTTCTAAATTTACACGGCGCGTATATTTGCGCACGATCGTCAAAACGACTTAAGCAAAGATTTCCGTATTTTCAGCCGTACTTAAATTAGTTACACCTGCGCATTCCCGGGCGCAAATTACGCTAGGCTCGCCGCTGTTTTTGATAGGCAAAGATGCAAATGAGGGAGTTAGGGCGATTCTCAGAATTAAGTGTGTGCGCCGTATTTTCCGCCCTGTGCGCACCTGTTAGTTTTTCTGACTAAATTTCCACATTATAAAACCAGCCCTAATTTTACACATGCTGTGGAAGGGTTTGCAGAAGGAAGTGACTAGAGGTTACAGCTCTAGTTGTGAAGGTTGTTGTTGAAAAATGCCAGGACCAGCAATGATTTTGACGGCACTTGCTGCCTTACAGGCACAAAGGAGGAGGAGGGCACAGAGGAGGAGGATGAGGGCACAGGCGCGTGTTTATCGGCCACGCCGTGATCTTTGGCAAATGCCAGTTTATGAGGTCATTGGCAACTACCGATTTGATAGGGAGGCCATCCTGGAGATCACCCAACTCCTTCATGAGGATCTAATCGCCCCAACCCTACGTTCCCATGCCCTGACACCTCTTGAAAAAGTTATGGCAACACTGCATTTTCTAGCGAGTGGCTCCTTCCAGCGAGCATCTGGAGGTGTGGCTGGGATGGTGCAGTCAACCATGAGTAAATGCCTACATCAGGTGGTCCCTGCCATACTGCGGCGCATGAGCCATCAGTTTGTCATGCCCACCCAGGAGGACCAGCGTGTGCAAGCAATGTCAGACTTCTACAATATTGCTGGCTTTCCTAAGATCATCGGGGCGATTGACTGCACCCATGTGGCACTCCAGCCCCCCCATGATACTGAACACCTGTTCAGAAACAGGAAAGGCTGGCATTCAATCAATGTCCAGATGATCGTAGATGCACATGGCCTCATCTGGCACGTTTGTGCCAAGTTTCCCGGCTCGTGCCATGATAGTTTCATACTAAGGCAGACCAAGATCTACAGAGACTTTGAGATGAACGTGTATGGAGACAGCTGGCTGATTGGTGAGTGACATTGGTGTCAGGTATGCCCCCCCCATGATGGAGACATCACAAGGGGCACATGCATGACTAATATTCTCCTGTCTTTTCCCTTACAGGTGACTCAGGATATGCATTGGGACCCCACCTGATGACCCCCTTTAGAAACCCCCAAACACCCGGAGAACGAAAATACAATGAGGTGCACGTCCAGACCCGGGCTATAGTTGAGCGGACTTTTGGCATGCTAAAGTCACGATTCAGATGCCTGGACAAGACTGGGGGTACACTATTGTATTCCCCAGACTTTGTATGCAAAATTATTGGTGCATGTTGCATACTGCACAATTTTGCATTAAGAAGGGGCATGCATGTGGAGATATCTCCTGACCTAACCCCCCACCCAGGCAACCCCCCCCCCCCCCCAAACCCCTCTACCCGGTCTGCTGAGGGCCAGGCAATCAGGAGACAACTGTCTGAAGGCATCTTTGCCCAGTAAATGCATCCTAATACAATTTTTGTTTTTGATTTGCCAAGACCAAATCACAAAGATTATGTGACCTTTAAATCTTTATTTTGGTAAATAAATGCACATTACTTATATGCCAAACAGAATGTTTTTTTTGATTTACAAAACGCACATTAATTATCTCACAATGAGAATGCATGAATGCACGTCACTGTGGTCCCTAGCACAGACACATCACATGCACATAGAATTGGATTAGATCCAAGTACCCCCCCCCTTTGGTACTTGGGAGCAGTAACGCCCCGCCACGGCTCCAATTATGTCACTGTGCATTCATACACCATTCAGGAACCTAGGATGACTTCTCCCTGGTCCTGGGGATCCCTACTCCACCAAAACTGAGGGTGACACCCTTCTGTTTTCAGGAATGCCATCCCCCCACATTCACACATCATTCACACACATATACCAAATCATAAGTACAGTGTAAAAAAAAAAAAAAAAAAAAGTACCCCTGCAAATTAGGGATGTTGCCGAGTGCTCCTTCTGGGCTGCCCACGGGCACGGGCACGGTCACGGGGACGGGCACGGGGACGGCCACGGGGACGGCCACGGCCAACTGGGGGATCTTCACGGGGGGGGGTCTGTGCAGGGGAGGGAGTATTTTCAGGGGGGGGGGACTGTGCAGGGGAGGGAGTATTTTCAGGGGGGGGGGAATGTGCAGGGGAGGGAGTATTTTGAGGGCGGGGGGACTGTACAGGGGAGGAAGCAGCCTCCCCTGGTGTCTGTCCTCCTGCTGGCCTTCCCTCCAAGGCAACGGCTATCCTTGTCAGACAGGAAGTTATGGCAGCCGTATTGGCCTGCACAGCCCGGGTATTGGCCTGCACAGCCTGGGTGAGGGCAGTCACCTCCTGGGCCACACCTGTTGTGGCGTTCCTCAGGTCCCACAAACAGGTGATGACCCCCACGGAGTTGGTGGCCACGTCACCCAGTGACTCCCTCATTGCACCCAGGCTGCGCTCCACCTTGCTGATAGTTTTTTGTATTGCAGACAGACTGCGGGTCTGCCGGACATTGTCCCTCAACAGACTGACCGGCAGACGCACCAACCCCCCCCTGTTTTCAGGGGTCGGCATCCTACTTGCCCCTGAGGCTTGTGGCCTTGGAGGAGGAGTTGGAGTGAGCCATGGGTGCTGCTGCATGTTGGAGGAGGGTTGGAAGGGGCGACCCATGATGGTGGCCTGACTTCTGGGCGCCTGTGGGGTTCCCTCAGGGGATGACTCAAAGGTCATATCTTGGCCCATCATTATTTCCTGCCCAATCAGAATATTGTCATCTTCCTCCCCCTCATCCTCCTCCCACTCAACATCCAAATTAGGGGAGTTGTGGGCACTCCCCTCCCATGGCGAATCCTGCCCTTCTTGGGACTCTGCATGAGCCTGTCTTGGGGGTGGTGCAGCAGCCTGCCCTGATGGGCCTGCAACCTCCTGACCTGATGGGCCTGCAACCTCCTGACCTGATGGGGCTGCCACCTCCTGGGCTGATGGGGCTGCCACCTCCTGGGCTGATGGGGCTGCCACCTCCTGGGCTGATGGGGCTGCCACCTCCTGGCCATCTGGGGAGGACACAAAACAATCACAGGTTGTTGGATCCATACACTTGGCACATCTTCCCTTCCCCCACCCACACATGCTAATCACCAGATAGAAATTCCAAAAAATTACCTGTCCTCATAAGAGGATCATTGTCAAAGCCAGGCAGGCCCACCACCTGCTGTGGGTGGAAACACTGGGCCACTGCCCATTCCTCCTCACTCATCCTGACTGGGCAGGGTCCCCCTCCTCCAGTGCCCCTGGTATGGGCATGCAGCGTTGCCAGCTTGTTCCGGGACACGCTCCTCAAGTCATTTATTTTTTTTTGAACTCCAGCGATGGTCCTGGTCTCCCCCCCCCCGCCGCATTGATCCGATCGGTGATCTTTTGAAGGATCTCCTTCCTCCTGGCCGGGGTGGTGGTGTGGCTCTCAGGGCCATGGAGAAATCGCCCAAATTTAATGACGCCCTGAGCAAGTATATGCTTCTCTGCCGGTGAAAAATTTAGCTTCCTGCGCTTGGGAGCCATGACAGACAACACCCAGCAACAGGGAACTCAGCCAACAAACAAACAACAATACACACACACACCAAAGAAAATACAAACAAGCCTAAATAAAAAATAGACAGACAGCTACTATTAAATCGAAAACAAACAGGCAAAAAAGGAAAACAAAAAATATAAACAAAACCCAAAAAAAACTATTAGGAACAACAAACAGGCAAACAATCAAAACAAAAAACAAATTATCAAAAACAAACACCAACTATACCCTCCAACTCCACAAACACTTTTCTCACAAAACAATCTTACCAACAAACACTGACAAACGTTCAAAGCAGAAGCAACTTGCTTTAGGAAGGGAACACAGGGAAATACTTTTGCAATTGAAGTGTGTTTGACTGGGGCTATTTAGACACAGGGCGATCTTCAAACTAAGTACGCTTGGCCTTTTACCTATCTCACTGATTGCGCTGACCAAAGTTCTGCACATGCGCATTGAGGTCCAGATTCGTGCGCGCATGCGCAGTACGGCCGGCACTTCATTTGCATGGGGTCACGGCTCATTACAATGAAGCACGCCCACTTCATTCCCACTTGCCATAACCACGCCTTAGGCATTGAAACTTAAGTTAAGGATGGCGCAGTTTTGTGCGCAAATGCACTGAGAATACGGTAGTTACGACACCAACTTAGGGCGCCGTAACTTAAATGACATAAGTTAGATAATCCTAAATTTACACATGGTTTTGAGAATTTGGCCCTACATGCTTGGGAGATGCTTTAAAAAACAGTGTTAAGAAACAGTATAATTCTCCTAGACAACATCAGTGGCACCATATTCTGGCATAATATAAAACGCATGTGTAATTTTTTTTCTTTTTAATTATTACTTAGCTTATACAGTATACAGCAGCAAGCACCCCAACCTGATTAATTTCAAATTGAAAAAAAAAGTCTTTACTAGACAGTTCTTGCTGCGACACATGTTCTTTTATCTAGCAGTAATAGGCCAGAGGTAGATGTAATAGATCTAAAAGCTTTAGGAATAATAACACATGAAAAAAAGCTAAAAAAAAGACATGTTTCAGGACATAGCTTGTGATGTTCTCTTAGTGCAGTACCACACTGTGTTGTCTACAGAGTTTACAATTTGTCAACACAGTGAACAAAAAACGAAGAAGGAGAGACAAGGCACTTCTTAACATGAAATAAAAATGACATTGTACTATGTTGGAGACAATGGCCAGAGATGTTGCACAGACACACGCACAACAAGTAAGTGGTTTTAATAGTTTTAATTATTAAAATCCATTAGCTGCAGTATGTGTAGCTGCTGGTTTTAATTTTGTTTATTTTTGGACTGAACACCGCTTTAAGGTCAAAACAATAAAAATGCAGAATTCCTTAACATAACATATCGAAATCCCCCCCCCCCCAAAAAAAAACCTGCAAGACAAAAGAATAATGAGCTGGTATGCATCAAACATTAGCTCATTATGAAATGCTTACCTTAAAACTAAGCTGTTGCAGTGGTCCCCGCACACCACTGTCATGGCCGACAGCTTTCCCGGAGCTTTTTCTGGGTTCGCAGGCTCCAGCGCTGTGATTGGTCAGAGCCGCAATGATGGCATTCTCACTTGTGCATGCGGGAGCTGCCGTCCACAGCACGGGCTCCGAAGGAACAACACCTGTGGGCTGTTCCTTCAGAGCGCATGCGTCAGTAATGTCAATGACTGAATGCCCTGGAAATATCTCCTAAACTGTACAGGTTTAGGAGATATTTTCAATACCTATAGGTAAGCCTTATTATAGGCATATCTATAGGTAAACGTTTGCAGAGGCAACTGACACCTTTGGCTGTTTTACCTTTGTAAAAAAAACAGCCGGGGCTTTCCTTAATTTATACCAGACCCAAATCATAGATGATGGTCTGTTATCATTTAAAAATGATAAATGGGGGACCCCCAAACACAAAAAGGGGGTATAGGGTTTCCCATAAAAACACATACCAGACCTTTATCCATAATGAAAGTCTGCTATGGATGTCAAGGGAAACCCCATATTCCCTACCAGATCCTTTGAGTCTGATATGAATTGTAAGGGGGAACCCCATGCAAAAACATAAAAAAAAAAGCTCAGGGTCCCCTAAAAATGTATATTAGACCCTAATCCAAGCTTTCAGAATGGCAGGCCAGGAAAAAAAAATAACTTTAATAAAAAGGAGGCTACCAGAGACTTTTTGGGATGGTCTTTATTTATAAAAACCTTGAAAAAGTCCCACAGTGTACATCCCTTATCAGTCACATCATCCAGCAATGCAGATCCACATCCACAGCAATGCATTTGGAGTAAGAGCATTTGGAGTAGGACGCATTTGAAAGAATTACACAGCATGCAACTTTTCATCAGAAAATCTATATCTAAATGTCTAAAAAAAATTTAAGAAATATTGTACAGCTTATATAGACAGGATTTAAGTAGTTGGAGTAGGCTGCATTTTAAAATGCATGCAGCTGTTCAGGCCAGATATAAATTGCATTTGCATTTTTTTCTACCATTTATGAACCACGCCCCATGTAGCTGTGGATGTAAAAAAAAACATTATGTGACAAAGTGGCACATAATTGTGAAGTGGAAGGAAAATGATAAACGTTTTTTAAAAAAAAATATGTGAAAAGTGTGGCGTGTATTTGTATTCAGCCCTCAGTCAATACTTTGTAGAACCACCTTTCACTGCAATTACAGATGCAAGTATTTTTAGGTATGTCTCTACCAGCTTTGCACATCTAGAGAGTGATATTTTTACCCATCCTTCTTTGTAAATTAGCTCAAGCTCTGTCGAATTGGATGGAGAGTGTCTGTGAATAGCTATTTTCAAATCTTGCCACAGATTCTCAATTGGATATAGGTCTGGAATTTGACTGGGCCATTCTAACAGAAGAATATGCTTTGATCTAAACCAGGGGTGCCCAAACTTTTTTCAAAGACGGCCAGATTTGATGAAGTGAACATGCGTAAGGGCCGACCATTTTGCCTGACATTCTTTGAACCATTACAATTTGGTCTAAGTGTGTTTGTCCAAGCACTAATACACCGCCCAACAAGAATTCACTTGCCTTTGTGGCTGTGTGTGGTGAAGAGATGAGCTTAGGCATGTTATTTCGATATACCGTATTTATCGGCGTATAACACACACCTTCACTTTAGGAAGGAAGTTTCACGGGGAAAAAATGTAAATAAAAGAACTGTGAAGCAAAATAAGGGTCATTGCCCATCAATGCAGCCAAATCAGTGCCCATCTGCAGCCTCGCCATTGCCATGAATGCAGCCTCTCTAATGCCATGAATGCAGCCTGATCGATGAACATCTGCAGCCTGGGAGGGCTGGACGAGCGCCAACAGATTACATACAGGTGAATCTCCTGTTTACACAGCAGCCTCTTTAATACAATGTCCCGCCTCCTATGATAGACAGAGGAGTCGTCCTATGACAGCCCAGGAGACGGGACTTCCTATTACAGATGCCACCGAGTAAACAGGTGATTCTCCTGTATGTAATTTGACAGTACTCGTTCCCCCCTTCCGAGGCAGCACCGATAAATACAGTATATATCCAAATTACCAGGGGGGCCACATTAAACTGGAAAGGGGGCCGCAATTGGCCCCCGGGCCGGACTTTAGACATTCCTGATCTAAACCATTCGATTGTAGTTCTGGCTGTATGTTTAGGGTTCTTGTCCTGCTGGAAGGTGAACCTCTTCTAAGATTGCCCCGTATTTGGCTCCATCCATCTTCCCTTTAACTCTGACCAGCTTCCCTGTCCCTGCTGAAGAAAAGCATCCCCACTACATGATGCTGCCACCACCATGTTTCACAGTGGGCAAGGTGTGTTCAGGGTGATGTGCAGTGTTTTTCGCCACACAAAGCTTGGGATATTTTTTTATAAGCTAACCCTGCTCTAAACTTCTCCTGTATCCCTGATCTGTCTGGTGTGTTCCTTGGCCTTCGTGATACTTTTTGTTCACTAAGGTTCGCTAACAAATCTCTGAGGGCTTCACAAAACAGCTGTATTTATACTGAGATTAAATTACACACAGGTGGACTCTATTTATTAATTAGGTGACTTCTAAAGGCAATTGGTTACACTAAATTTTAGTTAGGGGTATCAGAGTAAAGGGGCCTGAATACAAACACATGCCACACTTTTCAGATATTTATTTGTAAAAAAAAATAAAAACCATTTATCATTTTCCTTCCACTTCACAATTATGTGCCACTTTGTGTTGGTCTATCACATAAAATCCCAATAAAATACATTTCCGTTTTTGGTTGTAACATGACAAAATGTGGAAACGTTCAAGTGGTATGAATACTTTTTTAAGGCACTGTATATGATTGTACAGAGTAAAACACACACAGGAATATTTTTCAAAACATAAAAAAATTATTTTCATTTAGAAAAAAAGACAGCTAAGTATTGTGTTGACTCAATGTACAGCAACTAAAAAGTTAACTTGGCCGCGTTTTAAAAAGGAGAGACACCAGGCAGCTTTCAATCAAAAAGTCAACAATAGAGTGTATTGCTTCCCCCCTCAAAAGACTAAATATGTTAACCACTTGACCACTGGGCACTTAAACCCCCTTCCTAACCAGACCAATTTTCAGCTTTCGGTGCTCTCACAATTTGAATGACAATTACTCAGTCAAACAACATTGTACCCATTTGAAATGTTTGTCCTTTTTTCACACAAATAGAGCTTTCTTTTGGTGGTATTTGATCACTTCTGGGTTTTTTATTTTTTGCGCTATAAAAGAAAAACGACAGAAAATTCTGTAAAAAAAAAAAAAACTTGTTTCTGTCATATGAGCAGGTTATTTCTCAAACCCAGCATATGCATACCACAAATTACACCCCAAAACACATTCTGCTTTTCCTCCCAAGTATGGCGATACCCCATGTGTGAGACTTTTACACGGCGTGGCCACATACAGAGGCCCAACATGCAGGGAGCACCATCAGGCGTTCTGGAACACCCAGGCCAATTCTGACATTTCTCTCCTACATGGAAAAATCATCATTTATTTGCTCGAAAATTACATAGAACCCCAAAACATTATATATGCTTTTTTAGCAAAGACCCTAGAGAATACAATGGCGTTACAACTTTTTATCTCGCATGGTATTTTCGCAGAAATTTTTTGAACGCGTGTTTTTAAAAAAAAACTGTTTTGTGCTTAAAAAAAAAAACAGTAAAGTTAGCCCAATTTTTTTTCATAATGTGAAAGATGAAGTTAAGCCGAGTAAATAGATATCCAACATGTCACACTTCAAAATTGCGCACACTCGTGGAATGGCGCCAAACTTCGCTACTTAAAAATCCCCATAGGCGACGCTTTAATTACTTTTACTGGTTACATGTTTTTAGTTACAGAGAAGGTCTAGGGCCAAAATGATTGCTCTCGCTCTAACGTTCACAGAGATACCTCACATGTGTAGCTTGAACACCGTTTTCATATGTGGGCGGAACTTACGTATGCGTTCGCTTCTGCATGCGAGCTCACGGTGACAGGGGTGCTTTAAAAAAATAAATAAAAATTATTGTTCATTTTACTTTATTTACTTGATTTTGACACATTTTTCCCCAAAAATATTTTTTTTTTATCACTTTTATTCCCATTATAAGGAATGTAAACATCCCTTGTAATAGGAATATAGCATGACAGGTCCTCTTTACAGTGAGCTATGGGGTCAATAAGACCCCACATCTCACCTCTAGGCTGGGAAGACTGAAAAAAAATATATCCTGGCTTCGATCGTAGCGGTGAGTCTGTAAAAGCACCGGAGGGTGGCAGGAGGGGGGACGTATTGCAGAGTATTGGGGTATTGCGGAGTATTGGGGTATTGCGGAGTATTTGGGTATTGCAGAGTATTTGGGTATTGCAAAGTATTGGGGTATTGTGGAGTATTGGTGTATTGCGGAGTATTGGGGTATTGCAGAGTATTGGGGTATTGCAGAGTATCGCGCAGGGTATTGGGGTATTGCAGAGTATTGGGGTATTACAGAGTATTGCGCAGGGTATTGCAGAGTATTGCGCAGGGTATTGCAGAGTTTTGGGGTATTGCAGAGTATTGCGCAGGGTATTGGGGTATTGCAGAGTATCGAGGTATTGCAGAGTATTGGGGTATTGCAGAGTATTGCGCAGGGATAGCTGAGCTGGGATGGATGGATGGCTGGATCTGTGACTGCAGTTGTCACAGATCCAGCCACAGCGCTGCTGACACCCGCTCCCCCCCCCCCTCCTCTCCTCTCACGCTGTACCGAACGGTACAGAGAGGAGAGGGAGGAACCGGCGTCATCAAATGACGCCGGTTTGTTTACAAGTGATCGCTCCGTCATTTGACGGAGCGATCACGTGGTAAACGGCCGCTATCAGCGGCAATTTACCGTGATCCGTGATGCGCCGGGTCTAGCACGGACACTTCCGCGAGCGCGCCCCATGGGACGCGCAAACGCGGAAGTGCACGAGGACGTCCCAGGGACGTCGTGTCACAGCAACTCGACCGCGCTGTAGCAGTATTTTTGCTATAGCGCGGTCCGCAAGTGGTTAATGACTCCATGTACAGTAGGTAGATTTTGATGCCCCCTCCCCCCCCCCCGGACGCACACACATTATATATGTGCTCCATTTGTTATGATGCTTAAAGTGATCATATAAATTATTTATCTTTTACAGAGAAAGATAGCATAGATGGCGTTATTCTGTATTGCGCTGTATAATGTACTATTGCTGGGATTTGTTGTTCCTCTGTAACTGCTGGTATTCTCCATTGAGTTATATATAATGTATTATTGCTGGGAATTGTAGTCCTCTAAAGCTGGTGGTATTCTCCATTGCGCTGTGATTATATTGCACAATGCAGATTACCACTGACCAGTTATAGAGGAACTACAAATCCCAGCAATAATACATTATCCAGTGCAATGGAGAATACCAGCAGCTATAGAGGAACAACAAATCCCAGCAATATATTATATAAAATGCAATGGAGAATACCAGCAGATACAGAGGACTACAAATCCCAGCAATAATACATTATATAAAAATGCAATGCAGAATACAAATCCCAGCAATAATACATTATACAGGCTGCTTAATATATTATTGCAGGGATTTGGTGTTTTTGTTTAAACAGGAAACTTTAAAACAGGTCCCCCTTACCTGTTTCTGAAGCCTTGCAAGTCACGGCAGCGGCTCTGCGGGCTTGTTTCTGGCCTGTGTGGTGACCACAACACGGTCAACACCCCCCCCCCCAGGACAAACCCCACCCGGGCGGCAGCTGGAGAGGAGAGGAGTGGACAGTGTGCAGCCACACCGCCCGGGTGGAGAACATGATGATCGTGAGGAGGACTCAAATCTCGCGGCAGTGGAGAGCTCAGAGCAAGGAGAGGAGGAGGGAGTGGAGCACTCTGGCGCTTGAGCGCCACCTCTATAGCACCTGGGTGAACTGCACCCCGCACGACGCGCTTATAGTGGAAACGGCGGGGAGGTGGAGTTCTCGTTCGGGCGGCCGCAAGTTCGCCCCAATTTTCCGCCCTGACCCCTGGCTGGCGCCAGCGCCGTAAGGCAAGCGCCAAAGTTGCCTTGCGCTAGCGCCGGCCCTGAGAATAAGTAGAAAAATAGGAGACAGAATATGGTTTAGCCTGCAGCAAACACTGCATTTTCCATCTGAGGAGCAATTGCAGAAACATTACTTACACAGAAGGTTTCTACAGGATATAGCTGCCTGCACAATAGGACACATATTTCATTACAGGTAAGCAATGTCACTACAGAGGAAAAACTTAAAGGGGTTGTAAAGGCAAAAGTTTTTTTTATGAATGCATTCTAAAAAGCCTTCCGTGTGCAGCAGCCCACCTCAGCCTCCCTAATCCTTACCTGAGGTCCCTCTCTGTCCAGCGATCTTCATGAGTGTCTCAGCCATCTGAGATTCTCCTTCTTGATTGGCTGAGACACAGCGGCTGCCCCATTAACTCCAGCTGCTGCCAATAAAAGTAAGCTAGCCGGGTTGGGGCCCTGTACCTGAATGGACACAGGGAGCTGTGACTCAGCTTGGGTGCCCCCATAGCAAGCTGTTTGCTGTGGGGGCACTTAAAAAGAGGGAGGGGCCAGGAGCACAGAAGAGGGACTCGAGAAGAGGAGGATCTGGGCTGCTCTGTGCAAATCCACTGCAATAGAGCAGGTAAGTATAACATGTTTATTATTTTTATAGGAAAAAAACAAGACTTTACAATCACTTTAAGCTTTAGGGCCCTTTCACACGGGCGGATCAGTAATGATCCGCTCCGTGTGCCCTCAAAAGCTCAGTGGGGATCCTCCGTAAAATCCCCGCTGAGCTGGCAGCTGACAGGGTGGTCCCCGCACACTGTGCAGGGACCGCCCTGTTTTTCCTCCGCTCTCCCCTATGGAGGATCGGATGAACACGGACCGTATGTCTGTGTTCATCTGATCCGATCCGGCAGATGGAAGAAAAATAGGGTTTTCGTCCGTCCGCAAATGCGGATCTTTGCGGAGGCGGACAATTACGGGTGTCAGCGGATGGTCATCCGCTGACACCCGTAATCACATAGGGACCCATGTATGTCCCGTTTTCATCTGCAAACGGACGGATGAAAATGCGGACATACGGTCCGTACGTGTGAAAGGGCCCTAATGTGTATTTCAACTTTTACAGTCACATTTGAGAAAACCCACTTTTATGTTTATGTGTTCCCATGCACACAGCATGCCTATTTTTTTTTTTTAAAGATTCCTTACCCTTTAGATCTGGCATCACAAAATGGTGGCCCACAGTCCGCGTCTGGGCCGAGCTGCTGCTCTTTCCGGACCGCGGCAATCGCGCCATTTAGTTGCCGTTTTTGTCCCCAGCCTCCTCCGCTATTATTAGCAGGGTAGAGGAGCGGATGGCGGGAGGCGGGACATTTCTGGACTGGGGGCGGGACCAGAGTGGTAGCTGCTTGTCATGGTCGACGGGAGGTGATTGGCTGCTAGGAGGCGGTCCTAGCAGCCAATCACCAGTCAACCCGGCATCTCCTCGCCCCACCCAGTGCTGCTGCGCCTTCAGTTCACGATTGTCCCACCTCCCGTAGGAGTGGAGAGGGCTAGGGAGGAAAATATATGGAAATATTGGATGGGGAGCGGGGGCAGTGCTGTGGGGGGGACATGTGATGGGGCAATACTGTGTTCGGGGGGATATGTGATGGGGCAATACTGTGTGGGGGGATATGTGATGAGGCAATACTGTGTGGGGGGATATGTGATGAGGCAATACTGTGTGGGGGGTATGTGATGGGGCAAAATTGTGTGGGGGGATATGTGATGGGGCAATACTGTGTGGGGGGATATGTGATGAGGGTCATGTAAAGGGGCAATACTGTGTGGGGGGTATGTGATGGGGCAATACTGTGTGGGGGGATAATTTTACTAATCGGACCTCCATGAATTTTAATTCAATACCCCTGCTTTAGCTTTCAGGAGAAGGTGTCAAGGCTGACTGCAAGTTTTTTTTAACATGCTAGAGTAGGCCTGTCCCAAGCCTGTCTTTATTAACATACAGTAAAAGCCCAGCCTTAACACCTTTAAAACTTTGTTAGGACAGACAGTGTTCAAATCTAGTTACAACTGATAATGAAAATCTGCCTGCACAGTATAGACAGTGTTAATTATGGCAAACACAACTGCCCAGTTGCCTCATAAACAAAGAAAACTACCTAGCAAATCTCATTGCTGGAGGGTCCAAAATAAAGCATCTAAAGAGGTGAGCTGCAACTTTTTATCTATTTATCTATTTTTAAGTTATGCTATGTGAATGGGGACGTGCAACTAATATAAAGTATTGATTTTAATAGGGATTGGGTTCACCGAACACTCAAACCGAAGAGAGGGTGGTTTGGCTCATCCCTAACCATCATAAAGCAAATGACAGAGAGCCAGGGAGCAGGCCGTTGATATACTTAGTCAAGGCACTCTTTATTGCAGGGAAGGCAAAGTAAACAGAGGGTGGAGGATGTGTCTGTTACACTTAATTCTGACACAGGCCATGTCTCACCTCTTGTAAGTCAGTCTGAAAGAAAGGTGCAAGGGTGGCCCAGATAAGCAAGTTGAAGTCTGACATAATATCACTAACCATTTGTCGCCCGCCATATAGCAGAATGACAGCGACAAAGTGGTTGTGATATCCTGACCGGACGTCATATGACGTGATCAGGATATCACTTCCGGCTGGCGCCTGCGACTCCGATCTGACAGAGGCTTCTTACCACGTGATCAGCTATGACCAATCACAGGAAGTGCTGGTAAACGGCTTTCCTTGGTTCACTCTGACAGGGAGAGCCGATCGGCGGCTTTCCCTGTCAGAGGGGGGGGTCAGCACATTGATTATCAGCACAGCCCCCATCAAAAGGTGCCAATCAGTGCCCAACACCTGCCAGCTTGTCCCCTAATAAATGCCTGTCAGTGCCCACAACAGTGCCGATCAGTGCCCACAACAGTGCCAATCAGTGCCCTATCAGTAATGCCTGTCAGTGCCCCATCAAAGTGCCAATTAGTGCCACTCAGTAATGCCTTTCAGTACCTCCTCATCAATGCTGCCTATCCAGTGCAACCTATCAGTGCCGCCTATCAGTGCCACCTATCAGTGCCGTCAGTACCGCCTATCAGTGCCAATCAGTTTTTTTTCTTTAAATTGACAGTCTTTTTTCATTTATAGCGCAAAAACTCAAAACCGCAGATCAAATACGACCAAAAGAAAGCTCTATTTGTGGGAAGAAAATGATAAAAATGTATTTTGGGTACAGTGTAGCATGACCGCTTAATTGCCATTCAAAGTGCGACATTGCTAAAAGCTAAAAATTGTCCTGGGCAGGAAGGGGGGAACGTGCCTGGTACGGAAGTGGTTAAGCAGAATTCCAGGAAAAAATGTAATTAATACTCTGATAAATATATTTTTACTTTGTATTTAATATTGATAATTTTTGGATGGAAATGGCAAGCTGAGTGTATATGTGTATATTTGTTTGATGCCTAAAATCATATTTGCCCAAACTTTTGTTTTTATGTTTTACTGTATATTGCAACACTTGTTATATCACATGTAGGTTCCAGTGAATTCAAACTCAAATATTGCACATCCCAAAAAATCTAAAAGATAAGAGCCACACTACAATATCAGCTTTAAGTATTTAATAATAACCACATATTGCAATGTTTTGGTAAATCTAATGTTGGTAGTACAAAGATTGTACAGTCAGATCGTAAAGTGTATGGTGTGATTAAGGGCTCATATATATGTATCTGCCAATTTGCACACAGACTGGACAAATTGGCCCAGATCCACGAAGCACTTACGGCGGCGTATCTATTTATACGCCGCGTAAGTTCTACGATGCGCCGGCGTATCTTTGTTTTGTATTCACAAAACAAGATACGCCTGAATGTGGGCTAGATCCAACTGACGTACGTCTTAGTACGCCGTTGGATCATAGGTGCATATTTACGCTGGCCGCTAGGTGGCGCTTCCGTTGATTTCCGCGTAGAGTATGCAAATTAGCTAGATACGCCGATTCTCAGAACGTACGTCCGCCCGGCGCATTTTTTTATGTCGTTTGCGTAAGGCTTTTTCCGGCGTATAGTTACCCCTGCTCTATGAGGCGTACGCAATGTTAAGTATGGACGTCGGCCCAGCGTCGAATTTTCTGTCGTTTACGTCAAACGTTCGCGAATAGGGCTTTGCGTAAATTACGTTCACGTCGTCTAGGCATTGACCGGCCGTAATTTAATTTGAAAATTCGACGTGATACTGGGCATACGCGCGCATGCGCCGTTCGAAAAAAGCGTCATTTACGTGGGGTTATGCTTAGTTTACATAAAACATGCCCCCTGTTCCTGATTTGATTTAGGCGCGCTCACGCCGGAACATTTACGCTATGCCGCCGTAACTTTAGACGCAAGTGCTTTGTGAATACAGCACTTGCCTCTCAAAGTTGCGGCGGCGTAGCGTAACTACGATACGCTACGCCCGCTTCATTTTACACCTATCTACGTGGATCTGGCCCATTGTGTTTAGGTACCGAACTGGTCATGGCCCACATATACAGCTATGTTGTGATATCGGCTTTTTTTGCTCATCCACTGCATTTTATTGTATTATAAGTGGACGTTCTTGCATGGTTACATTGATGCTTTTTTAACAAAAAATACCCTTGCTCATACCCTTATTTTTAACTCAAAACCAATGTGACTCTACAATATATAAAATGTACTGCTGCTCAAATCTGTAAGTGTACCACACATTTTAACATCCAAATATATAAATAAAAAGTGATTCAGCGATGCATTATGACCAATATACGTTTATGAAAAAGTCCACGTGTATGTGTCAGATTATTGTCGCTTCAGTCTAATCTTCCATGTTTCATATCCTCCATGATACAAAAAACACTTTGCGTTGCATACCCCATCACCACTAGCAGCTCACCTTAGTTTTTGACCCTTATACATGCATGTCCCCTTAATGGATGTAAACCCAAAATTGTATTTTTATTTTTTTGATGTCACAATGTACAATATACGATTTCCTATCATCTGTGCCCAATCTTGCCACAAAGAGTTAATCCAGCTCTGAGCAATCCTCTTTTATTGTTCAGTGAAATAAAACGGACTTGCAGAGAAAAACCTTAGTCCGTTCCGCCCCCTTGCTGTGAGTGACAGGTTATTTACATATCTCATGCACTAGCCTGGAGACGGGCATTCGTTTCTTAATTCCCACCCCCACTCCTTTTCTGAAGTCATGTGGTTACTTTTCTGGATTTTGACTGGATGTTAGTGATCATAGCAGAATGTAGTGTAAGGAATACATAGGAAGAAATGCATGTTGACAAGGGGAGTGTAGAGGTGGGCGGGGAGTCTACTGACATCACGACTCCACCCACCGAGCTCCAGACAACAGATCCACCCACAGAATCTTCAGTTTTTCAGTTCTTATAACAGACAGAGGGGAGACATTTGACAGGTAAGGATACATGCAGGAGGCATGTATATCCTTATAGAACAGCACTATGGCAGTACTTTAGAAGGATGAGAGTGGGTTTACATCCATTTTAAGGGATATATTAGATATGTTAGCTGATGATTAGCGATTGGAAACTCCATTCAATGTAATCCAATTAACGACAAAATATTAAATCAAAGTATAAAAAAGATCATACCATAAAATATAACTTTTTTATTAAGTAAAAAGTTGAAAATGCACTCACATTAAAAAGTGCACTATCTCTGGTGCACTACAGATAAACAGTAAAAGTCCACCCTTTTTCCTTTTTTTTTTCTTTGTTGCTTTTCTAAAGTTAGTAAATACCAGACAGCATGGAAATTCTCATGCCCTTTGGTCTTATTATTGCTATATGTTGACTTTTTGGAGTTTTTTTACACTTTTTTTCCCAGAATGTTTTTTCAGATGGGGTTAGATTACAGGTTATTTTTTCATTCTTTATAATTACCAGTTTTGAAGTTAATGTATTTTATCCATATAGTGCAGTTTATATTGATGAGGGTTATCTGGTACTAGACCCTGTGTGGTGTTTTGTATGGCTCTCTGTGAGTCTTTAAAAAAAATTGTACCCTTTTTTTCTTGTTTTTTTTTCTCCTTCTTTTTTTATTTTTTTCCTTACAGTTACACACCAGATATCAAAAGTGATCACAGAGAGATTCCTTCTATACAAAGATATTAAGACTCTTTTGCTTGGCGGTAATATATGTATGATTACTAATTATATAGATGTTTTTTTTTTCCTATTACAAGGTATTTCCCATTCAAAATAGGATTGCGAGAGACTTTATTTGCAAAAGTCAACTACCTGTAATGAGAGAAATGGAAAATTGGGGCCTGAATCTGATTTTACCATACTATTTCTGCTAAAAAGTAAGATCTGGTATCCTGGAATGTTAGAGGTATTGGTGATCCAGTGAAGAGACAAGCTATGTTCACAAGTCTGAGACAGTTCTCGCCTTCTATTATCTGACTGCAGGAAACTCATCTAAATTGGTCTACTTTAAACTATCCAAAACATGCACAATTTAGCACACAATATCACACTACCTATACTACATATTCTAGAGGTTTATCCATATTAATTACAAATTGATTATTGGTTTGAACTTTTTCCATCAATGGAAGATATTCTACGTGACATATCTGCCTATAGTACTGTTAACAAGCCTTCTGTATCATTGCAGGTTTATTTGGATTATTTTAAAGCCTTTATTAGAGAGGCTTGTTTATTTCTCAAAAAAAAAAAAAAAAATCTAAGGCTTGGGAACCTTCTGTTGCTGAAGATGTCCTGAAGGTGGAATCCCAATATATAATAAATCCCACTATAGAAGCTCAAAAAAACTAAATGGATACAATGGCTTATACAAATGGCTTATGCAGAAATCTCTCATAAAAAAGCAGAGGAGAAAAGTTTTTTGCTCCAGCAACCTTATTTTGAAGAAGGGGAAAACACGGGTCATACTTTAGCTGCAATTGCAAAAGGTCAAAAACCATTAGCCCATGTGGTAGAATTGCAGGAATCTCCAATTAAAATTGTATGCACTACTTTGGAGATTTCATCTGTGTTTTGTGAATTTTTTCATGACTTATATACTAGTTAAAGCGGAGTTCCAACCACAATTAGCATTTTTTAAATGTATGTCCTTTCATCCTGCGTTTTTATAATATAAATCTGGTCACTTACTATTTTACAATCCGCCGCCGATCCGCATAGATATTCAAAAAATATAGTTTATAAAACTATATCTACACCGTTGTCATTTTGCTTGTGGGCATTGTGAAGCCTACAGGCACTTCCTGGAAGTCTTGGATGGGGAGTGATAATTGGACAGTGCACTGCATCCTGGGAAATGATGACACACATTTCCCAGGAGCATTAGAGGGAGATGATGTCAGAATCCTCGGTGGTTTCAAAGGCAGATTTTGTGGGACTGCATAGCAACAGGCATTTCCAGATGAGTAAAAAAAAAAATGTCTTTTTTTTTCTTTTTTAGTTGTAAGCTACAGTTTAAAGCAAAATAGTTTTTTTGATGGAACCTCCACTTTAAGTATCTTATGAAGAGGATGAATTACAACTTTTTCTTGATTCCATTGAGTTACCAGAAATATCGGCAGTTGACAGGGAGGCACTGGATAAACCTCTGACTTTAATGGAACTCCAGACCGCCAATCTGCCTAAAAACAAAGCTCCAGCTAGTGATGGATTACCAGGTGGAATTTCTAAAGAGTCCGGAGCTAAGTTGTTGCCAGAGTTGTTAGAGATATTTAATGCAGCATTGGAGAATTGCCATCTCCCTCTCCCTATGAACGAGGCGATAATTATAGTACTTTAAAAATCTAGTAACGTCCCTAACAATCCAGAATCATATCGTCCAATCTCATTGCTTACATCAGATGTAAAGATAATGGCAAAAGTATAAACTAATAGTTTGATGAAAGTAATCTCTAAGTGCATATAGACCAATCAGGTTTTATTCCAAATACATCTACAGTACAGCAATCAATATTAGACGTCTATTTCTTAACTTGCAGATTGCATCTAATAACTTAGGTAATAAAGCTATATTGTCTCTTGATGCAGCAATAGCTTTTGATAGCATAAAGTGGAATTTTCTATGGCATTGCTTGCAGAAATTTGGATTTGGAACCCAGTTTATACATTGGATACAACTTTTGCATGCTGATCCAGTGGCGCAGGGTTCATGTAAATGGATATGTACACTTTGTGCAGGGACAGTTCTATGTACTGGAAACATGCGCTATTTCACATGCTAACTTTACACCCCCCCAGGTACGAAATTTAAAGTAATATTTCACTTTTATTGTTTTACTTTTAGCATTATTAAATTCACTGCTCCCGAAAAAACTGCCATTGTTAAAACTTTTGTTTTGCATTCATACATGTCCCCTGGAGCAGGACACAGGTCCCCAAACACTTTTTAGGACAATAACTTGCATATTAGCCTTTAAAACTAGCACTTTAGATTTCAAATGTTCGAGTCCCATAGACTTTGACGGGGTTCTAAAGTTCACACGAACATTTGGTGTGTTCGCAAGTTCTGGTGCGAACCGAACAGGGGGGTGTTCGGCTCATCCCTAGTTACCAGTATGGTGTTTATAAATTAAAATCATATCCCCTCTCAAGTGTCTCTTCTCCAGAGAGAATAAGTTCAGTGCTTGCAACCTTTCTTCATAACTAATATCCTCCAGACCCTTTATTAGCTTTGTTGCCCTTCGTTTTACTCGCTCCATTTCCAGTACATCCTTCCTGAGGACTTGTGCGCAGAACTGGACAGCATACTCTAGGTGCAGCCGGACTAGAGTCTGGTAGAGCCAGAGAATTATATACATCAAAGAGTGAAGGCAATCAAACACAAAGGCAAGACACTGGAAAAGTAGTTATGAGCTTGAATGTTAAAACTGCAATATCTAAATAATGCATATTAACATGAAACATGGATAATTAGGACACCACACAAAATACTCCACAGATAAAAAAACAGTTTGTGGAGCGGAGCCACTCACCCTGCACATGGATCGTGGGGGTACCTTTTGCACAGAATGCACTCATCAATGGCTGGGACCAGGCGGGGACTGTGAGAATCAAACATTAGCTGTGAACACATGCATGCACTAGCTACCACCTTCCTTCCTGTACCACACTTTCCAACTGGTTGCCTTGTGACTTGTTCTAATGCTTGGTTTCCCATAGCAACTACATTGCTCCTCTTGCTTGACTTGCCAAGTAGGCCTTTTGCAGCAGCTAAGCTTCATACATGCCTTAATGACCCTGGTTCTTCTTATACTCCAGAACCATCATGCACCGCTTGAATAACTTCAGATCAGGCACAGGACAGTTAGTGTGAGGCCTCGTACACACGGCCGAGGAACTCGACGTGCCAAACACATCAAGTTCCTCGGCCAGTTCAGCACTGAAGCCGCCGAGGAGCTCGGCGGGGCGAGAGCTCCCATAGAACAACGAGGAAATAGAGAACATGTTCTCTATTTCCTCGCCGAGCTCCTCGTCGGCTTCCTCGGCCGAAAGTGTACACACGGCCGGGTTTCTCGGCAGAATTCAGCCAGAAACTCGGTCGGAAGCTGAATTCTGCCGAGGAAACTGGTCCTGTGTACGGGGCCTGACTTTACTTAAAAGTATTTTAGCAGTACAGTTCATAATGAAAATGAGCATAAGGAGAACCCTATCTATTCCTAGCTTGCTGCCCAGGCATACCTCTCCAGAGTAGTAATCCATAGCTGGCTTTTTCCAATTCTTGGTAATCTCTGGATCCCCACTGCCTCCAGCAGACTGCCCTTCCCACCCTTACCCCAGTCTGGGTGTCAAGTCTCTGATGTGAGGCCGAGTGGCAGAGAGGGCGCCCCTTGCGGCTAAGTGCAGCGCTCTCCCCTGGGAGTGATACAGGGGATACGGTGCCCAAAGGTGCACGGGTTGCCAGTTGTGCTGCAACAGGCTGGTAAGCAAATGTAGCTGGGGTGCGCTGGGTAGTGATGTCAGTAGCCGTGCAAGACGAAGTCCTGAGTAGGCGTTTGCAGGGTAAACCAGGAGCAGGGTTCGCAGCCAGGCCAGAGGTCATATACCAGGAGACAGTCCAAGAGCAAACAGGAGCAAGCTGGGTCATAAACAGTGGGCAGTGGATCGAAGAATAGTCAGCCAAGCCAAGGTCAGAGCGAGGAGATAATTGGGATCACAGGTCAAGCCAAAAGCAGAGGTCAAGCCAGGAGTTACAAGGTAAACAGACACAGGAACACAGGAAGCTGACGACAATCCAGCAATTTGGGTCAGACAGTGGCAGGTTTTATAGGCCAGCAGGGGGATCCACCTGTCACATGATGTGCCTCTGGCGGCCATTTCTTCTACTGGCAACATTGCCAGTACTTCCACGGGCATTTCCCTGACACAGCCTTCGGCCATTTCTTCTACTGGCAAGATTGCCAGTACTTCCACGGCCATTTCCCTGACACTGGGCCAGCCACTAACTAAAACCAAACTCCTGTGGGCTACAGGTTCAATAGAGTATAGGCATTAAAGGGGAGCAAATGCGCTGTATGCTAATAGCCAAATGGCAACCGAAAAATTTCATTTTTGCAAACTAGAGCTCGCTACCCAATAATTAGGCCATGAAAAAAGAAGCTGTCATGGATTACAATGACATCAACACTCAAATAAGGTGCAGACTATAAGCATGCACATGTTGGTTCCATGAAAATAATAGCTGCATTGAAATAATATATATACAGTACAGACCAAAAGTTTGGACACACCTTCTCATTCAAAGAGTTTTCTTTATTTTCATGACTATGAAAATTGTAGATTCACACTGAAGGCATCAAAACTATGAATTAACACATGTGGAATTATACAAAACAAAAAAGTGTGAAACAACTGAAAATATATTTCATATTCTAGGTTCTTCAAAGTAGCCACCTTTTACTTTGATTACTGCTTGGCACACTCTTGGCATTCTCTTGATGAGCTTCAAGAGGTAGTCACCTGGCGCAGCACCCCATCACTCTCCTTCTTGGTCAAATAGCTCTTACACAGCCTGGAGGTGTGTTTGGGGTCATTGTCCTGTTGAAAAATAAAGGATGGTCCAACTAAACGCAAACCGGAAGGAATAGCATGCCGCTGCAAGATGCTGTGGTAGCCATGCTGGTTCAGTATGCCTTCAATTTTGAATAAATCCCCAACAGTGTCACCAGCAAAGCACCCCCACACCATCACACCTCCTCCTCCATGCTTCACGGTGGGAACCAGGCATGGAGAGTCCATCCGTTCACCTTTTCTGCGTCGCACAAAGACACGGGGGTTGGAACCAAAGATCTCAAGTTTGGACTCATCAGACCAAAGCACAGATTTCCACTGGTCTAATGTCCATTCCTTGTGTTCTTTAGCCCAAACAAGTCTCTTCTGCTTGTTGCCTTTCTTTAGCAGTGGTTTCCTAGCAGATATTCTACCATGAAGGCCTGATTCACACAGTCTCCTCTTAACAGTTCTAGAGATGTGTCTGCTGCAAAAGGTGGCTACTTTGAAGAACCTAGAATATGAAATATATTTTCAGTTGTTTCACACTTTTTTGTTATGTATAATTCCACATGTGTTAATTCATAGTTTTGATGCCTTCAGTGTGAAGCTACAATTTTCATAGTCATGAAAATAAAGAAAACTCTTTGAATGAGAAGGTGTGTCCAAACTTTTGGTCTGTATTGTATATGTATATATATATATATATATATATACATATATACAGTTGTGCTCATAAGTTCACATACCCTGACAGGCATTCTGCAGTGCTGCATCACCTGTTCCAAGAGGCACCAAAGGAACCTGGGACTCATTACCCAATACAGTACATTTGTCAACTTTATACGCATCGCATTGTACAAGCAAAGTTTCACTTATGTCACATTGGGACGATGCTTCGTCACCAACCGCAGGGTGCAGTACACTATTTTGACCAGATTTTGCCCCCAAACACAGCCACTGTGTTATCACATGCAGCCACTGTGCCCATCAAACGCAGCCACTGTGCCATCAATTGTCGCCACTGTGCCCATCACATGACGCAGCCACTGTGCCACCAAACGCAGCCACTGTGCCATCACATGCAGCCACTGTGCCTATCAAACGCAGCCACTGTGCCATCACATGCAGTCACTGTGCCAACAATTGTCGCCACTGTGCCCATCAAACGCAGCCACTGTGCCAATCACATGCAACCACTGTGCCATCACATGCAGCCACTGTGCCAACACACGCAGCCACTGTGCCATCAATTGTTGCCACTGTGCCCATCACAAGCAGCCACTGTGCCCATCACCCAAGGGGGGACAGTCCTTTGTTCTATTGCTTTAAGTATATTCTTGAGAAACAACATTGATTCTTTCTTAAAAACGGGGGGGGGGGGCGCAGTTTGCCATCTTCGCCCTGGGCACCAAATGGCCTTGTCCCAGCACTGTCTGTGCTGTTTGGCGTATTGTAAGTGGGATAGTTTGTGGCATTTGCGTAGTATAGGCGTTCTTCTGGCAACTCAACCATGCAGCCCATCTTTCTTCAAGTGCCTCCTTGTTGTGTATCTTGCAACAGACACACCACATGTTTTCAGAGAGTACTGTATTTCACCTGAATTATTATTTGTGGGTTTTTACACAACAGCAGCAGCGATCAGTGTGGTGTCACAGTAAGCCCCGCCACCACACAGTTAGAACACATTCCTAGGACACACTTAACCCCTTCCAAGCCCCCTAGTGGTTAACCCCTTCACTGCCAGTCACATTTATACAGTAATCGGTGAATTTTTATAGCACTGATTGCTGAATAAATGTGAATGGTCCCAAAATAGCGTCAAAAGTGTCAGATGTGTACGCCATAATGTCGCAGTCACAATAAAAATCGCTGATAGACGCCATCTCTAGTAAAACAAAAATTATTAATAAAAATGCCATAAAACTGTGCCCTATTTTTGCATCAATAAACGCTTTTTGCGATTTTTTTTTTACCAAAAATATGTAGAATAATACGTATCGGCCTAAACTGAGGAAAAAAATATTTTTTTATATAGTTTCTGGGGATATTTATTATAGCAAAAAGTAAAAAATATTGCTTTTTTTCTTTTTTTTTCAAAACTGTCTTTCTATTTTTGTTTATAGCACAACAAATCAAAATCAAATACCACCAAAAGAAAGCTCTATTTGTGGGGAAAAAAAGGACGTCAATTTTGTTTGGGAGCCACGTCGCATGACCGCACGATTGTCATTTAAAGCAAGGCAGTGCCGAATTGCAAAAAGTGGCCCGGTCATTTGGCAGCCAAATCCTCTGGAGCTGAAGTGGTTAATAGCCATTCAAACCCCTTTGTGTCAACTTGTGTTCATGTTATCAGGCCAAAATCACCAGGGTATGTAAACTTTTGATCTTTTTAATTTAGGTAGTTTCTCTTGAAATTATGATTTAAAAAGTGTAAACACAGTTGATTGATAATAAATGGCTTCAGTTAAACACTAAACATGAGTGAAAGAAATGTTTCTGAAAAATTGCCAAGAAATCATGAATTCTACCAGGGTATGTAAACTTATGAGCACAACTGTATATCTATCTATCTATCTATATATATATATATATATATATATATATATATATATATATAACTATATATATATATATATATATATATATATATATATATATATATATATATATATATATATATAGAGATCTATATATATACTGTATATACACTGCTCAAAAAAATGTAAGGAACACTGTCTTAATTAAAGTATCGCATCAAGTCAGTTAAACTCCTGGGATATTTATCTGAACAATTAAGTAGCAGTGGGGCTTGTTAATCAGTTTCAGCTGCTTTAGTGTTAATGAAACACTGGTACACAACAGGTACACTGGATGGGCAACAATGAGATGACCTCCAAAACAAGAATGGCCCGGATTCACAGACATCGGTGTATATTTTTGCCGCCGTAGCGTATCTTCTTTACGCTACGCCGACGCAGCGCCGAGAACTGGATTCACAAAGCCAGTGCTGCCAAATCTGCGCTGGGTTTCCAAGTCGTAGTTCGGCGTAAGTGGAAGTGGGCGTGAGCCATGCTAATGAGGCGTGACCCCATGCAAATGATGGGCCGAGCGACAGACAGATACGAATCGCCAACTGCGCATGCGCCGGGACGTGGACGCATTCTTATGCGCATGCTCAGAATCACGCCGGAACATCTGCCTAAGATACGACGGATCGTGTAACCTACGCCCAGCCATATTCACGTCCAATGTAAACAACGTAAAATACGATGGTTTGTGTTCCCTGGTCCATACCTTTTGCATGGGTTGCGCCTCATATATGGGGAATAACTTTACGCCGGACGTACGACTTACGCAAACCGTGTATATTATGCGCCGGGCGCAAGTACGTTCGTGAATCGGCGTATCTCCCTCATTTGCATATGTGCATAGAAAATTTATGGGAACGGCAAATGCGCCCAGTGTAAATATGCGCCCATGATACGACGGCGTAGGCAAGTTACGTTGGTCGTATGAAGCCTATTTTTAGGCGTATCTTAGTATGTGGGTCAGCGCATAGATACGATGGCGCACATTTGTACTTACGTCGGCGTATCTTGAGATACGTCGGCGCAAGTGCTTTGTGATTCCGGGCCATTGTTTTTGCTGGTGGAGGCTACTAAAAAAAGAAATCCTACTCATCTTTTCTGACTGTTTTTTACTAGTTTTGCATTTGGCTAGGGTCAGTGTCCCTACTAGTAGCATGAGGCGATACCTGCACCCTATAGAAGTTGCACAGGCAGTCCAACTCCTCCAGGATGGCACATCCATACGTGCCATTGCCAGAAAGTTTTGATGTGTCTCCCAGCACAGTCTCCCAGCATGGAGGAGATTCCAGGAGACAGGTAGATACTCCAGGATAGCTGGACAGAGCCATAGAAGGTCCGTAACCCTTTAGCAGGACCGGTATCTGCTCCTTTGTGCAAGAAGGAACAGGATGAGCACTGCCTGAGCTCTACAAAATGACCTCCAGCAGGCCACTGGTGTAAATGTCTATGACCAAAAAATCAGAAACAGACGTCAAGGGTGGCCTGAGGGCCTGGCGTCCTCTAGTGGGTCTTGTGCTCACTGCCTGGCATCATGGAGATTGATTGGCATTTGCCATTGAACACCAGGTTTGGCAGGTCAGACCCTGGCACACTGTGCTTTTCACAGATGAGAGCAGGTTCCCCCTGAGCACATGTGACAGACGTGAAAGGGTTTGGAGAAGCCATGCAGATCGTTATGCTGCATGTAACATCGTTCAGCATGACCGGTTTGGTGGTGGGTCAGTGATGGTCTGGGGAGGCCAGGGCCGATCCGCCCTATAGGCTCACTATGCAAGCCGCTTAGGGCCCCCGCAAAGCTGCGAAGGGCCCCCCAAATTACTAGAGTCCCCGCCTGGTGAGAAGTCATTTTCGCCCCCCTCACCCCGCTTCTCAACTCGCTGGCTGCATGGGAGAAGAGGAAAGAAGTCAGCACCCCCTGCTTCTCAATTTAATGTAAGATGTCTTTTCAGCAGAACACCCCCTACCCCCGCTTCTCAACCCTCTTTATTGTGACATGTCACTGTCGTCAGCCCCCCCCCCCCCCCCCAGCTTCTCATTTTTAATGTGCCATGTCATTTTGCTTAGGGCCCCAGGGAGGTCAGGATCGGCACTGGGGAAGGCATATCCATGGAGGGATGCACAGACCTCTACAGGCTACACAATGGCACCCTGACTGCCATTAGGTATCAGGATGAAATCCTTGGACCCATTTTCAGACCCTACGCTGGTGCCGTGGGTCCTGGGTTCCTCCTGGTGCTTGATAATGCCTGGCCTTATGTGCTGAGAGTGTGCAGCTAGTTCCTAGTGGATGAAGGAATTGATACAATTGAATGGTCCCCACTTTCACCTGACCAAAATCCAATAGAACACATCTGGGACATTATGTCCATCCAATGCTGCCAGGATGTACCTCAGTCTGTTCAGAAGTTCAGCGATGCCCTGGCCCAGGTCTGGGAGGAAATACCTCAGGACACCATCCGTTGTCTCATTAGGAGCATGCCCCGACTTTGTCAGGCATGCATACAAGCATGTGGGGGCAATACAAATTACTGAGTACCATTTTGAGTTTCTGCAATGAAATTTCAGCAAAATTGACTGGCCAGCTGCATCATTTTGATTTTCGGGGTGTCTTTGAAGCCCTCTGTATGTTGAAAATTTTCATTGACATCAAACGATGTGGCATCCTTTTATTCCTAACACATTACCCAGTCCATATCAGTATAGATATCCTGCATGATATTTTTCCCCATTGAGATCTGATGTGTTTTCAAAGTGTTCCAACGTGTTAATTTTTTTGAGCAGTACACATTATACACCCACGTAAAAAAAAACTGTGGAAGAGTTGCCAATTGACAAACATTACCCACAGGTAAAAAAAGAAACTATGTACAAAATTGTTAAAAAAACATATAGGGGGTCATTTAATATAGCGCTGTGCGCTGATTATCGCTAATTAGCAGTAATTAGCGCTCAAATTATCGCGATCATGGTAATTAGCGCCCAAACGGAATTCACAACAACGCTGGGGCAAAAATGCTCCCAAATCCGAATGAACTATAGCTCACAGACAACAGATAGTGCCCCAACCCTCACTCTTGCTAGGACCTGGACAATTGCACATTAAAATAATGTTTAGAGCATGATATGATTGCCTAAATGCCCAACTGAGAATGCTCTGACATGCAAACTACTCTCATTTTAACTCCCATGTCTGTTTTACCCAGAGTTATAGTAAATACCAAAAGGAGCGCTGGGTTAAAAGGCGTTTTTTGAGAGTGAAAATTAGTTATGTAGCCCAATGCAGGTTTCAGCCATGGTACCATTCTAACTTCCCCAAATAAATACTTTTCATGTTGAGATGAAATGTATCTTTCTCTCAAAGAAATTGTCCTTGCAACAATGTTGCTTCTTCTTCATCTATTTTGTTTTTAAGAATGCTAGAATGTGGAATGGAATGTGGTTTTCATGTTTTGGTATTTTTCTCTGTATCTCTCACTTTTTGCTATCCATCTCACAAAAATGTTTACCCAAACTCACACATGTGTCTTTACAAACCACAAACAATACTATTGCTGATGCAAATGAGTCACAATTTTGTGTGTTTTTTTATTATTTCAAAGCTATCATAATTTGAGCCCAAAAAATGTAATATGTTCCCCAAAATCAGAGGGTAACATCACTATTCTACACTCACACACCAAGAACCACCAAATATCACAGAATAACTCAAGAAGAATAACTCCTGACTAATGTAATTACACCACCTATATGTCCAAAGAAATGCAGTATTTATGTGAAATAGGGGTTTACATGTGGCAGCACAGTGACTAACAGATTAGCACTTCTGCTTAACAGTGCTGGGGTTGCTGGTTTGAATTCCAAACATGTAATTTCATGTAGAAAAGTTGTCTGTACTCCATATGTTAACTACTGACTCAGGTCCTTACATAAATTATGTCTAAATGTAGTATTTATATGTAGGAGGGTTCCACCACCATTGCAAATCATGTCATATGTTTTCCATGGGCAAGGATTATAATCTGCCTTAACATTTCCCCACCAGCACTAGTTGTAGCCTCTTACCAAGCCAAACCCCACAAAATGACAGCTGTTTATCTCTCAGCATGCTGACAGTAATCAGCCATAACCAGAATATGGACAAAAGAGTGCAGCGCTCTGATACAATCAAATGTGACAGTAAAGTCAAAAATTTGCATAAACAAAAATGTATAAAAAATGCACATGGTAAGGGAAAGAAACCACATCAAGCAATAAACATATAGGGCCATATTCTCGTAGATCGGCGCATATTTACTCAGGTGTAGCGCATCATAGATGCGCTACGCCGGCTTAACTTGGAGAGAGCTCTCCCATATTCCCGTACCACATGCGTCCTACGTTGCGCTCGCGGAGCTGAAATGTGTCGGCGTAAGTAGGCGCAAGTGACGGTAGGAGGGATGTGGGCGTGAAGAATGCTAATGAACCGTGACCCGATGCAAATGATGTCCAGACCGAACGGAGCATGCGCCGGACGTGCCCCGCCCTCTGCGCATGCGCAAAACAACAGTAGGCGTAAATCCCTGCTGAGTTGGGCTGGCCCAGTGCATAAAAACGTCACCACATGCGCCCAACAAGTGCAAAGTTACTCCATTTTCATTCTGTTGGTGGTGTGATATTTTGGAGTGTGAACTTTGCAATGCCTGGACCCAGGAAGGAAAGGAGAAAGAAAAATTTCTCCCAAGATGAGAGGGCCATCATAGTCTCTGCCATGGAGAGATATGATTCTAGACTCCATGGTGCTGACAGTGGCAGCACAAGTAAAACAAAAAAGGAGGAGATCCTTAAGAGAGTGACTGCCCAGGTCAATGCCTTAGGCCATGAGGCCAGGACCCCCCAGGACATTCTTAAAAAAATGAATGACCTGCGTGGTGTGGTCAGGAACAAGATGGCCATCATTGCGAAGCATGCCAGGGGCACAGGAGGGGGGCCACCCTGTTCTACCCGGCTCACTGAAGAGGAGGAAGTGATTGCCCGCTGCCTTCGGAGGGAGCAGGTGGAGGGCCTGGAGGGCCATGACTCAAGTGAGCCACCCATGAGGACAGGTAAGTGTGTTTTATCTTCTATCTGGTGTGTTGCATGTGTGGTGTGGGTGGTGGGTTATGTGACAAGTGTGTGGGTCCACCAACATGTGAATGTTTTGTGTCATCCACAGGTGAGCAGGATGAAGCGGGGCCATCCAATGCTGCCAGTGGCCGTCACATACCATCATCCACTGAGCAGTCTGCTTCTGTGACTGACCTCCTGGGAAGCCAACAGGCCTTGGTGGAGGGGAGTGGTCAGTCCTCCGCGCAGGAGGTTGTTGAGGAGGAGGTCCATGAAGAGGTGGTCCAGGAAGAGGTGGTCCAGGAAGAGGTGGTCCAGGAAGAGGTGGTCCACAGCGAGCAGGAGGTCTTCCTTTTTTTGGAGGAGTCGCATGTGGTGGCAGGACCATCACAAAGCCACCGCATCTCCAGCCCCTCAGGGTCCTCCAACACCCTCTCCAGTCCCTCCCGTCCCATCCCCCTCATCTCCAGCCCCTCAAGGTCCTCACCCTATGCAAGGGGCCCAGCCACTCCTGTCCCCAGGAGGGCAACCCACAGGACAAGGGGTGCGGCAGAAATGCTGCATGAGAATCTGGCCAGGCAGCAGGACCAGCAAAGCCGCCATATGGGGGAAATGGTGGTGGAGTTGAGGCGCCTGTCCGACAGCCTGGCCTACTCGGGAGCAGTACCAGATGCTCTGCAAGATGTGGCTGGAAACAGCGCAGCCACAATCACCAGCCTGGGTGAGCTGCAGACTACAACTGCAGAACTTGTGGGGGAGGTCAGGTGCCTGCGAATGGCTGTTCAGGCCCAGACAGCTACCCAGGAGTCACTGCTCACCCGCATAGCACTGGCTTTGGGGGGCAGACAGGCAGGCAGGGAGGCACCTGGGGATGTTCCTCCACCTGGAGATGTTCCTCCACCTGATGCCCCAGCTCCCCCCAGGCAAGTGAGGGCCAGGAACCTGGGCACCAGGCGTAGCCCACGGGGCAAGTGATTGTTTATTCTTTATTTGCTCTGGTTAAGAGCTTTTTTTATTATTTGCTCTGGTTAAGAGCTTTTTTTATTATTTGCTCTGGTTAAGAGCTTTTTTTATTTTTGGGTGCTGCACACAGGCAGTGTTGCAGAGTACAGTGTGAATGGTGTGTGAATGTGGGGTGGTGACATTCCTGCCAGTAAGGGGTGTCACCCTCGGGCGCTGGTGATAAGTTCTCCCCAGGTCCGTATGAATGACGTATGAATGGACAGCAACATCATTGGGGCCTTGACGCGGCGTTGCTGCTCCTTAGTATCGTGCGGTGTACTTTGGTCTAATCCAATGTTCTGTGCATGTGGGGTGTGTGTTAGGGACCACAGTGGTGTGCATGCGTGCATTTTCTGTGTGCCATGTTTAATGTGTGTGTTTAACGTTCAAAGATTCGCTCCACGAGACATCTCCTGACTGCTGTACCATCAGCAGACGGGGTAGCCTCGGTTAGGGGGGGACATGGTGGTTGGGGGGTCAGGTCCTCACGTAGGTCAATCTGCAGGCCCTTTCTCATTGCGAAGTTGTGCAGCACGCAACATGCAGCGATGATTTGGCACACGAAGTTGGGGGAATACAGCAGGGTACCCCCAGTCTTATCCAGGCATCGAAAGCGTGACTTAAGGATGCCAAATGTTCGCTCAACCACTGCACGGGTGCGTGCGTGTGCTTTGTTATATCTTCTCTCTCCTGGTGTTTGCGGATTGCGGAATGGAGTCATCATATGAGGTCCCAGGGCATATGCAGAGTCACCTGGAAGGGAAAAGACAGGAGGATGTTAGTCATGCATGTGCCCCTCGTGATGTCTGCATCATGAGGGGGACAGTCATACCTGACACCCATGTCACTTACCAACCAGCCAACTGTCCCCATCCACATTCAGCTCAAATTGTCTTGGGATGTCACTTTGCCGGAATATAAAGCTGTCATGGCTGGATCCGGGGTGTTTTGCACGGACGTGCCATATGAGGCCATGTGCATCCACGATCACTTGGACATTGATGGAATGCCAATGTTTTCTGTTGCGGTATATGTGCTCGGTCTCGTGGGGGGGCTGTATTGCCACATGGGTACAATCAATTGCACCCACAGTGCGTGGGAAACCATCAATTAGGCAGAAATCTCTCATTGCCTTCAGCCGCATGTCCTCCTGGGTGGGTCTGATTATGTGGTGCGACATGCATCGGAGTATTGCGGGGACAACTTGGTGCACGCATCTACTCATGCTGGTTTGGGATATCCCAGCCACGTCTCCACTGGTTCTTTGAAAAGAGCCTGTGGCAAGAAAATGCAATGTTGACAGGACCTTCACCAGTGGCTGCACTGCATGGGATCGTTGTGTTGGGCTGCTGATGTCATTCTGCAGGGCTCTGGTAATTTCCAGGATGGCATCAGGGCTGAATCTATAACGGTGATACACATCCAAATCAGCCATGCCAAAGAGGCTAATGCGCTGTGGGTAGATCCTCTCATGTGCCCTCCTACGTGCCCTCCTCCTTCTACGTGCCTCTTCCTCTGCACACACTAGCAGTGCTAAGACCACGCCTGCCCCTGGCATGTTGGCATACGAATGTGTTGTCCGATAATTTTGGTTGCTCAGCTCGTCCGGGATGGTGCTGCTGTATTTGCTTTTTTCAAGCTAACTTACTCAGGTCTGGAGCAAAGTTAACAGAGCTTTTATAAGGGGTAACTTTCAGCCGGACAATCGTCTTATGCGCACAGCGCGTAGCCTAAGCCGATCGCGCGTAGGTTCGGGAATCAGCGCATCTACATCATTTGCATATTTGAATACTAATTCTATGGCAGCCTAGGATGCCATCAGCTGAAATATACGCCTACGCTGCGTAAACTTAAACTAGTTAAGACGGACGGGAGTAGCCTGATTTCTGGCGGATCTGGTTCTGTGACTACGGCGCATAGATAGGACGGCGCATCTTTACACTTACGCCGCGCATCTCCATATACGCCGGTGTAACTTGTTTGAGAATATGGCCCAGAGAGTCCATATAGTGGCAAGTGATGAGTGAATATCACAAAGTCCAAAAACAGACGACTCAAACTGGAATTGAGTGAATTGAAACAATAACTTTCAGTGATGAAATAAGTGTGAATGGAATTAGAGTTCCAAATGTAGAAAGAAGTCCCACCACCGGTATAGATGCAGGCTTACCAGAATGTGTGGACTCTGTGAAAATTAAATTTCCAGAGTCAATCAGGCTTGATAAGTGCTTGGATACTTGGTGTGGAGTCTCTTCAGGATGGGAGTTTGGGCAGATGGCTGTGGAGCAAAATTCCTGGAACCTGGAACCAGGCTGGAAGATCTCTCACTCAGGAAGTGCAGGAGATAAACATCCGTATTAAATAGATGTAAAAAAGAGAAGGGGGGACGCCATAGTGTAACACCGTAAAAATCAGTCAAAATTTAATAAAAAATTGCACTTACATATCGGATAAGAATACAGCGCATATCAGTAAAAACAATGGCGATGGCAACAATGAGGTCATCCCTGATGCATTTCGTGTCAACACACGTTTTCAAAGGGGTATCCCTCTCTTGTGGCCAGCAAAAATATTTATACTAGTCCCCCAAAAAAAAATTTAGCAAGTTCGAGACCTTTATTGATATTAACAAGTACATAAGCAAAATCAATATTCAAAGGTATTTGATTTCCAATACACGCGATCATGAAGAACGAGCAGCAACGTCTGGTACGGTGCACTCCGGATTATCCAATCTATCCCTCTTCAATCCCACTGTAGCTGTAGCACCAGCTGTCAAGATCTTCAAAGATTGCGTGTTAAGGGATTTATCCAAATTGTCCATCAAGTCATCCCATTTACCTTCCGTTTCCAATGCGGGCCTTAAATCCCTCTGTGACCGGAAGGATCTGGTTATACGCCCCGCCGATAAAGGCGGTGGCATTGTGATTCTGGATAAATCTGACTACGAAACTGAGATGTACCGCATTCTAAATGAACCAGGTACTTATAAAGAAATCCGCAACAACCCGACCAATACTTATAAAACTCAGTTGTCAAGTCTTGTTAAAGCGGAGTTCCGGCCACAATTTCACTTTTTAAATATAAATACCCCTGTAATACACAAGTTTAATGTATTCTAGTAAAGTTAGTCTGTAAACTAAGGTCCGTTTTGTTAGGTTGTTACAGCATTTAGACACTTTATAAAATAGAAATTGACTGGGGCCATCTTAAGTGTGGGCATCATGAAGCCAGACTGTATGACCTCCTGGATTTCAGCCTTGCAGATCTCGCACATGCTCAGTGCTGCACAAGCAGTGTAATAGGTTTCAGATCAGGTTTCAGCACCTGTACTGTCCAAGTCACATGATTCTTCGAGACTGGGGAGTGCACAGACTCCTGGAAAGTCACACCCACTACATTCCCAGGAGTCTGTGCGGTGTAGGTTAGGAAGCTTGAGCACCTAGGTGCAGGAAGAGGGAAGATTAACTTTTCTGCCTAGCAACAACACTTTGAAGGCATCTAAAAAAAAAAAAAAATTCTTAGGCCCGGTACACACGAGCAAACATGTACGATGAAACCGGTCCATCGGACCGTTTTCACCGTACATGCCTGCCAGAGGGCTTCTGTACGATGGTTGTACTAACCATCGTACAGAAGTCCGCGCGTAAACAATACGCGGGGCGTGTCCGCGTCGTCGCCGCGATGATGACACGGCGACGACGCGGAGATGTGGGCGGGCCTGCCATTTAAAGGCTTCCACGCATGCGTCGAAGTCATTCAACGCATGCGAGGGACGGCGGGCGCTCGGACATGTACGGTAGGTCTGTACTGACGACCGTACATGTCCGAGCGGGCAGGATTCCAGCGGACGGTTTTAAAACACGTCCAGGAATATTTGCCCGCTGGGAAAAGGCCCGGCGGGCAAATGTTTGCTGGAATTCGGCCCGCTTGCGCCTACACACGACCGAACATGTATGCTGAAACTGGCCCGCGGACCAGTTTCAGCATACATGTTTGGTCGTGTGTACGGGGCCTTAAAGGACTAATGAAATTTTTTTAAAACTACTGATGTAATGTTATATTTATGGGTGGAACTCCACTTTAACAAGGGTTATGAGTTGAAAATTTTGAACAATAAAGAAAAAGCATTTTTAGTACCAAAATTTCCCCGCATACCTACAATTTATTACTTGCCAAAGATCCATAAGCACCCTACTGTCCCCCCCAGTCGGCCAATCGTGAGCGGGATCGATTCCGTCACGTCACGTATTGGCCCATATATCGACCACTATTTACAACCACTGGTGCAAAAAACTCCATCTTACCTTAAGGACACAGGCGACATTATACGCCTATTAGAAAATACAGTTATAGAGGGAGATTACTTATTAGCCACCGCAGACGTGGCTTCCCTCTACACATGTATCCCCCACCATCTGGGTATTGCTGCTGTCCAACATTTTCTAAATTGTGAACCTACTCTTGCCTCATTTCAATGTGAGTATATTTTAGAGTTATTGGAGTTTGCAACCAAACGCAATTATTTTTGGTTTAACCAGCGGTATTACCTCCAACAACGAGGAGTAGCCATGGGTGCCAAGTTCGCACCGAGTTTGGCGAACTTGTTTATGGTCAAGTGGGAGGAGGATGTCGTCTACGCGCAGGACACTCCATCCCTGGTCCTATGGGTGCGTTACATAGACGACATCCTCCTCCTGTGGAAAGGCAGCCCAGAGTCATTGGAATTATTTTTCAAAACCCTCAACCAGAATGATAGAGGCATCTCACTATCTTTTGAATTTAGTTCCAGCAAAATACACTTTTTAGATCTGGAAATCTGACTTGTTGATCGCAAGTTCAGCTTTCAGACTTACTTCAAACCAACTGATAGGAATGGTTTCATTCCTATCGTCAGTTGCCATCACAGTTCATGGCTTCGGTCGGTTCCTCGTAGCCAGTTCCTGAGACTTCGCAGAAATTGCAAAGATTCTGAGTCTTATTTACGGCAAGCTATCATGCTGAAACAGAGGTTTGTCGATAAGGGCTATTCATGTGACGGCCTCGACCTGGAAATGCAAAGAGTTCTTTCATTAGATAGATCATCTCTGGTTTTGGCTAAGTCCAAACGTTTACCGGATGAAAGTTTCAAATTTGCCATGATCACATCATACTCTACCCAACATAGACAGGTGAAGAATATTATCGATAGACATTGGGACATCCTCAGGAATGATAATATTCTTAGACCCTTACTACCTGAGCAAGCTAAATTGGTCTTCAGAGGTGCACCTTCCTTACAGAGCCGCATCGCACCCAACATCATCAACCCTCCATCAAAAAGCTCCTTCTTCAAAGACTTCATAGTTTTTTTTCCGTGCAGGAAATGTAAGGTGTGCCTACGCAATTCTCTGAAGGGACGCAAGATTGCACACTTTTCATCTACTGTGACTAACAAACAGTATGAGATTAAACATTTCAGCACTTGCGAAACAAATTACATTGTATATCTCATTACCTGTACATGTGGTAAGCAGTATGTCGGCCGCACAATCGGTGAACACATTTCTTTTATCAAAGGTGGTGATACGAACCATACAGTTCCTCGCTACTTTAGACAATGTCACGGCAGAAATCCCCTAGGCACACAATTTACCATTGTTGATCGTTACATACCCCCTTGGAGAGGAGGGGCTAAGACAAGAGGTGTTTCCCAATTAGAAACATTTTGGATTTATGAACTCCAATATTATCATCCTTTCGGTTTGAATGTTGAATGGGACATCAACTCATTCATCAATAA
This sequence comes from Rana temporaria, assembly GCF_905171775.1. Lineage (NCBI taxonomy): Eukaryota > Metazoa > Chordata > Amphibia > Anura > Ranidae > Rana > Rana temporaria. The sequence goes on along the minus strand of NC_053489.1, from coordinate 403,703,682 downwards.
GGCATGAAGTGTATCTATTTGGTGCATATTACGTAGGAACTTTTGTAGACAAATATTTTTTTAATATTTTTTCATTTTATATATATATTTTTTTTTTATTTTAATTTTCAACTCATTTATTGAGAATACATAATTTTCAATCTAATTTTGTATATTCATATATATATATGTCTATGGATGGCATGTCTGTCCAATTTAATATTTAATGTATGTTTTGTGTACGAGTCCAACTCACCATCTGGACGACTCACTCAGCAACACTCATTTTTTAAAGATTTTATGAATTTTATCTTGCAGAGTTACATTCGAGATTCAATTCTTTCTGGTCATTTCATTATAGACCCAGTAACATATATTATTCTCGATTTAATTTATTTACAAGTTTTTTAAACCTCCCATCTATAGTAACTAGGTCATAGGCACTTATTCTTAAGGTCTGACTTTGTTAAACTATATATTTTAAAGTTTCGACTTTCAGTCCACTACACACACTAACTCCACTTGCATCATCCCTCTGGAGTTTCAGTGGTTTACATCCACACAGTCTGTATTGCCTGTTACGGTTTATTAAGTTGTTCTTTACTGTTGCGGATCCCGATTTGTTTATTTGGCCCCCGTGGAACACAGAGAGGTCTGGACCGCACAGCTGTTACACTTTAGACCGCCCCCACTTCCTTTGACACTCACATCACTCTATAGTCACATGTGCCTATCGGCTTGCCGTACTTCCCTGCACAGACTCCCTATCAGAGCCCAGTTTCAAAACGAGGCGTGGAGCGCACGCTCCGTCGCCATCTTGCTACATCCCAGGAGCGTGTGAACCAAGCGCTTCCTCGCTTCAGGCTACTAGTTATTTATGTTTTTTTGGATTTCTGTCTGTAAACCGGACGTGGGGCACATATACATATGTCATTCGGAGTGCACGCCAGGACGCCATTAGGCCCATATGCGGAAGTGACAAAGCTGGCTGCCTCCTCCCAGATGGTGAGTTGCATTTTGGGGGACTAGTATAAATATTTTTGCTGGCCACAAGAGAGGGATACCCCTTTGAAAACGTGTGTTGACAGGAAATGCATCAGGGATGACCTCATTGTTGCCATTGTTTTTACTGATATGCGCTGTATTCTCATCCAATATGTAAGTGCAATTTTTTATTAAATGTTGACTAATTTTTACGGTGTTACACTATGGCGTCCCCCCTTCTCTTTTTTACATCTATGTGGGATTTTTAATATGGATGTTTATCTCCTGCACTTCCTGAGTGAGAGATCTTCCAGCCTGGTTCCAGGTTCCAGGTTCCAGGAATTTTGCTTCACAGCCATCTACCCAAACTCCCATCCTGAAGAGACTCCACACCAAGTATCCAAGCACTTATCAAGCCTGATTGACTCTGGAAATTTAATTTTCACGGAGTCCACACATTCTGGTAAGCCTGCATCTATACCGGTGGTGAGACTTCTTTCTACATTTGGAACTCTAATTCCATTCACACTTATTTCATCACTGAAAGTTATTGTTTCAATTCACTCAAATTCCAGTCGTCTGTTTTTGGACTTTGTGATATTCACTCATCACTTGACACTATTTGGACTCTATATGTTTATTGCTTGATGTGGTTTCTTTCCCTTTCCATGTGCATTTTTTATACATTTTTGTTTATGCAAATTTTTGACTTTACTGTCACATTTGATTGTATCAGAGCGCTGCACTATTTTGTCCATATTCTGTTTGTTTGCTTCTCACTTTTCAGTTGCCGTGTTCAGCAGCTTGATACATACATGTTTTAGCAGCGCAGTAATTCACACCACACCAATCAGCCATAACCAGCCTTCAAAACAGATGAACAGATGTTCAGTGTCTATCTGGCCTTCCACAGTACATCTGCATTGATTAACTTCTTGCGCCAGTGGGACTTAGGACAGTTTGATACCACAGAGATGAGGCCTACCAATATGTAACAGCACAATGGCTACCAGGTTAGCACTTCTGCCTAGCAGCACTGAGGTTGTTGGTTTCAAATCCCAATCCTGCTCCTGGCTAGAGGTTTCTATGTTCTTTCTCTGTTTGCACCAAATCTAGAACTTGGGTGTTTTGGCCCATATATGGATTCATAAGTCTGGTGTGATCCTGCACAATGTTGTATGCTTATGATGAATGACAAATGCGCTTTGTCACCAATTTGTGTGAAGCAGCCCTCACAAAGTTGTAATTTCCTGTTTTGGACCCTCCACATGCCCAACAATGTACAAGTTTGATTTGTAATTTTGAGGTTTATCCAGAACATATATCTATGCTGAAGCAATTTTTCATTTGTAAAGAGTAAGTATTCCTAATGAACAGGTGTGAGCACTTGAGGCCTACATGAAGAGACAGAATCAATTACACTGGTTGGTGTGTCTTTTATTGGGTGGGTGTGCGAGCAATCCTAGCTGGGTTGATTAAAGGCCAACTTTTTTTATTAAGTGTTTGGCCTAAGAACAGGCCTAAATCTTTCTTTGCAGTGTGTATATTGGGTTACAAATATTTTTTTTTTGGGGGGGGGGGGGTGTAAATAATTCCTGACCCACACCCCACTAAGGCTGTTGTTTAGTGATTGCTTCTAAATCTCACGTGTTAGACTTACTGCTATGTAATGGTTTAGATCAGTGGTTCTCAACCTTTTAGTGCCGTGACCCCTTGATAAAATTTCCCAAGTTGTGGGGACCCCTAACAGTAAAATTATTTTAAATTTAATTTGCACCCCCAACCCATGGAAATTTAGCGGTCCTGAGCCCCTCCACTCGTACAGTATTAAAATCTCATATGGTACATGTTAGGATGTACCACTTTCTTTGTTCTCCATTCTCCCTTTTATCTCTTGCTATCCAAATTTCTTGTCTTTCCCCCATCTCTCTCTAGTAGGGTTGAGCGAACCCGAACTGTAAAGTTCGGGTTCGGTACGGATTTTGGGTTTTTTCCGAACCCGGACCCGAACCCAAATAGTTGGAAAAAGTCCGGGTTCGGAGTTCGGGTATGTTTTGGCGCGCTGCACGGCAGCCAATCGCCATTCGTGTTACTACTGTGACTGGGAACTGATCACAGCCATGCCTACTTATGGCATGGCTGTGATTGGCCAGTGCAGCATGTGACCCATCATGTGACGTGCCTCTATATTAGATAGAGGCACACAGCACAGATCGTCACTCTGCTTCACTCTAGATAGGGAAAGGCTGCTGGAATCTGCTGCTTAGGGAAAGTCTTAGGTGTATCTGGCTCGTTTTCACTGCATTTCACTTATGTGAGGGAAAGGTTGCTGAATCTGCTCAGGGAAAGTGTTATGCCGCGTACAGACGAGCATACATGTACGATGAATCCGGTCCGCCGGACCGTTTTCACCGTACATGTATGCCCGGGGATTTCTGTATGGTGGCTGTACTCACCATCATACAGAAATCCGCGCGTAAACAATACGCGGGGCGTGTCCGCGCCGTCGCGGCGACGATGACGCGGCGACGTGGGCGGCCCTGCCAGTTAAATGCTTCCACGCATGCGTCTAAGTCATTCGACGCATGCGAGGGATGGCGGGCGCTCGGACATGTACGGTAGGTCTGTACAGACGACCGAACATGTCCAAGGGGACAGGATTCCAGCGGGCTGTTTTAAAACAAGTCCGGAAATATTTGTCCGCTGGGAAAAGGCCCGGCGGGCAAAGGTTTGCTGGAATCCTGCCCGCTTGGGCCTACACACGACCGAACATGTCTGCTGAAACTGGTCCGCGGACCAGTTTCAGAAGACATGTTCGGTCGTCTGTACGGGGCCCTAGGTCTATGCTGTTATACTGCTCCAGAAATATCAAGAAGCACACTTTATTTCTTTGATATCTGCATCATCTTATGGAATCTGGCTCGTTGTCACTGCTTCACTTATGTGAGGGAAAGGTTACTGAATCATAGGGGCAGTTTTAGGTGTATGTTGCTCCAGAAATATCAACAAGCACTCTATTCCTGTGACATCTGCTGTGCTTCATATAGTATAGGAATTTTGTTAAACTATAGGGGCAGTTTGCAATCTATAGGTGACTCTGAATATTTCAACAGCAGTACACCTGCCACACCACCTGTGCACCTGTGATATACTGTGTTTCTGTCAAGTACATAGTCAGGGAGAGTTTGCTGAAATATTTTTTCTATGGTGGCAGTCAGCACTCTATAGGTGACTGAGTATTTCAACAGCACTACACCTGCCACACCACCTGTGCACCTGTGATATACTGTGTTTCTGTCAAGTACATAGTCAGGGAGAGTTTCCTGAAATATTTTTCCTATGGGGGCAGTCAGCAATCTATAGGTGACTCTGTATATTTCAACAGCACTGCACCTGTCCCCTGTGATATACTGTCTGTGCAGTACATTGTTTAGGGCTGGGTTCCTGCTTCTTGCTATAGGTGGAGAAATATATAGGTGAATCTCTGCCCATTTCACCAGCTTACACTTTTTTGTATTTAAATTTTTTCAAAATTAGGGCAAGACCCTAAATTTGAGAAATATATAGGTGAATCTCTGCCCATTTCACCAGCATTCCACCTTTCCCCTGTGATATACTGTCTGTGCAGTACATTGTTTAGTGCTGGCTTCCTGCTTATTGCTATAGCTAGAGAAATATATAGGTGAATCTCTTCCTATTTCACCAGCTTACACTTTTTTGTATTTAACATTTTTCAAAATTAGGGCAAGACCCTACATTTGAGAAATATATAGGTGAATCTCTGCCCATTTCACCAGCACTCCACCTTTCCCCTGTGATATACCGTCTGTGCAGTACATTGTTTAGTGCTGGCTTCCTGCTTATTGCTATAGCTAGAGAAATATATAGGTGAATCTCTGCCTATTTCACCAGCTTACACTTTTTTGTATTTAAAATTTCTCAAAATTAGGGCAAGACCCTATATTTGAGAAATATGAGGAAAACGTCAAATAAGGGACGTGGCCAAGGTCGTGGTGCTGCTGGTGGAGCTCCTGTTACAGGGAGAGGACGTGGTCGATCTGTGCCAGCTACAAGCACAAGTGAAACACCTTTCTCAGGTGCGAGTAGCCGACAGAGCCTGCAGCGGTATTTGGTCGGGCCTAATCTAGCTCTACGAATGTTGAGGCCAGGAGCAGAACAGGCGGTAGTAGATTGGGTTGCTGACAGTGCCTCCAGTTCCTTCACATTGTTTTCCAACCAGTCTTGTGCTGAAAGCTCAGAGTTGGCGCCTGCAGCCGATGTCCACCATCAGTCTTTCACCTCACCCCCTTGCAAATCAGCCAAGCAGTCTGAGCCCCAAAGCATGCAGCAGTCTATTCTTCTTTTTGATGAGTCTGTTAGCATGTGTTCCCAGAGCCATCCACCTAGCCCAGCCCCAGAAGGGGAAGAGATTGAGTGCACCGATGCCCAACCACTTATATTTCAGGATGAGTTCATGGGGGGACCATCACAGCACGTCTTGCATGATGATGATGAAACACAGTTGCCAACTGCTGGTGCTTTTGCAATTGTGCAGACCGACAAGGAGGGCAGTGGCGAAGACTGGGTGGAAGATGATGTGGAGGACGATGAGGTCCTCGACCCGACATGGAATCAACCTCATGCAGGTGACCCATGTAGTTCGGAGGAAGAGGCGGTGGTCGCACAGAGTACCAGCACCAGCCTCAAGCCGGGCCTGGTGGTGTGCGATAACGGGCGAAATCTCGTAGCAGCTCTGGGCCTAGCCGGTTTGACGCACATTCCTTGCCTGGCACATGTGCTGAATTTGGTGGTGCAGAGTTTCCTGAGAACTTACCCCAATATGCCACAGCTGCTGCAGAAAGTGCGGGCCGTCTGTGCGCACTTTCGGCATTCTCACCCTGCTGCTTCTCGCCTGGCAGCGCTGCAGCGTAACTTCGGCCTTCCCGCTCACCGCCTCATATGTGATGTGCCCACAAGGTGGAACTCCACCTTGCACATGCTGGCCAGACTGTGCGAGCAGCAGCAGGCGATAGTGGAGTTACAGTTGCAGCACGCATGCGTGAGTCGCTCTGCGGAACAGAACCACTTTACCACCAATAACTGGGCCTCCATGCGAGACCTGTGTGCCTTGTTGCGCTGTTTTGAGTACTCCACCAACATGGCCAGTGCCAATGACGCCGCTCTCAGCGTGACTATCCCACTTCTATGCCTCCTTGAAAAAACGCTACGGGCGATGATGGAAGAGGATGTGGCACAGGAGGAAGAGGAGGAGGAGGAGGAATCGGGATCATTTGCAAGGCTTTCAGGGCAGTCATTCACAAGTGGCTCCGAGGGTGGGTTCGTGCACCAACAAAGGCCAGGTACACAATTGTCTAGCAAGGGCACAGTTCTGGAGGATGACGCGGTGGAGGATGAGGAGGAGGAAGACATGGAGGAGGAGGAGGAACCATGTTCACAGCAGGATGGCATCCAGACCAGCTCATGGCCATTACTGGTGCGTGGCTGGGGGGATACAGAGGACACAGATGATATACCTCCCACAGAGGACAGCTTTTCGTTGCCTCTGGGCAGCCTGGCACACATGAGCAATTACATGCTGCAGTGTCTCCGCAACGACCAGTGTGTTTCGCACATTATGACAGGTGCTGATTACTGGGTGGCCACGCTGCTGGATCCCCGTTACAAGGACAATGTACCGTCCTTAATCCCCTCACTGGAGCGTGAACGCAAGATGCGCGAGTACAAGCGCACGCTGTTAGACGCGCTGCTGGTGCAATTCCCACCTGGCAGCGGGGCCACAGTGGAAGCAGAAGGCGAAGGCAGAGGAGGAGGAAGAGGTCGCCAACGCAGCAGGGGCAACACCAGCACCTCAGAAGGCAGGGTTAGCATGGCCGAAATGTGGAAAAGCTTTGTCAGCACGCCACAACAAACAGCACCACCAGCTGATATGGAACGTTTTAGCAGGAGGCAGCATTTCAGAAACATGGTGGAGCAGTATGAGAGCACACCCCTACACGTACTGAATGACGGCTATGCCCCCTTAAACTTCTGGGTCTCCAAATTGGGCACATGGCCTGAGCTTGCCCTTTACGCCTTGGAGGTGCTGGCCTGCCCTGCGGCCAGTGTATTGTCTGAACGTGTATTTAGCACAGCAGGGGGCGTTATCACAGACAAGCGCAGCCGCCTGTCCAGATCCAATGTGGACAAGCTCACGTTCATAAAAATTAACCAGGCATGGATCCCAGAGGAGTTGTCCGTACCTTGTGCAGAATAGACACCGGGCCGGCCTTACCCAGCCATTGTTTTTTTCTGAGCTTTCTAGGGTTGCCATCTCATCCCTTTCAAAGCAAAAACATATTAATTACACAGGTTCTCTGGCTGATTAAGGTGCTGCTAATTAAACTCACTTGGTGCCTTATCGACATCAAATTAGCCCCAGAACCTGTGTAACTCTGTGTTCAGGTTTAAAGAGATGAGGTAGCAACCCTAGATCTGTCTCACTATTTTGGGGTTTACCCTGATTTAAAAAATAAATCAATTAAAAACCAAAACCTGCTGTGTTGGCTACCTCCTCCTCCTCCTCCTCCTCCACCGCCGCTTCCACCTTCAGTCACATTCTTAGGCGTGCGCACTGCAACTGCTTTCTTTTAGGCCCGGTACACACGAGCAAACATGTACGATGAAACCCGTCTGTCGGACCGTTTTCACCGTACATGCCTGCCAGAGGGCTTCTGTACGATGGTTGTACTAACCATCGTACAGAAGTCCGCGCATAAACAATACGCGGGGCGTGTCCACGTCGTCGCCGCGACAATGACGCGGCGATGACACGGCGACATTTGCCTGCCATTTAAAGGCTTCCACGCATGCGTCAAAGTCATTCGACGCATGCGAGGGACGGCGGGCGCTCGGACATGTACGGTAGGTCTGTACTGACGACCGTACATGTCCGAGCGGGCAGGATTCCAGCGGACGGTTTTAAAACACGTCCAGGAATATTTGTCTGCTGGGAAAAGGCCCGGCGGGCAAATGTTTGCTGGAATTCGGCCCGCTCGCGCCTACACACGACCGAACATGTATGCTGAAACTGGCCCACGGACCAGTTTCAGCATACATGTTTGGTCGTGTGTACGGGGCCTAAGTCCCACCAGAGGTTCTCAGTCGGATTTAAGTCTGGTGACTGCGATGGCCACTCCAAAATGTTCCAGCCTTTAATCTGCAACCATGCTCTAGTGGAGTTGGAGGTATGCTTGGGATCATTGTCCTGTTGAAAGGTCCAACGTCTCCCAAGCCTCAGGTTTGTGACGGACTGCATCACATTGTCATCCAATATCTCCTGGTACTGAAGAGAATTCATGGTACCTTGCACACGCTGAAGCTTCCCTGTACCTGCAGAAGCAAAACAGCCCCAAAGCATGATTGACCCCCCCCGCCATGCTTCACAGTATGCAAGGTGTTCTTTTCATCATAGGCCTTGTTCTTCCTCCTCCAAACATAGCGTTGATCCATGGGCCCAAACAGTTGTAATTTTGTTTCATGAGTCCACAGAACAAAATCCCAAAACGTGTGTGGTTTGCCCACATGACTTTCGGCATACTGCAGTCGACTCTTATTCTTTGGAGACAGCAAGAGGGTGCGCCTGGGAGTTCTGGCATGGAGGCCTTCATTATGCAGTGTGCGCCGTATTGTCTGAGCAGAAACTTCAGTACCCACATCTGACAAATATTTTCTCAGTTCCTCAGCAGTCACACGGGGACTTTTCTCCACTCTACGCTTCAGGTAGCGCACAGCAGTCGAAGTCAGCAGCTTCTTTCTGCCACGACCAGGTAGCGTTTCAACAGTGCCCATTGCCTTGAATTTTGCATTTACTACTGTATTACAAAACCAATTGATGTCATATTAGTTGCATATGGTTCTTTATGAAGTCCTTGTAGGATTTCATTCTGAATACAATTACAAATGTACACTAAATTCCCTAAAACCCTTTACAGCATTGGGGGGTTCAATAATTTTGAACAAAACTGTATGGACCTCATCCTCAAAGGTCAAAAATCATTATATTTTTTATTTAAATTTTTTTTATGTTATTTTAAGTTATTTCCCTATCCACATTTATTTCCAGAGTACTTGCCATGCTCTTCCCGACATTTTGCTGCCATTTGCAGCCCTCCAGCCCTTTCCCTTTGTTTTTTAGAGACATTTTTGTAGTCAAAAGTCCGGGTCCCCATTGACTTCAATGGGGTTCGGGTTCGGGTCAAAACTCCGGGTTCGGGTTCGGTCCCGAACCCGAACTTTTTTTTCAAAGTCCGGGTTCGGGTCCGAACCCGAACATCCAGGTGTTCGCTCAACTCTACTCTCTAGCCATCTTTTTTTTCTGTTATTCTTTCTCTCCCTTTTTCTTTCTTCCTCCCCTCTTTTCCTCTCCCATGTATTCTCTATGTTTATTCCTTTTCTTACTCCTTGGTGGGGGGGATGAGTGGCAATGCTTGGGGGTTGTTCTGATCACCCTTAGGTGCTCTTGATCATGGTCATCTGCTGATCCGAGAACTGTAGTGGGGACTTTTAATGGCAACTAGAATCACAGGTAGTGTTACCCACTGTCTCCGACTTTGTGGTTTCTCGTAGCAGTGACAGACGCAAAAAGGCTGGGAGAGGGGTACAGGCTTCAAGAACAACCCAGGATTTGGTGACCCCTGGCAAATCATCATTTGACCCCCAAGGGGGTCCCGACCCCCAGGTTGAGAACCACTGGTTTAGATGAAAAGGAAGGTTTCTGCTAATTCATTCCTGTTGTTTGTGTCAATGTAGTCTGTGTGCTGCTTTTTTTGGCTTTTGTGTTAATCTTGTCTGTTTTTGCTTATGATAATCCTGCCATTTAACTGTTTAGGGGTTTGGGGCAAGGACTTCTGATCACCACAAAGGTTTGTCATGGTTGTTATTAGCTTGATTAGTATCCCTGCTTTTCTAATGTGATTTGTTTAATGTGTCTAATTTTTAGTGTCCTACCCTTGTAGATTGTAAGCTCCTTTGAGCAGGGCCCTTCTAACTATATTGTCAAATGTGGAGCATAATTCCCATGCCTTTTATATATGTGTTTTGGCCCAAGTACATTAATGTAACAAATGTTTATACTAATGTTGAAATAAAAAGTTGATTGTTTTTTGCTTTATGTTTGACTTTTGCAGACTCAAAATACATATTTTATAAGTGCAAACTATTCAAACCCCTTCAAATCTGTATTAAATCTAGTTGCATACAAAAGTGCCTGTCCTTTACTAGAAAGTGTAATGGGGGAAGAACCCCCCCCCCAAAAAAAACCTGCTCTACAGTTGAATTTCAGGGCTCTACAATTTTTTTTATGGACTAGGTAAGCCATGAAATATGTCAACTAAATGTGCATTCTCTCTGAGTACCAAATTAAGAAAAAAAACACAAAAACAATAGTTTAAACACAATTTGGCATGGGGTTCCCTCCAAAATCAATACCAGGTCCTTTGGGTCTGGTATGAATTTTAAGGGGAGCTCAGTGCCAATTTTTTCTAAAAATTTGGCGTGGGGTCCCCCCAAAATCCATACCAGGCCCTTCGGGTCTGGCATGGATTTTAAGGGGAATTCCACACCAAAATTTTAAAAAATATTGTCATGGGGTCCCCCGCAAGATCCATACCAGACCCTTTTTCGAGCATGCAACCTGGAGGTCAGGATAGGGGGGACGAGCAAACGCCCCTCCTGAAATGTACCAGGCCACTTGCCCTCAACATGCGGGGGTGCTTGTTGAGGACAAGTACCTCTTCCCGACAACCCTGGCTGGTGCTTGTCGGGGTCTGTGGGCGGGGACTTATCGGAATCTGGAAAGCCCCCTTTAACAAGGGTGCCCCGAAATCTGGCCCCCAAAGCACCCTCCCCATGTTGAGGGCATGTGGCCTGGTATGGTTCAGGAGGGGGTGCTCGCTCGTCCCCCCCTTTCCTGATCTTCAGGCTGCATGTTCTGACAAAGGTCTGGTATGGATTTTGGGGGGGACCCCACGCCAATAATTTTTTCAATTTTAGCATTCCCCCCAAAATCCATACCAGACCCAAAGGGCCTTGTATGTACTAGGGGGGGGGACCCCACGCCATTTTTTTCATATTTTTTTTCCATCTCTATTGCTGGGACCCGGCAATACATTACAGCCGTGAGCAAGTTTAAATTACATGTTTTCCTTTAGAAATGTTATTATTGCTGCTGCATGTTCTACACATTGCACATATGTGCCACTTTACAGGCAGACTAAAGTCTTGTACACACGATCAGTCCATCCGATGAGAACGGTCCTTCGGACCGTTATCATCGGTTAACCGATGAAGCTGACTGATGGTCTGATGTGCCTACACACCATAGGTTAAATAACCGATCGGGTCAGAACGCGGTGACGTAAAACACAACGACGTGCTGAAAAAAACAAAGTTCAATGCTTCCAAGCATGCGTCGACTTGATTCTGAGCATGCATGGATTTTTAACCGATGCTTTTGCATACTAACCGTCGGTTTTGACCTATCGGTTAGGCGTCCATCGGTTCAATTTTAAAGCAAGTTCTACATTTTTTGACCGAAGGATAACTGACCGATGGGGCGCACACCCGGTCGGTTTGGTCCGATGAAAAGGTCCTTCAGTCCGTTTTCATCGGTTTTGACCGACCGTGTGTACGCGGCCTAAGGGGACCCCCAGGCATTATATTTAAATGAATATTTCATTTTTATTGTTTCACTTTAAGCGTTTTTTTCATTTTTTTTTCATCTATATTGCTGGGAGCCGGCAATACATTACAGGCGTGAGCAAGTTTAAATGACATGTTTCCTTTAGAAATGTCATTATTGCTGCGGCATGTTCTACACTTTGCACATATGTGCCACTTTACAGTCAGACTAAGGGGACCCCCAGGCATTATATTTAAATGAATATTTCATTTTAATTGTTTCACTTTAAGCACCATTAAAATCACTGCTCCTTAAAAAAATATTGTTATTTTTTTTTTGCATTGATACATGTCCCCTAGGGCAGTACCCAGGTCCCCATACAATTTTTATGGCCAATAATTTGCATTCAAGTCTTCAATGAGGACTTTGGATTTTGAAGGTTTGAGCCCCAATGACTTCAACAATAAACACATATTCCGATGTAACAGGCATGTTCGCCGACAATAGCGTGCTTCCATTTGCATGTCCGCCCAGTTGAAGTCCTAATTGACATTAATTGGGCGCTGTTAAATTTAGAGCACCCATATTTGCCGGTAATCTTAGTAAGTCAGCCCCATACTGTATTGCATAAGATATTCCTACTAGTAAATCGCAATTGTTGTACAATAAAAGCAACTAACGCAGAAGAAATTGCAGGTATTTATACTGGTGCAGCTCAAATTATATAAATAATAGGATAGTGGATCTGATAATATTGCTTTTTCACAAAAAAATATTGAGACAGTTAAGAATAAAGTTATTTTAAGATCAACTTAATATATACTGGTAACTTATTAGATCCACATGCCAGCGATGACTGGGACCATTTGGTGCAATGATACCAAGTCTATGTATCCCAAACACTTCACTTTCCAAATTGTAATGTGTAGGTCACCATCTCTGTCAGATAAACTGATTCTTTCTTTTCCAAAGAATACAAAGTTGAGCCCTGTACACACGGGCAAGAATCTCGTCAGGAAAAAAAAGTTGTTTTTCCCAACGAGATTCTTGGCAAGAATCTCTTGCCGCCCGAGTGTACAGACTCTCCTTTCAAAAGAACCACGGTTCTCGTGAAAGGCAAGAATGCTGTGACGTCATTGCGTATGATGAGCATGCGCTCGTCACATTCGATGCCGTCGCCACCTTCTTGCTGCACCCTACCTATGCCTAGGCAGCTACCGTGCATGTGTCAAAGTCATTTCAAGCATGCGCGGGTTTCCACAGTGACAGGTAAGTATACACACTCTCGGGTTTCTCGGCAGCAAAACTGCAGAGAATCTCACGACGAGAAAAATACACGTTCTCTATTTTTCTTGTTTAGATTCTGGGCAGTTTTCTTGTCGAGAAACCTGAAAGCCTCGTACACACGCTTGGTATACTCGGCAAGAAAGCTCTGCCAGCAGTTTTCTTGCTGGTTCTTGCCGAGTAAACCGAGCGTGTGTACGAGGCTTAAAGCGGATGTGCCACTAAAAAAATATATTAAAAGCCAGCAGCTACAAATACTGCAGCTGCTGACTTTTAATATTAGGACACTTACCTGTCCTGGAGTCCAGCGGCGTCCGCAGCAGATAACGAGCGATCGCTCGTCACCCTGCTGCTCCCCTCCATCCATGTTGAGGGATCCAGGAAGTGAAGCGCTGCGGCTTCACTGCCCGGTTCCCTACGGCGCATGCGCGAGTCACGCTGCACCCGCCGATTGGCTCCCGCTGTGTGCTGGGAGCCGAGTGTTCCCAGCATACAACGGGGGACGGACGGGATGCCATGAAAAAACCCGTCTTTTGCCCGTATCGTGTGGCCGGAAGTGGGTGCAAATACCTGTCTGTAGACAGGTATCTGCACCCCCCTCCCCCCTGAAAGGTGTCAAATGTGACACCGGAGGGGGGGAGGGTGCCGATCAGCGCGACTTCACTTTAGGGTGGAGATCCGCTTTAAGACATATCTCCCTTGTGTACCTCCAAAAAGTACTTGCATACATTAGACAGTTGATATGTGTCAGGGTTAATGCCATCACAATAATTTTTCACAACTCCTACGTCAACATAGTACAGCCCAAATATACTGCAGGGAACTTTGGTTGCACTCTATTACATACACACAAATCTTTTGTATAGTGTTATCTAGATCTTAAAATGATTATACTGTAAATCACATTTATTCTGCAGGACCGAAACTGAATCTTTCTAAATGCTGCTTTAGACAAACTTAGCTGTCTTTTTTGGGCCACATTATGTCACAAGAGGTACTAGTGCCTTAACCTGAGTGTGGGAAAGCTGTAATACAAGCAACTGCTCCAGCTGACTTTCGGTCCTTATTTATTTTCTTAGGTTTTATTTAATGGTTTTCCCTAATTCTTCACACCTGTGCCTTAGTGGAGCATAAAGTCCAAGAGAAATGCTTAATTCCTATATCCCAATCAGACAGACTGTAGGGCTCCAGAGCCCGACTCCAGGTTCCGCCAGCTCGCTTCCAATAGGATATTAGTAATGGATACTCCACATTACGGAAAGTTCCAGTGTAAAAAAAAGTCATAAATATTACTGATACATATGGCTAAAAACACAATCCTGCAGAAAAAGCTGACATATACCTGTCAAGCAGGTAGCTATGACTTAGGCCATTTTGGACTGAAACATGTCAGCTTTTCCTGCAACCTTATGTATCAATGAAATGTATGACTTTTTTTAAACTGGAAGTTTCCGTGATGTGGATCTTAGAATAAAGCTCTCCAGCGGCGCGCTGTCATCGCTGAGAGGGCTTCCATCTTCCCACTGGTTTTTCTTCTGCGTTAGTATGAGTGGCCAGAGGTGTGAAGCCGCACAGTATGCTGGACCTTCAGACGCATGCGCCGGTGACATCCAGGGTTAATATCTCCTAAGTGGCGCACGTTTTGTAAGTAAAAATCACATTTACCTACTATTGTTACAACAGATGTTTCAGACCGGATTCACACTGGTCTGTGCGCATTCCTTTTGAGTTTTGGTGCATCTAAACAAATGTGAGTAGGCCCTCAGATTTTAGTCTTGGCTCAGTCTTTACACATTGTTATGTAGTCCAGGCAGAGAAAACAGCTGTGTTTGTGTCCATAACCCTTACAGATGCAAAATTAAAGTATTCTACTGCAGAAAAAGAAGACCTAGCATGTGTTTCGGGAAACAGAAAAGTAAAGAACATATTTGTGGGGTCAGCAGATTACCTCGTTTACCAACCATATTTCTTTTAATACACTGCTTACCACAAAGGGAGAAGGGTGAGCAGGAATGAGAATAGCCTGGACTTGCTATTGATATTGTTTGTAATTTCACAGAGGCAATATAAAAAAGGTATACCGCGCTAGATCATAAAACTATACGAACAGCTGCGACAGAACCATGACATATAATCATAGTAAACAGAAAATGTAAATACAAAAAGAGACGCTTATTCAAAATGAACCACGAAAAAAAAATGTGTCTAAGTGGTATTCCAGTGATTGTAAGTGGATATTGAAAAAGTAATATGGATAAATAAGAAAAAATAAATTTGAGTAGTAGAAATACTGGTAATAATAATAAAAGTATTACGTTTATAAATGTCTCTAGTAGAGTAGAGGTGCAGTCTTGAATACACAAAAAAAGTTCACAAATACACAAAAAAAAAAACAAGTGTAGAAAAAGGGTTCCAGCAAAATGGAATATTCCAAAGCTTCTCCACTGCCACCAAGGGAATAGAAATTAACTGTGTAATGATCACTCTGTAAGTAGAAACTCTTACCAGAAGATGTGGATCTCCTATGATAGCAAGGTTGTGAGCGCTTGCAGATATAGCCCTCTGCGGGGTCAGAGGGTTAGCTTCACTCCAAAGCTCAAAAGCAGTCACGGAGAGGCATCAGCTATAATCCAGCTAGTACCCAACTCTCATCCAGAAATCTTGATGGATCAGATGTCACGGAGCGTATGAAAAATAGGAGGCTCCAATAGTGAGTTATCTTTTAAAAGGTTTCTTTATTGTTAAAACCAAAATTCAATAATCACACAGAATAAAACTTTGTGTGGATAAAAGAATGTTTGCCGGCAAAAGAAAATACAAATCACACGCACTTCCCGGGTCACGTGGGGCGTGATGGCGTTAGCTCGTAGCTCCACCTGACATGTTTTGTCATACGTGACATCTTCCTGTCCACCAGACTGTTGATTAACTATAACGTTAATGGATTATTCCAGCAAATGGCCAGAAATGGCATTTTTCTCAAAAATATTATCTGCTACTGTAATTACATTTCTGTCCAAGATTTTCAGCAGGGAAGGTAACCCAAAAGAACTGGTGCCTGACAATGAGTCACAATTTGTTTCATCTGAGTTTCATGGGCCCACGGGCTGTATGTCTTAACACTTTAATAATACATAAAAAATATACAGCAAACATTTTCTTGGAATAAAGAATGTCTGTGGCACCTTTATTGATTTTATTTTACACAATTAAACACCAGAACTTACATTTAATCAAACATTTACAAAACATTAATACCAAAACTGCTCAGTCATATGACTCTAGCATAATTTAAATTGAGTAAACAAAGTCCACCCAAGGGTGACCAACCACACAAGGTGCCAATGAAAGGGTGGTAAGCTGAAAGTCCAGTGACCAGCCAACAGCATAGCATCCAGCAGAACCTTTGTCTTATATACCAGTCCAATGCAGGACTTTCCAGAACATCACTTGCTATCAATCAACCACTTTGATTCTACCTGTACAGGTAAGCTCAAAACACCAAAAATGATGCATTATACCTAAGGTACCAACATTTTGAATTTAAATTGGCAGCAGCCACAGGCCAATGCAGACCGTCCCAAATGAATTGTGCCCTTTTTGGCCATGGGACTACAGACTGCATGTCTTAACACTTTAAATAAATAAATAAATAAGACACAGAAAATATTTTTTTGGAAGAAATATATTGGTATTATTTTAAACAATTAAACACCAGAACTTGAATTTAATCTAATGTTTAAAATACATTAATACTCCAGCATAATTTAAACTAAATAAACAAAGTCCCCCACAGACCAAACCTCTTGAAAACAGTAGCAGGCCCTATCCAACAGCATCGGCCATTTCTATACAGGACTTTAAGCCTAAATTAAATAAATTAAGGCCAATGTCAGAAAGATGTATGGAGTCTTGCCTAAATAGACCAGGATTGCCACCTTCTAGATCAATATGACAATAAAAGAAACCATTTATGGAAGGCATACATTTCTCAATTGATCTGTTAACTCGTCTTCTGATTTTCTCCAATGGTTTTAAATGAGTGAAAGAATACCACAATAGACAAGGCACAATCTCAGAAAATATTATTGTTGTTTGCGGAAAATACATTTTAAGACAATGCAAATCCCTCTTTATAGCAAAAAGCAGATCTACAGTCTTAAGATGACCAATATCATTTCTGCCAACATGAACAATAATAACAGAAGGATAAGGTCACAAATTATACAACACTGAACATTGAAAATAAAGGTTACACCACCTTTAGACCTCTAATATTTTTCTAAAATACCTGTACAGAATCAGATGAGAGATTTGCAGAATAACACCTTTTTGTGCTTGTTTCTGAGCCCAGAAGACATATGAATGTGCTATAATCCAGATAATGGATTTACCTGCAAAATTCAAAGAAAAAGATTAGGGTGAACATATGAATTAAAGGGGTCAGACTCCCACCTTCCCATGTTTTTGATGACAGAACTATTCAAGCCTGATCTAGCTGCTTCTACAGCAGCACCAATTTGAAATGCATGGGAAATAAACCTAAATTTCTGCATGATTAATGATAAATGATCAAGGCATTTCTTATAAATGGAATTAAACTGAAAATTGGTAGGGGTGATGTATCAAGATGAAGTAAACAGTTACCAGAATAAATGGGTCTAATAGTCTTATATTTGTTGATAAGAAGAACCAGACAGATTAATGAATCACCACAAAGATGAATAGAGATTTAATTACCAGTACCAAACTGATCTGTCTTGGATTTAGTTATAAAGATACTCTGAAGAGAGTTAAACATCCTGAAATCTGAGACCCACATTGCCTGTTATATTCCTTGCAACTAATTAAAAAATGCGTAAAGCAGCAAAGAAAGCCAGCAAAAAAGTTGAATCACAAATAACAGGCATAGATAAGCAAAGCTGATGTAAAATGTCAAAAGAGATGGGTCTGCGGTCAGCAGGTAAATAATTCAACTTTTTTTAGCCCCCACGGGTTTGTTTAACAGAAAATAAAGCAGTACAGGAGGGGAATTGTTGTAGTTTAAAGAAAAAGGAAACTCCAGCTAGAATCTTAAAAATGTGGCTGTGAGAAAGGTTACATTGGATCAAAGAACATAAGAAAAGTAACACAGTATTCTATGAAGGCATATTAGCATTATAACCCAATATTTTTTGCTAGAAAATTACTTAGAACCCCCAAACATTATATATATATTTTTAGCAGAGAATCTAGAGAATAAAATTGCAATTGTTGCAATATTTTATGTCTCATGGTATTTGTGCGGCGGTGTTTCAAGTGCAACTTTTTGTGAAAAATTTATTTTTCATGAATAAAAAAAAATGAAAAAGTAAAGTTAGCCCAATTTTTTTGCATAATGTGAAAGATGATGTTACGCCGAGTAAATAGATACCAAGCAGGTCACGCTTTATAATTGCACGCACTCGTGGAATGGCGACAAACTACGGTAACTTAAAACTTTTTTTACGGTTACCAGGTTAGAGTTACAGAGAAGGTCTATTGCTAGAATTATTGCTCTCGCTCTGACGATCGCGGCGATACCTCACATGTGTGATTTAAACACTGTTTTCATATGCGCGACTTCCGTATGCGTTTTCTTTGTTGCGCAAGCTCGCGGGAAGGGGGCGCTTTAATTTATTTTTTTCTTATTTATTTTTTTTATAATATTAAATTGTAATATTTTTTTTTTACGCTTTTATTGCTGTCACAAGGAATGTAAACATCCCTTGTGACAGTAATAGGTGGTGACAGGTACTCTTTATGGAGGGATCGGGGGTCTAAAAGACCCCCGATCCCTCCTTTGCACTTCAAAGTATTCAGATCGCCGAAAACTGCGATTCTGAATACTGTGTACTTTTTTAAATCCGGCGCCATTGGCAGCCCAGAAACCCGGAAGTGACGTCATGAGACTGAATCAAAGCCGTTTACGGCTGGACAAAGAAGGCGCCAGATGGAGGATCGGGTCTCCCGGTGGGACGGGAGGCCCGGTCAGAGCGGCGAGAGGCGGCGGGAGGGGGGATGTCCCCTCCCGCTCCTCCGGCATAACAACCGAGCGGCTTTTAGCCACATCGGTTGTTATGTCTGAAGAGCCAATCGCCCGCTCTAAACAATGGTACTGGGACCCCCAAAAGCCGAGGACGCATATATGCGTTCGCTCGGCGTGAAAGGGTTAAACCTTTATTGTCAGAATGAATAATGATCCTCTTATCAGCAAACAATTCACCCCATTTGAAGAACAGCTACAACTGGAAAAATAACAATATTTTTTGTAGCCTGCTTCTTTATTCAGGACTTGGGCCAAGAGCCATTACACCAGTCAGTATGCCAAACTGCTGTAAAGCCTTTAGATCCAGCTGCATTGGTAGATCTAAATCTGCAGCGGAAACAAAATCATCTCGAAAAAAAAATCTACTATTATACACATTAAAAGACTGAAACCAAACCATAAGTTCTTCATAAGTTCATTAGTCAAACAAATGTATAAAAAAGGGGATTTAAGGCCAGAGGATGCCTGGAGAAGATTCTACCAGCTGGCATTATTCTAGATGCAAAGGAAAGCAAACCTAATAAGGATTAAACTTCTTTCGACAATAGCTTTTTCTTATGGATAAACACGCAGATAGATGACTTAATTTTAGAAATCTGGTATCAATATGTATACCTAAAAAAATCAATAGAACATGAGGGGGAAAAAAAAAATTCTAGTTTTAATAGATCGCAAAACGGGGAATCTGGAGGCCAAATAAATGAAAAATCATCTAAATAATGCAAAACAGAATTAAAACTAGACTCTTAAATGAGAGCCAATTGTAGAAAACTAAAGATTTCAAAATAAGAACAAGACAGGGAAGACCCCATAGGCAGACAGTTATCAAAAAAAATAAACGCCATCAAAAAAAGAAGCTTAACCGCTTTAGCACCGGACCATTATGCAGCTAAAGGACCAGGCCACTTTTTACGATTCGGCACTGCGTCGCTTTAACTGACAATGGCTCCCAAACAAAACGACGTGGCTCCTAAACAAAATTGGCGTCCTTTTTTTCTCACAAATAGAGCTTTCTTTTGGTGTTATTTGATCACCTCTGCGGTTTTTATTTTTTGCGCTATAAACAAAAATAGAGCAAAAATAAAAAAAATAAAACAATATTTTATAACTATAAATATCCCCCAAAAATATATAAAAAAAAAAAAATTTCCTCAGTTTAGGCTGATACATATTTTTCTACATATTTTTGGTAAAAAATCGCAATAAGCGTTTATTGATTGGTTTGCGCAAAAGCTATAGCGTCTACAAAATAGGGGATAGTTTTATGGCATTTTAAATATATTTTTTTTTACTAGAAATGGCGGTGACATTATATGACATTATGGCGGACACATTGGACATTTTTGACACCATTTTGGGACCATTGTCATTTTCACAGTAATTAGTGCTATAAAAATGCACTGATTACTGTGAAACTGACACTGGCAGTGAAGGGGTTAACCACTGGAGGGCGCTGAAGAGGTTAAGTGTTCCCTAGGAAGTGATTTTTACTGTGTGGGGGTGTGACCTGGTGTGACACATCACTGATGATCGTCTGTTCCGCTGACAGGGAACAGATGATCACTGACACTGCCACTAGGAAGAACGGGGAAAGGTTTGTTTACACTTACCTCTTCCCATTCTTCAACTCTGTGACCTGATCGTGGGACACCGGCGGTGATCGGGTCCGTGGGTCCCGCGGGCACGGTCACCGAGCTCAGGACCCACAGCTGGGCATCTTAAAGGAGACATACAGGTACGTGAATATATCCCCAGCCATGCCGCTCTGCTGATGTATATCGGCGTGAGGTGGTCCTTAACCTCTTGACCACCCAGGACATCCCTGGGACGTCCTCAGCTTTGTGCAATGATATCTGAATGATGCCTGCAGCTACAGGCATCATTCAGATATCGCCGTCTTCAGCCGCCGATTCTCTGCACCATAAGAACGATCAAAGCGGCGGTTCCACCACTTGATCGTTCTTATAGGCAGCGGGTGGGGACGTCCCCCCCTCCCGCCGCCATCCGGTGCTTCTCCGGGCTCTCCTGTGCCATCGGGGGCCCGGAGAGCGAATCGGCCGGCGCTCGCTGCAGAACCATAGAGATGACTGGTGACCAGACGGTCACAGTCATCTCTATGACCGTCGGAGGACCGGGCGCGACGTTATGACATCACGCCTGGTACCCGGAAGTAAACATAGCCGCAATCGCGGCTGTCGCCATGTGATCGGTGATTTTTTTTTCACCGATTTCATGCTTGTAAGCCTGGAGGAGAGATGTGGAGTCTTATTGACCCCACATCTCTCCATATAGAGGACCTGCCACATTGATTCCTATTACAAGGGATGTTTACATTCCTTGTAATAGGAATAAAAGTGATAAAAAAAAATGTAAAAAAAAGTGTAAAAATAAAAAAATTAAGTAAAATAAAAATAAAATTTAATTTTATTTTTTTTCAAAACGCCCCTGTCCCCGTTATCTTGCGCGCAGAAGCGAACACGCATGCAGGTCCCGCCCACATATGTAAACGCCATTCAAACCACACATGGTATCGTTGCGTGCGTTAGAGTGTGTGCAACAATTCTAGCACTAGACCTCCTCTGAAACTCGAAAATAGTAACCTGTAAAAAATGTTAAAGCATCACCTATGGAGATTTTTATGTACCGAAGTTTGGCGCCATTCCATGAATGTGCGCAATTTTAAAGCGTGACATGTTAGGTATCTATTTACTCGGCGTAACATCATCTCTCACATTATACAAAATAATTGGGCTAACTTTACTGTTTTGTTATTTTTTAATTCATGAAACCGTTTTTTTTCCCAAAAAAAAGGCGTTTGAAAAATGATTGCGCAAATACCGTGCGAGAAAAAAAGTTGCAATGACCGCCATTTTATTCCCTAGGGTGTCTGCTAAAAAAAATATATAATTTTTGGGGGTTCTGATTAATTTTCTAGCAACAAAAAATAGATTTTTACATGAAGGAGAGAAGTGCCAAAATTAGCTTGGTGGTAAAGTGGTTAAGTGGTTAAAGAATTATAAGATATAGGAGTTACCAAACACTATATGATCCTTATAGAATCAACAAAAGTTGCGTAAAAATAATGATAATTATTTATCAATTTCGTCATTTAGAGAACGACCTTTAGGAAAGAAAAGGTGATGAATTTACCTAAATAAATTTAGTTTATTTTTAGGAACAGTGCCTAATAGTGATATATCAATATCAGTAAAAGGTGGGCAAGAAAAAGGACCTGCGACTCTGCCTTCATTGATTTTCTTAAGAACTTTTTCCCTAACAATATCACTATAAGTATCAACTGACTGTAAATTTTTGACCACTGTACAACCCTTACCTGAAAAAAAGAGGGAACCCGTCAGAAAAAACATTAATTTATAGAGTGTCCTTCTACTTGTCCAGGTAAATGTGAAGCCATGGTAACATTCTTCCGAGCCTTACAGATGTGCAGGCTCTTTCCAAAAATGTCCTTCTGTTGTCAATTAGGAATAGTAGAATTTTTAACCACCTCCCGCCCATCAACTCACAATACGGCTTTATTGTTCTGGGACAGTCATATGACATCATCCCACTCTCTGATGAGGCTCTTTACCCATGTGATCATCTGTGTCCAATCACAGCTGGTCACATGTAAACAAGGAAATTACAGTATGTGATAGCATGTGAGGAGAGGAGAGCTAATCAGCAGCATTTCCTCACAGGGGAGATCTACACAGATCATCAGTTCCCTGATTATCAGTGCTACCCCAACAGTGCCCAGCAGTGATGCCAGTCAGTACCAATCAGTAATGCCAATCAGTACCCATCAGTGATGCCAATCAGTACTCATCAGTGATGCTAGTCAGTACTGCTTTTCAGTGCCCATCAGTGCTGCCCATCAGTGCTCATCAGTGCTGCCTATCCATGCCTCCTATCAGTGCCCAAAAGTGCCGCCTATCAGTGCCCATCAGTGCCACCTATCAGTGCCCATCAGTGCTACATATTAATGCCTCCTCATTGGTGCCACCTCATCAGTGCCCATCAGTACAGCCTCATCAGTGCCCATCAGTGCCGCAAATAAGGGCCCATCAGTGCAGCCTATCAGTGCCCATCAATGCAGCCTCATCAGCGAAAAGAAAAATAACTTACAAAATATAACAGAAACAAAGAAAACACAATTATACCACCAAAAAAAGCTATATCTGTCTCAAAAAAATTATAAAAATGTTGTTTGGGTACAGCGTTACATGACCGCACAATTGTCATTCAAAGTGCACAGCACTGAAATCTGAAAATTGGCCTGGGCAGGAAGGGGGTAAAAGTGCCCAGTGGGCAAGTTGTTAAACATTTAGCCAAAGGATGATTACCAGAGCAGAATGATCACTCATGTTTGTAGCGGCAGGAAGTGTTCCATATACAAGTGCTTTCATTAAATGCATAAGAAATGCCTTTCTTAAAAGCGACTGAATGTTGCCGCTATTATTAACTGTTCGCATAGGAGTTGTTTTCTGGGGCAAAAATAAACTAAGCCAAACACCAACATCTTTCATTCCCCATTTAAGGCTTGGATACACAGACAACTTCTGACGGAAGGATTCATCATAATAGAACTATCCTAAACCCACAAAATTCTTATACGTTTCCAGAATAATTTCCAGATGCTGAAAAAAGCTGCGAAATTCTTCACCAATAACACTTTCAAAAAAGATGCAAAAGGCTGCAAGCCAATTAAAAAAAAAGGTTCTAGCCACTGATGTATCTATCTATCATCCTCAGATTTATCCTCATTACGTTATCAATTTTTTTTTTATTTAAATTCTTTTAAAATCATTGTGGAGTTTTCTTTATAACCAACTGTTTGTAAAAATTTGAGAAATATTTGCCTTATTGTATACAGTAATCTTACAGGGAGCAAACATTTGCATAAATAAAATGTGTAAAATTAAATATATTTACTGAATTAAAGCTGAACTTCAGCCAAAAACTATGTTTGGCCATTTTCACTGTAAAAATAAATGGGCAATAATGTATCGCCAGTACCATGTTATGTAATACTCTAAATTACCTTCACCTCCCTTTCCCACGGTACAGTCAGTGCCGAACATACACAGATTACAGCAGGTTGCTAATTTCATAGCTCATCTATTCCAAATACATCTTGGGCCAGATTCAAAAAAGAGATACGACAGCGTATCTCCTGATACGCCGTCGTATCTCTGTTTTAGGGGCTTCCTAACAATGCGACTGATTCATAGAATCAGTTACGCATAGTTTGCCCTAAGATCCGACAGGTGTAATTGAATTACACTGTCGGATCTTAGGATGCAATACCTCGGCCGCCGCTGGGGGGAGTTCGCGTCGTAAACCAGCGTCAGGTATGCAAATTAGTACTTACGGCGATCCACGACGGTTTTCCGCGTTCGCTACGTCGCTGCTAGTCTAGTTTCTCGTTTTCTTGCATAAGACGTCTGGGAATACGGAAGTACACTACGCACGTCGCCGTTCGAAAAAATGACGTCACTTCGCAAAGCACGGCGGGAATTTTGAAACGGAGCATGCGCAGTAGGTCCGGCGCGGGAGCGCGCCTAATTTAAATAGCACACGCCCCTTTGAATTACGCGGGCTTACGCCGGAGGCCGTCGGCGTAGGTTTTCATTGCAAGTGCTTTGTGAATCAGGCACTTGCGATGAAAACTTGCGGCGGTGTAACGTATCGTAGATAGTGTTGAGTAGAAGGCAGTCAGTCCATTATTAAGTAATTTGAGGAAAGGGGAAAGGTCTCAGCTAATAGATCATAAACTATTGTATAATTTAGGTGAGAGGTGGAAGATCAATTGGACAGTCATTAGTTAATAGCCTGGTTTTATACTATTGAGTATATTGGAAGCATTGTATTATAATTTGTTGGGTATCAGCAAATTGAACAAAGGATTTTCAGACATCAAAACATTTGTGGTCATGAAATGTCTTATGTAAGAACACCTTTTTCTATTTGATACAGAAAATATAAGACAGTTTATCTACAAACAATGAGATAATAGAGGAATAGGGTGAGTCAATTTATGTTGGGTGGCTCTCCTTGCCATAAAAAGTATAACAGTAAGCAGTTGTTTGCAGCCTCTGGAATGTCTATAGCCTCGTACACATGATTGGACTTCCATCTGACTTTTACGTGGATTTTGATCCGAAAGGCGTTAGCCGTGAACTTGTTTTGCATACACACGGCCCAACATTTTCAGCCAACATTCACCAAACCATGTGTTTTTTCAGCTCTTTACCACCACCCTTTGGGCAACTTCTGCTATTGTTGTCTGATGTTTAGCATTGGTTACGAGCATGCGTGCTTGTACTTTGGATTTTAGTTGGACGGACTTGTGTACACATGATCGGATAAACCGACGTAACAGATTTATTGCCAGACAGTTGGGGCCAGATTCACGTAGAGCAGCGCAAATTTAGTTTGTCCTAACGTATGTCAGTTAAGTTAAGGCGGCTCAATTTTGTGACGTAAGTGCCGTATCCACAGAGCATTTGCGCCCAAATGTGCGCCCGCGTAACGTAAATACAGAGGCGTAAGGCTGGGTTATTGCAAGTGGGAAGGAAGTGGGCGTGCTCCATTGAAATGAGCCGTGACCCCATGCAAATGAAGGGCCGGCCATAGTGCGCATGCGCGCACAAATCTGCACCTGACTGGGCATGCTCAGAACTCGGCCCGGCGCAATCAGTGAGATAGGAAAAAGGCCAAGCATACTTAGTGAGATACGCCCTGTGTATAAATAGCCCCACACAAACGCCCTTCCATTGCAAAAGTACATCCCTGTGTTCCCTTTCCTATAGCAAGGTGCTTTTGCTCTGTTGTTTGTTGGTGTTTGTTGGTGAGTGTAGTATTGTTAGATTAAAAATTTATAGAAGTAGGAGATTGTAGTAGGTGTTTGTTTTTTCTGACTATTTTTTGTGTTTGTTTTTTCTGTGTTTGTTTTTGATTTTGTATTAGCTGTCTGCTTGTGTTGTTTGATTTTGGTGTCTGGTTTTTGCTGTTTGATTTTTGTGTGTGTTTGTTCTGTGTCTTTTTGTGTGTGTTTGTTCTGTGTCTTTTTGTGTCTGTTTGTTCTGTTTGATTTTTGTGTGTGTTTGGTGTTGAGTGTTCGGTGTTATGGCACCAAAGAGAAGGAAGCTGAACTTCTCGGTGCGTGAGAAGCACTTACTTGCAAGGGCCATCACCCGATTTGGGCGATATTTACATGGCCCTGAGAGCCGGGACACCCCCCGGCCAGGAAGAGGGCGATCATCCAGCAGATTACAGATGAGATCAATGCGGAGGGTGGGATGGGAGACGAGGACCCCCAGTGGGATCTCTAAGAAGATCAATGACCTGAGGAGCCTGGTCCGTGACAAGCTGGCCAAGATAAATGCCCATGCCACTGGCACTGGAGGAGGCCCACCCTGCACCGTAAGGTGGACTGAGGAGGAACGTGCGGTGGCCCAGTGCTTCCATAGCCAGCAAGTGGTGGGCCTGCCTGGCTTTGACTCAGAGTAGGGCGTGAGGACAGGTAATTTTTTTTTTCTATCTGGCGAGTAGCATGTGTGGGTGGGGGAAGGGAATATGTGCCAAGTGTGTGGATCCTCCAAACTGTGAATGTTTTGTGTCATCCACAGATGGCCAGGAGATTGCTGGGCCGTCAGGCCAGTCTGCACCAACCCCCAGACAACAGGCTGCTGAAGAGCCCCAAGAAAGCCAGGAGTCCCCAGGGCAGGGGAGTGGCCACACCTCACCTCAGGAGGAGGTTGAGGGGGAGGAGGATGAGGGGGGGAGGATGAGGGGGGAGGATGAGGGGGGGTCATGGATGATCGGATGGACATGGACAGGGAAATCCTTGTGTGTTTGCAGGAGGATCCCCTTGTGGCTGCCCCTGAGGCTGGCAGCAGTCAGGCCTCCATCAGGGGTAGCCCGTCCCACTCCTCCCCCAACAGGGCTCCCCCCACAAGGGTCTCTCTCTCCCCTCCTTCCAGGCCACAAGCCTCAGCTGCAGGCAGGGAGGCCACCCAGAAGACCAGGGGGGTTTTAGGTTGTTTTAGGTCAGAATGTTTAAGAAGTAGAGGCAGGACCTAAATAGCATAAAACAAGTGTGAAGGATGCTTCAGTTACTTCTCCCTGCTAAGTAATATTGCTGTGTGTTAAGTGTAACAGGTGATTTCATGTGTGACTCACTCCTCTGCTAACAGGCTTTTGAAATGTTAATGACCCTTCCTCAGCCAGTCCTATTTCAAAGGGTAATTGATCTATTGTGTGTGTGAAGGAGACCTGTGTTTACTGTTTACTGTGATTAGAAGTGGCTCATGTTAATTATTCTGATTGCTTCATTGTGGTAATTATCTCTTCTATATGCGGGGCCAGGCTGTCTAGATAATGTATTCTGTACAACCAGTAATTAACGTCACTGATGTCATTATCTAAAGAAATGTCTTCAGGGTCGACTCCGAAGTGTCTGCCTATCATCTGTATGGGAGCCCCCACGGTGTGAGGGGGCGGAGATTGTCATTGTAACAGTTTTGTAAAATTACATATAAGCTGTGTGTTGTACCATTAAAGTATGTCTTGTTCCAGCAATAAGCGCTGACTCATGTGTGGCTTATTGGGCGATTCCAGGAATATTCCCCCTCGTGGAATATTGGGGTGATTTTCTTTATGGGAAGAAGGGAAGGTTTGACGGGGATATAATTCTAATACCGTCACAACTGGTTGGCAGCAGCGGGATTTTCCCTTCTACTCTCCTTTACACCCAGATTCCAAGCAGACACTGGAAGAACTACTGAAAGTTCGTGGAAGGATTGCTAGCAACAAAACCAAGCGGGTCATCATAGCAGAATCAATGGAGCTAGATCAGGAGAACTTGGTTGCAGCAACGCCAGCAGTACAAGAGATGGAGACACCAGTGATTCAGGAGGAGGAATCGCCAGCCAACAAGCTAATGAGAGAGAAGCTAGCATGGTTCGGTCCGAACCCAACGGCGGATGTGGTGCTGAAAGTGATGGACCTGTTAGCGAAGGAGGCTAAACAAATAAGAGACACAGAACTACAGAAGGCTAAACAAATAAAAGACGCAGAACTACAGGAGGCTAAGCAAATAAGAGACGCAGAACTACAGAAGGATAAACAAATAAGAGACGCAGAACTACAGTTAAAACTGGCAGCAGTCCAAAAAGCAGCCGCACATTCTCCGAACAGTGAGTACAGCACAGCAGACACAAGGAAGATTCCGTTTAGCGCTTTTAAAGCTTTTGATGAAAAAGACTGTGAAATTGATAAGTACCTGGCGGATTTTGAGCGACAATGTAACCTGCACCGAATAGCTAGAGGAGAGTGGGTTTCAATATTGTCAGGCAAACTGTCAGGCAAAGCTTCTGATGCTTTCCGGACCGTGCCAGATCAGGATATCCATAGCTACGCCCGGGTTAAAGAAGCGCTCCTGGCTCGTTATGCAGTAACCCCAGAGTCCCACCGACAGAAGTTCAGGGACTCACGCAAAACCACGGAAGACTCTTACGCGGAATGGGCATGCCAGTTATCCCTGTCGGCCTCTAACTGGGTTAACAGCAGCCAGGCCACCACCGCAGAGGACATTTTCAACCTGGAAGATTGTGGGGGATAGCAATCTAGGTTATTATTGCAGTCTGAGCTGATATTTTTTTATACCTACATGAAGGACATTTAAAAAGAAAAAAAATGTCTGGAGTTGGGCTTTACTTTTATTAATAGTTGGAATGTTGTTTTTAGCAGTGATATTGTTAGACCAGGGGCAATATGCAGGAGACTTGGGGCATGTGTCCCAGGTGCCCAGGTTTAGAAGTGCCTATGGTAAGAATTCTATGTGATAAACTGAAAAGTGTAGAATGAATAACAGTATCTGCTCTCTGGTATACTCTGCTGGGGTATGCACACCACAGCCCTCATTTTGTGTCCCATCCATAGTGCATTGGAGCCTGTGTTGCACCATGGAGATCTATTTGCTGGGTTCAGCAGAGAAAGTTCTGTGATTGAAGGAGAATTAGTTATGCCATTTTGACAAGTTGTATGACCCTTGTGGCTTTTAAAAAAAAATGATACACTCTTCTATTGAAAAGCCAGGCCGCTGATAAGGCAGAACAACCAGTCAGTCCTATTGTACTGGGTCCAGGCCCCATCAGCTGTAGTGTTCATTTTTGCCTAAATGAATAAATGGATTTCCCTGGGCCCCAGGGCTTCAGGACTCCACTGTGCTTTATAAATGTGCAGTATCTATTCTTCTTTTTTTTAAATATCAGCAGTATGGCCAAGAATATTTATAATTAAGAAAAAAGGTTTTAAAACACATTTAATATAATATTATTTACAGTGAAATGTTCAAACCCATACATATAAATGATATTGTTTTCGGGTATACTGTAGGTATTCCAATATTAAACAGGTATTTGCAACAACAAAAAATCACTAATTTAACAGACCTACAGGAGGACCACTTTCTCATGGCTCTCTCCAACCTCTTCATGCCAAAGCAGATGGTATTTAATATTTGGTATTTAGTGAGAGTAATTGTACGGTATGCAAGCCTAGAAACACACTGTACCCGCTTCAGTCCAGATGGCTGCAGGTTGCCATATATGAAAAGTTGTCATCTGTCTGGGAGCAGAGATGCCAGCGTCAGTGCCCCTGGTGAGGGCGGCTGTCATGCTTGGGAACAATGCATGCAATTATTAATTTCTCGCCTGCCAACACGCTTTGCTAATAAGATCTACATCCCTGGGAATGACGCAGGATATGCAGAGTGACAGATCTTGGGGGAAGACTATAAGGCTAAACATAGCAATTTCCATCTAGAAATCAAGGTCAGCGTCACCCTGTGCTGGAATTATCTTGGGATAGCTTGTAAAATACATCACTTTGTTATGCTGCTCCACAGTCAAAATATAAAATTGGCCCTATTTTTTATTTTTTGCTTTGTAAAGCAGACTTCAGCACTGCTCCCTGACTGTGAACAATCTACTGTACACAGCTCTACTGGCACTGGAAGAGACTTATATACCAACCGCAGAGACATTCGAGATATTGCACTCAGTTGGAGTGACTCTTGGCAAACATTTATGCTGAAAGTCTGTTGATGCTGGTATTTGTTAGCTTTGATATAAACAACCAATGAAGCCATTTTTATGACTAGCACACTAAGCAATTTGCAAATGTTTGCCCTAACACCTACACAAACAGTAAGACTAAGGTTCTGCTGGAAACACTTGGAAGATTCAGAGAGCATATAAAATACAAAGGTCATCTTTCAGGTAAAAGATTACTTGCTTCTCCAAAAAATACTTTGGCTTTAAGGAAAAGTTAAGTTAAAATCAAGTAGATAATACATCTATAAATAATGTATATTTTAGAAAAAAGCAATATAATTAAAATACCATCATATAAATGTAGATAACATACAGTGATGTGCAATACAATCTTATATGTCTAATATTAAAGTGCCACTAAACTCAAAAAGCAAATATTTATTATGTTGCAGCTTACCAATTCCTATGCCGCGTACACACGGTCGTTTTTTTGTGATGAAAAAAAACGACATTTTTAAAAACGTCATTTAAAATGACTGTGTGTGGGGAAAACGTCGTTTTATGTCTTCTGAAAAACGACAAAAAAAATTTCGAACATGCTTCAATTTTTTATG
The DNA here is from genome assembly GCF_905171775.1 of Rana temporaria. Lineage (NCBI taxonomy): Eukaryota > Metazoa > Chordata > Amphibia > Anura > Ranidae > Rana > Rana temporaria. Next base: position 403,673,016 of record NC_053489.1, on the reverse strand, counting down.
TCATTTTTCGAAAAGGCCTTTTTTTTGTGTCATTTAAAATGATAGTGTGTGGGTAAAACGACGTTTAAAACAACGTTTTTAAACCTGCGCATGCTCAGAAGCAAGTTATGACGCAAGCTTGAATGGAACAGAGTGCCGTCGTACTCGCTGAACGTAACCGCGCTTTGCTAGAGCATTTTGAAAAAACGATGGTGTGTAGGCAACGTCGTTTTTTAAAATGAAGTTTGAAAAACGTCGTTTTGTTTCATGATATAAAACGTTGTTTTATTTCATCACAAAAAACGACCGTCTGTACGCGGCATTAGATGTGATGGCTGCATTCGTTTTCTTTTTTAGACTTTCTTTCTTGTATTTTCACCTTCTATTCACACTCATGCCGCTGTTTTGTTGAAGCATTCAGAGTCTATGTTGTGCTGTTGTTTCTTTGTAAATGTACATTTGTCATTAGTTATGTGGTTTATGTGGTGTTTCATAATAAACTATATTATAAAATGGGGGTGGCAGTATTAAAATATGCCTTTTCCAGAGTCACAGTTCTATTGATTTAAAGGGGTTGTAAAGGTACATGTTTTTTTCACCTTAATGCATTCTATGCATTAAGGTGAAAAAACATCCGAGCATTCATCCTGTTTACTTACCTGACCCCTTTGAAAGTCCCGCGCCGTGAACGCGCTGGCTTCTTGGTCGGCTTCTTGGCTCATTCATTGGTTGATTGAAAGCAGCGCAGCCATTGGCTTGCGCTGCTGTCAATCATATCCAATGACACGGTGCTGAGGGCGGGGGCCGAGTGATACAGTGAGCAGCTATAGCCGCTGGCTGTATCACGGGAGCGCGCCCGCAAGAACTTACCACCATGCAAGAGAGCTTGCATGAAGGTGGAAAGTTCTTGCGGGGGGAGCTGAGACAGCCGCCGAGGGACCCCAGAAGACCAGATTCGGGCCCACTCTGTGCAAAACGAGCTGCTCAGTGGAGGTAAGTATAACATGTTTATTATTTAAAAAAAAAAAAATTCTCTTTAGTATTCCTTTAACAAACATGGGACATGTAAGCCTCATGCATACTGGGTGTCTTTACAGCTGCTGTTTTTGTCTTCAGGCATTTTTTTCTGCAGCCAGTAAACTCCCGGCATGTTATCCTATGTGTCCATGCACACGTATGCTTTTATAAAAATTATCAAAAACCACACACATATATAAATACACTTATTACACCAATGTTTTATTGGTGGAAGAAGAGTATTTATATGTGTGTTATTTTTTTAAACTATTTTCATTCAATATTTGACATTCATAAAGATATTTTGTATTTACTTAACCTCATGACAACAGTACAGCCTCTCTGCGGGTGGGCCTTGACACCAAGCAGCTGGATATTCACGTACTAGAATGTAAATACAGTCGTCCCGAGAGCGCACACCCTGCGCACTCCCGACACAGTCACCGGAAGCTAACAAAAAATAGTGATCGGGAGCTTTCCGATAACATGACCACTGTGAAAGCCAATCACGGCGGTCACCATAGGTGTGCACAGGGGGTGTACCAGATGTGCACACCCTAATCACTATGTGCAGTGCAGATTTCCCCTACTACCTGGGCTTCCCCCCTGAGTTGGCCCATTCTGCAGTGTTGCTGGCTTCCCTCTTCTCCTCCCGGCTGATGCAGAAGATGTTTCAGGATGGAGAGTGGGGGAAGGGGCTAGTAAATATGTCATCTACCGACCCTTCCTTTTCTAAACGTACACAGTGAACACACTCACTCACTGTGTTCATTCATAACTAAGGCATAGTAAACTGCGTTTAAAGGGGTTGTAAAGGTATAAATTGTTTTCCCTAAATAGCTTCCTTTACCCTAGTGCAGTCCTCCTTCACTTACCTCATCCTTCGATTTTGCTTTTAAATGTCCTTATTTCTTCTGAGAAATCCTCACTTTCTGTTCTTCTGTCTGTAACTCCACACCGTAATGCAAGGCTTTTTCCCTGTTGTGGAGTGTCGTGCTCGCCCCCTCCCTTGGACTACAGGAGAGTCAGGACGCCCACTAACACACAGCTCATTTCTCTATCTGCAACGTAGAGAGCGTCATGACTCTCCTGTAGTCCAAAGAAGGGGACGAGCACGACACTCCACACCAGGGAGAAAGCCTTGCATTACTGTGTGGAGTTACAGACAGAAGAACAGGAAGTGAGGATTTCTCAGAAGAAATAAGGAAATTTAAAAGCAAAATCAAAGGATGAGGTAAGTTAAGGAGGACTGCATTGAGGTATAGGAAGCTATTTAGGAACCCCTTTAATATGCTTATGTTTGTCAATGAACTGGAAGCCGCTCAGGACAGAGCACTTCCCATTCATTTACTGCCCCATGCAGCTGAGGCTGCAGAGAAAGACGTGTGTGTTTGGGATGCACACCCTAATGCAATAGGCTGCGCAGACTTATGGCGTCACATGATCATAAACCCCGTCCTGCCTCCCGGTATCTGAAACCCCTTAAAGGGCTGGGAGGCACTGGTGCCAATGGGATTAAAAATGAACTAAAGGAAAAACTTTTTTTTAGCTTTTTTTAGGGTGGAGAAGTATTAGATCACCTATTAGGCCTTTACTTCTGTCTGTGACCCCATTTGGGAGATTTACCCTCTCTATTTGTCCTGTTTACCATTATCATTTAATGTGGAATGAAAAGAAAATCCCAAATTTTGAGTTGCTTTCAAAAAAGTAATAGAGGGGACATTTTCCAATAGGGACACTAGTTCTGGTGACCTTAGGGGCCCCAAGGGATTTTCTAATAATTTGCTGGGATTTCCTCTCACGTCCTGTTTTGGTAATGGGACAGAAAGTGAAGGTAAATTTCCCCAATGGGACACAGATGGCAAAAAAATAAATAAAAAACTGATAGGGGTTCTAACCTTCCATTACTGTATCCAAAATGAAAAATTATGTTTTGACTTTAGTTATACTTTCAAGCAGCCTTTCTCAACCTTTTCAACACAGAGGAACCCTTAAACAATTTTTCCAGTCTCAGGAAACCTCTGCTAAAAATTCCTATATCTACAACTCATGTTACATTAGTGAGATGGTCACTAGGAAAAATGCTCTATACACTTGTAGTAACTGGGAAGAATGACCCCCTTAGAGATAGCTAAAAAGATCAATGATGTCAGTCTAAAAACAATTGTGAAACAGTAAAGTATCCCCACTACATATGACATATCTAACAAGGGATTAGACCATTGCGATATACATGTACATTGTATTATGTTTGGAGTGACTGGGAGAATTTTTTTGCAGCAAATAATGTATATGATTGTATATTCACAAAAAAGGTTTCTAAAAATCTGTCACAATGACAGAACAAAATAATGATATTTTACCAAATGTAATGGGAGTGGAGTTACTTTAAGGCAGTGTTTCTCAATTCCAGTCCTCAGGCCCCCCCAACAGGTCAGGTTTTCAGGATTTCCCTCAGATGAAAAGGCTGTGGTGATTACTAAGGCAGTGAAACTGATCAAATCACCTGTGCAAAATAATGGAAATCCTGAAAACCTGACCTGTTGGGGGGGCCTGAGGACTGGAATTGAGAAACACTGCTTTAAGGCAACATAGACCGAGCACCTTGCAAGTGAAGTTGCTCCAGAGCTTAGTAAATGAGGGAAGCTCTGCTGACTTCCATCATCCAATCATGTGTAACCAAATTCTTTTTTTTCCTTGCATGTGATTGGGTGTTCATTGTAAAGTAAAACTTTACCTCAATAAATAAGCTGTGGAGCAACTTGCAAACTGCACAGTATATTTGCCTTAACCTCCCTGGCGGTATGATTATTTCAGATTTTAGGTGCTGAAATCGATACCATTATTTTGCATGGAAATTTGGCGTTTTATATTGTAGGCCTTGTGACAGGAAGTCAGGTAAATCTGTGGGTGTTGTCACAAGTGGGACATACGTGTCTGCCTTGTTTAGACAATACACCAATTGTTATTAGGCGTCGGCTGCAAAAGTAGCCAGAAAAGGTCTAAGGGCGTTGGAAAACTTCAGCTGTTCAGAATGAGGCAATTAAGGCCTCTATAAGTAATTCAGAGGATTACCACTGATTTGCTGCATCCTGGGGCTTTGTGAGCAAGGAGAGCAGTAGCTGAAAGTCTTCTGAGGAGGTGAGATGGAGATTGATTTTTCTGTGTGATAAAAATCAAAAGACGATTGTTTTCTGCTGAATGACCAGCAGTGTCTGCCCAGCACTAGGCTGTGCCAGACTCCATAGATAGGTTCCTGTGTGGTGAAGATAGACGCCCCAAGTGGCCAGGGTTTATTTTATGTTTGATTTTGTTTATGCTGTTTGGATGCTTGCACTTGTTTCCAGCAAGATGGAAGAATAAACCAAAATCTTTGTTTTCAACCGTCTTCGACTGCCTGTCTGTATAAATTCAGTGTGTAGTGAACCCATCCAGGGGGTCACACACCCCGCTACCGAGCTAACCCCTTACAGCCTGTAATTCTCAGGCCTCGTACACACGACCGAGTTTCTCGGCAAAAAACAGCAAGAAACTTGCTGGGAGATATTTTTTTGCCGAGGAAACCGGTCGTGTGTACATTTTCGTCTAGGAAACTGTCGAGAAACTTGACGAGCCAAAAAGAGAGCAAGTTCTCTATTTCCTCGACGGGAATGGAGAAACTTGCCTTGTCGAGTTCCTCGACAGCCTAACAAGGAACTCGACGAGGAAAACGATGTGTTTCGCCCGTCGAGTTCCTCGGTCTTGTGTACGAGGCTTCAGGAATAACTCACTTAAATCTGTCCAAACAAGAGTATATTAAACATCCTGGGTATAATAAAATTTGAAATACAAAATCATAAATTATAATATAATAAATAACTAAAAATAATTATAACAAATAATAATATAATAATAAAATTATTACTTTCAGTGTTTGATGACGAATTTCCCCACAAATCGCTATCGCTCAATTCTGCAAGTGATTCTAATTTATTATCGCTGTTTTCTAGCTGGTCTAAAACCACTTTTGACATAAAGGGACACTTTTTGGTTGCTATGGACAATCTCCAGTTTCCAGGCAGAAAGAACAGTTTTATTATATAAAAGTGCATGTAGGACATTGGACAGACCACTAGGGACAAAGGGGGTGTGTATTTCTATAAGATTACAGTATACTGTATGTACTGTGTTTATTTACTTTTTTAAATTTGGCGCGATCTCCGCCCCCGTGCGTCGTAACGTCGCAGGGAACTGAGATCGGCGGCACACAGGCACTGTGAATCGAGCGAGGAGGACACCACTCGATCACACAGCGGGGATGCATCGCAGGATCCAGGGACAAGGTAAGTAACTAGTGCCTGTGGACTCTGTGAGGCGGTCCCGAGTCAGGCTCGGGGTTACCGCTTTTTGTCCTGAAATTTCACCCTGATTTCACCGATCAGGGGGTTAAAGTAGAACTATAAACAGTTTTTTTTTTAATCTTTTTTCCCATTTGGATAGAGTAAGGAAGGTTATAACTATGGGGGTTATTTACTAAAGGCAAATCCACTTTGCACTACAAGTGCAAACTGTACTTGAAGTTGCTCTGGAAGTACAGTCGCTGTAAATCTGAGGGGAAGATCTGAAATGAGGGGACGTTCTGCTGATTTTATTATCCAATCATGTGGAAGCTAAAATGCTGTTTTTTATTTTCCTTGCATGTCCCCCTCGGATCTACAGCGACTGCACTTCCAAGTGCACTTTCAGTGCAATTTCAAGTGTAGTTTGCATTTGTAGTGAAAAGTGGATTTGCCTTTAGTAAATAACCCCCTAGGGATGCATTAATACCTTAATAAATGGAAAATAAGTCATTGTGATTTTTTTTTCTTTCTGCCAATATGTTTTGATGTAAACAAGAATTATTAATAAAACTATAGATGTTTTTAATCATATAATAGTTTGTTGGTTTCTCTTAAAATCCCATTGAGAGGTGGTTAACAATTATAATTCTGCCTTGTAGAGAATGTTGTGTATTGCGCTTGTGTCTCCAGTGGCACTAGGTAGTAAAATAAAGTGATGTGTCCTTTCATACAGCATTTATGCGTATGATACTTAGAGCCAGGCCCGTTGCTACAAGGCAGGCAAACCAAGCAATTGCTTGGGGCCCCGAATTGGCCTGGGGCCCCAAGCAGGGCCCTTGCTGCACTTCCTATATTCTGCAGCCGCCTGACCGTGCTAAAGAGAGCCTGCAGCACTGCTGCCTTGAGTCGTCACTTTCCCTTCTCTGTAGCGTGGCCGAGCTCCTCTTCCTTCCTTCTATCAGTCCGGACTCCTGAGTGCTCACTTCCTTTCAGTCCGGCTAGGAACAGGAAACTAAATCTCCTGCCGCGTGGTACGGACCCAGTAGGGAGGGAGGGCCAGGAGGGGGCGTAAAAAGAACATAGGGAGGGAGGGGGCCCAGGAGGGAGTAAAAAGAACATGGGGGGGGGTTTGCGTGCGTGCGGGGGGGGGGGTTTGCGTGCGTGCGGGGGGGGGGGGGGGGTTGGGGGGGCTCTATGTCTATTTTGCTTGGGGCCCCCAAATTCCTTCAACTGGCCCTGCTTAGAGCCCATTCACACAGGGGCAACACGATTTCTAGCACGACTTTGGGAGGCAACTTGGACACGACTTGAGTATGAATCATCAGGCAACTTACAAGGCAACTTCATGTTGCCTCCAGGACAGGAGGCTTTTCAGTGGCCAATCAAACAACAATCAGCTCTGTGGGAGGGAGGGGTTTGCCTGAGAAATGTATATTATCTTCCTGTATTGTTGCTTCAGTTAAGACAGTGATCCGACTTCTGAGGCGACTTCCATTGAAATCAATGGGTACAAGTTGCCTACAAGTCACCTAGAAGTCGGATTGAAGTAGTACAGGAACCTTTTTTGAAGTCGGAGCGACTGCAGTAGTGTACATTAAGACGGCTCCATTTACTTACATTGATTTTCTCATGCAGCGCGGCTTGAGGCGACTAGGGGCGACTTGAAGTCGGATCCAAAGTCGTCCCTGTGTGAATGGGCTCTTACTTATATATGACTTGTAAAAGTGATGCAAACAAACTGATTGCCAATAATATTTTGTTTGACTAGATGAGCCATAATTATGGGGGTTTAATAGAAAAGGTAATCAGCCCAATGATCCAACAGGGAGTAATTGTAAAGTGCAATATTAAAAATAATAATGCAAAACAGATTTAAGATGAGAAAGAACATGCAAACACAGTCATAGCTCCCAGCTCAACAGCGCCCAGGTAGTTCATTAGCAAACTACAAGCCGACAGCTGTAAAGGCCGTCGGTACTTGTAGTTCTCCCATTCACAGAACTCTGTGAATGAATGACACGGATGGGTGGGCAGAGACCCACGTGTGGCCGCATCTTTTTTTTGCGTGGGGTGTGGGGAGAAGATCCTGGCCCGCTGTCACAGCAGGGACTCAAGGGGCATGGGGGTTGTAACATGTTACATGTTACATGTAACATGTTAGAAAAAGTGCACTTATCATTTAACTAATTGTTTTTGTTTAATTCTCCTTCAAGGGGCATGCCCTATGCCTAGATTCTTCTTCTAATAGGTGTCCCTCGTTCCCATCTCAAAGTGTTGGGAGGTATGCACTGTAAAATAAACCAAAATAAGCTATGATAGGTGAACAAATATGGACTCTTAGGAGGTTATTTACAAAAAGGCAAATCCACTCTGCACTACAAGTGCAAACTACAGGTGCAAAGTGCACTTGAAATTGCACTGAAAGTGCACTTGGCACTTAAAATGCTGCTTTTTATTTTCCTTACATGTCCCCCTCAGATCTACAGTGACTGCACTTGTAGTGCAAAGTGGATTTTCCTTTTGTAAATAACCCCCAATGTATGCAAAAGGGGGTAAAATTAGGGGTACACCGATGCCATTATTTTAACACTGAGTACCGATACTTTTTTAAAGTACTCACCGACACCAATTACCGATACCTATTGCCTAGAAAGAGTAGGTAGAGGGATGGTTTGGGAGGTGGGGGAAAGTAAGAAAGTTGGGTGAGGCTGGGGTGAGGGCAGGGTGGGGGGGGGGGGGTAGGGGGGGAAAGTGAAGACAGGATGGGGGGACTAGAACGGACGCTGGGAATACAAATGACAGAGAGAGTAGCGCTATCTAAGTGGAGTAAGACCGCAATTTAGAGAAAGGCACTCACAAGGTTAAAAACAATTCCAGCATCAATGATAAATGTGGTATATATCTGCTCTACTCTCGGGTGGTAGCTGCTGGTGTATCAGACACCAGAGGTCTGGAGGGGCTGGTGGCTCCCAGTGCTTCCTGGAGTGTGCACTAATAGGAGGGTGTCAGCTGGCAGGGAGGGGACGTACGTGTGTGTTCGCTTCTGAGCTTGAGCTACTGGGGACAGGGGCATTTACATTTTTTATTTTAACACTTTTTCTTATTTTTTTATTTTTTTATCACTTTTATTCCTATTACAATTAATGTAAACATCCCTTGTAATAGAAATCTATTGTGACAGGTCCTCTTTATGGAGAGATGCGGGATCAATAAGACCCCACATCTCTCCTCCAGGCTGGAAAACATGAGATTGTGAAAATAAATCACCGCTCTCATGTCGACAGCAGTGATTGTGGCTTTGTTTACTTCCGGGTAGCTGGGCATGATGTTATAACGTCGCGCCCGGGCCTCCGACAGTCATAGAGATGACTGGGGACCATCTGGTCACCAGTTATCTCTATTCTTCCCATCCGGCGCGGGCAGATCGTTTCTCCAGGTCCCCCGATTGCACAGGAGAGCCCAGAGAAGTCACCTGAAGAAAAAGAGACCGCTGCTCCAGGCAAATGCAATAAGCAATCAATGTCCTCCTCAAAGACCGTGGGTGCTGGCAATGCACAAGGCAAAAAATCAATGAAAATAATTCATGGATAGCCGCACACCAAAATTAACCTAAAAAGGTAGCCTTTATTGGTGTAAAAAGGATAAAAAGTACTACAAAACACAGCACAGCAAGCAGTGGGGTACAAAAGCTGACGCATTTCGCACAAACAATCAGTGCTTAGTCATAGCCTCCCGTCACCTACAAGAACGATCAAGCGGCGGAACTGCCACTATGATCGTTCTTATGGTGCACTGAATCACCGTCTGAAAACAGTGATATCTGAATGATGCCTGTAGCTGCAGGCATCATTCAGATATCTCCACTGAAAGTCTAGGACGTCATATGACATCCTTGGGCGGGAAGTGGTTAAGGACGCAGCGACCCTGCTCCTTAACAACCAATAATTGCCAGCATTCTTTTCTTTACATTTCAACTGTTAGCAGGGAAATCTCGCTGACAGCTGAAAGAATCGAGCCAGAAGGTATTGATTTTGGGTATCAGTGCCTTTCCATGAGTAGCAATACAAATGCAAATGCCTAGTATTGGCACCAATACCGATATCGCTATTGGTACAACCCTAGGTAAAATTTGCCTTTTATATTTTTTGTCTCTCCTTTTAATATACACATAAAACTTTTATTATGAATCGTCTTGAAATACGACATTTATTTTTAAAGGTCATTGTTCAGTTTATTATTATAATGGTACAATAAAGTCCATTCCTAATGTGCAGATAAGTAATGTGTAATTGAAGTAGCATTTTTACAATTATATCATTTACTGTAAATGTGTGTAAAGCTATTTTGATATTTAAGCTGATCCATATAAAGATTTTTATAAAATAAAAAAAAATCGTATTTTCATAAAGAAGGTAGTTCAGGGAAATGGCCTAGAGGAAGGCTTCATTAAGAATTCATTGCAGTATAAAGATTGCCATATAGACTCTTGACACCAAGACATCAAAAGAGACCAAAATATAAGATTCTTGTAAAGCTGGTTCTTTAAAAAATTCTTGTATATTTTTAACATGTGGCCGAAAAGAGCTAGAGGGCTAGCTCTTTGAATTTTGTTTCCACTTTTTTCAGCCAAATTGGGATAACAGGTATTTTATATACCGTATATACTCGAGTATAAGCCGAGTGGGCGACCGTGATAGGCGGAACACTGAACACAGTGTTTGCTGGGAAACCGAGTGTTCTGCCTGTGTTCAGTGTTCCGCCTATCACGATTTGTGAGTAGGACTATTGCTTTTATTTGATTTTTAATAAAACTTTTATAGTTGAGAATGCACCAGGTCGTTGCGCCCTCCTTATCTTTTTTTTAGGTATATGAACACCCATTGTTCTGTGGAGGGCTGAAAGACTCTAGACCTGGCCTTAAACCAAAGACTGGACTACACCACCCGTGTCTGGCAAAACACTGGAGAGCAGGAGAATTTGTTCAGAGCTGATTTTTAACATTAAGCTGCCATTAACTTGTGTGGGGATACCCAAATTTACGCATATTCCTCAAACCCTGCTTGAACCAAACCCTGTTGTGTTCATCTCATCACTAGTTAAACTAGTAAACTAGATATGCACACTGTCTCTCTTAAAAAGGGTTGCTAATCTCAAGGTCAAGGCTTCATTTTAAGTTGATGCACTTAAAAAAAATATCCTTCATTCTGTCCCCTTATTTGAAATTGTTTAGAATAGCTTGAAAGCTGCCTATGGAGTCCTATGTATAAATGTGTTGTAAAGCAGCAGTCCCCAACCCCCCTCCAGGGACCAGCCACTCAGAAGTCAACCCCTCCACGCACCTGGGATTGTTGGTTACTTGTGTAGTGGTCGCAGCCGGTCACGGTGGGGGTGCAACTTGCCACCTGGGGGTCAAGTCCTTGGGAAAAAAGTGTGGGAACTCCCACCCAAGATCCACTCCCCCACCGAAAAAAATTCAATTATACGCTCATATGCGTGATGTCACACGCAACCGGCCTCGTACTGAAGGACAGGTGTCAGGCGGGGTCAGAGCCTGGAGGAGGAGCTCCGAGTTTGCTCGGCTCAGTTCGCCTGCCCCTGACAGTGACTCGAGTCGAGTCTTTCACTATGCGGCGAAGCTGGGCATCGCAGCTTAGTGAAGGATTGGCTTGGCTGCTCGAGGCTGCTCTAGTCCTGCAAAGGGAACAGCATTCCTGCTGTGAAAAAAGTGCAGGGACGCCGTTCCCACGCGTACCTGCAGGACTTGAGCCCTGGGGTTTGCGGCTTCCCAACTGGGGGGTGTGGTGATTGTAGCCTGTCACCTCAGGAGGGGTCTCACTAGTGCTATGAGATCCTTTCCTCAACCCGGCTCTTATTCCTTCTCCTTCTTCATGAGCACAAAAAGGGAAGGGAGTAGTGGCACTAGGAGAAGGGGAGCAGGCATTCTCTGGTGGTTAGAGGGTGGCAGTGCAGGTTGTGCTTGTTTGCTCTACCCGTGGCCAAACACCCCCACCACGTGGCCTGGCACCTAGCAGGCCATGGACCGGAACTGGTCCGAGGCCCGGGGTTTGGGCACCCCTGCTCCAAAGAAACAAGTGAGAAATTCTTTATTAATCATTATTTTGACATATGCTGTGTGAATAAATATTAAGGCAATAATGGGGGGTTTCTCAAATTAAACTGCAAATGTATAAATATACTTTAGCAACAAGCATCTTTTTTTTTTTTTTTTAAATCTTTTTTATTTTATTTGTAGAAACACATAGACAATACAACGTACAATAGCACAGCCAACATCTGGCTTACAACACGGTCAGGACCCGCGCAGGGGTCGCAAGGTAGCAGTACAGAATCAGGACACGATAGAAATTAGCGACTACCATAATGAACCATCATCAATGAGGTGGTCTGGCTCAAGCTCCAGGGGTAGGATGATAGTGAAACATGTTCACCTAAGTTGTTGTGCCAACAGGGGACGGCTCAGTCAGACTTCAAGCAACGCTATCAGAAATCAAAGAAGCCTCCTAATCCGCAGCCGCGGTGGAGGGCTCTGCCAACCATTTAGACCAGACTCTGTCATATTTTTTCGGGCAGCCTCTGTGTACATAGGTATCTTTGTATAAGGGTATCACATTATTGATAAGTGTTTTCCAGAGACCCAACAAGGGAGGGGCCCTACGCTTCCAGCACAGGACGATGGACTTCCTGGCATAGAACAGCAAGAGACCCAACAGGGTTCTCTCAGCCACCCTGGGCACCAGGTCCTCCACCAGTCCCAGCAGGCAAATTCTTGGGGACGGGACAATAGAGATACTGAACAATTCATTCACCTCCAGAAAGACTTGTGACCAAAAAACTGTTATGACCGGGCAGGACCAGAACACATGAATGTAGTCCCCTTGAGCATGGTCACAACGCCAGCACTCTGGGGAGAGGGAAGACCTCATCCGGTGCACCCGGGCGGGAGTAAGATACGCTCTGTGGACAATCTTGTATTGAATAAGGCGATCTCTCAGGGAGACCAGTATTTTAAATGGGAAGTCCCATACATCCACCCAGTCCTCAGAGTCTAGTTCCGGAACATCCCGGCCCCATTGCTGGCGGAGCCTGGACAATTCAGGAGAAGAGACTCGGAGGAGATGTGCATATAACACAGAGGTGGGTTTGTTCGCACAGTCGAATCGCAAAATCCGCTCCAAGTCAGACTGCACCAGTTGCCTTTCGTCTGGTGGAAACTGGGCCCTGAAAGCATGGGACAACTGAAGGTATCTGAATCCATGTGAGGGCGGGACATTGTGTTTAGACATTAAACTATCAAAGGAGAAAATTGAGAGGTCTGCGGTGATATCCGAGAGAATTTTAATGTGATACTTGGTCCACACCACCGGGTCTGGGATGTTAAGAAAGTGACTAAGTGTGGGATTGTTCCAGAGGGGGGCGTTGGGGGATACTGCCGTTGAGGGATATTTTTCACAGGCCAGGCCCTCCCTCCAGGCCCTAAGGGTGGTGCACATAGAGGGGGTCAGGTTGTACGGAGCCCTCGGGCCCCGCAATAGGAGGTTCAACAAGGCCTCCGCAGACCCCAACACTGCGACCTCAGAGGCCCAGGCCGAGTTGGATTTATCCGGAACCAGCCACCAGAATGCAGTGACTAATTGAGTCGCAATGAAATATTTGTGTCAGTCTGGGAATGCTAGTCCCCCCTGCGAACAAGGGAGCATGAGAGTGGTTAACTTGAAGCGGGGAGGGCGTGGGCCCCATAGAAAGGAGGAGAAAAGTTGATTTAGGTGGAAAAAAAATGATTTGGGGATCCACTGAGGGGAGTTACGAAACAAATATGTGAACTTGGGAAGGATTTTCATTTTAATAAGATTGACACGCCCCAACAGGGATAGAGGAAGTTTCTCCCATGCTTTCAGCTTGGTCCTGACTGAGTTGACCACTGGGGTCAAGTTCATCGGAAGGAAGTCAGCCACATTCCTCGAGACACGTACCCCTAAGTATGTAAATTCATCAACCTATTGTAGCTGAAGAGAAGCCGAAGCCCCTCCCCTAGCATTCTCATCTATAGCAAGCAATTGTGACTTCGACCAGTTGACTCTAAGCCCTGTCACCTCAGCAAATTGTTCTAGGACCTGCAGTGCCCCCTGTAAAGAAGGGCCGGCATCATTTAGAAAAAGGAGGAGGTCATCTGCGTACAGGGCCACCCTCTACTCCAGCCAGGCCAACCGAAGACCTTTAACATGTGGCGAGACACGTAGTGCCTCAGCCACTGGTTCCATGGCAATAGCAAATAGGGCCGGAGAGAGAGGACAGCCCTGCCGCGTACCCCTAGCAAGCTTAAAAACAGGAGATAGCCGACCCCCTAAGCGAATGGCAGCCGTCGGTGAATGATATATAGTCTGCAGCCATTGTATAAACACCAGGGGGAATCCCATCCTTCGTAGAATCTCCCACAGGAAAGGCCATTCTAATGAGTCGAATGCCTTCTCAATATCAAGGGAAGCAACAAGCATCTTTAAATTACAATCTATTTTTGTTATTTTTTATTAGGGCTGGGGAAATTAAAGATTAATTCCTCGATTAATCTTAAATTTTTTTAATCGATCAAAATTCTTTTGATCGATCAAAATTCTTGACGTCACTGGACAGCCTGGACAGTGAGAGTTACCCTGCTGGATGCGAGCAAACTGCACCCATTGGATTGAGGTACCTCTGCATCTGTGGAGCAGGAGGATGCATCAGGCTCCATCAGGGCAAGGGGGAAAAAATAACCATCGTTTTACTGTTCTAAGCAGTTTTGTGCAGACAATTCTTTGTGTATCGGCAACATCTGTTCCGTGCGAAAGACTGTTCAGTTCTTCAGGGTATATTGTCAAAAAATTCGATAATGTCTGCTTCCAGAAAATATAAACACTCTGGTATGTCTGCGTGACTGGCTAAAGTGATACCTACTTGCCTACTATAAAGTGAATGACAGTCAATATACTAGATAAGTTTTATAATTAAAGTTAAACTAACTTTCTACATTTTTCTTAAAGTTTAATAAGAAAACATTTCTTACGTCAGTGCTACAATTTGAATTTAAAACGTATTTGTGTGAACTGTGAAGTTAAGTCATGGATTGTGGAAACTAACTAGTGTCGGGTGATTGTATATAGTGTATACCACATTTACCAATGACTAATGCAGAGTTGGAATGCAAGGAGATCAGTTAAAAGTAGTTCGATCTGTATGTGCGTTATAATTAACGGGTGTCTATAGTATGCCTGTGAAGTGGCACGTGTTTAGAACTGTCCCTGCACAAAATAAGATTACTATAAGAAAAAAGTAATTCAAAACTGCTTGCGGCTTTAATGTAATGTCTGGTCCCTGCAATATGGATGAAAATCATTGAGAAAAATAGCATGGGTTTCCTCCCACCCTCCCCCCAGGTAATTACAAGCCTCTTTGGTCCTATATACTTTGAACAGCATTATACAGGCGGTGCAAACAAGACAGGGACTGTAGGTTTATTGTTAAAGGAGTTGTAAAGGGAAAAAAAATGTTGCTAAAATGACTGTTTACAGGGTATAGAGACATAATAGTTAACTGATTCCTTTTGAAAATGTTTAAAAATAGATAAAAATCAATCATATAATGTGCCTGTAGTTTCAGTTTCTTTTTTATCCAATTGTTATTCTTCTGTGAAGTACATAGACACAGAGCCAATACAGGGCAGTGTTTGTTTTTAAAATGTAACTGATTGGTTCTGAGGGGTTTTAGACACACAGTAAAAGCTCCCATGACTTTTTTCATAAGGAAACAGACAACCAGGAAGTGTCCAGAACAGAGAAGGATTACAGCAACATCATAGCAAAAACGAACAATGAGGACATGAAACCAGGACTGCAGTAAGGAAAAGGAAGCTATTTAGCTAAAAAAAAATTCCTTTAGTGACCCTTTAAGTAGAATCTGTTTGTAATTTTGAACGGGTACCTTTTAAAGTGTAGCTCCAGCCATACAATCTATTTTTAAGCTTTTCTGAAAACATAGAGAAGGGTTATCACCCCTGTAACATTTGTTTTGCTGTCTGTGTGCATCTGTTCAGAAATGTTTAATTCACTTTACGTCCAAATGACAAATGATTTTTTTTAAATTTGGGTTTTTTAGTGAAACAAGGATTGGTGATAAAGCATCAGTGGACAGGAGACACCTCTTACAGAAGAGAATTTCACTTCCTAGGGGTAGATTTCCTTTCACTTCCTGTTGTCTCCTTCTGTTTACAAGTAGGAGTCGTTTGTAAGTTGGATGTTTGAAAGTAGGGGCCTGCCGTATATACTCTGCATAAATTTGGGCCCTAGGTGTTGGTGTTGCCACAACACTGTAAGCCCTCACAGTTAGTCTTGGTGGGCGCTGGAACGCCCTGCTGTGAACTATTATATCAAGAATTGTAATTACATGCCATTGTTGAACAGTGGTAGAAAAATTGGGCCTTTGGTGCTGGCGCTGGTGCCACAACTCTGTAAGCCCTCTCAGTTACTCTTGGTGGGCACAGGAATGGGCCCTGCTGTGAAATATTAGATCAAGAATTGTAATTACATGCCCCTGTTGAACAGGGGCAGAAAAATTGGGCCTTTGTTGGTGGTGGTGCCACAACATTGCAACCCCTTACAGATACTCTAGTTGGAGCGCAGGAATGAGCCCGCTGCAAAGTATTGCATCAAAAATTGTAATTACACACCCCTGTTAAACAGGGGCAGAAAAATTGGGCCTTAGGCACTGGTAGCGGTACCACAACACTGCAACCCCTCACAGATACTCTAGTTGGAGCGCAGGAATGAGCCCGAAGCAAAGTATTGCATCAAAAATTGTAATTACACGCCCCTGTTAAACAGGGGCAGAAAAATTGGGCCTTAGGCACTGGTGCTGGTGCCACAACACTGTAACCCCTCACAGATACTCTAGTTGGAGCGCAGGAATGAGCCCGAAGCAAAGTATTGCATCAAAAATTTTAATTACACGCCCCTGTTAAACAGGGTCAGAAAAATTGGGCCTTAGCCACTGGTGGTGGTGCCCAGAACCAAAAATGTTCTTACAAGCTATCAGCATGATCATTGAGGAGGAAAAGGATAGTCACTTAGCATAACAGGATAGTCACTCAGCATCAGCATATGCAGTCTTGAAGGGATCTGACATTTCAAAAAAAAAAAAAATTCAGTTACATCAGCATCAGGTGCTTGGTAGCTGGTGGTGATCCAAGCCTGATTCATTTTTATGAAGGTCAGTCGATCGACCGAGTCGGTGGAGAGGCGCACCCTGTGATCGGTTACAAAGCCCCCAGCAGCACTGAATGTGCGTTCTAAAAAAGAACGCTGATGCAGGATAAGCCAGTAGCTCAATTGCGTACTGTGCAAGCTCTGGCCAGTGATCCATCCTCAAGACCCAGTAAGCCAGAGGATTTTCGTTGGGAAAGGTGTCCAAGTCTGATCTTGCCCCTAGGTATTCCCGCACCATGTAAAACAGATGCTGGCGATGGTTGCTGGAACCAGTCATACCTTGGGGCTGCGGACTAAAAAATTGTCTGAACGCATCAGTCAGACGGCCATCTTCTCCACCGCTCCTTCTGTGACTGACCGAAGCCTCAGCAACACGTTGTCCAGGACCAGGATTTTGTAACCTCCCAGTCTCTGGGAACGCGTTGCACAGACCTTTCTGCAAGGCCTCCCGAAGATGTTTTATCTTCTGCTCCCTCTGTGCCGGCAAGATAAGGTCTGCAACCTTACTCTTTTTCACGTGGATCAAGGAGGGTTGCCAAACAGTAATGATCCCTCTCCTTGATAGCACGAATACGAGGATCCTTCTGCAGGCTTTGCAGGATCAAGGAGGCCATACAACGTAGGTTTGCTGAGGCATTCGGTGCGGAGTCCTCTGGGTCACTGAAGACGACATGATCCGCAGCCACCTCATCCCAGCCACGTACAAGTCCATGGGTTTCATGGGATCCCTTGAAGACTGCTGCTGATGCTGAGTGCTAGGCTCCACCTCCATGCTGACACAATCCTCCTCCTCCTCCAATTCCTGTGTGATAGGCAGGCAAGCAGAAACACTGTCTGGATAAAGGGGGCCTTGAGAGGTAAGGATGTCCTCCTCTCCCACCCTCTGTTCTGCCTCAAGGGCCCTGTCCATTATTCTATGCAGAGTGTGCTCCAACAGGTGAATAAGAGGGACAGTCTCACTGATGCATGCACTGTCACTGCTCACCATCCTCGTGGCTTCCTCAAATGGTGACAGGACAGTGCATTGCTTCCCTGATCATGGCGCACTGGCGTGGGGAAAAAAAACAAGCTCCCCTGACCCTGTCCTGCTGCCATATTGGCACAAATACTCATTGATGGCCCTCTGCTGTGTGTGCAGCCGCTGCAGCATGGCCAACGTAGAGTTCCACCTGGTGGGCATGTCACAGATTAGGCGGTTCTTGTGCAGGCTGTATTCCTTTTGGAGGTCTGCCAGCCGAGCACTGGCATTAAATGACGTCGGAAATGCACACAGACTTTCCTGGCCTGCTTCAGGACATCCTGTAAGCCCGGGTACCTGCCCAAGAACCGCTGCACCACCAAGTTAAGGACATGAGCAAAATAGGGCACATGGGTCAGTTGTCCCTGTCGCAGGGCCGGAGAGGAGGTTGGTGCCATTGTCGCAAACCACCATTCCTGGCTTAAGCTGGCGTGGCGTCACCCCCTGCAGAGTTGACAGAACCTCTAGCCCAGTGTGGCTCCTGTCCCCCAAGCACACCAGCTCAAGCACTGCATGGCATCTCTTTGCCTGCGTACCTGCATAGCCCCTTGAACGCCTACAGAGCACCGCTGGTTCCGAGGACACATCAGCACAGGAAGAGGCCACAGAGGAAGAAGGGGAGGGGGTGGAGGAGAGAGGTGTGTCACAACCAGTAGTAGCATTTTGGAGGCGTGGTGGTGGAACAACCTCCAACACTACTGTACCTTGTCCTGCGTCCTTCCCAGCTGCCAGCAGAGTCACCCAATGCGCCGTGAAAGATAGGTCACGTCCCTGTCCATGCCTGCTGGACCATATGCACCTTACCACTGACTGCCCTGTCCAGTGAGGCATGGACATTGCCTTCCACATGCCGGTAGAGAGCCGGAATCGCCTTCTTTGAGAAAAAGTGGTGTTTGGGAACTTGCCACTGAGGTACCGCACATTTCACAAACTCACAGAAGGTGGCAGAATCTACCAACTGAAAAGGCAGCAGTTGAAGTGCTAGCAATTTAGCTAAGCTAGCATTCAACCGCTGGGCTTGTGGATGGCTGGGAGAGAACTTCTTTCGGCGCTGCAGCAGCTGGGGCAGGGAAATTTGCCTGGTACAATCTGCCATCGTTGTACCGATAGTAGATTGCCCACAAGTACTTGGCTGTGACACATTTAATTCTACACCTTTAGTCCTATCAGTGCAGGCTTCAGAGAGGACTGAGGGTAAAGTGGGGTTGGAGATCCCAGCTGATGAGGAGCAAGGAGAGGTCCGCTTTGTTCTTTGGTGTGGGTCTTTGAGGTGTGCTTGCCAACGAACTGCATGGCAGGTCGACATATGTCTGGTCAAGCATGTGGTGCACAAGCGGGTGATGTTTTGGCCACGCGAGATACGCTTGAGACATATGTTGCAAATAGCAGCGGTGCGATCTGATGCACTTGTCTCAAAAAAGGCCCACACCAAAGAACTTTTTGAATAACGCTGAGAGAAAGCAGCGCCCTGCAAATGCGTAGCTCTGCGTTGTGATGCAGTCGGTGTGCTGCCCTTAAGCTGGCCCCTGGAGGGCATCCTGCCTTGTTGGAGATGTGCCTGTGCCTCCTCCTCTCTCCTATCAGGCACCCACGTAGAGTCAGTGACCTCATCATCCCCTCCCTCCTCATCACTGTAGAAAACCTGGAAGTATGCTGCAGCTGGAGGAACATGACTGCCAGATTGCTGTCCTTCTTGGGCATCCCCTCTCTCTGGGCTCAAGTTATTGCCTTCCTCTAGCTGTGTACCATCATTGGAGCCTTCAAAACGCTGCGCATCCTCCTGAAGCATGTACCCAACACTGTGGTCAAACAGTTCGGGGGACTCCTCAGGAGGACATGGTGGGGCTAGGGAAGGAGTGACTGATGCCATTGAGCAGAGGGAAGAGGCCGCGTTGGCAGCTGCTTTGCCAGACAAAGTACCCTGAGCCTGGGTGAGAGAGGATGAGGAGGATGAGGACGGCTTGGTCATCCACTCTACCAAGTCTTCGGCATGTTGTGGCTCAACACGGCCAGCTGCCAAAAAAAGGACGAGCGTGTCCCACGGCCACGTGCTGATGAGGATGCACTGTGTCCACGACCAGCACTGTTGCCTCTAGACACAGAGCCTGCCTGCCCTCTTTTATCAGCTCGTGACTCTCTGCCTCTCCTTGTTGTCCTTCCAGACATACTAATGGCCTGCAGAGGACACAGACAGTACACCACGTGAAAGTACTTGCAGCAATATACCCTGCCTGTAGTATTAATATGAGCAGATCCCTGCTTCTAGGAGTAAATATGAGAAACACCAGCTTTATGTTAGGTGCACAATGTGCAGAGGACACAGACAGTACACACCACGTAGCTTTAGGTGCACACTGCAGAGGACACGACAGTACACACACCACGTAGCTTTAGGTGCACACTGCAGAAGACACAGACAGTACACCACGTGAAAGTACTTACAGCAATATACCCTGCCTGTAGTATTTATATGAAAAGATCTCTGCTTCTAGGAGTTAATATGAGAAACACCAGCTTTACGTTAGGTGCACAATGTGCAGAGGACACAGACAGTACACACACCACGTAGCTTTAGGTTCACACTGCAGAGGACACAGGCAGTACACACACCACGTAGCTTTAGGTGCACACATGAAAGTACTTGCAGCAATATACCCTGCCTGTAGTATTAATATGAGCAGATCCCTGCTTCTAGGAGTAAATATGAGAAACACCAGCTTTACTTTAGGTGCACAATGTGCAGAGGACACAGACAGTACACACACCACGTAGCTTTAGGTGCACACTGCAGAGGACACGACAGTACACACACCACGTAGCTTTAGGTGCACACTGCAAAAGACACAGACAGTACACCACGTGAAAGTACTTGCAGCAATATACCCTGCCTGTAGTATTAATATGAAAATATCTCTGCTTCTAGGAGTAAATATGAGAAACACCAGCTTTACGTTAGGTGCACAATGTGCAGAGGACACGGACAGTACACACACCATGTAGCTTTAGGTGCACACTGCAGAAGACACAGACAGTACACCACGTGAGAATACTGCAGCTAGCACAATCACCTGCCTGCCTGTCAGTAAATTAGGAAGAGCAGATCTAGCTAAACTATACAGTGAATAAATATATATACAACACCTGGGATGCATATATATCCTCTACACACTGTAACTTTAACTGACTAGCCTGCCTGCCTGCTCTATCTACCTACAAAAAATTACACTCTCTCTCTCTGTCTTTTCTCTCTTAACCACCGCAACACACTACACAAGGCCGACCTGCAGGCTGCCTTTTATAGTGTGGGGCATGTACTAAACCTCCTGAGCCATAATTGGCCAAAGACACCCTGGCTTTGGCCAATTATGGCTCTCCGTTTTTTGCAAGCTGTGATTGGCCAAGCATGCGGGTCATAGTGCATGCAAAAAAGTGGATGATCTGAATATATGCGCCCTTCTGATCAACCACCGTTGCGCTGATGGTAAATAAGTAAAACACCCTAGCTGCTGTTTAAATAAAATAGTGTGAAAATAAATAAATATAGTGATAACTCTCCTCACAAGTGTATCAAACAAATATTAACAGCGCTAACGAGGAAAAATGTAATCCTCCTAAGTGAATAATATGCAAATAATGTGGACAATTGCCATATAAATACACATGCAAAAATTGTGAAAAAGATACAAGTGTGTATAAATAAATCACCTTTCTTTTTCACAATTTTTGCATGTGTATTTATATGGCAATTGTCCACATTATTTGCATATTATTCACTTAGGAGGGTCATAGTGCATGCTTGGCCAATCATCAGCCAGCAATGCACTGCGATGCCGCAGTGAATTATGGGCCGTGACACGCCACTCGAATTTGGCGCGAACGGCCCGTAACGTTCGTATTTCGACGAACTGTCGAACATACGATGTTCGAGTCGAACGTGAGTTCGACTCGAACACGAAGCTCATCCCTACTTCACACATAATGGGCCCCCTAGTATTAATATCACTGTTAATTACTCATACAACTCATGACTTATTCAACTAATTTATACAGCATGAATTGATATTATTTTTCAAATCTGATGAATGGATAGTCTAAAAGGTACATTTTTCACCCAGTCGATCTGTGAGTTCATTCCTTTTTTCCTTTTAGGTCATCTAGACTGCATATAAATATATTATATTCGGAAGACAATTTTCTTAGATATAATAACATGAATGGTGTTCTTTAAGCACTTGCTGACAGCCCCTCAACTGCAATGTACTGCCCATACAGGCATATCCCCACTGCCCCCCCCCCACCCCAACACCCACTGTCATTGTACACAGCGGGAGTCTGTCAGCAAGTCCCAGACAATCATTCATGCTGGGACCTGGTGATCGGCTGTGTCCAGTTACAGCCCAGAGCCAAACGATCTCTCTGTTTCTTATCTCTGTAAAGCAGAGATAAGAAGCAAAGAGATCTGTAGTAAAAAGCAGCACACATTACACATTGTTAGGCACACATTTAACCCCTTGATCGCATAGATGTTAACTCCTTCCCAGACCAGTGTTATTAGTACAGTGACAGTGTATAGTAATACAACTGGTGTTGTCAGTGGCAGTTAGTCAAGTAAGCGCCCAGAGGCGATTCAGTTCGCATGTGTTGCGCTATATAAGTTTCTCACTCACTCAATTCCCCCCAGTGTCAGTTAGTGTCAGATTGCTATGATTAAGCACTAATTTATAGTGCGAAACCCGTCAGCTGTTTTACTCCCGTGTAGTGTGCTGTGACTTGTAGTGCATTTTTCCTTTTTTAAATGAAGACAACCATCAAGGTTTTTTGGAGTGCGGCTGTCCATATTTTCTTTTTCCATTTGTTGCCTTGTGCATTGCCAGCACCCTTGATTTCCTGAGACCATACTGATCATCCTAACACAATCCACCTGGAGCAGTAACTTTCTTTCTTATAAGTCACTGATCACTGCCATTACCATAGAACCTGATTTCGATGGACTGTGCCTGATTTGGAGCAATGTCCCCCGTCCCTCTTTCCTCCTCATTTGTCCCTCATTTTGGTCTGATCTATATAGTTGTATATAAAATTCACTTTTTATCTTTAACCACTTGCCGACCGCGCCATAGGCATTTTACTGCTACAGCGCGGTCGAGTTATTCTGGGAGGACGTCCCTGGGACGTCCTCCCAGAATCCTACACTCACGCGCCCCCTGGAGCGCGCTCCTGGAATCATCCGTGAGCGCCGGGCCTAGAGGACCCGGCACATCACGGATCGCGGTAAATTACCGCTGATAGCGGCCGTTTACCACGTGATCGCTCCGTCAAATGACGGAGCGATCACTTGTAAACAAACCGGCGTCATTTGCGTGTCAGCAGCACTGAGGGCTGGATCTGTGACAACTGCAGTCACAGTCACAGATCCAGCCATCCATCCATCCCAGCTCAGCTATCCTTGCGCAATACTCTGCAATACCCCAATACTCTGCCATACCCTGCGCAATACTCTGCAATACCCCAATATTCTGCAATACCCTGCGCGATACTCTGCAATACCCCAATACTCTGCAATACCCCAATACTCTGCACGATACTCTGCAATACCTCAATACTCTGCAATACCCTGTGCGATACTTTGCAATACCCCAATACTCTGCAATACCCCAATACTCTGCAATACCCTGTGCGATACTCTGCAATACCCCAATACTCTGCAATACCCTGCGCGATACTCTGCAATACCCCAATACTCTGCAATACCCTGCGCGATACTCTGCAATACCCCAATACTCTGCAATACCCCAATACTCTGCAATACCCTGCGCGATACTCTGCAATACCCCAATACTCTGCAATACCCCCCATACTCTGCAATACCCCCCATACTCTGCAATACCCCCATACTCTGCAATACCCCAATACTCTGCAATACCCCAATACTCTGCAATACCCCGATACTCTGCAATACCCCAATACTCTGCAATACCCAAATACTCTGCAATACCCATTTTTTTAAAGCGCCCCTGTCCCCGTGTGCTCGCATGCAGAAGCGAACGCATACGTAAGTCCCGCCGACATATGAAAACGGTGTTCAAGCCACACATGTGAGGTATCTCTGCGAACATTAGAGCGAGAGCAATCATCTTGGCCCTAGACCTCCTCTGTAACTAAAAACATGTAACCAATAAAAGTAATAAAGTAATTAAAGCGTCCCCTATGGGGATTTTTAAGTAGCGAAGTTTGGCGCCATTCCATGAGTGTGCGCAATTTTGAAGGGTGACATGTTGGGTATCTATTTACTCGGCGTAACTTCATCTTTCACATTATGAAAAAAAATTGGGCTAACTTTACTGTTTTTTTTTTTTTTACGCACAAAACATTTTTTTTAAAAAACACGCGTTCAAAAAATTTCTGCGAATATACCATGCGAGATAAAAAGTTGTAACGGCCGCCATTGGGTCTAGGGTCTTGGCTCTAGGGTCTTTGCTAAAAAAGCATATATAATGTTTTGGGGTTCTATGTAATTTTCTAGCAAATAAATGATGATGTTTACATGTAGGAGAGAAATGTCAGAATTGGTCTGGGTGCTTTAGAACGCCTGATGGTGCTCCCTGCATGTCGGGCCTCTGTATGTGGCCACGCTGTGTAAAAGTTGCACACATGTGGTATCGCCATACTCGGGAGGAATAGCAGAATGTGTTTTGGGGTGTAATTTGTGGTATGCATATGCTGTGTGTGAGAAATAACCTGCTAATATGACAGAAACTAGTTTTTATTTTTACTTATTACAGAATTTTCAGTCGTTTTTCTTTTATAGCGCAAAAAATAAAAAACCCAGAGGTGATCAAATACCACCAAAAGAAAGCTCTATTTGTGTGAAAAAAAGGACAAAAATTTCAAATGGGTACAATGTTGTATGACTGAGTAATTGTCATTCAAATTGTGAGAGCACCGAAAGCTGAGAATTGGTCTGGTGAGGAAGGGGGTTTAAGTGCTCAGTGGTCAAGAGGTTAAAAAAGTGTTTTCCAGTGCTAAACATGTCATCCCATTTCTAAATTGCAGCATTTGTAAATTTTCAAAGCCAATATAAAGGACTAGTAGTGGTTAAAAAAAGCCCTTGTGGATTCAATTACCGGTAACTTTTTGGGGTTTATTCTCCTTTAAGGGGGTGTGACAGGGGGCGTGTCCTACCTACATACATTTGTTAGTAGGTGTCCCTTTTTCCCATCTCAAAATGTTGGGAGGTATGCATTGCTAATATAAAAAATAAACAAATAAAAATTCCAGTATATATACAATAGTTTGTAAATCCTATCATTTTCACACAAACCACTCAGTATACACTGATTAGTATTTTTGTTTATCAAAAACCTGCAGCAGAATAAAATTTGGCCCGAATTTATGAAGAAATTTAGTTTTTAAATTTTTTTATTGGATATGTTTTGTAGCAAAAAGAAAAAAAATTATGTTTTTTTTATTTTTTTTTAAATTGTCTTTTTCCATTTAGAAAAAAACAGTGGTGATCAAATACTGTTAAAAGAAAGCTCTAGATATACGGTACATTTAATTTGGGTACAGTTTTGCATGATCTCGCAATTACCAGTTCAATTAGCTCAGTGTTAAATAGCAAAAAATGGCCTGGTTGTGAAGTGGTTAAAAGCATTTATGGGCCTGCCCAAGGTATTTCTGTAGATCAATTATTTTGGATTTGACTAATATTATTTTAATAAGGGTGTAATACTGTATATGCAGAGGCCTAACACATTTATATATAAAAACAGCGTTTGTCTCTTACTGTTGAGCTAACTCAAGCAGTAAGTTTAGGGTTAATAGCAGAGGCAATCACTATAGTCTGTCCTTCATAGGCTGTACCCTGCATTCATCACAATTCAGTATCTAAACTTGAAGGCTTTTTCCTGCCTATAGCCATATAACTCATATATTCATTTGCACATGTGAGTGTATTTTATGCAGTATTACTGTGTTTGGATATAACTTTTATGTGCAAATCAATGTTCCCACATACTATCTAGAGTTGTGAAAGAAGGACTTCTCAGTGTTTCTGATTTGTATGCACCACTAGTAAATAATAAACAGACTCAGGGCAGCCATCAGGAATTATGGGGCCCCTTACACAGCTTCAGCTTCAGGCATGGGCCCCCTGGAGCAGAGAACCGGGGGGGGGTGCTGTCGCCTGAAATTGAGAAGCGGGGGGCTGCCGCGAATTGAGAAGCGGCATATATATACAAATTATTATTTTTTTTTATAAAAATAAATTACAAAAAAGGGGGGTTGCCATCCGGGACCTGTGAGCCCTTTAATAATAATTTTTTTAAAAAGAAACCTCTGGGCCCTTTAATAAAAATACATAAAAAAAAATATAAAAAAAATAAAATAAACATTTATAAAAAAAAAAGGGGGGGTTGCCATCCAGGGCCCTGGGGACCTCTGTGCCCTTTAATAAAAAAATAAAAAATGAATATATATATATATATAAACAAAAATAAAAAAATAAACATTTATAAAAAATAAAAAAAAGGGGGTTTGCCACATGGGGCCCTGGGGACCTCTGAGCCCTTTAATAAAAAAAAATATATATATAAAAAAAAAAGAAATAAAATAATATATAAAAATATATATAAAAAAGGGGGGTTGCCATCCGGGGCCCTCGGGACCTCTGGGCCCTTTAATAATATATATATATATATATATATATATATATATATATATAAAAATATATATATATATATATATATATAAAAATATTTTTTTTTATAAAAAAAAGGGGGGTTGGCATCCGGGGCCCTGGGGATCTCCGGGGCCCCCGTACCCCTAAAAAAAAATTGGCCCTTTAATAAAAAATAAAATCAAAATATATTAGAAATTTTTTATTTTTTTATAAAAAATAAATAAAAGGGGAGTTGCCATATTGGGCCTTGTGGGCCTCCGGTTCCCTGGGGACCTCCGGACCCCTAAAAAAAAAGAGGGTTGCCATCCGGGCCCCTGGGGACCCCTGGGCCCCTTATAGGTGTACTGCCTGTACCCCCCTGATGGCGGCCCTGAACAGACTAGCCAAATCTCTAGATACACTATATTGTCAAAAGTATTGGGACACCTACCCGTGAACTTTAATGGCATTCCAGTCTCATCCTTAGTATGTAGGGTTCAAGTTTGAGTAGACCCACCCTTTGTAGCTATAACAGCTTCAACTCTTTTGGGAAGGCTGTCCATAAGGTTTAGGAGTGTTTCTACAAAAAGTGATTGGTGCCCAATTTTTCCACCATGCACTACACCCACTATGCCTAGTGACCTGCAACCTGATGAGGAATTTCAGTTCTCTCTGGCTCTGGGGGTCACCATTAGGCCCTTGGAAGTTGGGGAGACCGCTACATTAAATGTTTACCATTAAATAACATGCTTAGAGGATGCCTTAAATCTGCATGCTAAGTGCCATTGCAAAAAAAAAGATATGGCAGATACAGTGGATATAACAAGTCTACACACCCCTGTTAAAATGTTAGGTTTCTGTGATGTAAAAAAATTTGAAAAAGATAAATAATTTCAGAACTTTTTGTGACCTATAAACTGTACAACTCAATTGAAAAACAAACTGAAATATTTTAGGGAGGGGAAGTAAAAATAAAAAAATAAAATAATGTGATTGCATAACTGGGGATGTAGCTGTGTTCAGAATTAAGCAATCACATTCAAACTAATGTTAAATAGGAGTTAGTACACACCTGCCATCATTTAGAGTGCCTCTGATCAACCCCAAATAAGGTTCAGCTGTTCTAGTAGGTCTTTCCTGACTTTTTCTTAGTCGCATCCTACAGCAAAAGCCATGGTCCACAGAGAGCTTCCAAAACATCAGGGGGATCTCATTGTTAAAATGTTATTAGTTATAAAATAATTTCCAAGGCAATAAGTTTACCATGGAACACAGTGAAGACAGTCATCATCAAGTGGAGAAAATATGGCACAACAGTGACATTACAAAGAACTAGACGTCCATCCAAAATGTATGAAAAGACGAGAAGAAAACTGGTCAGGGAGGCTGCCAAGAGGCCTACAGCAACATTAACCACTTCCCGCCCGGCCTATAGCCGATTTACGTCCGGGAAGTGGTTATGAAATCCTGACAGGACGTTCTAGAACGTCCTGCAGGATTTCATGCCGCGCGCGCCCGTGGGGGCGCGCATCGCGGCGATCGGTGATGCGGGGTGTCAGTCTGACACCCTGCATCTCCGATCTCGGTAAAGAGCCTCCGGCGGAGACTCTTTACCACGTGATCAGCCGTGTCCAACCACGGCTGATCACGATGTAAACAGGAAGAGCCGTCGATGGCTCTTCCTCACTCGCGTCTGACAGACGCGAGTAGAGGAGAGCCGATCGGCGGCTCTCCTGACAGGGGGGGTTCGCGCTGATTGTTTATCAGCGCAGCCCCCCCTCGGATCGCCACACTGGACCACCAGGGATGCCCACCCTGGAGCACCAGGGTGGGCAAAAAAAAAAATAAAAAGTCTAAAAAATATATAAAAAACAGCATTAAAAAAAAGAAAAAAGATGCCAGTCAGTGCCCACAAATGGGCACTGACTGGCAACCTGGCAAAAATCAGTGCTGCCACCCCAGTGTCCATCAGCGCCACCCCAGTGTCCATCAGTGCCACCCCAGTGTCCATCAGTGCCACCCCACAGTGCCCATCCATGCCCAGTGCCCACCTATCAGTGCCCATCTGTGCCACCCATAAGTATCCATCAGTGCCGCCCATGAGTGCCCATCTGTGCCGCCTATGAGTGCCCAGTGCCGCCCATGAGTGCCCATCAGTGCCGCCTATGTGTGCCCATCAGTGCCGCCTATGTGTGCCCATCAGTGCCGCCTATGTGTGCCCATCAGTGCCGCCTATGAGTGCCCATCAGTGTCGCATACCAGCGCCGCCAATCAGTGCCACCTCATCTGTGCCCGTCAGTACTACCTCATCGATGTCCATCAGTGCCATCTCATCGGTGCCCATTAGTGCCGCCATATCAGTGCCGTAATTGAAAGAGAAAACTTATTTACAAAAAAATTAACAGAAAAAAATAAAAATGTAATTTTTTTTCCAAATTTTCAGCCTTTTTTTAGTTGTTGCGCAAAAAAAAAAAATCGCAGAGGTGATCAAATACCACCAAAAGAAAGCTCTATTTGTGGGGAAAAAAGGACGCCAATTTTGTTTGGGTACAGTGTAGCATGACTGCGCAATTGCCATTCAAAGTGCGACAGTGCTGAAAGCTGAAAATTGGCTTGGGCGGGAAGCTGCGTAAGTACCTGGTATGGAAGTGGTTAAAGGAGCTACAGGAATATCTGGCAAGTACTGGCTCAGTGACAACAATCTTCCATATTCTTAAAATGTCTAGGGTTGAGTGGCAAGACGGAAGCCTTTTCTTGCAAAGAAAAACAACCAAGCTCAGCTAAATTATGCAAAAACACATCTAAGGTCTCCCAAATTCATGTGGTAAAATGTTATGGTCTGATGAATCCAAGGTTGAACTAATATTTCAAAAGATAGATTTGGAGCAAAAACAACACTGCACATCACCAAAAGAACACCATACCCACAGTGAAGAATGGTGGTGGCAGCTTCATGCTTTGGGGCTGTTTTCAGCAGGAACAGGGGCCTTAGTCAAGGTAGAGGGAAGTGGAGTACTAACTAGGGGGCGGGGGCGGTCCGCACCGGGTGACACACTTTGGGGGGATGTCAGGCAGCATCCCCGTCCTCTTCTGTATAAAACAATGACAGTGGGGTGGCCGGACTTGGTAGAGCAGCACATCGGCGATATTACATGCTGACAGCGCAGGGGGGAGTGTGGGGGTGCCCGAGCTGGGTGCAGACTGCACCGCTACTCAGGTGCTGCCAGAGCAGGAGAAAAAAAAACAGTCTCTCGCTCTCTTGTACATCAAGAGAGGGAGAGCGAGAGACACTGACAGTGAGGCATAGGAATTTCTGGAGTAGTAGGTGATTGGTTGCTAGGTGGTCCTAGCAACCAATCATGGGCTCCATTCAGAGCTGTGGGGGGGGGTTGATGTGCAGGTGGTCCAGAGTTGGGGGGTAAAGTGCAGGGAGTCCAGTCAGGGCCGTGGGGGGTTGATGTGCAGGGGGTCCAGTCAGAGCTGGGGGGTAATGTGCAGCGGGTCATGTCAGGGCTGTGGGGGAGGGTTGATGTGCAGGGGTTCCAGTCAGAGCTGTGGGGGGGTTGATTTGCAGGGGTTCCAGAGCTGGGGGTAATGCTTAGGGGGTCCAGTCAGAGCTGTGGGGGGGGTTGATGTGCAGGGGCTCCAGACAGAGCTGTGGGGGGGTAATGTGCAGGGGGTCCAGTCAGAGCTGTGGGGGTAATGTTCAGGGGGTCCAGTCAGAGCTGTGGTGGGGGGGGGTTATGTGCAGGGGGTCCAGTCTGGGCTGTGGGGGCGTTGATGTGCAAGGGGTCCAGTCAGAGATGTGGGTGGGTTGATGTGCAGGGGGTCCAGAGCTGGGGGTAATGTGCAGGGGGTCCAGTCAGAGCTGTGGGGGGGGTAATGTGCAGGGGGTCCCGTCAGGGCTGTGGGGGGTAATTGTAGAAATAGACCCAAATGCTTACTCAGTGTGAAGCTAGTGTTAGTTCTAATTAAAAATTACTAAGGAATTTCAGGAGCCTTGGTGGAGCATACCCAATAACACTTTTACTCACCCGCTATTGAGAACTCTTTCCATAATTTTTGTGTTTATTCAATTTGTATTAATATGTTTTTTGTTTGGTTTATATTGTTGTGGTAGAAGACAATTAAGAATAATTCAGAAAAGTAAGGAAAACCTAGAGATGGCTTCAATCTTAAAGGGGTTGTAAAGACAAAAATATTTTCCTCTTAAATTAAAGTCTGACAGTAGCTGATAAAGTAAAAAGTAATGTTTTGCATTATAACTAGTTTGATACCTGTTGAAATCGAGCTGTTTTATTCACCTCCGTCACTCCTGAATCGTTATTCTCACTGACTTCCTGGTTTCCGGTGCGCATTCATTCTTGCTACATCACGGCCTAATGGGAACTACAGTTCCCATTAGGCTTAGCCTCCATGCCTGTGAGGCAGGGGTCAAGTCCTGGGGAAAAAAGTGTGGGAACTCCCACCCAAGATCCACTCACCCACCAAAAAAAAATAAAAAATGATACGCTCATATGCATAATTACTAAACCGCATGTTTTTTTTTTCCGATCCACTGTACCTTTAGAAATCCTTTGTTACCGGCCGCAAGTTCTTTCTAAATCCTGCGATAACTCGCGACAGACCTCCGCAATGTCTCCTGGGAACAATGACAAAAGCTCCCAGGAGACATTGCGGCATCTAGGAAGTAACGGAATACCCGCACACTACCCGACGAATCCATATACAGGAAGCGGCCAGTAACATAAAGGATTACTAAGGTTCGCCTGCCCCTGACAGTGACTCGAGCTGGGCATCGCCGCTTAGTGAAGAATTGGCTCGGGCAGCTCGGCTGCTCTAGTCCTGCAAAGGGAACTGCGTTCCTGCTGTGAAAAAAGTGCAGGAACTCCGTTCCCATGCGTTCCCGCAGGACTTGAGCCCTGCTGTGAGGGATAAGAGAGCATCTTCATGCAGGGCTGTAGTCATAGGGAGGGGGTGAGCACATTCTGCTTTCCACCATGCAAAACAACTCAGATGCTGGTGGAAAGCAAGAAGAGGAGAGACAGGAAATTGCATTTTCAAACCTGGATTACTGTATTTTGGAGGTCAAAAGGAAAACGAGGCAAGTGATATTTAAATGCTCTAGCTTACAGCAATCAATTGGTCTAATAAAAAACGAACCTTTAGTGTTCCTTTAAGAGCCAGGGATGTCTGAGCAGTTTTGTTTGTGAATCGGTTCTGATTCAAAACCGATCCAAGTAGGGGAATATGTTGTAGTATATGTAGTAATATGTTGGGTGTTATATATATATATATTATATGAGTCCAAAATT
The DNA here is from genome assembly GCF_905171775.1 of Rana temporaria. NCBI lineage: Eukaryota > Metazoa > Chordata > Amphibia > Anura > Ranidae > Rana > Rana temporaria. The sequence goes on along the minus strand of NC_053489.1, from coordinate 403,641,454 downwards.
TATCAGGCCAGATTTCAGTAACCTGTAATTACACATTACAAGGCAAAAAAATCTTGTCCATTGTCAATGGATGGGGAGACATGAAGGGTCTATTTCTGCACATCAAACCATTACTCAATCAGTTGAATTAAATTAAATGCAGAGAGATAGGATAAGTTTAATTTACACATCAAACCTGTAATTTCATGTTACAAGTCAAAAGACACTTGGAGTTGATTTTACACATCAAACCATTTATCAGGCCACATGTAATCTAATTACTTATGATTAGAGGGAGTTTATTGGTATGCGAGGATGTATACCAATTGGCTCCCTAATACTAATTAGTGACTCCGGCTACCTGGCACTCTGAAAGACAGGACGTAAGATCCTGTCTTTCAGATCAAAGACGGACAATCCAATTGCTCAGCTATTCAGTGAATTGGCAATATAATCTTGGGAGTTCTGGTTGTCACTCAGAGAATATCCCCCTATGTATTCTCTGCATGGACGTATGTTGGTCTGGATGTGATCAGAACACGTATTCTCTAAGATGAGACTTTGACACTACATTACTCTGTTGGACTTTTGTATCATCTGTGGAATTTGGACTTTGTTTGTTATTGGAAGTTAAATTAAAATTGCGTTCTCTGGAGAACCTGTGTTGCTGCGAAACAACGTAATTTATAAGTCATCATACTAAATATCTATGAGATCACTACAGTAATGTGCATGGGGTCCAGAGCTGGGGGGTAATGTGCAGGGGGTCCAGTCAGGGCTGTGGGGGGGTTGATGTGCAGGGGGTCCAAAGCTGGGGGGTAATATGCAGGGGTCCAGTCAGGGCTGTGGGGGGGGTAATGTGCAGGGGGTCCAGTCAGAGCTGTGGGGGGTAATGTGCAGGGGGTCCAGTCAGGGCTGTGGGGGTAATGTGCAGGGGGTCGAGTCAGAGCTGTGGGGGGGGTAATGTGCAGGGGGGTCCAGTCAGGGCTGTGGGGGGGGTTATGTACAGGGGGTCCAGTCAGGGCTGTGGGGGGTAATGTGCAGGGGGTCCAGTCAAAGCTGTGGGGGGGTAATGTGCAGGGGGTCCAGAGCTGGGGAGCTGTGCAATGTAAAGGGGTCCCGAGATGCAGGGTGCTGTGCAATGTAAAGGAGTCCAGATGTGCAGGGGGTTGTGTAATGTAAAGGGGTCCAGAGGTGCAGGGGGCTGTGTAATGTAAAGGGGTCCAGAGCTGCAGGGTGGGAGGCTGTGCAATGTAAGGGGGTCCATAGGTGCAGGGGGTTGTGTAATGTAAAGGGGCTTATAGGTGCAGTGTAATGTAAAGGGGTCCAGAGGTTCAGAGTGCGGTGTAAAAGGGTCCATAGGTGCAGGGTGCTGTGCAATGTAAAGGGTCAAGAAGTGCAGAGTGCTGTGCAAAGTAAAAGAGTCCAGAGGTGCATGGTGCTGTGTAATGTAAAGGGATCCAGAGGTGCAGGGTGGTGTGTAATGTAAAGGGGTCCAGAGGTGCAGAGTGCTGTGTAATGTAAAGGGGTGCAGGATGCTGTGCAATATAAAGGGTGCAGGGTGCTGTGCAATGTAAAGGGGTCCAGAGGTGCAGGGGGTTGTTTAATGTAAAGGGGTGCAGGGTGCTGTGTAATGTAAAGGTGTCCAGAGGTGCAGGGGGCTGTGTAATGTAAAGGGGTCCAGAGGTGCAGTGTGCTGTGTAATGTAAAGTGGTCCAGAGGGTTGTGTAATGTAAAGGGGTCCAGTGGTGTAGGGTGCTGTGTAATGTAAAGGAGTCTAGAGGTCCAGGGTGCATGTGTAATGTAAAGGGGTCCAGAGCTGAAGGAGGGCTGTGTAATGTGCAGGGATCCAGAGCTGCAGGGGGGCTGTGTAATATAAAGGGGTCCAGTTGTGGGGAGAAGGTACAAAGTATTGACAAAGAGATATTGTGGGATGCAGAGGTATGCAGGGGGCACAGTGGGGTGTTTTTACATTTTAAAAGTGGGGGGGGGGTGCCAGATATAGGATACCCCCCTGGTAGAGGGAATTTTGACCAGTTCCAAATACCAGTCAATATTGGCACAAAACCTTCAGGCTTCTGCTAGAAAGCTGAACATGAAGGGGAACTTTACCTTAGAATGACCCAAAACATACATCCAAATCAATAAAGGCATGGCTTCACCAGAATAAGATTCAAGTTTTGGAATGGCCCAGCCAGAGCCCAGGCCTGAATCCTATTGAAAATATGTGGGGTGATCTGAAGAGGGCTGTGCACAGAAGATGCCCTTGCAATCTGACAGATTTGGAATGTTTTTGCAAAGAAGAGTGGGCAAATAATGCCAAGTCCAGATGTGCCATGCTGATAGACTCATACCCAAAAAGACTGAGTGCTATATTAACCACTTCCATACAGGGCACGTATACACCTTCCCGCCCAGACCAATTTTTAGCTTTCAGCGCTGTTGCACTTTGAATGACAATTGCGCGGTCATGCTACACTGTATCCAACTAAATTTTTATCATTTTGTACCCACAAATAGAGCTTTCTTTTGGTGGTATTTGATCACCTCTGGGATATTTATTTTCTGCAAAAAATAAATAAAAAATGACCGAAAATTTTGAAAAAAAAAGTATTTTGTTGTTTCTGTTATAAAACATCCGGCACAGATGGGCACTGATAGGCGGCACGGATAGGTGGCATGGATGGGCTTGGATAGGCGTCACGGATTGGACACGGATTGGACACGGCTGATCACGTGGTAAAGAGTCTCCGTGAGAGACTCTTTACCTTGATCGGTGTTGCGGGGTGTCAGACTGACACCCTGCAACAACGATCGCCGCGATGCGCGCCCCCGGGGGCGCGCAGCGGCTCAGAATCCTGAGGACGTCATATGACGTCCAGTCAGGATTCTACAACCACTTTGCCATAACCCACTGGTTTGTTGGCGCTCAGAACAGGTCACCGTGGTGTCATTCATCATGAATGACGGTGGACCTACATTGCTGGACATTGTAAATGAATTAGAAATTACATTATGGGATTTAAAAAAAAAAAAAACTTTTCTTATATGGTTTGCAATTACTCTCTAAAAAAAATTGGAGCAACAAAGTGTGCTATGTACCCCATATTCATTCATGCAGGAGAAGCTGGGACTCTGGGTTCCACCTTTTTTCCAAAAAGTCCTCCCTACAGATCACCACATTCACTGGACTTAGGATGTAGGGATGAGGCCCTTGTTCCAGTCAATATGAGGACAAGTTGCCTTGCCAGAAGTGGGGGGCCCAGACAAGATACTCTCCCTATGTTAACAGCATGTAGTCTGATATTGCTCAGGAGCGAGGGGCAACATGCGCACTGCCCCTCCCTTTCCTGGCGAGGCCAGGATGTAGGGCCAGCTATTGGTCTGGTATGAATTTTGATTGAGAACCCAAGCCATTTTTATACATAGAGTTCCTTTTAGAAATCCAGATCCCTGTCTAGGACATTGATTTCAGGGGGGACCCCGTGAATTTTTTTGTTATATTTTGTATGGAGTCCCTATTAAAATCTATATCAGATCCCTATCTGGGATACATGTCTATATATAGATAGGTATCTTTTTATTTATACTGGAAACAAGTGGATTACTCAAGGGAGGGGGCGAGCACGACACTCCACACCAGGGAGAAAGCCTTGCATTACTGTGTGGAGTTACAGACAGAAGAACAGAAAGTGAGGATTTCTCAGAAGAAATAAGGACATTTAAAAGCAAAATCGAAGGATGAGGTAAGTGCAAGAGGACTACAACCCCTTTAATTACCAAATTACCCCTCAGACTACTCTTTAAAATGTTCTGTTGAGTTAGGGCTCTTTCACATGGGCAGACCGTATGTCCGCTTTTTCATCCATCCGTGTATGGATGAAAAAGGGACATACATTGGTCCCTATGAGATCACAGGTGTCAGCGGATGAACAGCCGATGACACCCGATCTCGCCCGGTGCCGCAATCCTCCGATTGGATGGAGGAAAACCCTATTTTTCCATTCGTCTGCGGATCGGATTGGGTGAACACGGACAGACGGTCCGTGTTCATTCGATCCCCCCATAGAGGCGAGTGGAGAAAAGACAGGGCAGTCCCTGCACAATGTGCGGGGACCGCCCTGTCATCCACCGGCTCAGCGGGGATCAACAGAGCGATCCCCGATGAGCAAGCGGAGGTTCACGGGGCGGATCAGTGTGAAAGAGCCCTTAAAAAAAAGTTTAAGCCCTCAGTACTGTTATGTGAAAAATATAATTTCTGCATCTGTACCTGCAAAGGAAAAAGCCGATACAATAAAAAAGCCAGTTGCTTTTGCTTGTTCTAAATAACCCTCTTTTGGAATTAGTAAAGAGACTAATTTATTACTACTATTACAATTTTAACATTAGCTTTTACCATATTTGTACAAATTTGTGAAGGCTTTTACACTTTTCAATAAAGTCATGTAGGCATTTTACGTAACATGTTTTTTCATTTCACAATCTGTTTTCCTTTGTATTACGTATGTTTATCAAATGTTCCTCTGTATATTTGTTTTTCTTCTCACTCAGTTGATCTTCTTGGCTATAATATGATTAGTTTATATAATCCCCCTTGCTTGCCTCGGAGTTGGCAATATTTGTAATCTTTAGTTCACAAATCTTCTTTTGTGGGAGATGTTAATGTCTTTTGAAAGGACTAAAAATGAAAAATAGTCTACATTTCGAACAGGGTTTCGACATGTTTTCATGAATATAAATTGCAAATGATATTTGTTCGTTCTTTAATGTCTTCCGTATATTTAACTTACAAATGAGTGCCTGAAATGCACTGTTAAAGCTGAACTCTGGGCTCAGTGAAAACATATTGCCTGAAACTAAACTTTCCCAGAATCCATGACATGGATAGTGTAATCTGCAAGGCAGCCTATGTACTCAGAAATCACAGCAACAAGAGTCTTTTTTCTGCTGATGCTTCAGCCGACTGACCCATTTTCCTATCCCTTACGTCTAGTCCTCGATGTCCCCCGTTTAGGTGCTTACATAAGAATCATACCCAGCCGCCAAGCTCTCTGTTTTCAACTATTTTCTTGTGTAGAAGACTCACTAGCTAGCTCAAAGGCCAATCGATCTAATTCTTAATATATGTATAAATGTATTGTATGTAATCTATCTATCTAATAAACACTCACTCAGGATGAGCCGAACAACCCCCGGTTTGGTTTGCACCAGAACATGCGAACAGGCCAAAAATTTGTGCGAACATGCAAACCTTATTAAAGTCTATGGGACACAAACATGACAAATCAAAAGTGTTCATTTTAAAAGCTTATATGCAAGTTATTGCCATAAAAAGTGTATTGAGACCCAGGCACTGCCCCAGGGAACATGTATGACTGCAAAAAAATGTTTTTAAAACTACTGTTTTTTTCAGGAGCCGTGATTTTAATAATGCTTAAAGTGAAACAATAAAAATGAAATATTCCTTTAAATATCGTGTCTGGGGGATCCCCTTAGTCTGCCTGTAAAGTGGCGCATCTGTGTGATGTGTTTTACTGTGCCCCAGCAAAATTACATTTCTAAAGGAAAAAATGTAATTTAAAATTGCTTGCGGCTACAATTTTGTTGTTGGATCCCGGCAATATAGATAACAATCAAGGGAAAAAACTGCCATGGGTTCCCCTCCTCCCAGTCCATACCAGGCCCTTCGGGTCTGGTATGGATTTTCAGCGGAACTCCATGCCAATTTTTTTTTTTTTAAGGTTAACCAAACAAGTGTCAAAAAAGTAAAAATCACAAAAGTTTTTGACAATTTCTTTATTAGGATATGTGGGGGAAAAAATGCGCTAACTAGAAAAATTAGTGATAAGAGGTATGACCCAAAAAGCAGCCAGCACACAAACAAACAAAGTCCAGGCAAATAAATACAAAAAAGTGCAGCGCTAAAAAACATTAATGTGAAAAAAATGTTATATAAACATAAACAATTGAAGAAACACTTGTGTAGTGAATGGTAAATGGGAAGTTAGCTCATGAGAGCCAAAGTATATGTGTCTAGCGATCAAGCTAGTGGAATAAATGCTCAAAGCCATCAACATGCCCCTGTTGATGGCTTTGAGCCGAAACGCGTCGGGTAACATGCTGAGTACCCCATACTGCTTTTTATGATCCCAATTTCACGTGATTTTACTGCTACATTTTTTAACAAAATAAAGCCTTCACGGTTTTTACTTGTTTGACCTGCACCACTGGAGCATTTTTTCATTTATTCCTCACATATGCTGTGTTCCACGAGTGTGGCCTTTTCCATCATTTGGCCTCACCCATTGGGGTTTCTGCCTTGGAGAGAGCGTCTGACCAGATCGGTTCCAATATCCTGAGTGGAGCGACCATCTGAACCATCCAACAGAGCCATCCATCTGCACAAAACCCAGGGTCCGCTGTGACCACCACGCTTTACCTGACTTGGCGCTAGTATTAGCACGCAAGTCCACCACAGCTGGTAAGAGTACCCTTTTTATTTCCTATACCAATGTGGAGATTGCTACAGACAAGCCATTACCACTGTTTGTTTGAATTTACATCATCTGTGAAGTGCATTCACCTTTCCAGCTGGAAGCAGTTTCATGAACTCTCCCCACAGATCATTGAACTTTGATTGCTTTTTTGCATTTATCCAGTGTTTTCCACTAGCTTGATCGTTAATCAATTTCTTTATTAGAAAAAAAGTGTCCACGATGTACATCCATCGTCAATCACGTCGACCAATGGACCCGAAAAATAGAAGAAAAAAACGAAAATACTCTGGGGCTGATTTACTATGCTCTGTGCGCTGCGCTGGTTCATGCGTTAATTAGTACTCCGGGTGAAGCCTTAATTAGGCGCATGAACCAGCGTAGCAGCCGGCGCATTGAAAGTAATATGTAAAGCCGCGCCGATCTCCCTATAGAAGTCTATGGGAGAAATCAAAAGTGTTATTATTAAAGGCTAATCTGCAAGTTTTGTCGTAAAAAGTGTTTGGGGACCTCAGTCCTGCCCCAGGGAACATGTATCAATGTTTTTTTGTTTTTTTTTTAACGGCCGTTTTTTCGGGAGCAGTGAAATGAATAATTGTTAAAGTGAAACAATAAAAGTGAAATATTCCTTTAAATTTCGTACCTAGGGGGGGTGTAATGTCAGCATGTGAAATAGCGCATTTTTCCCGCACTTAGAACTGCCCCTGCACAAAGTGACATTCAGAAGGAAAAAAAGCCATTTAAAATTCACACGCGGCTATAATGAATTGTCGGCTCTGACAATTCTGACAGGATTAATTCATAAAACAAAAAAAAAATGTGTAGGGGTTCCCCCAAATTAAATTACCAGGCCCTTCAGGTCTGATATGGATATTAAGGGGAACCCCGCCGTAAAAAAAAAAAAAAAGACGTGCGGTTCCCGGCAAATATCCATACCAGGCCCTTCAGGTCTGGTGTGGATTTTAAGGGGAACTCCACCCCAAATTTAAAAAAAAAATGGCGTGGAGTCCCCCTAAAAATCCACACCAGACCCTTATCCGAGCACGTTGACCTGGCCGGCCGCAGAAAAGAGGGGGGGACAGAGTGCGGCCCCCCCTCTCCTGAACCGCACCAGGCCACATGCCCTCAACATGGGGAGGATGTCCCCATGTTGATGGGGACAAGGGCCTCATCCCCACAACCCTTGCCCGGTGGTTGTGGGGGTCTGCGGGCGGGGGGCTTATCAGAATCTGGAAGACCCCTTTAACAAAGGGGACCCCCAGATCCTGGCCCCCCCCCTATGTGAAATGGTAATGGGGTACATTGTACCTCTACCATTTCACCCCAAAAAAAATTCAAAAGTGTTAAAAATGACAGTAGCCGGTTTTTGACAAATCTTTTATTAAAATCTTCTTTTCTTCTTCCATTCGGGTTTCTTCCGCTGCTTCTTTCTTGGGTCTTCTCGTCCACATCTTGCCCGACGTCTTCTTCTATCTTCTCCGTCCGTCCTTCAGCCTTGTCGTCTGCCTGGAGTCTTCTCCTATCTTCTTCTCCTTCCGTCGGCCTCCTCGTCCGCATCTTGTGTCTTCTCCTGTCTTCTTCTCGGTCCGCCAGCCTTCTCGTCCACATCTTTTTCTTCCCCGGACCCAGCGCTTGAATTTGAATTGGCCGCCGTGTTCCGCTCCTGGGACCCGCCCCCCTCTGACGCCACAAGTAAACTCCTTAGAAGGTCATGTGCGTCAGAGGGGGGCGGGGTCACAGAGCGTCACACGGCGGGGGAATTCGATTTCAAGCGCGCCGTCCAGAGAAGAAGCCGCCGCAGCTTCCAATTGAAGTTCCCGCCGTGTCACACTCACGTGACCCCGCCCCCCTCTGACGCACATATGCCACACGCGGACTTGCAGATGAGTTAACCTGTGGCATCAGAGGGGGGCGGGTCCCAGGAGCGGAACACGGCGGGATCTACAATTTCAAGCGCAGCGCCCAGAAGATGAAGAAGATGCGGGACGAGAAGGTCGACGGACAGAGAAGAAGATGGGAGAAGACGGCAAGACGGCAAGATGTGGACGAGAAGACCCAAGAAAGAAGCAGAGGAAGAAACCCGAATGAAAGAAGAAGAAGGAACCGCGGAAAGAAGATTTTATTAAAGGAATTGTCAAAAACCGGCTACTGTCATTTTTCACACTTTTGTCACTTTTTTTTGTAAAATGGTAGGGGTACAATGTACCCCATTACCATTTCACACAGGGGGGGCCAGGATCTGGGGGTCCCCTTTGTTAAAGGGGTCTTCCAGATTCTGATAAGCCCCCCGCCCGCAGACCCCCACAACCACCGGGCAAGGGTTGTGGGGATGAGGCCCTTGTCCCCATCAACATGGGGACATCCTCCCCATGTTGAGGGCATGTGGCCTGGTACGGTTCAGGAGAGGGGGGGCCGCACTCTGTCCCCCCCTCTTTTCTGCGGCCGGCCAGGTTAACGTGCTCGGATAAGGGTCTGGTGTGGATTTTTAGGGGGACTCCACGCCATTTTTTTTTTAAATTTGGGGTGGAGTTCCCCTTAAAATCCACACCAGACCTGAAGGGCCTGGTATGGATATTTTGGGGGACCCCACGCCATTTTTTTTTTTTTTTACGGCGGGGTTCCCCTTAATATACATTCCAGACCTGAAGGGCCTGGTAATTTAATTTGGGGGGACCCCCATACATTTTTTTTTTTTTTTTAGTTTTAATGAGCAATGACTGTATTCTTTATAGCCATGAGTACTTTAAACTTACTTTTTTTTCACTTCAGAAATGACATCTTGTACAGGGACAGTTCTAAGCACGGGAAACATGCGTGTAACCCCCCCCCCCCCCCCCCTGTATGAAATTTAAAGGAATATTTCACTTTTATTATTTCACTTTAACCACTTCCATACCGCGCCTATTCTGGCACTTCTCTCCTTCATGTAAAAATTATATTTTGCTCCTGGGAAATTACTCAGGACCCCCAAACATTATATATATTTTTTTAGCAGACACCCTAGGGAATAAAGTGGCGGACATTTTTTATTTGATTTCCAACGGCATTTGCGCAATAATTATTCTAATGCCATTTTTTTTTGCCCAAAAAAAAACCACGGTCCATGAATTTAAAAATAACCAAACAGTAAAGTTAGCCCAATTTTTATGGATAATGTGAAAGATGATGTTACACCGAGTAAATAGATACCGACTTGTCACACAATCATGGAATGGCGCCAAACTTCGGGACATAAAAATATCCATAGGCGATGCTTGTTTTTTTTTTTTTACAGGTGTCCAGTTCAGAGTTACAGAGGAGGTCTAAGGCTAGAATTATTGCTCTCGCTCTAACGCATGCGTCAATACCTCACATGTGTGGTTTGAATGGTGTTTACATATGTGGGGACTTACATGCATATTCGCTTCTGAGTGCGAGCTTCTAGGGACAGGGCCGTTTATTTTTTTGTGTTTTTTAGCTCATATTTTTCTTCTTTCACTTTTTTGTCAATTTTTTTGATTTCGGATCACTTTTCTTCCTATTACAAGGAATGTAAACATCCTTTGTAATAGGACTAGTGTGTGACAGGTCCTCTTTATGGAGAGAGGCGGGGTCAATAAGGCTGGAAAGCATGGTATTGGAAAAAAAAAAAGATCTCATGCTTTCAGCTGCAATCATGTTCGTTCAGCACAGTGGTGTAGTGTATAGCACTTTGACCTAGCAGCAAAAGGGTCGCTGGTTCGAATCCTGCCCGTGACACCATCTGCATGGAGTTTGCATGTTCTCCCTGTGCCTGCGTGGGTTTCCTCCCACACTATAAAAACATGCTGTAAATCGGATCCGGTCTAAATAAGCCCTAATATGCAGTAGTATATTTAGGTTTTGTGCTGCCCTAGGCCTGACTACATTTCTGCACCTCCTAATAGAAAAATGACCCACCCCTTCCTGTCAAAGCCACACCCTGTTTTTGTATCACCCGCCCAGGAATTTTCAGGGCACACACACACTAGTTCTGGGGGGGGGAGGGGGTTACTGGACTCCCTTAATTTGCATAGTTTTTCTCTCACTTCCTGTTTGGCTATGGGGCAGGAAGTGAAGGCAAATCTCCCCAATTGGACACAGATAATACAAAATAAACTGACAGGGCCTATAACCCTCCCTCACTCTATCCAAAATTAAAGAAAATAAAAAGTGTTGATTATAGTTCTAGTCAGGGGCGGACTGACCATTGAGTCACTCGGGCACTGCCCAAGGGCCACATGCCACTAGGGGGCCCCCATTAGGGTTGCCAGGCTCAGGAAAACCAGGGACAGTATGTAAAAATCTTTAATTTTTTTAGATCTGTCCCTGATATGTCCGAAACTGACATGCTTTTAATGTGAATATCCCAAGATTTTAGCTGCCCCGCCTCTGCACTGCCTCCTGGCGTGGTGGCCATCTGTAAGCCAGAGGGGCCCCATAATCTTCTTTTGCCCGGGGGCCCCACGAGTTGTCAGTCCGCCCCTGGTTCTAGTTTAAGCACAAATTTCATAGAGTTTTATTGAGAGGCCTAAGAAAATATAACCATGCCAATAGGCCAGGATACAGCGTGGCTAATATGTATGAATGTGTGTGTTAGAGCACCCCACCCAATGTTAACTAAAAAATTATTAATTTGCAAATAAGTATTATCTGCTCATTTTTTTGGGGATGTCTGCCCCCCTGATAGTGACAACATTTGTGAGGTGTCTTCACCCTTTCTAATTCATTCACTTCCTGTCACATAGCCAAACAGTAAGTGAGGGTAAAACCTTACTAATATCTTTTCTTGGGGACACAGAGATCAATCTAAATAGTTTCCCATTATGTAAATTGCACTCTAGCATTTTGCTGTGTACACCCCAAATTATTAGGGATCTTGGACTTTGGGGTCCATTTACTAAAGGCAAATCCACTTTGCACTACAAGTGCAAAGCAAGGAAGAAAACAAAACAACTTTGCTTCTACAGGATTGGATGTTAAAACCATCAGTGCTTCCTCTCTGATTTTCAGCAACTATGCTTGTACTGCAGAGTGGCTTTGCCTTTACTAAACCCCAAACTAAATAATCATTTGGGGCAGGGATCCTCAAACTACGGCCCTCCACCTGTTGTAGAACTACACATCCCATGAGGCCTTGTAATGCACTGACATTCACAGACATGACTAGGCATGATGGGAATTGTAGTTCCTGAACAACTGGAGGGCCATAGTTTGAAGACCCATGATTTGGGGTGTACACAGCAGTGCTGGAGTGCAATTTGCTTAATGGGGACACTAGTTAGATTGACCTGTGTCCCCAAGAAAAGACACTGGTAGGGTTTTAACCTCACTTCCTGTTCAGCTGTGTGACAGGAAGTAAAGCCAATTTTAAGAAAAGGGACACAAAGCTCAACCCAAAAAAAAACACAAAGCAGGGGTTCTAACACTCACTTGGCTTCCCTCAAACACCCACAATTAGAATAGGATTGCCTTGCGCTAGATTTAAGCACAGTGCTGTAAATCAGCACGTCAAGCCTGTCCACCAATAGCAACCCCCCCCACCCCCACGGGCCATGTTTGCAGGTTTTACTTCATCTTGCACATGTGCTTTAAAAGACAGTCTGGACAGCAATTCTTGATAAGAGAAATCCACAAAACATGTCCTGTCGGGGGTACTTGAGGGCTGAGGACCACTGCAGAAAAAAGAAAATACTTACCAGTTTGTCTTTAATTTCGAGATTAAACATGGCAAACATTTCATGCCTACACACCAGGAAAGAAGCTTAGACAAAAATCACACATAATTTGTTAGGCCCAAACCTATTTCAGCTGCAGCTGTCAAAATATAGTAACAAAAAACAAACTTCCAAATTTTTAAGTAATTTTTATTGGTCAACAAAACAAGGAAAGCAAAAAAAGACAAAGAAACACACAAACAAAAATACATTTCAATAATCAAAATAAACATAGTTTTAACCTCACAACATCTTGACACATTTTTCATAAAATAAGGCCGCATAGACAAATACATCAAAGTGAACATCATTTAAAAATAAACAAAAACCATTGGCAAAATAAAAAAAACATGAGGGCAGCTGAGGAATGATCGAATCCATGCTTTTTATAACAGTGCTAGTAATGAAGCAATTGAAATCACATGAACAAATTGCAGTCTCTAGTTTGGGTGAGCTTGTAATTGCGCACACCTGGTATTAACCCAAACCACGCTCTATGAGCATCCAAGTGTTTTTCACCTTTTAAAAAGAAAGGATAATATTTTTCTAAGTGTTTGAGCAGACTCAGTTCATCACACATGTAGGAACCAAGCTGCAATGGCATGAGAGCTTTTTTTTTTTTTTCCCCCTGATCTGATGCTTTCCAGCCTGAAGGGGAGGTGTTAAAGACAGAATTGAACACGCACATTTAATAATCTATTTGTGGGAAAAAAAAGGTTGCCAATTTTGTTTGGGAGCCACGTCGCACGACTGCGCAATTGTCAGTTAAAGCGACGCCGTGCCGAATCACAAAAACTGGCCCGATCATTGACCAGCAATATGGTCCGGGCTCAAGTGATTAAAAATTCACAAAACACTAAAGTTAGCCCAATTTTTGGTGATAATGTGAAAGATGATGTTACACCGAGTAAATAGATACCTTACATGTCACGCTTTACTATTGAAAACACTCCTGCAATGGGGCCAAAATTCAGTACTTGAAATTCCCCATAGGCGACCTTTTTTTTTTTTTCAGGTTACCAGTTTATAGTTACAAAGAAGGTCTAGTGCTAAAAGTATTGCTCTCGCTCTAACGCACGCGTCAATACTTCACATGTGTGGTTTGAATGATGTTTATATATGTGGGCGGGACTTGCGTAAGTCCCGCCCACATATGTAAACACCGTTCAAACCACACATGTGAGGTATTGTCTTCTGCCGGGGCCCCCCACCACCACCCCATTAGGCCCCGGGCTTCGCTGTCTTCTGCCGGAGCCCCCTTTACCATGAGGCTCCTGCCTATGGGGGAGGGCTCCGTCGCTTTCTGGGGGGGGTTCACCTACCTCCCGCCGTCTTCAGTGCCGTCTTTCACCGGGACCCCCTTCACCAGTGAGGCTCCTTGCCTTTGGGGTAGGGTCCCGGGCTTCGTCGGTTTCTGCGGGGGGGTGCCCCGTCTTTCACCGGGACCCCCTTCACCAGTGAGGCTCCTTGCCTTGGGGGGAGGGTCCCGGGCTTCGTCGGTTTCTGCGGGGGGGTGCAGCGCCGTCTTTCACCGGGACCCCCTTCACCAGTGAGGCTCCTCGATCGGAATTCAAAAAATAAAATAAAAAATTTGAATTCCAAATCGAAAACCCGCGGACGAAATTCGATCGGAATTCAAAAAAAAAAAAAAAAATTTTTTTTCGAATTCCAAATCGAAAACCCGCTGACGAAATTCGAAAAAATAAAAAAAAAATTCGAATTCCGATCCAATTTCGTCCGCGGGTTTTCGATTCGGAATCGAAAACGTTCGGATTCGGTAAATTCATTAATAATGCAATTCGGGAATTCGTATGCATCCGAATGTCCGAATAATGAAAAATTCGTCCGAATTTCGATTCGGAACGAAACGAAATGCACATGCCTAGCGGGGACTGCACTGGTATATATGTATATATATATATATATATATATATATATGTATCGCTACCCCCGCAGGAGCCGCTGGTTTGTTGTTGGGATCGGCAAATTAAGTTACCTTGATGTGGCCCAGGGGTGCAGTTGTAGAGCAGAGCAGTGAGCGAAGGTCCAGACAGTGAATAAAGGTTTTTCCAATGCTTTATTTCCAGGCCAACACAGCCAACATCAACATCAATTAGGAAAGAAAGGGCTGATGAAAGAAGGGAAACTTGCGGTATCAGGCCTGGACATAGGCATGCGCACAGGGTGTGCCGGGTGTGCCTGGGCACACCCTAATTACCCTGTACTGGGCAGATTCCCCCAGCTGCTTGGCTACAGAGAAAGGGACTGGGTAATCTCTGTCCCCAGTCCCTTTCTTTGACTCAAAAGTGAGACATCAGGGGCCCGTTTTTAAACCCCTAATATTTCACCAAAGCCCCCAATGGGAAACATAAACAAATTGTAAAAAAAAAACAATAATAAAAATGATTGTGTAAAAATATTATAAAAAATAACGCAATTGTAAAATTGTAATAATAAAAAATAAAAATAAACTACTGACACCAACCTCTGCCCTACTGACCTAGTCCACTGCTCTACCGATGCTGTACATTGGCCTACTGCCCTATATATTTATACACACACACGCATGTGTGTTTGAGCTTTGGGGTGCACACCCTAATGCAATAGGATGCACACGCCTATGGGCCTGGATATGAACAGAGCAATCTTGCTCTCAGTAGTACCAGATTGCGATTCGTCGCCACTCTAATTGGAGTGGGTGAAGTGCCCCCGGACAGACCCCTTTCACAAGCCTGGCAGCCGAGGTCTCACTTTTGGATTGCTGGGAGGAACAGGTCTCTCTCACAGACCTGGCTCTAAGGCCTCTGCCACAGGCCAATTACTTTAGGTGAGCTAGATAGATAAATGGAGCGAATCCTCCCAGTAGATTTCTGCATAACGTTCTTTCATAACTTCCAAACGGCTGTACATATTTCGATAACACTTGGTCACATGTTACTTATATGTCCACTTAAACTATAGGATAGTTAATTTATCCTTAACTACCCCCATTTGTGAGGGTCAGGGTTTTTGTTTAAAGTCCCATGCAAATCAATGGGAAATGTATGTTCCCACATAACTTCTGTACGCCTGGAGATATTTCAATAATACCTGGTACACATATTGTCCAAACGGCTAAAGACATTAACATGAAACTTGGCACACATGTTACTTATATGTCAGCAACAAACATAGGATAGGTGGTTTAACCCTTACCCACCCCCATTTGCCATGGTCGGGGTTTTTCTTTAAAGTCCCATTCAACTCTATGGGAAATACATGTTACTTCATAACTTCCAAATGGCTGTACATATTTCGATAACACTTGGTCACATGTTACTTATATGTCCACTTAAACTATAGGATAGTTAATTTATCCCTTAACTACCACCATTGGTGAGGGTGAGGGTTTTTGTTTAAAGTACCATGCAAATCAATGGGAAATGTATGTTCCCACATAACTTCTGTACGCCTGGAGATATTTCAATAATGCCTGGTACACATATTACTTATATGCCAAATAAAAATATATGACAGTTAAATTAACCCTTACCTACACCCTTATATAAAATATGGGTATATTTATATTACTATGATTTTCCTCCCCAAAAGGTTAAGATAGGAAGACCGGGCAACGCCGGGTATTCAGCTAGTATATATATATATATATATATATATATATATATATATATATACACATATATATATATATTAGATTGCTTGCGCTGTATATGTATATATACTAGACTGCCTGCACTGTATACACAGTCTACACTTATATGCAGAGTATATATATATATATATATTACACAAGACCCTGTGGCTGGGTCCTGGAAGGATGCTATATTTCCCCTCTATTTGGATTGTGGTCCCTTTAAGGGAACAAAAGGGCTAACTCCCCTGTCAGAGGAAGTGGGTTTAAAACAAGACAGGAAGTTGTAGGTGGGTGGGGAGGAGTATAGAGGAGCCTGTGGATGGTGAATAGCTGTGAAAGGGCACGGCAGTGTCCTGCCTGGAAACCTACTAGCAGGGAAAGTTACCTGCGAGACTGTTTAACTGCGACAGCAGTTCTGAGCTCTGCAAGTCGGTGAGAAATACATTTTCTTTCTGTTGTTTTTGCTGCTGTGAAGCTGTTTAAGTTTAATAAACCTCCTTTTGATTGAAAAGCTTGTGTCCTGCGATCTAGCTAGTTCCCCAAACTTTACAAGTGGTGCTCGAATGCAGACAGGACAGAATAACAGGCATAAAAAAAAATATATATATATATATATATATTGCATTTAAAGAGACAGTGCTGGGTTAAAGCTGTAAAAACCCTCAAAGCTGACCCAATGGAGGAGCTAAATAAACAGCTTTCCCGGGCTAATATACAAGTGCAGACGTGCCACAAGGAAGCTAATCAGCGCTTAGCAACCCAGCTGGAGCTACAACAAACTCACCACAAAGAGCAAGAAGCACACCACAGCAAGAAAATACTCGCCTGTTGGTTACCAAGCTGACAGCCCAGCAGGCGACCCAGCAAGGGGTTATGCAGGTTCAGGTGATTGCCTGAAAAGAAGCAGTGCAGCAGCTTTCTTAGGGCCAGGAGCAAGCGCCTGTTGCCCCTGGCAACCAGGTGACCGTGAGGGCAAGCCATTTTCTGCAGAAGATGTCCCCGAGTGATGATGTAGAGGCATTTCTTGCTACATTTGAGAGGACAGCAGAGTGAGAAGGGTGGCCCCAGGACCAGTGGACCTGCCTCATTGCTCCTTTTCACACCGGAGAGCCTCAAAAAGCCTACTTCGACCTGCCACCGGATGATGCTAAAGATTATCAAAAGCTAAAGGCAGAAATTCTGGCTCGTCTGGTGGTGACTACGGCTGTTCACAATGAGTGCACCAATGGAAGTATCGTCCAGATCACCCTGTTCTCAAATGCATGACCTGGTGCAACTGGTAAAAAAAATGGCTGCAGCCGGAGGTGTTGTCTGGCCTCCAAATCGTGGAATGGGTCTTGCTGGACCGATACCTGAGATCCCTGCCAGACGACCTTCAACATTGGGTCAGTCATGGATACCCCAAAACAATGAACCTCCTTGTCAAAATGGTGGAAAGATATACCGTGGTGGAGAATCTACTCGGCCCTAACAAGCGCCAAGGGCTCAGTCTGCCATGGACTATTCTATCAACTGCAGTCTTTCGGACGGATGTCCCAAGGAGCCCTGGAACAAACATCCCCAAAGGCCAAGAGTCGCTCCCCATACCTCCTCAGCAGCCTGTTCCTGTTAGGAAAAGGGGGAAGTACAATGTTGGCGGTGTCATTCCTGGGGCCATACCCAGACACGCTCCTGACTGCAAGAGGAGCCCATGGAATGCGGGGTTCTCCAGGGGGTCTTTTTATGTCCATAAAGCGTGCACAACGCATCTTGACCTTGGTGAGGGAAAATTTGAGTGTGAAGTTCGAGTGAATCACCTCCTTGCCAAAGCTTTGTTAGACTCTGGAAGCATGGTAACCCTGGTTCAACCTAGAGTAATTGGGAAGATCGGTCCGGTAAGCAAAACTTTACAGGTTGTGTGCATTCACGGGCACACTAGAGAGTACCCTCTCATCTCGGTGTCCATCTCCACAGCATATGGCACTGGTACTCAAGAGGTGGGGGTGGTAAAGAACTTGGTACATGATGTTATAATAGGACGAGATTGTCAATAATTTGCAAAATTGTGGGAACAAGGAGAACTACCTGAACAGTCCAGATACTGGGAAGAAACTAGTCCCTCTGTTCCTGCTGTTAAGGGGAATAACCCTGAAATGTCAAATGTTCTTAATATGGATCCAGATGATGAAAATGCTAATGATTTGGTTAATGGTGATAAAAGTAGTGCTGATACTGTTAAGGATGTCAAGATATGTGGTTCACAGACCTACTGTCAGAAACCATGAATCAGACTGAGACAGAAGTACAGTTAAATCACACTTGCTTAACCACTTCAATACAGGGCTTTTATACCCACCTCCATATCGGGCCTATTCTGGCACTTTTCTCCTACATGTACAAATCATCATTATTTTGCTAGAAAATTACTCAGAACCCCCAAACATTATATATGCTTTTTTAGCAGACACCCTAGGGAATAAAATGGCGGTCATTGCAACTTTTTATCTTGCACGGTATTTGCGCAATAATTTTTCAAACGCCTTTCTTTTTTAAATAAATGGTTTCATGAATTAAAAAATAACAAAACAGTAAAGTTAGCCCAATTTTTTTGTAAAATATGAAAGATAATGTTACGCCGAGTAAATAGATACCTAACATGTCATGCTTTAAAATTGCGCACACTCATGGAATGGCGCCAAACTTCGTTACTTAAAAATCTCCATAGGAGACACTTTGAATTTTTTTACAGGTTACCAGTTTAGAGTTACAGAGGAGGTCTACTGCTATAATTGTTTCTCTCGCTCTAACGCACGCGGCGATACCTCACATGTGTGGTTTGAAAGACGTTTACATACGTGGGTGGGATTTACGTGTGCGCTCGCTTCTGCACGCGAGCTACCGGGACAGGGGTGTTTACATTTTTTTTTATTATTATTATTTCTTTTTTATTTTACTTATTTATTTATTTTTTACACTTTTTTTACATTTCCTTTTTTTTATCGCTTTTATTCCTATTACAAGGAATGTAAACATCCCTTGTAATAGGAATAGTGTGTGACAGGTCCTCTTTAAGGAGAGATGTGCGGTCAATAAGAGCTCACATCTCTGCTGGAAAGCATAAGATCGTGAAAAAAAAATTCACAGATCTAACGCTTACTAGCCGCAATTGCGGCTTTGTTTACTTACGGGTACCCGGGCGTGACGTCATCACATCGCGCTCAGCTTTCAGATCTCCAGTGATTTTGGCTGCTATTTGTGCCAGTCCTTTATCTAAACGGTCAGGTAACATAAACAGTTTGGACTGCAAAATTGTGCCCTGATTCACATACATCGGTGCATATTTATGCCGCCGTAGCGTATCTTTTTTACACTACGCCGGCGCAGCGCGGAGAGGCATGCACTGTATTCAGAAAGCCATTACTCACCAAGATGCGCCAGCGTAACGTATTTTCAAAAGCGTAGGCCAGCGTAGGCCAGCGTAAGTGTAAGTGGGCGTGACCCCCATGCAAATGATGGTCCGAGCTTGTCGCAGTGGTTTACGTCGGGCGTATCTTAAAATGCTCACAACTATGCCCGGCGTAACCCCTAAGATACGCCGGCCCACCGCCTATGCCCTTTGAATAAATACGCCCAGACATGCGCCCGTCGATCGCAAAAGTACACCAGCAGCTTTTGGTGTAGGTACTTTTGTTTTCTGAGTCATGTCTGCTCCAGTGACTGGGAAGGAGAGGAGGAAAAATAATTTTACACCGGAGGAGAAGGCAATCGTGATCAATGCCATCTCCAGGTACGACATGTACCTCCATGGGGCACAGAGTGGCACGACCATCAAGGTCAGGAAGGAGGAGATCCTCCAGGAGATCACTATGCAGGTCAATGCCCTTGGCCATGAGCAGAGGACCTCAAGGGACATTGGCAAAAAGATCAACGACCTGCGTCGTCTGGTCCGAGACAAGCTGGCCACGATGAGGAGGCACGCCAGGGGCACGGGAGGTGGACAACAAAAAATGTAGGTTTTGTGCTATAAAAAGAATGCACAGAAAATCACAGGATGTGTTTTGTTTCACTGTTAATAGACGTATTATAATTATACACAGTCTGGTTTCAGTTTTCTGAGTCTAGCTACACAGACTAGGTTATCCCTGCTGCTGTAGTATAGTAACCCTATTATTGTTTCCCTCTTTATGGTGTTATTTATTGTGCTTAGTGTATGCCGTTTTGAAACTTAAAAAATGAATAACGTTTTTGTTAAACAAAATGGCTGGGATGTATTATGACACTTCCCCCTTATATAGACTTCAATGGGTGTATGGGATTTGGATTTTGGAGACATCATTCAGGCAAAATGCTCACTTTTACTAGCAACAGAATGGTAGGAATTTACAAAAACTGAAGCAGACAAAATCTGGAGCAGCAGTTTATAGTAACCGGTCAGCTTCTAATTTAGGCTTGTTCCATTAAGCTTTGCAAATGAAAGCTAGAAGATGGATTATTGCCATGCACAGCTTCTCCAGATTCTGGCTACTCCCGTCAGTAAATTTTCCTCAATGTGTTTTTGGCATCTAATGAACAGAACAGATTTATAATAGAACATCAGTATATTTTTGTATTGTATTCTAATTTGTAAGAAAAACTTGAAAAGCTGACATCATGCTTTGGCTTTCTTAAGACCTACTCTGTGAGGAAAACACGTGATTGTCTTCATTTGAATGGCTGTATCTAAACTAATATTTGTGATAAAGACAGACTCTTGTGGATTTGTGAATTGCTCTGAGCAGTTATTTCCCTCTTTGATTTTTGCACTGTCCTATGTCAAAGCATAAGATATTGACATATGATTGTCCCTGATATATACTCCATACAACTATTGCACATAGCAGATGGATCTTCCCTGCATGTTCTGCTCCAGTAATTCTGTAGACTTGTGAAAAAGATCTTGATTCAAATTCACTCACATGCTATATCTCAGCTTGTACTCCAACCTATGTTTTGTATATTCTGTAGACAGAGCTGCATTAAGAATAAGGTATGGACCTTTCCAGCAAGATAACTTTTAGAGCATGCACTACCTTTGGCCACCACTAGAGGGAGACTCCACTTCAATCCAGCTGGCTGACCAAATACAGGCAGATACAAATATTACATACAATCTCCTGACCTGAGCAGGTATAGGGATATGAAATTCTTACACTTTTCTAACATGTATAGGTGGGTCAATTCAAAGCAATACAAAATAGAATTTTCTAACACAAGGAATTTAAAGGGACACTAATGGTTAATTTTTCAATTCTTAAATAGCTTGCTGTAAGCTAGTGCATTGCCAGAGAGTTCCCTCAAACTTAATGGATCAAAAACAGAACTTCTCTTTCTCCATGCAAATCGAAAGAAGAACTCCAGGACAACAGGCACACCTCCCACCATCCTTGGACAAACCATTCCCCCGAGCACCAAAGTCAAAACCCTCTGAGTCATCTTTGATTCAGACATGACCATGGACGCACAAATAGGATCAGTAGTCAGCGGAGCCCACCATTTCCTACGTCTACTACGTAGACTCATCCCCTTCATCACAGGTAAGGAAAAAGCAGTAGTAATCAGAACAATCATCGATGCTCGACTGGATTACGTTAACTCCCTCTACCTAGGACTACCCAAATACCAGATCTTGCTTCTACAAGTCATCCAGAACACAGCCGCCAGACTGATAACGGGAAAAAAGCCTTGGGATTCCATCACCTCGTCCCTGAAGTCCCTTAATTGGCTAACAGTAAAGGATCGGGTGACATTCAAGACACTCTGCCCCACTCACAAATGCACACAAAGTAAAGCCACATAATACCTATGCAAGAAAATACGACACTACAACCCTGGGCGGGCCCTGCGGTCGACGAATCAAAACCTGATCTGCATCCCCAAGACCCACTGCAAATCTAAAGGAGAATGAAGATTTGCAGTCCAGGGGCCACGGCTGTGGAACGCGCTACCAACCAGCATCCGCATGGAAGAGAACCATCGCACCTTCAGGAAAAAACTGAACACCCACCTCTTCTGAAGGACAAGGACGATTCCGGATAAAAGCGCCTCGAGGCGATTTAGTTTGCATTTGTTAGCGCTATATAAGTTACTCACTCACTCACTCACTATAAATATATATATATACAATTTAACTTATTTCATTAAAACAGTGTGCTTGTATAGTTCAAAATTTGTTAATTTACCTTTGCTCCTGCTTCAGGTTTACGTCTGGCTAAGCTGTACAAAGTTCCAGTTCAAATTTCAATTCCATGCTTAGGTGGGTGCCCTATAGAAGCAACATAAAGGGTAGAATAGAGGCACTGAGAAAGGAATGTTAGGGAAAAATCAGAATAATTGCAATGGCATTGCCTGTGCAAAAGAAGAAAGGGTGCTTTATGGGTTTTTGCCAGCAGAAAGAATAACTCACAGCTTTTCTTTGTGTTTAGAGAAAAATGGATATAGACAGAGGAATTTCCCAGTGTTGTGTAGAAATGTTGTGTTTATCTGGGCCTACAGCCAAAGTGAGAGATATCTAAGAGCTATCTAGTACAAAGTACTGTCAGTTTACAGTTTTGGTGGTATTGGGAATGAAAAAAAAAACATAAAGCACACTGCAAATGCTGTTTATTCTTCTGTGACAGCTCATGGTGAGTCATGGTTAACAAACTCAGCAAGAGCCTGTTGTCAATCAAAATTCATAAAGGTAAGGTATAACCACTGAGTCCCATGTGCGATTTTAAAATGGTGCTGATTCTGGTTTTGCATTATGTTCAAACAAGAAGTACTGTGATGCATTATCAGCACTTCCTGGCATTACCAGTAACCATTCTTAACAAGGGTGGAGCTGATCCAGCAATATAACAGCAAGTAATAGATTACTATTAGGTCATCTGATTCCTTTAGATTACAGTTATTTAGCAGTGTCAATCACACTCGTCTGTAGCTCTGCACCTTGCTCCTTCATATCGATGTACTTTGCCCGATGTCCAAATTACAATGAGCTGGAAAAGAAATGAAGTCACAAGCAAGCAAACAAAATAAGTGTGTTTTAAACAGGGACTACTTCCTACATTTATTCAAAGTGGGTGGTAGTCAGTCCAAGCTAAATTTGTAGGTTATTTTATCACTTGGTTTTTATGGTATCTCAGCCAATGGGCAGGGATCTTCTTGGGTCCCTTGGCCTGCTGGGAGAGCCTATTTATTTGGGTGAGATCAGGTGATCGTGGTTCTGTGCCACCTAGATGGCTGTCTGGGTGGACGTATGTTGTGTTGCCCCAGGCTGCTAGGCCAGAGCTTGAGGTCTATCCCAGGGACATTTGAGGGCCTATCCAGAATCAAGAGAGCAGCGTAGAGTTGGGACTGCGGCTTGCAGTCCAACCATAAGTGATGGTTCTGCCGGCCGGAAAACCTGTCGTGGCCGGAGGTAGAAGGAAAGCTGTCACCACTAAGGGACCATCCACTTTATTACCCGGGACCACAGTGAGTAGCTGAAGTAAGTAACCGAGCAGTATTCTCACTTACTGGGGACAGTGAAGAACTGGGAAACTTCAGCAGGTGTCAAGCCAGGGACACAGCCAGCAGAGGTGACGCTTGCAGAGAAGGCCTGTGTGCCAAGCCAGGGATCAAGCAGGGCAGTGGGGTGAAACTTGAGGAGTATCTGTTAAGTCCAAGCTAGGGACCCAGCCAAAGAAGGTGATGCTTGCAGAGCAGCTTTGTGTGCCAAGCTAGGGCCCGAGCAGGCCAGTGGGTGTGACGCTTGAGGAAGATACTCAGTGAGAATGTTGGAAGAGCTCAGAAGATCCAGTGTAGTGGATCAGCAAGTCTAGAGTGAGAGATTGGGAGCTCAGTGGAGTGAAGATCTAAAAGGTGTGATTGTAGAGGTAATACAGAAGTTTGTTACAACTTGTGTTAGAAATTGTTATAAGACTGTGCCATAGGAGACAGCAATCCTACACATGATGTGGTGTCTTGGTGAATGCCTTTCCCTGCATGGCTGTCTACCTATAGAAGTCTTGGAGTCTGCTAATTCACATTGCAACTACTAAAGGGTGTCCTGGCCCTAAACCCTCTCCTCCCACAGTTCTGGTCAAGAGAAAATATATCTCTTTGCATTCAAGAAGTGTCTGGCACCCATGAATCTACCTTGCATTACACCCACTATGCCTTGTAACCCACTCTACACTCATACTAGAAGGATGTCAGCTGTCCCTAATTCTGGATGCTCTCATTAGACCAAAGGGGACCTGGGACCTTGCTACATAATAAAGGAAAAAAGACTGTGCACTTGGTTGCACTCTACAAGTGCAGTTGCTCCAGAGCTTAGTAAATGAGCAGAAGCTCTGCTGACTTCCACCCTCCAATCATGTGCAAGCAAAAATGCTGTTTTTTTTTTCCTTGCATGTGATTAGGTACTCTTTGCAAAGTGAAGCCTTACCTCATTTATTAAGCAACCGAGGGTACTTAGGGAACTCATTCAAGTAATTGCCAGACCATTGTTCCTAATTTTTACTGACAGTCTACTGACTGGAATGGTACCAGCTGATTGGAGAAAAGCCAATGTAGCACCAATATTTTAAAAAGGCCCAAAATACATCCCTGGGAATTACAGCCTAACATCAATAGAATGCAAGAAAATAGATGGAATACCCACACTTAGGATAAGATGTGGGAAATGATATAAGTTATAAATATAAATAATAAGACTGCAGCCCCCCCTCTATTGTATCCCCAAGAGGATACAAATAAGAATGGAATAAGTTGGGGTGTGGGGGTAGTGGCGCTGTCTGTGCTATAGCCGATGGCTAGAGGGAAATGGAGACACACGGCAATATATATGCAGAAATGCACACTAATACCACCAGAGGTGGCGTCTACCAGCCTGGAAATATAATATAATGCTAGGCACAGCTAAGCATAAATAAATATAAAATAAAAGGCAGCATCTAAACCAAAGTATGTGTGACTATGTGGTGAGTCACTGAAGTGCAAAACTATTGCTAGTTAGGACCAAACATGCTAAGTGAATAAAGTTAAATATGCGCATAAGGGTGAAATGGATGCAAATAGACCCAGCCTAGGACAAAAGCACAAAATAAATTGAACTAGAAATCCGCTAGCAACATACAAACATGAGATAAAGTGCTGTGATGCCCGTAGCTAATTATATAAATATATAAATATAAATAGGGATATGTACACAATTGTGCAAAAAACATCAACATATATCACCAAAAAAGTATAAAATCCTGTGGTAACCAGAGTTGGATAAATATGCCCAACTGTGTAATAAAAAGTGTATCAAAGAAACAGTGTATAAAAAAAAACAAAAAGTCATAAAGTCAATCCAAAAATATCCAAAAATATATATATAAAAAAAGTGTCACAAAAATCAGCAGTAAAGTGATGAATCCTCAAACAATTAATTGAAATTCAACTTGAGTGCAGTAGTCAATTTCAGACAGTGCTTCTTGCTGTGCTGGGTGATCACACTATGCAGTTTGTGTAAGCGCGGTGGTCCCGGTGCTCCCCCACTTGGGTCCCCACTCCCCAGAAGCCCTCACCCCTGCAGGGGTAGGGTGCAAAACACGCTGCGATGTCTCTCGGTCCCAATTCCTTCCCTGAGCTCTCTTAGAACGAATTCCACCAGGTGGCAACGATCCTCCTAATCGTCCAGGCTCCTCCAGGAAAAAAGACAGGCTCCCATAGCGTGATATGTAAAAACCAGGGTAAGCTTTATTTGCACTGCCACTAAAGAGCTTGGCGTGCTAAATACAAATATGAGCGTATACAAACAATGTAAAGTATTGCCCACAAACTAGTCAGGACAAGGGTAATAAAAATGAATAAAAATAAAAATAGAAAAAATAGAAAATTAAAAATGAGCTATCTGCGAGGATCGCAGGTGTGCAGACACGGCACTATCGGTCCGGTATGTAAGTGGTAGCAGCTGCCGGACGCTGTGCGTTCCACTGAATTGGTTAGCTGTTCCACCCGGAAGTGCGTGTAACCGCTTTACGCGCGTTTCGTACAGTAACTTCTTCTGAAGCGGGTACACGCATACCTATGCTCAGGAAATAAATAGAGGACGTCATATGAGTTAGCCCTCCCACATAAAGGCGACAACCAATCAGATTTTTAGAACCATTTTCCCACCGAATGCAGGCTAATTTAGCAGGCACCCTTGGAGATCCTAAATAAACATAATGACGTCCTAAACCGTCACACCTCAGGAGGGTTTAAAAAGCCTAATAGCACATTGTATCTAAAAGCAACCTTAATAATGGACATACATCAGTGCCAAAATTTACAGGGCTGTGTACATACAAAGCGCCTGTGTTAGGCTTTAAAGGTAAATATCATATAATGTTAGAAAGGATATTCCCACAACATTAAAGAGCCCTCTGTCATAAATGAAATAGTTCAATAAAGTATGAATAAATAAAAAGAGGTAGGATTTGTGAGACATTCGACTAAAACCCCGCTAAGTGATTACTATGATGTTTGCAGGCATACCTGCTTGCTTATATATGCCTTAGTATAAATATGACATCCATTAGGTATAGGTATGGAGACGGGTATAATTAAGTTTACAAAAGAGTAAAGTACAGTATTAATATATTATCAAGTGTATGATAGTTCTCATGGGTTTGTGTAAAGAACCATAACCTACCAAAGGTGAGTAGGAGATTCCGAGAGATAATAGAAGCCACAAATTAATGTAAGGCACATAATCTAGGTACAACTTCTAGATATAGTAATAAATTCAGCAAAGTGGTATAGAAATCTTAGCCACACACAGTGTGATATTAAGAGATGTCACACCATTGGTACAGTGTGGAGGACCGAAGATTATAACCACAATGCCATCCTATGTTAAACCTCCCGGGGAGGGATACATAAAGAAAGTGCCCAGTTAATAATCATACTCTGAGACTGCAAAGGTGCATAGCTCACTAGAAGTAGATTCAAAGAGAGGTAACATTTACTACCATATGGTGAGAGTGATACCTAGTATCCAATTAACAGAACCACCCCATTACCAATAAATATTGGTTAGTATTCCACAGAGTAGACTAGATGGATCTCTGTAGTATTAAGGGGGTTCTCCTATCCACAAGGGCAAACCACAATAGCCCCATAAGGCATGGATGGGAATATAGTACAATAACACACTATACCTTCCGGGAGTGGGTATCCCTATAGTTGATCCATTACAGGATAAATACCTCACTGAATGTCCCCAGGTGGGGGGATCGGGCTCTACTCAATTAGATAACCCTCTTCAGTATCCTGTCTGCGGTTTAAAGCAATAAGGGAAGTGGATTCCATAATAATCCATGATCGGAGTCAATGGAAGAAATTTTGATTAAATACATATCATGGACACTAGTATCCATGATCTGTGTGTTAGATTACATTGTTCCGTATGAGATACCTTTAGGGTAAATCATATATTCAAAACTACGCCCACCATTATTGGGGCCTAAGTAGTAGAAATTATGTTAATTCAGGGGTTTGCTAAAAAGCAGTTCAGGTCAATGTCAATGTTTAACCCATGAGGCGCCAGGAACCCCAAACGGTAGATCCAACTGGTCTCGTTCTGTGAGATGGCAGTGGTTTTGTTGTCTCCTCTCCAGTTGTCCTTCACTACATCAATACCGTAAAAGATTAGCCCCGTAGGGTCTTTATGATGGAATTTTTTGAAGTGTCGAGAAAGATTATGCTTGGGAAACCCCTTTCTAATTCTGTTGATGTGTTCTCGAATCCTCACTTTTAGTGGTCGAGTGGTTCTGCCCACGTATTGTAAATGGCACGGGCATTCGATGACGTAGGTCACGTGGGTGGTATTACAGGTGATGAGTTCTTTCATTTTATACTCCTTGAAGTCAGTTCTTGACTTGAAACTCGTCTTTCTTCTGGGTTGTTGTTTACTGACCCTGCAGGCTAGGCATCTCTGGCATTTATAAAAACCTTTCAGTTCAGGGCAAATGGTAACAGGTTTTGGTGGGTCTATCACATTATGCACAAGGTGATTCTGCAAATCTGGATAGGCAAACACTGCTGGTACACAACAACAAGCCCACCTCTGGTGGTATTAGTGTGCATTTCTGCATATATATTGCCGTGTGTCTCCATTTCCCTCTAGCCATCGGCTATAGCACAGACAGCGCCACTACCCCCACACCCCAACTTATTCCATTAACATCAATAGAATGCAAGCTCTTAGAGGGGATGATAAGGGACTATATACAAGATTTTAGTAATGAAAACATCATCATAAGCAGTAATCAGCATGGATTCATGAAGAATCATTCTTGCCAAACCAATCTATTACTTCTATGAAGAGGTGAGCTGCCATCTAGATAAAGGAAGGCCCATAAATGTGGTGTATTTGGATTTTGCAAAAGCATTTGACACAGTTACCCATAAACGTTTACTGTACAAAGTAATGGATTGAAAACTGCCTGCAAGGGAGAGTTCAGAGGATAGTGATAAATGGGGAATACTCAGGAAGTGGGGTCCCCCAAGTCTGTCCCTGATTTTGTCCCCAGATTGGATTTAATAGGGGGCCGGGGCAATTTCAAAGACAATCAGTGCAGAATTAAAATAAAAAAAATTGAATTACACCCCCGCTCCGCCGTGCCTACTAGCATAGGGGGGTTGTATTTTTCCCATTATCTGTGCCCCTTTCTGATAAACATGTGCTGGTCGGAGTGGAAGGAATATTCCACCCGTAAACTACTTTCTAGTATTACAATGTCCCGACACATTACAATACAATTATGCCCGGCTTCCGGGTTTGCGAATCCCACGGGAGTGGGCGTTCCTAACTTGCTGGTGATTGACGTGATGACCAAAAACGAGCTCCCCCTGTCGCATAAGCTGCGTCACGATTGCCAAAAGAAGCCGAACGGCAAATCGGCGCTATACTGCGCCTGTGCACCGCCGTTCGGCTCCTTCCGGCAATCGTGACGCAGCTTACGCGACGGGGGGAGCTCATTTTTGGTCATCACGTCAATCACCAGCAAGTTGGGAACGCCCACTCCCGCGGGATTCGAAACCCGGAAGCCGCGGGTGAACTAGCTGTACCGAGGTATGTACAGCATAAAAAAAAAAGGCATAATTGTATTGTAATGTGACATTGTAATACTAGAAAGTAGTTTTAGGGTGAACCCCCGCTTTAAGTAAATCAGTCCACATTTGTCTCCTGGAGATCATAGCTTTTGTCTTCCTAATTGTCTGATTCAACTTAGCCATCTCTATTTGAGTTGATCATATCTACAGCTCCAGCTTATAAGAAGTAACAAAGGCACATGTTCTACTTCTGCTTACAGGCTTTGGGTCTTTGTTCTTTGTTATGGCATCATGATCACGAGGGCTGCACACCGCTCATTCATATCTCCAGCTTTGTCTGCAGTGGTTTGAACACACTTCAAAGCCACAGCAGGCTTCATTTTGTGTGCCCTACTTTCTAAATCTCTTTCTTTGCTTGCAAACACTTGGTAGCCACTACAAGCTGCTCTTTCAAAAAATCTCTTTCTACCTCCAATTGTCTAAAGCCCTGTACACACGATCAGTCCATCCGATGAGAACGGTCCGAAGGCCCGTTGTCATCGGTTAACCGATGAAGCTGACTCATGGTCTGATGTGCCTACACACCATCAGTTAAAAAAAACGATCGAGTCCAACGCCGTGATGTAAAACACGACGTGCAGAGAAAAATGAAGTTCAATGCTTCCAAGCATGCGTCGACTTGATTCTGAGCATGCGCGGGTTTTTAACCGATGCTTTTG
Organism: Rana temporaria; assembly: GCF_905171775.1. Classification (NCBI taxonomy): domain Eukaryota; kingdom Metazoa; phylum Chordata; class Amphibia; order Anura; family Ranidae; genus Rana; species Rana temporaria. The sequence goes on along the minus strand of NC_053489.1, from coordinate 403,611,846 downwards.
CGTACTAACCATTGGTTTTGACCTATCGGTTAGGCGTCCATCAGTTGAATTTTAAAGCAAGTTCTAAATTTTTGGACCGAAGGATAACTGACCGATGGGGCCCACACACGGTCAGTTTGGACTGATGAAAAGGTCCTTCAGTCCGTTTCCATCGGTTTTGACCGACTGTGTGTACGCGGCCTTAGACTCTGTATATTGGTTCTGCATGTAGAGCATGAAGAAACACAAACCAAACACAACAACTGCCCGCATCTGTCCCATACGATTATGAGAAAAGAGGAGAGTGGGGGCAAGGGAATAGTAGCTGGGGCTAAACCCTAAGCTACCCACTCAGTTGGTTTGAGGGACTATCTCGGTACTGATGAAAAACAATAAACATAATAGTATAAAAAGTTTATTTGTACAATATATAAAATTGCAAAACAAACAATTGTACAAATCAACGATTGGTCAAGGTCAACTAGTTTTGCGGGAAATACCGCTTCATCAGGAAAGACAATCTATAGAATAAATAATACAATAAAAACATGTAATATAATTTAGCAATAAAGTATAGAATTCATGAAAACAATAATAACTTACCCGATGAGTCAATTGATAAGGCACGGAGCCGGGCGGCACAGGAGGGATATTTTATCGTGGAAATCTGGGTATAGACAAAAAATATACAGTATATAACCCCATAGGACCCATAGCATGGCAGGATAAGGGAAGAGGGGACAGGGGACGGAGGGGAAGGTGAAAAAGAGGGAAGTGGGGAAGGAGAGAAAGAGGAGGGAAGGTAGGGGAGAGTGAGGGACATAGGAAGGGGGGTAGGAAAGAAGGGAGGGGAGGGGAACGGTAAAGGGAGGGGGAGGGAAAAGGGGGAGGGGAATTGGGGGGAGGAACAGGGAAGGGGGAAAAAAGGGGGGGAGGGGGAAAGGGGGGGGCAATTGTGTGGTGTCAAATTGGGGGTTGAGCTTACCACGGCAATAAATCCGTGGGAGATAAGGCCAGGCCATGATGAGAACGAGAATCCTGGTGGTATACAGACAGGTGGACAGGATAGAAAAAAGTGAGCTAGTGCAGTCATGTGGGGGGTCAAATAGGGTGTATTGATAAAATTGTCCGATAATGCTGGTAATAGCCAGTATTGTGTCATCAAAGGGAGGTATCTGTATTGGTGACAAATTGCATGGTAATGCATGGACTAGGGGGATAAGATAGGCTGCACCCATAGGGATCCCCAATGTGCTGCCGATCACGTCCTGAACTGTCACTGCTATGAATAAGCACTGAGACACAGTGCGAAACGCGTCAGATTTTTTGTTCTGTTTTTGGCCGTGGCATGTATTTTGTGATCCATTTTTATTAAAAGGAGACGTTTTTTGGAGTGCGGCTGTCCCAGCCCTTTCTTTCATTCAAAACCTGCATTCTGATTGCATTGCCTGCACCCTAGGTTCGGATCCTAGGAGTTTGATTCTCTGGTTCTCTTGAGCGGTTACCTCTTTTCTGAACTGTCACTGCCTTGCCACAGGACCGCCGATGGATAGATCCACGCTGCTGATCTAAGGGCCCAATGGCCATTAACTAAGCTATCCCAACCCGGAGACGCCGTAGTCGCTGACGGGCGGTGACGTCACCGGGTCAGTCTCCCCGCACAACGCAAGTGCGCGGACCACGCTACTACGCATGTGCGATCAGCCCGAGTCAGAGGGCGGAGAGCCCCGAGCCAGGGAGGAGCAAGAGGGTGCGAAGCGGAGCGACACCCCCTACCAGGGGAGACACAAGTCCGCCGCAGATGGGAGGTACAAGCAGCCAGGAACCGCACCAAAAAACTCAAGGGGTAGCTTAATACAAAGGAAAATAAACATCAATAACAACATGATAAGGTATAAAAGGTAATGATAATAAGTGGGAGTGTAGGTCCCACGGAGTTGAATGCTAATTAGTGGTGACCTAGAATATTGTCACCTCACTGACAGCTGCAAGACAAAAAGGTAACCTACGGAGCAAGGCAGAGTTGGAGAACAGGAACATATAGAAACACAAACCTTACGATTATGAATTATGAATCCAAAATCTTAGGACTAAAATCTGAGGAAGAATCAGAGACTTCATCACCCTAAGCTTTGTTTAAAAGAGAAGCATACCTGGCAAGCTCCCTTGCAACAGACATATACACTTAATGGGCCAGATCCACAAAGCGTTTACACTGGCGTATCTATTGATACGCCGCGTAACTTCTAGTTTGCTCCGGCGTATCTTTGTTTTGTATCCACAAAACATGATACGCCTGAAGCTGGGCTAGATCTGACTGGCGTACGTCTTAGGCCCCGTACACACGACCGAACATGTCTGCTGAAACTGGTCAGCAGACATGTTCGGTCGTGTGTAGGCCCGAGCGGACAGGATTCCAGCATACATTTGCCCGCCGGGCCTTTTTCCAGCGGGCAAATATTTCTGGACTTGTTTTAAAACAGCCCGCTAGAATCCTGCCCGCTCGGACATGTTCGGTCGTCTGTACAGACCTACCGTACATGTCCGAGCGCCCGCCATCCCACGCATGCGTGGAAGCATTGAACTGGCAGGGCCGCCCACGTCGCCGCGTCATCGTCGCGGCGACGGCGCGGACACGCCCCGCGTATTGTTTACGCGCGGATTTCTGTATGATGGTGAGTACAGCCACCATACAGAAATCCCCGGGCAGACATGTACGGTGAAAACGGTCCAGCGGACCGGTTTCATCGTACATGTTTGGTCGTCTGTACCCGGCCTTAGTACGCCGTCGGATCTAAGGTGCATATTTACGCTGGCCGCTAGGTGGCATTTCCGTAGATTTCTGCGTTGAGTATGCAAATTAGCTAGATACGGCGACTAACGAATGTACGTCCAGCTGGCGCATTTTTTTACGTTGTTTCCGTAAGGTTTTTTTCGGCGTATAGTTACCCCTGCTATATGAGGCGTAGCCAATGTTAAGTATGGATGTCGTTCCCGAGTCGAATTTTGAACATTTTACGTTGTTTGCGTAAGTCGTTTGCGAATAGAGCTTTGCGTAAATGACGTTCACGTCGTAAGCATTGGCTTGTTGCAGGTTAATTTCGAGCATGCGCACTGGGATACCCCCACGGACGGCGCATGCGCCGTTCAGAAAAAACATCATTTACGTCGGGTCAAGACGTATTACCATAAAACACGCCCCCATCTCATCCATTTGAATTGCGCGCCCTTACGCCGACACAGTTACACTACGCCGCCGTAACTTACGGCGCAAATTCTTTGAGAATACGGGAAATACGCTGTAAGTTACTGCGGCGTAGTGTATCTGAGATACACTACGCCGGCCGTAAAAAAGCGCCGCGCTTCGTGGATCTGGCCCACTGTCTCTGGCCCAGGTACATAGTTGCACATCTTCTCATGGACACCAGAAACCTCTGTAGCCTTGCTTTTGCTAAACAGTGTATGCAGCAATAAATGATCTCAAAAATGTATGCCATACAAATCGCAAAAATAGGCACAGCAACACAGGAATGCCCCCCGAAAAAAAAGAAAAGAAAAACAGAGTGGGGTCACCCCAAACTCTATACTAGACCCTTCAGGTCTAAACCTTACTATCCATAACAGCCAAAGAAGCTCTCATCTTAGCCTCTGTTTGATCTGCAGTTCCCATGGTGCTGCACATATAATCAGTTAGCAACCCAGCCATTTGATGGCTTGAAAGTTTGGTTGAGAGCATTAGCAACTGTTAAATTTTGCATTAATGGAATACCTTGAATGTAAATGTTTTGGGAAACAGTTAAATGAATGGGTTTAATATTAGGAAAAGTTTGGAGCTCACCCCCAAAAATCCATACCAGACCCTTATCCAAGCATGCAGCCTGGCAGACCAGGAAAGGGGGAAACAAGCATGCATCCCAACCCCTTCTGAATCATACTACACAACTAGATCACATGCCATCAACATGGAGGGGTACCTTGTCTCCATGTTGATGAGGACATGGGCCTCTTCCCTACAACCTTGGTCTGGTGGTTATGGGAGTCTGTGGGCAGGGGGGTAATCCATATCTGGAAGCCCCCCATTAACAATAAGTTGGCCCCAGATACAGCCCTCCTCCCTTTGTGAATAAATAAGGACACATAGTACACAAACTCATTCCCAAGAAAAAAATATAAACAGTAAATAAACACACACACTTTTTGAAAAGTTCTTTAACAAAGAATAAAAAAAAAAAAACAATGTCCCACAATGTAAATATTGTCATCCATTGATTCAAATTGCCCTCAATCCCAATACCCTCTGCCTATCAACCCACCAAGAAAAAAAAACCTGGCCACCATGATCCTCTTCCAAGCCGCAGAACACCCTGTTAAAGTCTATGGGAGAAATCTAAATTGCTAATTTTAAAGGCTAATATGCAAGTTATTGTCCTAAAAAGTGTTTGGGGACCTTGGTCCTGACCCAGGGGGCATGTATCAATGCAAATTTTTTTTTTTTAAAACTGACGTTTTTTCGGGAGCAGTGAATTTAATAATGCTTAAAGTGAAACAATAAAAGTGAAATATTCCTTTAAATTTCGTACCTAGGGGGGGGGGTGTCTAGTATGCCTGTGAAATAGCGCATGTTTCCCGTGCTTATAACTGTCTCTGCACAAAGTGTAATTTCCAAAGGAAAAAAAGTCATTTAAAAATCACTCCCAGCTATAATGAATTGTCGGCTCCTGGCAATTCAGAGAAAATTCATTCATAAAAAAAAAGAGTGGGGGTCCCCCCAAATTCAATTACCAGGCCCTTCAGGTCTGGTATGGATATTAAGGGGGAACCCCGCAGTCAATCTAAAAAAAAATGACGTGTGGGGTTCCCCCCAAATTACCATTCCCGACCCTTCAGGTGTGGTGTGGATTTTAGGAGGAACTCCACCCCAAATAAAAAAAAATGGCGCGGAGTTCCCCCAAAAATCCACACCAGACCCCTTATCCAAGCACGTAACCTGCCTGGCCACAGAAAAGAGGGGGGACGAGAGAGTGCCCCCCCTCCTGAACCGTACCAGGCCACATGCCCTCAACATGGGGAGGATGTCACCATGTCGACGGGGACAAGGGCCTCATCCCCACAACCCTGGCCGGTGGTTGTGGGGGTCTGCGGGCGGGGGGCTTATCAGAATCTGGAAGACCCCTTTAACAAAGGGCACCCCCAGATCCCGGTCCCCCCTATGTGAATTGGTAATGGGGTACATTGTACCTCTACCAATTCACTAAGGTAGTGTAAATAATAGTAAAAAAAACACACACACTGTGGAGAAAGTCCTTTATTAAAAAAGAAAAAAAAAATCCAGCGGTGGTAATCCACTCTCGGTCCCCGCTCCAACGTTGTCAGTATCCAGAGACAGGTGATCTCCTCTCCGCCAGGGTCCAGCGATGAGAAGATTCATCAAGGTCTGGGATCCAGAGCATACGCATCGCCGGCCGCCTGTCTCCGCCGGTGAATGTCGCGGCTTGAGCCAATGACAGCTCTTATATAGTTGAGGCGGGGCCACCCGTCACGTGACCCTCCCCCTCTGACGCACCCTCTGACTATGTCACTGGGGAAGCCCAGGCTTTCCCTTGCGTCAGAGGGGGACGGGGTCACGTGATGGGTGGCCCTGCCTCACCTATATATTAGCTGTCACTGGCTCAAGCCGCATCATTCGCCGGGCTGTCTCCGGAGACAGGCGGCCGTCGATACGTGCGCTCTGGACCTGGATGGATCTTCTCATCGCTGGACTTAGGGGGAGAGGAGATCACCCGTCGCTGGATACCGACAATGTTGGAGCAGGGATCGAGGGTGGATTACCACCGCTGGATTTTTTTTTTCTTTTTTAATAAAGGACTTTCTCCACGGTGTGCGTGTTTTTTTACTATTATTTACACTTCCTTAGTGAATTGGTAGAGGTACAATGTACCCCATTACCAATTCACATAGGGGGGCAGGATCTGGGGGTCCCCTTTGTTAAAGAAGACTTCTGATAAGCCCGCCGCCCACAGACCCCCACCGGCCAGGGTTGTGGGGATGAGGTTGAGGGCATGTGGCCTGGTACGGTTCAGGAGGGGGGGCGCTCTCTCGTCCCCCCTCTTTTCTGCGGCCGGCCAGGTTACGTGCTCGGATAATGGGTCTGGTGTGGATTTTTGGGGGAACTCCACGCCATTTATTTTTTTTAAATTCGGGGGGCGGCGTTCCCCTTAAAATCCACACCAGACCTGAAGGGTCTGGAATGGATATTTCGGGGGAACCCCACATAATTTTTTTTTAAATTGATCACGGGGGTTCCCCCTTAATATCTATACCAGAACTGAAGGGCCTGGTAATTGAATTTGGGGGGGCCCCCACGCTTTTTTTTTTATGAACGAATTTTCTCTGAATTGCCAGGAGCCGACAATTCATTATAGCCGCGAGTGATTTTAAAATTACTTTTTTTCCTTCAGAAATTACACTTTGTGCAGGGACAGTTCTAAACACGGGAAACATGCGCTATTTCACAGGCATACTAGACACCCCCCTAGGTACGAAATTTAAAGGAATATTTCACTTTTATTGTTTTACTTCAAGCATTATTAAAACGGCCGTTTTTAAAACTTTTTTTGCATTGATACATGTCCCCTGGGGCAGGACCCAGGTCCCCAAACACTTTTTAGGACAATAACTTGCATATTAGCCTTTAAAATTAGCACTTTCGATTTCAAACGTTCGAGTCCCATAGACTTTAACGGGGTTCTAAAGTTCACACAAAATTTTGGTCTGTTCGCAGGTTCTGTGTTTGACTCATCCCTACAGCTGAACTGTAGCCAAACAGTTATTTACAGAGGTAAAATAAATAAATAGGAGGGGTTTTAGCTACAGGGGGATCTATACTTCAATTCCTCATATCGTTGACAGCAAAAATGTGTAATTTTGTGGTGAAATCAGTTTGAGCCCTACTACAATACTACATTTCTACAAATACAATACCTAAAGGTTTCCAATAAAAAAAAAAAAAAATAAAGTTTTTGATTGTGTTCTGGAGGTTTTCAAGCTATTTTCAAAAGTAGTAGGATAGGAAAATATTTCTTCAATGAACCATTTTTTTTTAACAGTGAGTGTGTTTTTTGTTTAAGAAAGTGCATTGAATGATAAAAGAAAATGAAAATTTGAAAAACTTTCAAACGACATTTGAAAAGTCCTTGGGCTAGATTCAGATAGAATGGTCTATCTATGTGCCGACGTAACGTATCTCAGATACGTTACGCCGCCGAAAAATTTGGGTGCAAGTTCCGTATTCAGAAAGAACTTGCGCCCTTAGTTACGGCGGCGTAACGTATGTCGTCCGGCGTAAGCCCGCCAAATTCAAATGTGTTTGATGTGGCCGTGTTTTATTCAAATTCACTGTGACCCCACGTATTTGACGTATTTCACGAACGGCGCATGTGCCGTCTGTGGAATATCCCAGTGTGCATTGCTCCAAAGTACGCCGCAAGGACGTATTGGTTTCGACGTGAACGTAAACGACGTCCAGCCCTATTCGCGAACGACTTACGCAAACAACGTAAAATTTTCAAAACTCGGCGCGGGAACGAAGTCCATACTTAACATTAGCTACGCCTCATATAGCAGGGGTAAATTTACGCTGGAAAAAGACTAACGTAAACGACGTAAAAAAAATGCGTCGGCCGGAAGTACGTTTCAGAATACCTAATTAGTATATTCCTCGCGTAACTATACGGAAGCGCCACCTAGTGGCCAGCGTAAATATGCAGCCTAAGATACGACTGTGTAAGACACTTACGCCGGTCGGATCTTAGGGAAATCTATGCGTAACTGATTCTCTGAATCAGTCGCATAGATATGACGGCCCGCACTCAGAGATACAACGGCGTATCTGGAGATACGCCGTCGTATCTCCTATCTGAATCTAGCCCCTTGAATGTACTGAGAATATTCATATGAATGTTTGGAAATCTACCATTGTATGGCCAAATTATTGAACTATGCTTAAGATAGTAGGGACGATTTACAATAACTGAACCAAAGAATACGGGAGATACAAAGAAGGGCTATCTATAGCAACCAGAAAGTCTCCCCCTTTCAAAGGTAGCAAGGGAAATTATGGCTACAGGTAACTGCTCCTAATTTGCCCCAGTTATTTTGCTTCAGTTTATGTAAATGATATCCATTGCATTGAGAGATGTGGTTTGCTGCCTATCTAGGGCACAACTTCAAATAATAATATGCAGCTATGTATAGAGTAGCGAACATCAGATCTCTATGTATCTGCATTATTGTCATAGATCATTGCAGGCAGGCGGAATATTAAAACAATAACTTGTCTCAGAAATGGAGAACTGGAAACAGGACTCCGTGCTGTGTCCTATTTTATCAGGATATGCAAGGATACAGAAACACAGTGTAGATGCAGTTCTGTAGTGTAATCTCTCCCTGCAGGCTAAATGGGCCTATTTTCAGCTCACCAGTTATATCAATTCTCACAGCTGTAGTTGTCCTTCCCTACCCATTATTTTATCGGGTTGATTTCTCACTTATCCAGCAAATCTAAATCAGAGAGCAAATCTCAAACAAATACTTGTTTCAGGCTTATATCTCCCTCTAGGAAATTTTAAATAAGTATATTTGAAGCGTGAAGCAAACAGATGTGAGCTAAACTTATCAATTTGTTTTGCTAGATTCTTTCAGGTTTTTACATGAAAACTGATTTTTTTTTCAGGTGGCGGTATTCGTTAATAATCAATATTTACCGTTTCACCGCTGGAGCACACCGATAGGACTCACTGCATTTCTCAAGCACAAATGTACCATACAGATTTATAAATTGTTGATATATTTTATTTTTATTTTTATTTTTTTTTGCTAGAGAGCTGCGGCTGGAAGCAGAAAATTGAAGAAAAATACAACCAAGTGTGTCTGCTATAGCCACAGATAATATCAAAGGCCACCCACATCCTCGGTACAACAAATGCTGAAATTAAAGCACATGTCGTGTAATCACAGACTGTAGACTAGATTTACTTCAGGGGAAGGGAATCAATTTGAGAGCATTCCTAACCCTTCTGAAAATCATGCTGTGACCAAAGATACATCGTATGTGCTATAATACTGTGTAGGATGACACTTTCTATTGAAATCAATGGAAAAGGTCACCACATATCATTTAACAAAGCAAGACATGTATCATTATCTCTGCATGATTTAGACCAAGGTTCACATTTATCTGAGCGAAATATCAATCCGGTGAAATAATTGTTTCAATGATACAGCAGTTAATTATATTCTTTAGGTATTAAAAATTGCAATACCATGAGGGACACTGATAGTGGATGCCACAAGCAATAGGCAAGTGTACAAGTGGGGTTGCAGATATTGGGTACTCACTGCAATGTTAAAGGAGAACTATAGTCTATCTTTATCAGTGTGAGTGTGTGTTAATGTCTTAATAATCTTCTCTGTATTGTTTGCAACTACCTATGCACATGGGGCAGCCTTTTTTGTTCCTCTAGATGCACTGCTGATGGGAAAACTATAAGTGGTAATCATTGGTGGACAGGGTCCAGTGATCTAGACCAAAGATTTTCAAACAAAGGCAGGTCATTGGCAGGCTGGATCTATTAAGTAGGTTGATCAACCAACTTGGGTACAACCAGCATGCTGGGTTTTACCTGTGATTATCACTAGAAGCTGCTTTACCCCTTAGCAATAATCACTGGGGTAGATTCACAAACAATTTACGCCAGCGTATCCATAGATACGCCGCGTAAATTCAAAGCTAGATACGCCGACATTAGCCTAAGATACGACTGGCATAAGTCTCTTACGCCGTCGTATCTTAGGGTGCATTCTCACGCTGGCCGCTAGGTGGCGCTCCCCTAGTTGTCAGCGTAGAGTATGCAAATTACCTACTTACGCCGATTCACAAACGTAAGTGCGCCCGGCGTTCGTTTTTTACGTCGTTTGCGTTAAGGCTTGTTCGGCGTTACGTTGCTCCTGCTATTAGGTGTCGCAGCCAATGTTAAGTATGGACGTCGTTCCCGCTTCGAAATTTGAATTTTTTACGTTGTTTGCATTAGTCGTTCGCGAATAGGGCTGGACGTAATTTACGTTCACGTCGAAACCAATACGTCGTTACGCCGTACTTGAAAGCAATGCACACTGGGATATGTACACGGACGGCACATGCGTCAGGTCATCCTTAATTTAAATAAAACACGCCCCCCTTCCACATTTGAATTACGCGCGCTTACGCCTGCCCCTTTTACGCTACGCCGCCGCGACTTACGGAGCAAGTGCTTTGTGAATACAGCACTTGCTCCTGTAAGTTACAGCGGCGTAGCGTAAATACGATACGCTGCGACGCCGTAAAATTCGCGCCCGTACGTGAATCTACCCCACTGTCTTTTCCCAGTGGGAACTGCTCCCTCCACCCCCTGCCGGGAGAAAATAAAAATAGTCAGTAACTACTTAACAACCCCCCTCTATTGAGACAAGAAACACTTGTGCAGGGGTCAAGAGTGTGTAATACATGAGGACTGAGTGTAAGGGTCAGGGGAAAAGCATCGCTAGCACACAGAGTGCAGAAGTCAGGTGTAGGTAAAACACAGAGTGCAGGGGTCAGGAGCAGATAACGCATAGAGTAGGGGTCAGGAGTACATAAGTAATACAGTGTAGTAGTCTTATGTATGTGTTGCACAAAGTGCAGGGGTCAGGAGTTGGTGACACACTGAGTGCAGTAGTCAGGAGTACATAATGCAATGAGTTCAGGGATCATGTGTGTACCACAAAGAGTGTAGGGGTCAGGTGTATGTAACACACGGAGTGCATAGGTCAGGAGTGTGTATTGTACAGGGCACAGGGGTCACTAGTGCATACTGTACAGAGTGCAGGAGTCAGGATTATATACTAAACAGGGTGCAGGGGTCAGGAGTATATTACACAGAGAGTGTAGGTCTCCACCTTCCATCCCTCACCCAGTAATATGGATGAGCTTCGTATTTGAGTCAAACTCATGTTCGACTCGAACATAGTATGTTCGATCGTTCGTCGAAATATGAACAAAACGGGTCGTTCGCGCCAAATTCGAGTTACGTTTCACAGACCATAATTCACTGCGGCATCGCTGGCTGATGATTGGCCAAGCATGCACTATGACCCGCATGCTTGGCCAATCACAGCTTGCAAAAAATGGAGAGCCATAATTGGCCAAAGCCAGGATGGCTTTGGCCAATTATGGCTCAGGGGGTTTAGTACACGCCCCACACTATAAAAGGCCGCCTGCAGGTCGGCCTTGTGTAGTGTGTTGCGGTGGTTAAGAGAGGACAGAGAGAGTGTCATTTTTTGCAGGTAGATAGAGCAGGCAGGCAGGCTAGTCAGTTAATGTTACAGTGTGTAGAAGATATATATACATCCCAGGTGTTGTACATATATTTATACACTGTATAGTTTAGCTAGATCAGTTCTTCCTAATTTACTGGCAGGCAGGTGATTGTGCTAGCTGCAGTATTCTTACGTGGTTTATTACCTGTGTTCTCTGTAGTTTGCACCTAAAGCTACTTGGTGTGTACTGGCCGTGTGCTCTGTAGTTTGCACCTAAAGATTCAGGAGCAGTGATTTTAATGATGCTTAAATAAAAAAAATAAAAAATAAAAAATTCCTTTAACCACTTAAGGACCCCCTTCACGCCGATATACGTTGGCAGAATGGCACGGCTGGGCACATCAACGTACCTGTACATTGCCCTTTAATCCCAGCCATGGGGTCGCGCGTGCACGCGACCTGGTCCAAAGCTCCGTCACCGTGGCCGCGAGACTCGCGGACCCGATCGCCGCTGGAGTCCCGCGATCGGTCCCCAGAGCTGAAAAACGGGGAGAGCTGTGTGTAAACACACCTTCCCCGTTCTTCACTGTTGCGCCGTCATCGATCGTGTGTTCCCTTATATAGGGAATCACAATCGATGACGTCACACCTACAGCCACACCCCCTACAGTTAGAAACACAGATGAGGTCATACATAACCCCATCAGCACCCCCTTGTGGTTAACTCCCAAACTGCAATTGTCATTTTCACAGTAAACAATGCATTTTAAATGCATTTTTTGCTGTGAAAATGACAGTGGTCACAAAAATGTGTCAAAATTGTCCAAAGTGTCCGCCATAATGTCGCAGTCACGAAAAAAATCACTGATCGCCACCATTAGTTGCAAAATTTTTTTTTTTATAAAAATGCAATAAAACTATCCCCTATTTTGAAAACGCTATAATTTTTGCGCAAACCAACTGATAAATGCTTATTGCGATTTTTTGTACTAGAAATAGGTAGAAGAATACGTATCGGCCTAAACTGAGGAAAAAATATATTTTTTTATATATTTTTGGGGGATACTTATTATAGCAAAAAGTAAAATATTTTTAAAATTGTCGCTCTATTTTTGTTTATAGAGCAAAAAATTAAAACCGCGGAGGTGATCAAATACCACCAAAAGAAAGCTCTATTTGTGGGAAAAAAAGGACGCCAATTTTGTTTGGAAGCCACGTCGCACGACCGCGCAATTGTCAGTTAAAGCGACGCAGTGCCGAATCACAAAAACTGCCCAGGTCCTTTAGCTGCCTAAAGGTCCGGGTCTTAAGTGGTTAAATATTGTACCTGCTGGGTGTCTATAGTATGCCTGTGAAAACGTCTTTGAGAACCCGGGTCTTGCCCAAGGGAACATGTATCAATGGAAAAAAAGTTTTAAAAACGGTCATTTTTTCAGGAGTCCTGAAAAAAACGACCGTTTTTAAAACTTTTATTCCATTGATACATGTTCCCTGGGGCAAGACCCGGGTTCTCAAAGACGTTTTCACAGGCATACTATAGACACCCAGCAGGTAGAATATATATATTTTTTTATTTAAGCATCATTAAAATCACTGTGCTTGATTCAGGTACAATTGTGCTTTTTTTACGGAGGCGCAGGGCAACGTTTTTGCCCTGCGCCCCCGCAAATTTACTGCGCTGCCCTTGATTCACGGAGCAGTAGCTCCGTAAATTGCATGGGCGCGCCGGCAAAATGCTCCCGTAGGGGGCGGGAATCATTTAAATTAGGCGCGTTCCCGCACCGATCGTAGAGCGCATGCTTCGTCGGGAAACTTTCCTGACGTGCATTGCGGCAAATGACGTCGCATGGACGTCATTTGCTTCAAAGTGAACGTGAATGGCGTCCAGCGCCATTCACGAATCACTTACGCAAACTACGTAAATTTGAAATTTCGCGACGCGGGAACGACGGGTATATGTAACATTGGCTGCCCCTGCTAATAGCAGGGGCAGCCTTACGCGAAAAACGCCGTACGGAAACAACGTAAACTGCGTACGCAGGGCTAGCGTAACGTTGTGAATCGGCATTAGTATGCAATTTGCATACTATGCGCTGAGCACAACGGGAACGCCACCTAGCGGCCATCGCAAGAATGCAGCCTAAGATATGCGGGCATAAGAGCCTTATGCCGCGCATATTTTAGGCTGTAGTCGGCGTAACAAGGTTCCTGAATCAGGAGCATTCGTTACGCCGGGGCAAGTAAGCAATTGCGCTGTGTAACTATGGTTACACAGGCGCAATTGCTTCTTGAATCCAGGCCACTGCTCCTGAAAAAACGACCGTTTTTAAAACTTTTTTTCCATTGATACATGTTCCCTGGGGCAAGACCCAGGTTCTCAAAGACTTTTTACAACAATAACTTGCATATTAGGCTTTAAAATTAGCACTTTTGAATTAGAACGTTCGAGTCCCATAGACGTCAATGGGGTTCGAAATGTTCGCGCGAACATTCGGTCCATTCAAAGGTTCTGGTGCGAACCAAACGGGGGGGTGTTCGGCTCATCCCTACCCAGTAATCATCTCTGTACTAATCTCTGCCTCCTTCAACCCCCTCAGTACACATATCCGCCCCCTCTAACCCCCAGAATACATCTCTGCCACCTGCAGTACACATCTCTGGCATCTGCAACCCCCTAGTACATATCTCTGCCCTCCTCCACCCACCCCCCCCAGTACACATCTCTCCCAATATAAATCTCTCCCCCCTCCACCCCACCAGTGCACATCTCTCCTTCCTCCAATACACATCTCTCCCCACTTCAACCCCCCAATACACATCTCTCGCCCCCTCTAATACACATTTTTGTCTCCTCTAAACCCCCCCCATTACACATCTTTTCCCTCCAACCCCCAGTACACATCTCCCTCCCAGTACACATCTCTGCCCTCTCCAGTACACACTTCCTCTCTCAGAGGTGAGGCAGTGAGCTGAGGCATACTGCAGAGGCACTGTTCCAGCATGATCAGAAGCAGATCAGAGAGCATGAGGAAGTTGCTGGAATTCTTAAACTGACTAGAAGGGTGTAGGGGAATTTGCGGGGCTGCCAGGTTCAGGGGTGACAGGTATGTGGGTGAGGAAACCAAGGGCCATGTTAGCAGGAACTGGGCTGTCAGCAGAACCCAGTTTGGGCACTCCTGCATTTCATGCTTTTTAACTTTACATTAAAGTGAATTTTCGATTCTATCTATTCATGGGGCTTGTAGCTTTATTGACTTTCACAGGGCTGGGGAAACTTCTGTATTTCTTTTTTTTTTTGTCAGCAAGAACCAGACTGTCAGATTTAAAAGTATAGCCTCTAAAGTAGTTGCACATAAACATTGTAATAAAAGTACCATCATCCATGAATTTTAATATAGAAAAATTTGGGTCTAAGGTCCCCAAACCAAAGAACCAAACACGAGAAGGGGGGGGGCAATTGGACTATTGCGGTACTGGTAAAATTCGGTAGTCAAGATACAAAAACAAATATATAGAATATAATTTTATTTAATACAAAGACAAAAAATACAATATAAGAATTAAAATGGTGACGACCATACAATACACCAATATAAAGTTCCCATGGTAAGGAAAATTTATGGGTTGAGGGTCACGACATTGGGCTTAACTAGTTTCGCGGCGATGGCCGCTTCGTCAGAAGCATGTCTACAATAAAAAATGAGAGAGCAAACAATTATACACATGAAGGGTTACAGAATATACATTGGGGAACACGGGCTCAGCTGCTTACAGATTGCTGGGGTGGCAGGTGCCTGGGAGAGGATACTGAGGGCTACTGGAGTAGCTGTAGTTGTATGTAAGGTTTACTGTAATTACTTGGAGCAGTGTATGTACTGAGGAGGACAGAGGGGGCACTGGGGAGTACTGTGGAGTACAGTGTAAGTATGGAGGAATACTGTGAGCAGTGTGAGTACGAGGAGTACTGGGAGCAGGGTGAATACCGGGGAGTACTGAGAACAGAGTGAGTACTGAGGAGTACTGGGAGCAGTGTAAGTACTGAGGAGTACTATGAGCAGGGTGCATACTAAGGAGTACTGGGAGCAGTGTGAGTACTAAGGAGTACTGGGAACAGTTTAAGTACTGGGGAGTCCTCGAAACAGTGTGAGCACTGAGGAGTACTGGGAGAATTGTAAGTACCAAGGAGTACTGGGAACAGTGTGAGAACTGAGGAGTGCTGGGAACAGTGTGAATACTGGGAGTTCTGGGAGCAGTGTGAGAACCAAGGAGAACTGGGAGGAGTATGAGTACTAAGGAGTACTAAGAACAGTGTGATTACTGGGGAGTGCTCGAACCAGTGTGAGCACCGAGAAGTACTGGGAGCTGTGTGAGTACCGAGGAGTACTGGAAGCTGTGTGAGTACAGAGGAGTACTGGGAGCTGTGTGAGTACCGAGGAGTACTGGGAACAGTGTGAGAACTGAGGAGTACTGGAAACAGTGTGAATACTGGGAGTGCTGGAAACAGTGTGAATACTGGGAGTGCTGGGAGCAGTATAAGCACTGAGGAATACTGGGAGCAGTGTGAGTACTGAGGAGCACTGGGAGCAGTGTGACTACTGGGAACATTGGGAGTACCGAGGAGTGCTGGGATCAGTGTGAGTACCAAGGAGTACTGGGAGCAATGTGACTACTGGGAGCATTGTGAGTACTGAGAAGTACTTGGAGCATTGGGAGTACAGAGGAGTGCTGGGATCAGTGTGAGTACCAAGGAGTACTGGGAGCAATGTGACTACTGGGGAGTGCTCGGAGCAGTGTCAGTACTGAGGAGTGCTGGGAACAGTGTAAGTACTGGGGAGTGCTGGGAACAGTGTGAGTACTACTGGGCAGTGCTTTAAACAGTGTGAGTACTGGGCAGTGCTTTGAACAGTGGGAGAACTGGGAAGTGCTGGGAACAGTGTGAGTACTGGGAAGTGCTGGAAACAGTGTGAGTACTGGGGAGTGCTGGGAACAGTGTGAGTACTGGGAAGTGCTGGGAACAGTGTGAGTACTGGGAAGTGCTGGGAACAGTGTGAGTACTGGGGAGTGCTGGGAACAGTGTGAGTACTGGGGAGTGCTGGGAACAGTGTGAGTAATGGGGAGTGCTGGGAACAGTGTGAGTACTGGGGAGTGCTGGGAACAGTGTGAGTACTGGGGAGTGCTGGGAACAGTGTGAGTACTGGGGAGTGCTTTGAACAGTGTGAGAACTGGGGAGTGCTGGGAACAGTGTGAGTACTGGGAAGTGCTGGAAACAGTGTGAGTACTGGGGAGTGCTGGGAACAGTGTGAGTACTGGGGAGTGCTGGGAACAGTGTGAGTACTGGGGAGTGCTGGGAATAGTGTGAGTACTGGGGAGTGCTGGAAACAGTGTGAGTACTGGGGAGTGCTGGGAACAGTGTGAGTACTGGGAAGTGCTGGGAACAGTGTGAGTACTGGGAAGTGCTGGGAACAGTGTGAGTACTGGGAAGTGCTGGGAACAGTGTGAGTACTGGGAAGTGCTGGGAACAGTGTGAGTACTGGGGAGTTCTGGGAACAGTGTGAGTACTGGGGAGTGCTGGGAACAGTGTGAGTACTGGGGAGTGCTGGGAACAGTGTGAGTACTGGGAAGTGCTGGGAACAGTGTGAGTACTGGGGAATGCTGGAAACAGTGTGAGTACTGGGGAGTGCTGGGAACAGTGTGAGTACTGGGGAGTGCTGGGAACAGTGTGAGTACTGGGGAGTGCTGGAAACAGTGTGAGTACTGGGGAGTGCTGGGAACAGTGTGAGTACTGGGGAGTGCTGGGAACAGTGTGAGTACTGGGGAGTGCTGGGAACAGTGTGAGTACTGGGGAGTGCTGGGAGCAGTGTGAGGACTGAGGAATACTGGGAGGTATTATGCCTGGGGCACTAAGTATTGAAGACACAGAGGTCCTGATGATCAACAAGTGGGGGCACGTGGAGAGTACACTGAGGCCATGTGATCAGTGAACAGCAGCAGGAACCCCTTCCTATTCACCAAACAAGTTTCAAAATGAATAAAAACACACACACAGTTTTTGATAGTTCCTTTGGGAGTACCGAGGAGTGCTGGGATCAGTGTGAGTACCAAGGAGTACTGGGAGCAATGTGACTACTGGGAGCATTGTGAGTACTGAGAAGTACTTGGAGCATTGGGAGTACAGAGGAGTGCTGGGATCAGTGTGAGTACCAAGGAGTACTGGGAGCAATGTGACTACTGGGGAGTGCTCGGAGCAGTGTCAGTACTGAGGAGTGCTGGGAACAGTGTAAGTACTGGGGAGTGCTGGGAACAGTGTGAGTACTACTGGGCAGTGCTTTAAACAGTGTGAGTACTGGGCAGTGCTTTGAACAGTGGGAGAACTGGGGAGTGCTGGGAACAGTGTGAGTACTGGGAAGTGCTGGAAACAGTGTGAGTACTGGGGAGTGCTGGGAACAGTGTGAGTACTGGGAAGTGCTGGGAACAGTGTGAGTACTGGGAAGTGCTGGGAACAGTGTGAGTACTGGGAAGTGCTGGGAACAGTGTGAGTACTGGGGAGTGCTGGGAACAGTGTGAGTACTGGGGAGTGCTGGGAACAGTGTGAGTACTGGGGAGTGCTGGAAACAGTGTGAGTACTGGGGAGTGCTGGGAACAGTGTGAGTACTGGGAAGTGCTGGGAACAGTGTGAGTACTGGGAAGTGCTGGGAACAGTGTGAGTACTGGGAAGTGCTGGGAACAGTGTGAGTACTGGGGAGTGCTGGGAACAGTGTGAGTACTGGGGAGTGCTGGGAACAGTGTGAGTACTGGGGAGTGCTGGAAACAGTGTGAGTACTGGGGAGTGCTGGGAACAGTGTGAGTACTGGGAAGTGCTGGGAACAGTGTGAGTACTGGGGAGTGCTGGGAACAGTGTGAGTACTGGGGAGTGCTGGAAACAGTGTGAGTACTGGGGAGTGCTGGGAACAGTGTGAGTACTGGGAAGTGCTGGGAACAGTGTGAGTACTGGGAAGTGCTGGGAACAGTGTGAGTACTGGGGAGTTCTGGGAACAGTGTGAGTACTGGGGAGTGCTGGGAACAGTGTGAGTACTGGGGAGTGCTGGGAACAGTGTGAGTACTGGGAAGTGCTGGGAACAGTGTGAGTACTGGGGAGTGCTGGAAACAGTGTGAGTACTGGGGAGTGCTGGGAACAGTGTGAGTACTGGGGAGTGCTGGGAACAGTGTGAGTACTGGGGAGTGCTGGGAACAGTGTGAGTACTGGGGAGTGCTGGGAGCAGTGTGAGGACTGAGGAATACTGGGAGGTATTATGCCTGGGGCACTAAGTATTGAAGACACAGAGGTCCTGATGATCAACAAGTGGGGGCACGTGGAGAGTACACTGAGGCCATGTGATCAGTGAACAGCAGCAGGAACCCCTTCCCATTCACCAAACAAGTTTCAAAATGAATAAAAACACACACACAGTTTTTGATAGTTCCTTTATTAAAAAATAAACAGTGTCCCCCAATGTAAATCCATCGTTCCACACGCAACACCCAAAAAAAAACACTCCCGCCACACACGCAACACCCCAAAAAAAAAACACTCCTGCCGACATTGAAGCTGGCTGCCTGCTGCAGGCTCCGCCATTTGATAGTTGTTATATAGGTGAGAGACAGGGTCCCCTGGCTACGTCACCTGCTGGCACTGCCCCCTTGTTACGCTGCCGACCCTGCATGCACCAGTATGTGACGTCAGAAGTGTGTGGCACCACCAGTTGTTGTAGCCAGGTGTCGCCACCTCTTACTTATATAAGAACTGTCAAAGTGTGGAGCCTGCAGTAGGCACCCTAGTCTTAAAAAATGTAAATGGTACTTATCAATGAGAAACCTGAGTCTGGTACAATGTATCAACCACCTTGATTGAATTAACGTCCCATCAGAAGCTTCCCCTTCACATCAGAAGTATCCCTAGCACATTAGAGCATTTCACATCACAGTACCCCCCATGACAGAGTCCCCCTCATCACATCAATTTCTCCCTGTAACCATAGAGTCCCCCTTCAGAGAGTCCTTACATCCATCTCTTATCCAGGGCAAACTGGGTCTCATGCATGTGGCATCCAGGGGAATCCAAACAGCATGCCAGGGTGCCACAGCATACTGGTTGAAAAACACTGGTCAAGAGTGAGTGTGTATTGCCACCTTAGTACATAAAGGGGGTTAATAACTAAAGGCAAATCCACTTTGCACTAAAAGTGCAAACGACAAATGCAAAGTACACTTGAAATTGCACTGAAAGTGCACTTGGAAGTGCAGTCGCTGTAGATCCGAGGGGGACATGCAAGGAAAGTAAAAACATCATTTTATCTTGCATATGATTGGATAATAAAATCAGCAAAGCTTCCCCTCATTTCAGATCTACCCCTCAGATTTACAGCGACTGCACTTCCATGTGCACTTTCAGTACAATTTCAAGTGCACTTGTAGTTTGCACTTGTAGTGCAAAGTGGATTTGCCTTTTGTAAATAACCCCCAAACAGTGGTACTGACAGAATTACTAGGTAAAACAAAAAGACAAACGCCTGTAAATAGAGAAGGCAAGCAACCATCACAGCAAAAGAATATGAAGCTGCAATATATAAAGATTTTTAGCTTATCACAGGTTCACCTGGAGCTTCCTAAAGCCTGTGTTGTGTAGCTTCCAATCTGTCTCTGCTTCCTGTATCACCATAACATTCCATCGTTCAGAGTGGTGCTGTTAGAAACGTCAGGCTTTGTTTGTGAGATAAAGCCTGAAAGGGAGGTGTGCTTGGGAAATCCGGTCCTACATAAAAAAAAAAAACATATTCCTAGGTCATTAAATTACAAAAGAAAAGAGAGTAAGTACAAGTGCTGCGCACTATATAAATCCTGTATAATAATCATAATAATAATAATAACATCAATGCCTGGATGAAAATTCAAGTACCGAGCAGGTTGGTTGTGCTCCCATTTGCTTTGCAATGTTTCATTTTCAATTTTGCCTGAAGTGTATTTTTACAATCACAATGGAAATAAATCCAGGTGTAAATAACCAAATTCCATTTGTTACATCGAGCAATATTATCTTGTAACAAGTGCTGCCGCGACCCAGCGGGAAATAAAACTTGCAGTTACACTCAATCAGAGTATTTCAAAGCCCATTTTGTGTTCTACTTTTGTATCAGACTGGCACCACAACAGGTGTTTTCATATAAACTTAAAGTGGTACTAAATGCTAGGCATGTTTTGCCTTAATACATTCCCAGCATTGAAATAAAAAATGTCCCTGTACCTTTCTATACCCCTTGTCACCAAACACTTACTTGCAGTGCTTTGTCACAGCTGCCAGACCAGGAGATTTGTACCACTTGCTGCAGGCAATGGGGCAATAGGTTCTTGCAATGCAAGAAAGAGGGAGCAAGGTTTTTAACGGAATGACCCGAGACAAACAGAGACTTTGGAAGGATGAGGGGTACTCCTGTGCTAGCGTCATTAATAACTCTTATGTCTAGGGTCACCTTATGTCCGATAGGGCCATAGGGTGACTGAGAAATGATATCCTAAATTACAGGAGATGGGGGACATATGTTGGATTGTTTTGGCGTGGACAGTGATCTACAGTATATTCCTTAATATACTCTCTCATGATGTATGCTAAATACTGTTGTGTGTGTGGAATGGAACTTGTCAAGCTGTATGCGGAGACAGAACGTCTGTCTAAAGATGTGGATTGAGGGGGATTCATTGTGTGATGGTGTTTTGTTTGAATTCTGTTAATGAAGGGATGTGCAGTGATTAGGTCATGATAATTATAGCCCGGCGCCGAGATGTCTGGAATGTTTAGCAATTAGCCATCTGAAGGTGTATTGAAGCCCCCCCAGGGTGTGATGTGTGGGTGGAGAGTTTGATTGCTCCTTTCATGCTTGAACTGTATATAAACTTGAGAGCTAACCATTAAAGTTATCTTTCATTTGAAACCAGAACAGAGCTGTTTGTCTCGTGTCTGGGGGGAATTCTTATGGGTCGTGTTCGTTTGCCTGATTATGGAGTGTCGATAAGCTGTCGTAGTTGATGGAAGGTCGTAAACGGTGGTGACCGTTACACGAGGGCTTTGCTTGCTGAGTGCGGTGTCTGTCTATGAACGCACACTGCACCAGCTAGGAGCAAGGATACACTCATCAAGAGGCAGGGGGTACCAGTGGCTTGGGGACTATTCATAGGAAAATAAAAGAGGCAGTTTTTGACCTCTGGAAGATGTACTCCCACTTCATGATCAGACCATTTTTTGCTTTGTCCGACCGACGTAAGTTCCCTATGCCGTCGTATTTTGGGCGCATATTTATGCTGGCCGCAAGGGACGCTTCCATTGAATTACGCGTTGAATATGTAAATGACCGAGATACGCCGATTCACAAACGTACTTGCGCCCGGCACAGTAATATACGCCGTTTACGTAAGGCGTACGTCCGGCGTAAAGTTATTCCACCTATAGGAGGCGCATCCCATGCAAAGGTATGGACGACGGAACAGCCGTCGTATTTTACGTCGTTTACGTAGTAGTACGTAAATGGGGCTGGGCGTAGGTTACGTTCACGTCGTAGGCATTGAGCCGTCGTATCTTAGGGAGTATCTTCGACGTGATTCTGAGCATGCGCCGTTCGTTCGGACCATCATTTGCATGGGGTCACGGTTCATTTAAATGGATCACGCCCACCGTCCACCTACTTTGAATTAGGCGGGCTTACGCGGAATAATTTACGTTACGTTGGCGCAACGTAGGGAGCGAGTGCTTTGTGAATACTGTTCTTGCCTCTCTATGTTACGTCGCTACGCCGGCAGAAAGATGCGCGGCTCTACGAGAATCTGGCCCTATAACTTTTGCACATAAAAATCGATATACGCCTATTGCGATTTTTTTTTACCAAAATATGTAGAAGAATACATATCGGCCTAAACTGAGAAAAAATTAGCTTTTTTAGAAAAAATGGGGATATGTATTATAGCAAAAAGTACAAAATATTTATTTTTGTTCAAAATTTTCGCTTTATTTTTGTTTATATCGCAAAACATAAAAA
This sequence comes from Rana temporaria, assembly GCF_905171775.1. Taxonomy (NCBI): domain Eukaryota; kingdom Metazoa; phylum Chordata; class Amphibia; order Anura; family Ranidae; genus Rana; species Rana temporaria. Next base: position 403,589,476 of record NC_053489.1, on the reverse strand, counting down.
CGCAGAGGTGATCAAATACCACCAAAAGAAAGCTTGATTTATGGAAAAAAAAGGATGTCAATTTTGTTAGGGAGCCACGTTGCAAGACTGCGCAATTGTCAGTTAACCTCCCTGGCGGTATCCCCGAGCGTGACTCGGGGTGGGTTTTTTCTGCTGCGATCGGTATCCCCGAGTCACGCTCGGGGTAGACATGCAGAGCCTGCAGCGTGCGCTGGCTTACCTTGTCCTGGATCCAGCGATGTCACCGCGCTGTGTGAGCGAGCGGGACCTCGCTCGATTCACAAAGCGTCCTCCTGTGCCGCCGATCTCCGTTCCCTGCAACGTTATGACGCACGGGAGCGGAGATCGGCGCCAAATTCAAAAAGGTAAACAAACACAGTACATACAGTATACTGTAATCTTATATATTACAGTACTGTTTGTAAAAAATACACACCCCCCTTGTCCCTAGTGGTCTGCCCAGTGCCCTACATGTCATTTTATATAATAAAAACCTTTCTTTCTCCCTGCAAACTGTAGATTGTCCATAGCAACTTAAAGTGTCCCTTTATGTCAAAAATGGTTTTAGATAAGCTAAAAAACAGCGATAATAAATTATAATCACTTGCAGAATTGTGCGATAGCGATTTGTGGGGAAATTCGTCATAAAAAAAAAATAATAATGACAGCAACAATTCTGCAACTGAGAAAATTTCAGTGTTTTTGATTTGATTACATTATTGAATAATTTTTATTATAATTATATTATTATTTGTTATAATCATTTATAATTATTTATTATATTATAATTTATCATTTTGTTTTTAAAAAAATGTCATACCCGGGATGCCTATTAGATTCTTGTTTGGTCAGATTTAAGTGAGTTATTCCTAAGAATTGCAGGCCTACAGTACAAATCACCAAATTTCCTTGCAAATAATTGTACCGCTTTTGGTACGTAATTCCAGACAGAATCATACCGCCAGGGAGGTTAATGCGATGCAGTGCAGAATTGCAAAAAGTGCTCTGGTCTTTGGCCAGCCAATTGGTCCGGGGCTTAAGTGGTTAACTGACAATTGCGCGGTCGTGCGACACTGTATTCAAATAAAATCTATGTAATTTTTTCCCCACAAATAGAGCTTTCTTTTAGTGGTGTTTGATCACCTCTGCATTTTTTGTGCAATGAACAAAAAAGACAGACAATTTTGAAAAAAAAAAATATATATATTTTTTTTTACCTTCTGCCATAAAACATATCCAATAAAAAAAGGGAAAAATCTAATTTCTTCATAAATTTAGCCCAATATGTATTTTGCTACATATTTTTGGTAAAAAAAAATAATCCCAATAAGTGTATATTGATTGGTTTGCACAAAATTTATAGGGCCGGATTCAGGTAGATCGGCGCATTTTTAGGCGGGCGTATCGCATCTCATATGCGCTATGCCGACGTAAAGCAGAGAGGCAAGCACCCAATTCACAATGCAAATGCTCCCAACGTTGCGCCGGCGTAACGTAAAATCGGCGGCGTAAGCCCGCCTAATTCAAAGTAGGTGGAAGGTGGGCGTGATCCATTTAAATGAACCGTGACCCCATGCAAATGATGGGCCGAACGAACGGCACATGCGCCGTCCCATGGACGCATCCCAGTATGCATGCGTCAGAATCACATCGTAAATACTCCATAAGATACATCGAATCACTGCCTACGACGTGACGTAACCTACACCCAGCCCTATTCACGTACTACTACGTAAACAACGTAAAATACGACGGCTGTTCCCTGGTCCATACCTTAACATGACTTAGCCCTGCTTTATGAGGCTTAACTTTACGCCGGACGTACGACTTACGTACACAGCGTATATTAATGCGCCGGGCGCAAGTACGTTCGTGAATCGGCGTATCTCACTCATTTGCCTATGGGAATCGAATTTCCCATATGCCTCCAGCGTAAATACGCGCCCACGATACGCGGTCGTAGGAAAGTTACGTCGGTCGGAAGAAGCCTATTTTCAGGCGTATCTAGTTCTGTGGACACGGCGCACAGATACGATGGCGCACATTTACACTTACGCGGCGTATCTGTAGATACGTCGGCTTAACTGCTACGTGAATCCAGGCTATAGTGTCTACAAACTTTGGAATATTTTTATTTATTTTTATATTTTTTACTAGTAATGGCAGCAATCAGCAACTTATAGTGGGACTGTGATATTGTAGTGGACATTCTGACACTTTTTGGGAACCAGTGACACTAATACAGTGATCAGTGCTAAACATATGCACTGTCACTGTACTAATAACACTCACTGTGAAGGGGTTAACATCAGGGGTGATCAAAGGGTTTAAATGTGTGCCTAACCAGTGTTTTTCTATACTGTGTAAGATGATTTTACTAGGGGAAGAGATGGAATTTATTCCCTGCTTTGCAGGGACACAAGCTCCATCCCTTCCCACCTGAGAGATCTGCCTTGTTTACAGTTTTGTCCCTCTGCCCGACGATCAGCGGGAGCCAGAGGACATTGAGTACCCGGCACCCGCCCATCAGCTTCCACTGTGTGTAGGGGGTACGGGCGGAATCACATGCCATAAAAATGTTGCAATGCCATCCACTCATTGCATATATGTATCAATTGTATATCCCTATAATTGCTAGACTATCAGAGTATGCTAGGCATAATGATATAATGTTAGCTATGAAGACAGATACCTTTGCTTAGTAAACAATGTTACATTTTTCCCCAAGAAAATAGGAATATCACAAACAAAACAGCAGATATCTACAACATATAACTATCATCAAAAATACTTATCGCCTCCTCTAGGTAAACCCCTCGCTGGCTGAGTTTAGATATTGAAAAGGGCTAAGCAGTGGCGGTGCGTCTATAGAGGGAGCAGGAGCACCGCCCCCTCTCGCTCCTGCACCGCCACTGAATACAATACCACTGAATACAATATATGGATTCATGCATTGCTTTGGAAGTGCCCATCAGAGCCAGCGGCTCTGATAGGCTTTCCGATTACAGCCCTTAGGCTGTAATCGGCTTCCAAATAGTTATCCATGGGATAATTCCCAGGGTGCATTCCCTGGCTAACACTGACAGGCGTCTCAGCCAATCAGGTTCACGATTCTGGTTACTGGTAACCTGATTGGCTGAAGCGTCATCAAGGGCAGGATGGCTGACCCCAGAAAGGTAAGTTCCAGGTGGGGCGAGGGGGAATTTTACAGGGCACAGTGGCAGCATTAAACAGGGCACAGTGGTGCTAATTTATGGGCACAGTAGCGCTAATTTATGGGCACAGTGGGGCTTATTTATGGGCACAGTGGCGCTAATTTATGGGCACGGTGGTGACAGTTGATGGGCACGGTGGTGACAATTGATGGCACAGTGGTAACAATTGATGGCACAGTGGCTGCGTTTGGCATGGCACAGTGGTGACAATTGATGGGCACAGTGGTGACAATTGATGGGCACAGTGACGACAATTGATGGCACAGTGGCTGCGTTTGATGGCATGGCATGGCACAGTGGTGACAATTGATGGACACAGTGGTGATAAATGATGGCACAATGGCTGCGTTTGATGGCATGGCATAGTGGCTGCGTTTGATGGCATTGCACAGTGGCGACAATTGATGGCACAGTGGTGACAATTGATGGCATGGCACAGTGGTGACAATTGATGGGCACAGTGGCTGCATTTGATGGGCACAGTAGCTGCATTTGATGGGCACAGTAGCTCCGTTTGATGGGCACAGTGAGGCTGCAATTGTTTGTTTTTTTTTCGTTTATTTGCGCCCCCCCAAAAATTTGGAGCACCAGCCGCCATTGGGGCTAAGCCTCATGGCTTAGGCCCAATCCAGGATTCCATGAGGCTCTCAAGATGGCAGAGAGAAAAATTATATTAACTCATGTTGCCGACCAACATGTGTCGCTTTGCGCCTAAAGGGCACATATCACCCTTCTTCAGACACAGCTCCCATTAAACAGTCCATAACTGTCCTAACACCCAACATGTGTTTCCGAACTAGAAACTATGGAACAGTCCTTAACTGTCTTAACGTGTTGCGTTTTTTCAACATGTGCTTCAGAAACAGTTCCTATGGAACAGTCCCTAACGTCTTAACGTGCTGTGTTTCCCAACACATGCCGCTTTGCTACTGGGTGACACACCAACATAATTATTCCGTGACAGCTTCCATGTCACCATTCTGCATCTTCTTTAGGACGGGGTACAGTACAGGCAAGGGGTGTCCATTCACTCACCATTCACCAGCACACACAAAGAGCAGCTTTCAGATATAGCGTCTCGAGGAGGGCCTTTCTTGCCCATTGACTAACCTAAAATACGCACATCTCACGCTATACCATAACATAAATCAACCCATTATCATAATATATGCATATATACGACCCATCCAATTACGCATCCAGCTCCAAACCTCCTATATTGTAGATACGGGTCGGGATTAGGCAGGCTTGCTCACAGTGGTCTTTCCTACCGCAACTTGTCCTGTCTGCAGTACCTCAGGGCTCTGAATTGGCAGAAAAGTCTCTAATTTGTACAAAGAGACCTTACCGTCAATTTGTCCCTAAACTTGCATAGATAAGCGGGAGAGCTTATATTGAGTCTAAATCTGAAACAATGACAAAACCCACAAAGTTCCATCCCTGTGCCTGGATTTCAGTGACCATGCACCTCTACCTACTGTTAAGTTCAAGAACCACCCTAGTTTCTTAACTAACGTTACATCAGTATCCTTTAGGACAAAGAGAAAATACGTCTATGTCCCAAATAATACCCAGGTGCTTAAAGTATATTTACTTATAGTTTCTTCCTTGGAACACAGGAATATGGGGCCAGATTCACATATAATTACGTTGCTCCTGGGCAGCGTAACGTATGTGATTTACGTTACACCGCCGCAGGTTTACAGCGTAAGTGCCTGATTCTCAGAACACTTACCTGTAAACTTGCGGCGGTGTATCGTAAATGCACTCGGCGCAAGCCCGCCCAATTCAAATGGGGCGGGCACCATTTAAATTAGGCGCGTTCCCGCACCGAGCGTACTGCGCATGCTCCGTCGGGTAAATTACCCGACGTGAATTGCGCTAAATGACATCGCACCGACGTCATTTGCTTAGACGTTAACGTAAATGGCGTCCAGCGCCATTCACGGACGTCTTACGCAAACGACGTTGATTTTTAAATTTCGACGCAGGAACGACGGCCATACTTAACATGGCTTAGGACAACTAGGGCTCAGCCCTAATTTTACGCGGCGCAACTCGACGGAAATGACGTACAGTTAGATCGACGGGCCGTTCGGGGATCGGCGTAAGTATTCATTTGCAAATTCTACGCCGGCCGCAATGGCCTCGCCACCTAGCGGCCGGCCTAGAATTGCATCCTCAAGATCCGACAGTGTAATCCAATTACACCTGTCGGATCTTAGGCCGGGTACTAACGAGCAAACATGTACGGTGAATCCGGTCCGTCGGACCGTTTTCACCGTACATGCCTGCCAGAGGGCTTCTGTACGATGGTTGTACTAACCATCGTACAGAAGTCCGCGCGTAAACATTACGCGGGGCGTGTCCGCGTCATCGCCGCGATGATGACGCGGCGACGTGGGCGGGCCTGCCATTTAAAGGCTTCCACGCATGCGTCGAAGTCATTCGACGCATGCGAGGGACGGCGGGCGCTCGGACATGTACGGTAGGTCTGTACTGACGACCGTACATGTCCGAGCGGGCAGGATTCCAGCGGACGGTTTTAAAACACGTCCAGGAATATTTGTCTGCTGGGAAAAGGCCCGGCGGGCAAATGTTTGCTGGAATTCGGCCCGCTTGCGCCTACACACGACCGAACATGTATGCTGAAACTGGCCCGTGGACCAGTTTCAGCATACATGTTTGGTCGTGTGTACGGGGCCTTAGGGCTACCTATGCGTAACTGATTCTATGAATCAGTCACATAGTTAGGACGGCCCTAACACAGAGATACGACGGCGTATCAGGAGATACGCTGTCGTATCTCTTTTGTGAATCTGGCCCTTAGTATTCCTGACTTCTGAACAAATTATCAAAACAACCATGATTCCTTTGATTCCATGATTCCTCCACTCTAAAATGGATCCCCATGGTACAAACAAAAATGAAAAAAAAATCAATGTGAATGTTGCTTTTCAACAATCTCAATTTAAACACTTAAAAAAACAATGCATTTATTTGTCCTTTATGATTTAAGCACGACCCCCCCTTTCAGGTGGATAAATCCTAAGAGCTGGTTCACACTTAGGCGGCACAACTTCGGGTGCGACTCCGCAAGGCTTCCTGAAGACGACTTCAGAGGCGACCTGCAAAATGACCTCTGTATAGAAGTCAATGCAGGTCGCCCCGAGCCACCCCCGAAGTCGTACAAGAACCTTTTTCTAAGTCGGAGCATAGAATGGGACGTGACTTGTCAGGCGGCTGAGCCGCCTGACGAGTCGCCCCAGTGTGAACCAGCTCTAAACCTTTTTGGAACTTTTTCCACCAGCATGAAAAGAAAAACAAACAACAACTCCAGCAGCTAAAATGTCTTCCTACCAACTCTTGTCTTAAAATGTATTCAGTTGGGGACATAGTCAATGAGCATCTATTCAGCTGCTGCTTGAGGGCATAACCTTTCAGGTGAACTAAACCTAACAATTTTTACACCTGAACAATACAAAAATAAAATAGATGACTAAACAAATGGCAAAAAAAAATGAAAAATAATAATAAACAAATTACAAAAATAAAAATTAATAAAAAAAATTACAACAAAAATAATAATAAAAGAAATACAACAAAAAATGTATATAAAAAATGAAAAGTTAAAAAAAATTATAATAAAAAAAATTACAAAAAATATTTGAAAGAAAGAAAATGAAAAAAAAAATTAATAAAAAAAAAAAATCCGGACATGGAAATGTCCAAATTGGGCCCAATTAGCCATTTTCCCTCTCCGGTGTCATGTAATTGTTAAGCTGTGCCTAAAGCTGTAAAACGCTTGTAATACACTTCTAAAATGCTTTAAAAAGCTGCAAAAAAAGCTTAAAAAACACTAGTGAATCGATACGCTCAGGTGTGAATGGAGCCTTAGAAATCATACCAAAATACTGTGGCACAGCTGTGTATATAAAGCAAATCAAGGTGTAGTGAGTTTTCTGATTTCAACTTTTTTATTAGTGGCCCCATAGTAGTGAGAAAGAAAAAGTAAAGTATCGTATACCATTATTATAAAAAGTAATTTGCTTTCTCAGTATGTCATTCCAAATATTTACACTAGAGGGCATTGGAGCTCTTCTTTAAACCTTTCTCTCCTATGCCTTTGTGTAGGGAGGAGCAGCATAAGGGTGTGTTGAGATGGAGATATGCTTCTCTGTAGGGTATCTATTTTAGTGATGAAATCATTATTAGCCCAGGGGAAATGATGACTACTGGATGTGCAAAACTACAGCAAGACAGTAATGGTCATTAAGTATTTATAGAGGATAGCCACATTATGGGCTGGATATAAAATAAACAGGACAACACCTGTCATCCTATCAATATTCATTGGACATTTACCTGCATGAACTAACAGGAGGAGCAAGTAAGTGTTTATGATTTCAGGCAAACAGTTATTTAAGTATCAGCTTGTGTGCCTTCACTGATCTACTGGCAACTGATAAATAATTGTCGCTATGTTCATTTAAAATACAGAATTATTACACAGATGTTTAAATGGCATGACCTTATTTATGTCATGTACGGGGACAGGTTACAATAGTAAGCTTTATTTAAAAAAGAACCAAAGATGTATATTTCTGTTATGGATACTATTTATTAACCGAACAGCAATAGTGATAAGACAGTAAGAACTATCTAGGTTGCTAGCTGGCGCAACAAGACAGGATTTCTAGGTCATCCATTCATGTGTCAAAATAAATATGAAATGTTTCTCGTCTGTTAGGTGTGTGTGTGTTTGCATAGTGCAGCTCATTTGCTTGTTGCCACTGATATTTTTTGTCAAGTTAAACTATGTTGAAATTGCATACATTTGAATTTAAATATCTCTAACCAAACTGGCATGTAGATCCATCCTGATGAATTGAAATGTTTACAGGCTTTTAAATCTTACCACATTACACAAAAAAATTAAAAGCTATTCCAATGAGTCCACTCAATTATATTTTTCTGAAACAAAAATATCTATTATGGATTCATTTAAAGCCTTGAACCATGAAAAGGCTCTATAATGTAAAACCTGAAAATATTCTTAAATATGTGAACTTCACTAACTGCTGTCAGTGGGGAGTCTGGCTCTCCCATTAACAATATCAAGTATCAATATCAATCATTAACAATATCAAGTCTTAATATCAATCGTCAATATCAATTATTAACAATATCAAGTATCAATATCAATTATTAACAATATCAAGTCTTAATATCAATCATTAACAATATCAAGTCTTAATATCAATCATTAACAATATCAAGTCTTAATATCAATCATTAACAATATCAAGTATCAATATCAATTATTAAAAATATCAAGTATCAATATCAATGATTAACAATATCAAGTCTTAATATCAATCATTAACAATATCAAGTATCAATATCAATTATTAACAATATCAAGTATCAATATCAATCATTAACAATATCAAGTATCAATATCAATCATTTATAATATCAAGTATCAATATCAATCATTAACAATATCAAGTATCAATATCAATTATTAACAATATCAAGTCTTAATATCAATCATTAACAATATCAAGTATCAATATCAATTATTAACAATATCAAGTATCAATATCAATCATTAACAATATCAAGTTTCAATATCAATCTGCCGTTCCTGGACCATGCTTGGTGGCACATTTTAATGTAAAATTAACAAACAGGTCCATGATGCTGCTAATCAATTTAACCACTTCAGCCCCGGACCATTTAGCTGGTCAATGACAGGGCCACTTTTTGCGATTCGGCACTGCGTCGCTATAACTGACAATTGCGTGGTTGTGCGACGTGGCTCCCAAACAAAATTGACATCCTTTTTTCCCCAAAAATAGAGCTTTCTTTTGGTGGTATTTGATCACCTCTGCGGTTTTAATTTTTTGCGCTATAAACAAAAATAGAGCGACAATTTTGAAAATAATATTAATAAAAAATGTTACTTTTTGCTATAATAAAAAAAAATTTCCTCAGTTTAAGCCGATAGATATTTTTGGTAAAAAAAAAAAAACACAATAAGTGTATATTGATTGGTTTGCGCAAAAGTTATAGCATCTACATAATAGAGGACTGAATTATGGCATTTTCCTTCTGCCTGTCTGTGCCATGCTGTTGACGTAAATAGTCGTGCGCTGGTCGGAAAGCAGTTAAGGGCCAGTTCACACCAGACGCAGTTCCGTACAGTTTTGTGCGCTTTTTTTCTGCACTAAAAATGCATGCACAGTGTTTTCCATGTATTCCTATGGCTCTAGTTGGCTCTAGTTCACACTATGCAGTCAGTTTCCGGTCAGTTTCTGCACCGGAAACTGACTGCATTGTGTGAACTAGAGCCAACTAGAGCCATTGGAATACATGGAAAACACTGTGCATGCATTTTGTGCAGAAAAAAAGCACACGGAACGGTGTCTGGTGTGAACTGGCCCTCAGATATCCATCAACAAGAAAGCCCTAATGCATTTTACATTAGAAGTGCATACGAAAACCAATCTTTATCCATTGACAAGGAATCCTTAATGCGTTTCCTACTAGTAGTGCCTAAGCAAAACCATGAGCCATCCATTAACAAGGAAGCCATAAAATGTCTCACACTAAAAGTGCATAAGAAAACCATCAGCCATCAAGCAACAAGGAAGCCATAACATGTTTCACACTAGAAGTTGATAAGCAAACCATCAGCCATCAAGTAACAAGGAAGCTATAACATGTTTCACACTAGAAGTTGATAAGCAAACCATCAGTCATCAAGCAACTAGGAAGCATAACACATTTCACAGAGGGACCCTCTAATGGACACATGAGGAGAAGCTAACATTGGAAACCTCAGCAGCAACACAGGGGAACGAGAAAGTGCCAGAGTGCCGCACAGGGCATACACTGTGAAAGCGTTTCACCTCAAGGGGGGGTGGAGGATCTGGTGAGTGCGGGCCACATAAGAGCACAGCAGGAGGGGTCACTGTGTGGAACACGTCAACAGCATTGAATTTGGCACAAAGCACTTTTTACTATGCAACATCCAGCACTCCTTTAAAGGGAACACAGTTGCACATGGACTGTTTTTACTCATAGCATTCACGTGCACTTTTGTATTTAATTTAATCTCTCATTACTTACTCTCTTACTCTTTATTTTTATTGCTAATTTATATTCATTAATTTGGTTATTTCAGAGCACGCATTTGGAAAGCATTTTCATGTTTACACTCACACTATAAGGATTTTCTAGGCAGGCGCCAACTCTACTAGCTTTTCAATTTCCTTATTCTGCTGCTGGGAAGAAGCTGAATGCATTGCTTTAAAGCAGAAAGTAAGGGTCTGGAGGAGGACCAGAAGAGGGCTGGAGCTCTCCGGAAGCTACAGAAGAGGTGCAAGGGCCACATGAAATGGCCTGGAGGGCCACATTCGGCCCAGAGGCCTTGTGGTTGACACCTGTGATCTAGGGGATAAACACTTTTTGGCACTGATGATGTTTGCAAATTGTACTTCAGCACTTGGTTTAATGGCAAAGATTTTTTTTTGGAACATTACTTTTTCATAACTATTGTATTATCATTGCTAGTCTTGGCATGTGGCATCTTGCTTGTGGTATTTTTAGATATGGTTAGAGTTGAGGGGGATTAGAATCCTTGTCGGGATTTTATTTGTCTTGGTGACCAGTATCATTGAAAGTGAAAGCAAAAGAAAATCTCAAAATTTAGGTTGTCACCAGAATAGTAATAGAGGGGACGTCTTCCAAAAGGGGACACTAGCTCTGGTAACCCTGGTGACAACATTGTGTTCACTTATGTTGGAAGATTTTCCTCTCATGCCCTGTTTTGGCTATGACACACAAAGTGAAGGGGCAAAAAAAGTTTTCATTTAGGCACCTTTCACACATGTGGACCGTTCATTTAATTAGTTAAGTCAAAGAAAAAAACGATGAAGTTTACATCGGTTTTTCATCAGTTTGACATCCATTTTTCATCTGTTTTTACATCCTTCAGGTAGAGTCCTTAACCACTTGAGTCCCAGAGCCATATTTTCATGCAAAAAATTGACCTTATGACCGTTAACACCAGTTTTCCGTTCGATTTGTATAGAGCTTTGATCCGTTCCACAAAAAGGATGTTGACAGAAATGGATGATCATCTATTTACATCAGTTTTTTCAGAGAGAGGCATTGATGTCCATTTTCATCCGCCAACGGATGGGTGAAGAGTGGACAAGCTGGCGGGCGGAACATGCACCCACGCAAAAAAGAAATAGTAGAATTATCTTTTTTATCTTCTCTTCCACATCAGTGCCTGACCTCACAAATGTGCTTCAGGAAGAATGGTCAAACATTCCCATAGACACATTCCTAAACCTTGTGGACAGGCTTCCCAGAAGAGTTAAAGCTTTTAGAGCTGTAAAGAATAGGCCAACGCAATATTGAACCCTACAGACTAAGACTGTGATGCCATTAAAGTTTATGTGCGTGTAAAGTCAGGTGTTCCAGTACTTTTGGCAATATAGTATAGTCCTCTTTCAAAAGGCTTGGAAGGGGGCAGCAGACTGGAGTATTAACATTAGCAATACCAGGATATATTCTTTTTAGGGCAGAGTGAAATCACGTGCATGCACTGAATTATACGGCTCAATAATCTCTTATTGGACCCCTGTATGAGGAAGAACTTGGTAGGAGTAGGATAACCTATTTGAATGGAGCCCATAGTGGAAAAATCCAACTTCAAACATTTCACATACAGCTCAAGATATGATCAGGGTCCACACTTCACAGTCAGATCTCAGGTGCTGGCTTGGCACATCTTCACCGAAGCAATCGAAGAAAGCACAGCGCCTAGCGTAAAACGTGTCCGAATAGAACTTGTTCCTGTTGGCTAATTCAAAAAAAATATATTATTTTGCATTCTATTGTTGGTATGATTCATAGTTGCAAAATGCTTTAATAGATATGAGAGAATCTACACTTCACTCTAGGTTAGTTTGTTCTTAATGATTTTTTTTCTCTTAACAATGTCTCTAGCAATACCTGAAGTAATTGCATTTGATAATAGAAGAAGATGCCAACTTGCAAACCAGAGGAAATGTACTGGATAGAAGGCTCTCAGAGGGAAAATGGATTGGAGCACTTCTACACGCTTGGTCAGGAGCTTGGAAGGTACTAAACATAAAAAACATAAACAGAACTATTACATTTAGTATTTTGTATTCAGACCAATAGGCTTTAATAGGTTTTGCCCAACCTCAGAACTTAGAGAACCTAAAGGATCTGCTACTAATTGCTTGGTGCCAGATACCACAGCATAAATTCAGAGGTCTGGGTGATATCCATGCCATGACAGGTCACAACTGTTTTGGTGGCAAAAGGGGACCTACTCAATATTAGGCAAGTCTTCATTATGTTATGGCTAATCGGTGTATATGTGTCAAATGAAACGTGCCTTGAAGTTTATGTCAGAGCAAAATAAAAACTTGGCCTGCTGGGAGAGCCTAAATATTCAGGTGGAGTCAGGTGACCTATGTTCTGTGCCACCTTAACAGCTTTCTGGGTGGACATGTGTCGTATGCCCCGAGCTGCTAGGCCAGAGATTGGGCCTATCCCAGCAGGCATCTGGCTAACGGGCTGTGTGAGGGCCTATCCAGAAGTAAGAGGGCAGCACAGGGTTGGGATTGCGACTTGCAGTCCAACCAGAAGTGACTGCCGGCTGGAGAATCTGCCGTGGTTGGAGGTAGATGGAAAGCTGTCGCCACTAAGGGGCCAATCAACTTTACCAGGGACCACAGTGAGTAACTGAATCAAATACCGGAGCAGCATTCTCACTGAATGGGCATGGTGGAGAATCTGGAAACTTCAGGCGATGATCAAGTCAGGGACCCAACTAACGGAGGTGACGCTTGCACAGCAGCCTTATGAGTCAAGCCAGGGACTGAGCCGGTTAGCAGGGGTGAAGCTTGAGAAGTATCTGGAGTGCCAAGCTAGGGACCCAGCAAGGAAGCATGGGTGACGCTTGAGGTACCAGTGCAAAGCTTTGAGGAGCTCCAGGGATTCAGAGTCAGTAAATCAGAGGGTCGAGAGAGAGACCAGGAGCTTGAGGGGCTGAAGAACTACAAGTAGAAATTGTAGTGAAGCAAAGAGGAATGTAACGATTTGTGTTAGGAACTATTAAAGACTGTTGCCATAGGAGACAGCAATCCTGCACGTGCAGATGTGGTGCCTTGCTGGGGGCCTTTCCCTGTACGGCTGTCCTCCTATTGAGTCTGCCAATTGAAATTGCAACTGCTTAAGGGTGTCCTGGCCCTAACCCTCTTTCCCTCTCAAAATATAAAAGGGACTGTTAAGAGAAATAAAATCTCTTTACATCCAAGAAGTGTCTGGCGCCCAATAACTTTATCCACTATGCCTCACAACCCACCACATACAGAAGTATGTCAGCTATCTTTGGCTCTGAAGGTTCTCATTAGACTGGGGAGGCTAAAGACTCTGCTACATATATAAAGCAGTTGACTCGATGAAATTTAAAGTAGTTGAGTAACATTTATTACAGATCTCAGCATTCGTACAAGTCCATTCAAGTGATGAGTAGTGTCTAGGGCAGAGACTAATATTCGTATGATCCGTAAACAAATTGCTGGCACAGAAAACATTTCATTCATTGTGTGTAGTACTTCCAGTTACAACAGAATGCTCCAGAGACATTCATAAACCTGTTTGCTAGATCGCTGTGGAATCCCCACAGCATCTGTCTCTGAAAAGCAATCCCTTCAGATTAACTGTTCAGTAGCTGGAAGCAGTAAGCCAGGAATTTCAAGCACAGAGCATTTTGGAAATTCATAGACAAATGCAAATAGCACTTGTATGTTGCCAAACGTGATATCCAATTAAACCATCAGGTTTAGGGTAAAAAGACCAGTGGAGGTATTAAAAAGTAATTTTCAATTACATTTTTTTAGTCATGGCTTGTGGTGGGCTAGAACACATGCTGACTTCTTACAGCTATATGGGATTGTAGTATTTTGGGTTTAAAGCTGAATTCCAGGAATGAGGTGGTTGCTAGCTCAGTACCTCCACTATTTAGAGAACGTAGTTTTTTCAGTGCATTGGATGATGTGGAGATGAGGAGCAGGTGACATCCCATTACTTGAGCAGCATCCAGAAGAAACCAGCGCTGACTGTACAGGCTGTTACTGTGAACTTCTGCATCCCAAGCAGCCCTTTAGATGTTACATATAAGGAATCAAATTATTATTATACAGGATCTATATAGCGCCAACAGTTTACGCATCACTTTACAATATAAAAGGGAGACAATACAGTTGCAATACAATAAAATACAAGAGGATTAAGAGGGCCCTGCTCAGAAATGTAACTACTAGGGTTGTCCCGATACCGATACTAGTATCGGTATCGGGACCGATACCGAGTATTTGCGGGAGTACTTGTACTCCCGCAAATGCCCCCAATGCCTGGCCGAATACTCAGCCCCCCCCCCCCCGCCGCCTTGACGCGTATATGAGATTTACATTTACATTACACTACATTTACTGCAACAAACTATGAAAGTTCTTTGAATTGCAGAATTGAAATTCTTTTTTTTTGTATGTGCCCTGTATGTATGCACAGATATGTACACTAGACATGTGCACACTGAAATATTTTGTTTCAGAATTTTTTTTTCCGTCCAAAAAATACATTTATTTAGTTACTACTGAAATTTGTTTTTATTTATTTTGTTTCGTTAAAAATGCATTTGTCCGAAAATCTGAATGAATTAAGGTCGAATCTGTCATTGAAAGCTTATGTTGTCTGTCGAATGTTCTAAGGAGATTCGACAGAGCAGCTAAACTGTACGATGCCACAATCGTACATTTCCGGTCGAATGTTCCGCCTATAGGCTATAGAAGAATTCTTATGTTGTATGACACTAGTAATAAATATGTTTATAAATTATTATTACTAGTCAACCAACATTCGAATTCCTATATAGCCTATGGGTCGAGCGCTTGACCGGAAATATACGATTGCAGCATCGTACAGTTTAGCTGCTTGTCGAATCTTCTTAGAACTTTCGACAGACACCATAAGCTTTCAATGACAGATTCGACGTTTGTATGTTTTCCGCTGCTTCGCTGAATCTTCGTCATTCATGTCGAATGGTCTACCCCAACACTGTCTCTATAATGTCAAATCTTTTTTCTCTTTGTAGAATAATCTTGGACTAATAGAGTTAGGTTAGGCACATTCGACCACAGATTCCATAGACACAGATTGCTATTGTCAGTGTCATGTCAAATCTCCTATCTATATCGAACTGTTGTAGTAACGAAAACGTAAATAAAGCATTTTTTTATGTTGGGTCTTTTGGATTCTGCACGTTCGTTTTCGTTTGTTAAAACGATAACGAAAATGCATTCGGACGAAAACGATGTACACTCCAAAATCCCTTAAAGAACCAATGTCTGTCAGCAACAGCAGGTGGATTGTTAGATCCTCAATTGTCAACACCTTTTTTTTCATGGATTGGAAGAAAACATTAGTACAAAAACATTACGCTCCTAAAAAATTACATGATTCACACCATTCTCTGTGATCAAAAAAATGTTAAATGTTCTACTGCTGGCAAATTTTACACTGCTGTATCCTCTACAGCAGGGGTAGGCAACCTTTGAGAGATGGAGATCTACCCCCCCCCCCCCCTTTTTTTCCTAGCAAGCCCCCAAATAAAAAGATGGCATTAAGAAAACCCACAAGAAATCTAAGGCATTAGGAAAACCCAAAATAGAATTGATGTCACTTGAAAAATATAAATTTAGCCACATTAAAAGATAGCTTCAGTGAGAAACTCTGTATCCACTTTCCTTCACTTTTTTTTTTAATGCCTGGGGAGTAAGTGGTCACACCCACACATCTGATGCCAGAGTTCATCATAAAAATTAGAGCATCTGGTACTGCAGGCTGATGTTCTTGACTAGTTTCAGGCCTGGCTCTCTGCTCTGATTTCTGGCCAGTGTAAGTAGTAGGTCGAGCCGCATACAGGGGTCACTAGAATGTAGGGCAGTGTACAGAGGTCAGTAGTAGGTAGGGCAGTGTACAGAGGTCAGTAGTAGGTAAGGCAGTGTACAGAGATCATTAGCATATAGGGCAATGTACAGAAATCAGTAGGATTTAGGGCAGAATACAGAGGTCAGTGGTATGTAGGGCACCATACAGGGCAAAGTAGTATGTAGGGCAGTGTACAGGTGTCAATAGTAAGTAGGGCAGCATACAGAGGTCAGTGGTATGTAGGGCAGCGTACAGGTGTCAGTAAGATGTAGGGCAGCGTACAGAGGTCAGTAGTAGGTAGGGCTGCGTACAGAGGTCAGTAGTAGGTAGGGGAGCGTACAGGGGTCAGTAGTAGGTAGGGCAGCGTACAGAGGTCAGTAGTAGGTAGGGAAGCGTACAGAGGTCAGTAGTAGGTAGGGCAGCTTACAAAGGTCAGTAGTATGTAGGGCAGCATACAGAGGTCAGTAGTAGGTAAAGCAGTGTACAGAGGTCAGTAGTAGGTAGTACTGGGATCAGGAGGGCAAAGTATATGGGGGTCAAGGGGGCACGGTATTGGGGTTTAGAAGGGCACAGTGCAGAGGGGGGTCAGGAGAGCACGGTACTGGGGGGTCAGGAGAGCATGGCCCTGGAAGGTCAGGAGGGTACAGTACAGTGAGATCAGGACAGCTGGAGTGTTAAGAGGGCATAGCACTGGGGGGATCAGGAGGGTATGGTATTGGGGGATCAGGTGGGCTGGGGTGTTAGGAAGGCATTGTCCTGGAGGGTGAGGAGGGCACGGTACTGGGGGAACAGGTGGGCTGGGGTGTCAGGAGGGAATAGTGCTGGGAGTCAGAAGGGTATGGTATTGGGGTGTCAGAAGTGAATGGTATTGTGGCGGGCATGGTGCTGGGACATCAGGAGAGCTGGGGTGTCAGAAGGGGATGCTGCTGGGGCATTAGGAGGGCTGGAATATCAGGAGGGCATGGTGCTGGGGCATTAGGAAAGCTAGGGTGTCAAGGGGGCATGGTGCGCAAATGTTCATTAATTAGTATTAGTTGGTTGTTGTTTTTTTCTGTATGCAAATAATCTATTTTCTCACTGAATAATGTTATACAGCTGCAAAAAAATGTTTTACTCACAGAAAAACATGCATATTTCTGTTGAATAACATCCATGCGTTATGGTATAACTTTTGTTGTTTTCTGATAAAAAAAAAAAAAGAGGGCATGGTGCTGGGGCATCTGGAGGGATGGGTGTCAGGTGGGCATAGTGCTGGGGCATCAGGAGGGATGGCTGTCAGGAGGGCATCAGGGGGACTGGGTGTCAGGGGGCTTAGTGCTGGGGCATTAAGAGGGCTGGGGTGTCAGAAGGGCATGGTGCAGGGGCATCAGGAGGGCATCACGGGGGCTCCTGGCACCAGTGGGGATGACCATGGAAGGGCAAGAGCCTGTTGATGACCGAGCTGAACAGCAGGAGGTAAGCGGCAACCATGGTCCAGACAGGGCTAACACGGACTGCAGCCGTCGCTCACCTCCCACTATGTGGTCATATCTGTGTCTCCTGGAGCTGGAGATCTGCACATAGAGCAGGAGTCTTTTCATTTTAACAAACAGGTAATGACCTGCTTGTTAATATAATCCAGATCTGCAGCTTCTCCCGCCCTCTGACCTGCTGTTAGGATGACATTGTCAGCGGGGCAGGCGGGAGACCCTGGAGAGGACACACAGGCTCACTCCTGCCTCTGCCCTGCTGAAGGTAGGACTGTGCAGGGGAGGCAGAGAGCAAAAGGGGGCACTGTTCTTAGTAAGAATAAGGGGGGGCATGACTGCAAGGGGCACTGTCATGGGGCGGCTGTGATTGCTAGGGGCACTGTAATATATAAAGGGGACTGCACTGTAAAGAGGCACTGTAACCGTAACAGTGCCCTTTATAGTGCAGTCCCCTTTATATCACAGTGCCCCTTTACATTACAGTGCGGAGGACCAACTCCATGAATATCCCGTCACCAACCGTCCCCACAAACGCCCATCCCCTACCCCCCCCCCCCAAGTCCCTCGAAAAATTGGCTGCCCAGTCTAAAATACCCAAGAGTATTTTTTTGTCCCAGTCCAGGCCTGGATGATAACCTTTAGCTTTGGGTGAATAGACCATATCAGACAGTTGTTGCTGACAAGAGCTGCCTTTTTTCTTGCAGCACCTAACTATGAGTTCAATTCACTGAGAGACAAATACTGCATGAATTTTTTCATTATTTATTTTGCGGTATTTATCTCAGGAGCGGCAATTCACTAAATACCATGCTTAAATTGACACATACATATTCTGTAAAAAAAAAAAATTGACACATACATAATTTATTTTTATTTTGCAAATTTTTCCGAGTTTTTTAGCACATTTTTTTGTGCTGAAAATGCCCTCCTTGGCTTATACTCGAGTCACCTGTTTGCGCCTGATGCCCGGACTTTGGGGACCCGGTACTGGCCGGCCGTAGGTCCACTGGACCCCTTCCATAGACTCCCATGTTAAACGGTAATTTCTCCGGTGAATTTGGAGACCCGGTACCGGCCGGTCGTAGGTCTCCTAGACCCGGAACTTGGCACACATGTTGCCCCATTTCTCCTCTCCACAAGTGTGCAAAGTTTGTTGTCTGGGGGACCTACAGCTGGGAGAACCAATTTTTCAAAGCCAGGCACCCCTTCCATAGACTCCCATGTTAAACGTCAGTCTAGTCATGGACACAGTGAGGCATGGACGTGGTGAGGCATGGACGTGGTGAGGCATGGACACAGTGAGGCATGGACACAGTGAGGCATGGACACAGTGAGGCATGGGCACAGTGAGGCATGGACACAGTGAGGCATTGACACAGTGAGGCATGCACATGGACACAGTGAGGCAAAATGAGGCACAGTGAGGCATGCAGATGGACACCCTAGGCTTATACTGGAGTCAATACGTTCTCCCAGTTTTTTTGTGGTAAAATTAGGTGCCTCGGCTTATATTCGGGTCGGCTTATACTCGAGAATATACGGTATTTAGTGAATTTTTTTCACCTTTTTTTATCGCAGATCAGACATCTGGCTGCAGCTGGAAGTGAAACATTTAGTAGTATAGGGTAACGGCCTCATGCGCACTGACTGGAACTCAAAAATACCTGTTTTACAGATGTTTGATGTTTTTTTCTGCCCCTAAACACCCCTCCATGCCCATACACACACAGGCATGAGTTTAAGAGGCATGGGGCAATTAGAGGCAGAAAAAAAATCACTTGTGTATTCAAAAGATGAGCAATTTGGCAGAAAAAATGCCAAAAGGAAACACATAATCAACAAAGCACTTGATGCACCAAATTGCATTTTCAAAAACATGGCTTTGGTGTGTTTTTAAAGCTGTTTTTCTCTTTCCAGGAGAAAAGCGTTTATAAAAGCCCCCAGTGTGCATGAAGCTTTACTACCACTGCTAAATGTGACCACTGCTTCTGCTCAGGGATACTGGTTTTCAGGGAGCCTGTTGTGAAAGCATTCGTAACTTTCAAGGGTGCTGCTGTCGTTTATATTGCAAAGGATGCAATGCAAAAGCACACAAACTTGATCTAAAGTCATTTTTTTCCTTTCTGGAATTTTCTTTTAATAATATGATAATCATCATGGAACAAAAGTGGTGTTTTTACATTTCTGTATTTCAGGAGTAGAAATATAGGACAGCAGAGCATTAGTAATACAAAATTCAGAATATTAATCTACATACTGACAAAAGAGATTACACGCTTCATTAGTTGGATTCTCTGCAACATTTCCAATTATAAGAAGTTTTAAAGCATCATGGAATGTATCTGTTTATTTAGCGTGCATATCTCTATTAATCATAATAAGTCATTATTCATTTAAATATGTAATATATGCATATATTGAATATATTAAGAATCTATTAAAATTTCTGAATACCAGAAAATAAATAACAAGAAAAATGTGTAATTGTAATCTGGGATTTATTCTGCAGAGTTCAATAAATTCCCTTTGACAGTTTTCTGGTGGTAGGACCCTTTAAAATGATTTCCCCTAATTCAGACAAGCTTTTGAAGCAGTTTCAATAACAGTACCAATGCATACAACAATTTCATGTAGTTCCTACTACCGCCACACTAAGAACCTGTGGCTACGGTGATGCCAGATTCAAAAAGATTTACTGCCAGTTTGCAGATTAGGAAACTAGTAATAACTAAAACCACTTCTGAGATGGTCTACAGAGAGACGCCAATGCTCTCCCTGTAATGAGTGGGGCATGTCTGTGCAGGGATCTGTCCCTAGCTCTATTCAGCTGAATGTAAACAAATGGGCATGGGATACAGACTTGTCATTACCCAAATAAGGCAATGCACATATTTGTGCAATGACAAGTCACACAGGAGGCAAACCTGAACGGGAACTAGTCTCTCCCCATCAATCTCAAGCCACTTAACTCCACAGCCACAGTGCTGTCAATCAAAAGCTAAGTGGTTCTGATGGGGAAATAGTTTCTCAGTTCTCCAGCAGGCTGCAACCACTCCACTGCAAAACCCCTTGACCATATTCCTGTCTGTAAAATGGGCGTAGTCTAGGGGTCTCCAAACTATGGCCCTCCAGTTGTTCAGGATCTACAATTTCCATCATACCTAGTCATATCTGTGAATGTCAGAGTTTTACAATGCATCGTGGGATGTGTAGTTCCACAACAACTGGACGGCCCTAGTCTGGAGATCCCTGGTGTAGTCGCTCAGTTAATAAGAAAAGAATCCTCCACTCCAGGTGAGTACAATCCCTATTGGAACCAAATGGGAGTGCTATCCCGGCCCGCCTCTTTGAAATACTAGGAAAAAGAAGAAATGGCTGTACATCCAAAGGTTCCAAAAACGTGCCTTTATTGAAAATCCCCAGGATACACCAGGACACCAGATATCTAGTCATATAGATGTGTTGCACAATTTGGATGGGTGAAACGCATCTACGTGACTAGATATCTGGTGTCCTGGTGTATCCTGGTGATTTTCAATAAAGGCACATTTTTGGAACATTTGGATGTGCGGCCATTTCTTCTTTTTCGTAGTCGCTCAGTAATGCTGAGAAGCAAAGAAGACGGAATGTCCAATATAGACATTCCAGCATCAGTGCTGACACATTCTAAGACAGAATTGTCTACCTGTTCCTTTCAGGTACATGAATCTGTCACAAACACTGATGCCGCGTACACACGGTCGTTTTATGCGATGTAAAAAAACGACGTTTTTAAAAACGTCAATTTAATTGATCGTGTGTGGGAGAAAACGTCGTTTTATGTCTTCTGAAAAACGACCAAAAAAAATTCAAGCATGCTTCAATTTTATGTGTCGTTTTTCAAAACGTCGTTTTTTACTTCACAGAAATTGACCGTGTGTAGCAAAAAACGACGTTTCAAACGACGTTTTTGAACCCGCGCATGCCTAGAAGCTAGTTATGAAGCGAGCTTCAATGGAAAAAACGTGGTGAATGTAACCTCGCTTTGCTAGAGCATTGTGAAAAAACGATGGTGTGTAGGCAACGTCGTTTTTGAAAATTGAAGTTTCAAAAACGTCGTTTTTTACTTCACAGAAAACGTCGTTTTTTTACATCGCATAAAACGACCGTGTGTACGCGGCATGACAATTTCAGAGCAAAGGAATTTTTAAGCCCTGTACACACGATCGGATATCTGATGGAATTTAATCCGATGGATTTTTTTATCGGATATCCGATGAAGCTGACATTCATCAGTCTTGCCTACACACCATCAGTCAAAAATCCAATTGTGACAAAACGCGGTGACATACAACACTACGACGAGCCGAAAAAAATGAAGTTCAATGCTTCTGAGCATGCGTCGACTTGATTCTGAGCATGCGTGGATTTTTGTCTGATGGAGTTCCACACAGACGATCGGATTTTTCTATCGTTTTTTTATCCATAGGAAAAATTTAAATCATGTTCTATTTTTTTTCACCAATGGAAAAAAAAAACGATGGGGCACACACAATCGTTTTTTTTCGATGAAAACAGTCCATTGGTCCTTTTTCATCGGACAAACCGATCGTGTGTACACGGCTTAAGAGTGTCAAAGCTACTCTTAATGAATTACCCTATAATGTATTAAAAGGAACATTGTTTAATGTGTTATAGACTAAAATATAGAAAAATTTTCTATGCTGTTCGTGATTTGATTTCATATGGCCCAGATTGGTCTTGGTTGGACCTGGTTGTATACAATTTGATTCAGAAAACTTGTAAGTTATGAGAGTTGTCCTGATAATAATTATGTGTGTAAAATACTGCAGTGAACATAGGTTGGCACCATAAATAGGGGGCATGTGTAGCCTTAACGTATATATGTTTTTGAAAAAATACCTAATAAAAGAAGCCTGTATTTACTTACTTTTCCAATGGCCCTACTTACCTTTGTGGTGGGTGGCACTACCTACATTGCTCTCCTAGAAGCTTTAAACGTTTGACCGATAACATGGGTCAAATATCTGTTTCTACTGCTGCTTGCTGTAATGCGGATAGGTTCACTTTGCCCAGAAGCAAACCGTATATATCCTCCAACAGTGGCAGCTGTGAAACTTCATAAGGGGTTGATTATGGATGATCTAATCTGCAAAAAGCCGAAAGGTTAAGGTTTCATATCCATACAAACTGAATAGAAACAGCACAATACTCTTTGACAAAACACGACTCAAAAAAAAAAAAAGAAAAATAGCTGCAGCACAGAGTGCAGTGATTTCTTTTTCTACACATGAGAAGTATAAAAACAGACCACATGATATATTCTAATGGCCAGAAATGAATACCTAAGGTGTCATTAAAAACCATCAATAAATGCTGAATTACATGGTGTTCATACTCAGTCACTATGGGATTTGTTTTCTGTAATCTGCAAAAAAAAAAATTAGGTTGATCCTCCTGTTCTCTGTTCCTCCAAGTTCCCACTGCAGCTTGGGATTCTGCAGAGCAACTGTTGGCAGCTCTGCACATGCTCAGTTTTCAGTGTATTTCTAAACTTTGTTAATTTCCTCCTTGATCACATCTGAGCAGCCCATGTACCTAAAGTCTGTTTCTGATTGTATTCACACCAGTGGCCGGCTGGAGGTCATTTTGAAGGGCTCTGGCAGTGCTCATCCTGTTCCTCCTTGCACAAAGGAGCAGATACCGGCCCTGCTGATGAGTTAAGGACCTTCTATGGCTCTGTCCAGCTCTCCTAGAGTAACTGCCTGTCTCCTGGAATCTCCTCCATGCTCTTGAGACTGTGCTGGGAGCTACGGCAAACCTTCTGGCAATGACACGCATTGATGTGCCATCCTGGAGGAGTTGGACTGCCTGTGCAACCTTTTTAGGGTCCAAGTATCGCCTCGTGCTACTAGTAGTGACACTGACCCTAGCCAAATGCAAAACTAGTGAAAAACGGTCAGAAAAGACGAGTAGGGAAAAAAAATGTCAGACACCTCCACCTGAAAAAACATTCCTGTTTTGGAGGTCGTCTCATTGTTGCCCATCTAGTGCATCAGTTGTTAATTTCAATTAATAGCAAAGCAGCTGAAACTGATTAACAACCCCCTCTGTATAAACCCCTCCCCCTCTGCTACTTAACTGACCAGATCAATATCCGAGGAGTTCTGATTCAAAAGTGTTCCTTTAATTTTTTGAGCAGTGTGTGTATATATATATATATATATATATATATATATATATATATATATAGCTGTCACATGACCCAGCTCTTTGCCAGACTGCCTGTGGGAAAACAGTGGCAGGAGGCGGTTATAGTTCTTTGCTGCTGATCACATGTTCCAGCCCTCCAGCCTGTGTCTAATGTGTGTATGTGTCTTAGAGGGAGGTGAAGCCTCAATCAATCTACATGTAATATGCCACCTCTATTGTGTTTAGCTGGTTAGTAGGCAAGGAGGAGGAGGGAGGGAGTTGGCTGTCATTTACCACTATGTATACACCCACATGTGTGACTCTATAGGCACATGGGCTGCTCAGATGTGATCAAGGAGGAAATTAACAAAGTTTAGAAATACACTGAAAACTGAGCATGTGCAGAGCTGCCAACAGTTGCTCTGCAGAATCCCAAGCTGCAGTGGGAACTTGGAGGAACAGAGAACAGGAGGATCAACCTAATTTTTTATTTTTTTTGCAGATTACAGAAAACAAATCCCATAGTGACTGAGTATGAACACCATGTAATTCAGTATTTATTGATGGTTTTTAATGACACCTTAGGTATTCATTTCTGGCCATTAGAATATATCATGTGGTCTGTTTTTATACTTCTCATGTGTAGAAAAAGAAATCACTGCACTCTGTGCTGCAGCTATTTTTTTTTTTTTTTTTTTTTTTTGAGTCCTGTTTTGTCAAAGAGTATTGTGCTGTGTCTATTCAGTTTGTATGGATATGAAACCTTAACCTTTCGCCTTTTGCAGATTAGATCATCCATAATCAACCCCTTATGAAGTTTCACAGCTGCCACTGTTGGAGGATATATACGGTTTGCTTCTGGGCAAAGTGAACCTATCCGCATTACAGCAAGCAGCAGTAGAAACAGATACTTGACCCATGTTATCGGTCAAACGTTTAAAGCTTCTAGGAGAGCAATGTAGGTAGTGCCACCCACCACAAAGGTAAGTAGGGCCATTGGAAAAGTAAGTAAATACAGGCTTCTTTTATTAGGTAATAAGGTTTATTAGTAAAAAAGGTACTTGGATGTTTTTTTTATTAAAATAATTACAGTGACATTGGTCCATATACAGAAAGGGAAGGGATACTGTAAATTAAACAGTGTTTTTGCAGCATTAGGCTTCTAACCCAAGAGTATGTGATCCCACATACTGTACGTCTGTGGCCATGGAAAAAAAATAGCATCACATTTTGTTTTCCTGCTAGACAAACTATGGTTGTGGACTATTAAACTGGCGGCATGGGGGGGGGGTGAAAATAGTTGATCCCATCTGCATGTTAACATTGACGGTGGACTTATCTGTACACATTGTTGTGGTAAACACTGTACCTAATGCTGGGTACACACGGGCCAAAAGTCGTCCGGTTCAGCAGGAACCGTCCAACATTTGCTCAGTGTGTATGTTGTGTGTCTTTTGTTGAAGGGTCATGCTGGACAACCAGAATCTGATCAGAGCTTGCAGCCAATGGCTGCGATCGCTGGTCAGTGTATTCTGGTGGGGTAGTTCCTCTGTCAAAATACAATAGAGAGCAGGGGAGATCGCTGCACCAATAATGCTTGTGTTAGTATTGTGTTCAGCCCACTGGGTTAAATGAAAAGGTGTAGCAGTGTGTACCAGGCTTAATACAGCACAAAGAACCATTTCTTTCCTTGCATTGTCACTGGTCATCTGTGAGATCCACTGCTTGGAGAAGACTGCAGACTTTCAGGATTATACACCCTCCCTAAAATGGGTAGGTAGAAATACCTACTGGGGGTAAGTGTTGCATAGAACAGGGATTACAGGGTGGATTGTGATTCTAAAACGTTTGTATTGTAATTAGCAAATATATGGATTGATTAAAAGAAAGCATTCTTATTTTTTCTAAACAGGGGAGCCACTTCTGCTGTTTTCAGATGCGAGGAGAAGGGGACACAAAAACCTTATGCTGCAAAGATTATGAAAAAGACTGTAAGTATGCATGGATATAATATCAATAATTATACATGTACCAGTATTTGTACATGTTTGTAGTATAATTTGTTATGCACTAACACCGTCTTCTGATGAATTGTCTACAATTCCAACTGTCCTGAAGTGTGATGCCTAATGACAGCAAAGGACCACACATAGGGCCGGATTCAGAGACAACTTACGCCGACGTATCTGTTGATACGCCGCGTAAGTTCTAGTATGCGCCGTCGTATCTATGCGCCGTGGTCTTAGAACCAGATACGCCTGAGTTCTGGCTCCATCCGACCAGCGTAAGTCTCCTACGCCGTCGTATCTTGGGTGCATATTTACGCTGGCCGCTAGGGGCGCTTCCGTTGATTTACGTGTCGAATATGTAAATGACCTAGATACGCCGATTCACGAACGTACTTGCGCCCGTCGCAGTAAGCTACGCCGTTTATGTAAGGCGTAGTCCGGCGTACGTTTATCCCTCATAAAGCAGGGGTAAGTCATGTTAAGGTATGGACGTCGGAAACGTCGGAACAGCCGTCATATTTTACGTTGTTTACGTAAGTCGTACGTGAATGGGGCTGGGCGTAAGTTACGTTCACGTCGTACGCATTGAGCCGTCGTATCTTAGGGAGTATTTGCGACGTGATTCTGAGCATGCGCCGTTCGCCATGCATTTACATGGGGTCACGATTCATTTTAATACAACACGCCCACTACCTGCCTACTTTGAATTAGACAGGCTTACGCCGGCCTATTTACGTTACGCTGGCGTAAATATAGGAGCAAGTGCTTTGTGAATATGCAGCTTGCCTCTAAGAGTTACGTTGGCGTATCGCATATGAGATGCGCTAAGCCCGCACAAAAATACGCCGCTGTCTCTGAATCTGGCCCCAAGTATTTAGTGAATGTAATGCTACACAACACTTTCAGAGACTGTAGACCTGCATTGATGATGGTCAAAGACTGCAGACATGCTACAGGAGATGGTCATAGACAGGGATGGCAACATCACATTACAGACACATTACATGAAACTGCTAAAGATCCACATTTGTTATCCCCTTAAATATTACTTATACCACATTTGTGTTAGAAAAATCACCTATGAATAATCCCAAATAAAAAGAGAAAATAAACCAAACTACTAGTAGCCAGTCTAAAGAGTATTTTTTATTTCACTGGCTTGTGGAAAAAGCAAAGGAAAAATTCAGTGTTCTGAATTCCAAATTTTGAGTTCCATGTTCTGAATTCCAAATTCAATGTTCCAAATTGCGAATTCCATGTTCCGTGTTCCAAATTCCATGTTCCGTGTTCTGAATTGCATGTACCGTGTCCCAAATTCCAAATTCTGTGTTCCGAATTTTGAGTTCCGTGTTCCAAGTTCCATGTTCCAAATTGCAAATGCCATGTTTCGTGTTCCAAATTTCAAACTTGTTTCATGTTCTAATTTCCAAATTCTGTGTTCTGAATTCCATATATTGAGTTCCAAATTTCAAATTCCATGTTCCGTGTTCAGAGTTCCCTATTCTGTGCTCTGAATTCTGAATTCCGTGTTCCGAATTCTGAATTCTGTGTTTAGAATTCTGAATTCCATGTTACGTGTTCCGAATTCCAAATTCTGTGTTATGTGTTCCAAGTTCCCATGTTCCAAATTCTGAGTTCTGTGTTCCAAATTCCATGTTCCGAATTCCAAACTCTGTGTTTCATGTTCTGATTTCCAAATTGTGTGTTCTGAGTTCCACATATCGAGTTCTGAGTACCAAATTAAAATTTCCGGATTTTAGGTTCCGAAATTCGAGTTCTGTGTTCCAAATTCTTGTGTTCCATGTTCCAAATTCCATGTTTCATATTCCAAATTCCGTGTTCCAATTCCATGTTCCGATTTTCAAATTCTGTGTTGCAAATTCCAAATTCCATGTTCCAAATCCTAAATTCTGTGTTCCGAATCCCAAATTCTGTGTTCCGAATCCTAAATTCTGTGTTCCGAATCCTAAATTCTGTGTTCCATGTTCCAAATTCTATGTTCCAAATTTCATGTTCCGTGTTCCAAATTCCGAGTTTTGAATTTCCAAATTCCAAATTCTGTGTTCCATGCTCCAAACTCTGTGTTCCGTATTCCAAATTCTGTATTCCGTGTACCAAATTCTGTGTTCTGTGTTCCAAATTCCATGTTACGAATTCTGTGTTCCAAATTCCGAGTTTTGAATTCCAAATTCCATGTTCCAAATTCCAAATTCTGTGTTCCATGCTCCAAACTCTGTGTTCCGTGTTCCGTATTCCAAATTCTGTATTCCGTGTACCAAATTCTGTGTTCCGTGTTCCAAATTCCATGTTCCAAATTCCATGTTCCGAATTCTGTGTTCCAAATTCCGTGTTCCAAATGCTGTGTTCTACATTACAAATTCCATGTTCCGTGTTCCGAATTCCAAATTCTGTGTTCCAAATTCCGTGTTCCTAATTCCAAATTCCGTGTTCCAAATTCCAAATTTCCTGTTCCGAATTCCAAATTTTCTGTTCCAAATTGTAAGTTTCATGCTCCATGTTCCGAATTCCAAATTCCGTGTTCCATGCTCCAAATTTTGTGTTCCACATTCCGTGCTCAGAGTAACAAATTACAAATTCTGTGTTCCGTGTTCCAAATTCCAAACTCTATGTTTCATTTTCTAATTTACATGTTTCAAATTCCATGTTCCGTGTTCCAAATTCCATGTTCCAAATCCCAAGTTCTGTGTTACAAAGGCAGCGTTCCGTGGCGTTCCGTGTTCCACATACCGTGTACCAAATGCAACGCCAACTTTAATCACAATAATGAAAAGTTTTTTGCTTATGCCTTTGCTTAACAATCTGTAGACCAGGGATATGCAATTAGCGGACCTCAGCTGTTGCAGAACTAAAAGTCCCATGAGGTATAGTAAGACTCTGACAGCCACACGCATGACACCCAGCTGGAGGTCCGCTAATTGCATATTCATGCTGTAGACTGTCCACATACCTTGCTTTTGTTTTTGTTTCCTCCTTATGCCTTACCTCTAAATATTGGCCTTTTCTTATCTCTATTAGCTGTCCACTTGTAAGTCTGTTTCTTAAGTGAGAATTTTGATCTGCATAGCCAGCCATTTTTATTACCTCCCTAATTAGTAATTAGAAGAACACACGCCCCCATTCCTAACAGTATATATCTAAGCATCTCTTGAGAAAGGCACGTTTGCCAAGGGGTGGCACGTTTGCAGATGGGGTTCATTCTTAAAGTGGGGGTATTTCTATAAGTGGAAGCACTACTGACTCTGCACTTCAGCGAATGCACAAAGCGAAGGAACACAAACCTTGAAATTTGTAACACAGGTAACCTTGTTCACAGTTTCTGCTCTTCCTCCCCCCTTCTAAAATGCACTGTCTACTACTCCTTCTGATAGCTGCGTCTTCAATCCTTAAACTGTCTTTCCGTCATCCTTCTTCTCCACCCCACACCTTGTATATATCACCCTCACTTCTGTCCTCTCCTTATTACTGCACTCACCAACTCTGGCTAACTCTAAATTTACACACCCAATACTCCAAATCACTGGGGCATGTCCCTTCATATAAATCACATTTCCATATTACCTCCCTCACCCTTCTGCTTCTCCTATCCTCTGGAGATGTATCACCAAACCCTGGGCCTCCTTCATCTAACTGTGCTCAACACACCCATTACCCTACACCCTCTGGCTGCAGCTGCAATGCACACAATCTAGTTCCCATTTCTCTTCTTCCCAACACCAGACTCCCATTCTCTTGCGCCCTTTGGAACGCTCGCTCCGTCTGTAACAAACTCACCTCCCTTCACGATCTCTTTATCGCTAAATCATTTAATCTTCTCGCCGTTACCGAAACCTGGCTATCACAAATCCGACACTGCGTCTTCTGCTGCACTATCCCACGGTGGTCTTCTTTGAACTCACTCCCCCAGACCCAGTGGACGCAAAGTAGGAGGAGGGTGTTGGAATTCTTTTAGCTCCACGTAGCACCTTTCAAGTGCTTCACCCACCTCCCTCTCTGGCACTCTTCTCATTTGGGGCACACTGCATTTGTCTCTTCTCCCCAGTTTCTCTAAGGATAGCTGTGATCTACCGGCCCCCAGGTCCAGTATCATCCTTTCTCTATGACTTCTCTGCCTGGCTACCCTACTTTCTCTCTTCTGAAATCCCCACAATCATTCTTAGGGACTTCAACATCCCTACTAATGCCAACACTCATGCAACTTCCAAACTTCTCAGTCTAACCTCCTCCTTTGACCTGAAGCAATGGATACATGCTCCTACTCACTCCAAAGGCAATACCTTTAACCTTGTCTTTTCCCACCTATGCACTCCATGCAACCTCTCCGACTATCCTTACCCTCTCTCTGGTCACTACCTTATTAACTTCACTCTCTCCTTCTTCTCCGCCTCCTCTCCCCCCAAACGCCTAACGGTTACTCATAGAAACCTTTGCGATATCAACCCTTCTCTTCTATACTCTGCGACTGACCACCTCTATGACAAAATCGCACCCCTGTCCTGCACCCACCTAGCCACTTCTGTCTACAACACTTCACTTCTAGCAACACTGGACAGATTGGCCCCCTTTACTACACACAGAATAAGGCCCCGTCCCCTTCAACCCTGGCAAACAGATGATAAAAGAAACTAACAAACGATATACTAACGGCCAAAACTAAGGGACACTATTCTGTACTCCTACTCCTGGACCTCTCTGCTGCCTTTGCAACAGTTGACCACCCACTCCTCCTCAAAAAACCCCACACCTTTGGTCTCTGTGACTGTACTCTTCGCTGGTTCTCTACCTACTTATCCAACCGCACCTTTAGCGTTACTTACAATTCTACTTCCTCCTCTAAACTTCCTTTCTCTGTTGGGGTCCCCCAAGGTTCTGTTTTTGGACCCCTCCTATTTTCAATCTACACCTTCTCCCTGGGTCAGCTTATAGCCTCCCACGGCTTCCAATACCATCTCTACGCTGATGACACTCAAATCTATTTCTCTGCCCCTCAACTCGCCCCTTCATTCTCCTCACGTATCACTAATTTACTATCAGATATATCAGTTTGGATGTCACACCACTTCCTCAAACTCAATCTATCCAAAACCAAACTTACCATTTTTCCTCCCCCATGTGCCTTTTCCCCTGATCTCTCTGTCAAAATTGATGGCACAACCATAAGCCCATCCCGACATGCCAAGGTCCTAGGAGTAGTCCTGGACTCTGAACTCTCCTTCAAGCCCCACGTCCAATCACTGTCCAAAACCAATGACACAACAAAACTCCTAATTCACTCCCTGGTCATCTCTCGCCTCGATTACTGCAACTCCCTCCTCATTGGCTTACCTCAACATACTCTATCCCCCTTCAGTCCATCATGAATGCTGCTGCCAGACTCATCCACCTTACCAACCGCTCTGTCTCTGCTACTCCTCTCTGTAAATCCCTCCACTGGATTCTACTCGCCCAACAAATTAAATTCAAAATACTAACAACTACCTACAAGCCATCCACAACTCTGCCCCCAGCTACATCACTGACCTAGTCTCTAAATACCAACCTAATCGTTATCTTCGTTCTTCTCAAGACCTCCTGCTCTCTAGCTCTCTCATCACCTCCTCCCATGCTCGTCTCCAGGACTTTTCCAGAGCCTCTCCAAGCCTATGCAACTCCTTATCCCAATCTGTCCATCTATCTCCTTCTCTATTAGCTTTTAGAGGATCCCTGAAAACCCTCCTCTTCAGAGAAGCCTATCCTACCCACACCTAACAACTGTATTTTCATTTGGTCCATATGATCATCCCCCCACAGCTACTACCCTTTGTTCCACTTAACCCTCCCTTCTAGACTGTAAGCTCTAACGAGCAGGGCCCTCTGATCCTTCCTGTATTGAATTGTATTGTAACTGTACTGTCCTCCCTGATTTTGTAAAGCGCTGAGCAAACTGTTGGCGCTATATAAATCCTGTATAATAATAATAATAATAATAATAATAATAATAATAATAATAGCATTGATGATAGCATTGAAGGCAGCACCCAGCTGGACAGGTAACAAACTTTTCCTTTGTTAAGAGATTTAGTAGGCAGCAGGCATACAGGTAAAGAAGAGAACCCTACACAGATGGCAAAGTAAGATTGCTGTATACCAGTTGATTCTATAGTTTTCTGGCACAGACTACATTGCTAAACTTCATACATGTTAATTATATCCCACATATGCCCAAATAACAGTTGCTATCTGAATAAATGATTATGCATTTAGACACAAGGATCTTTGTGTATTTGCATTCTGTACAGCTCCTGACTCAGGTGTATTACAGGATTCCCTAAACATTTTTTTTTTTCAATTTGTGACATTTTTAGGTTGACAAAAAAATTGTAAGGACCGAAATTGGAGTGCTGCTGCGCCTTTCACACCCTAACATTGTAAGTATTTTATGGCATGTGACACTGAGGGGTATTTGTGGGTGAGGTCAATAAGCAGAATGTATGGATGTGGTATATTGTGGGGGGGGGGTGGTACAAAAGGTAATAGCTGCGGAGAATCATTTGATGGGGGTTCTCTAATTACACCCCTGCAGTTTTTATTTTTTGCGCTATAAACAAAAACCAGCAAAAATTTAAAAAAAAAAAACATTTTGCTATACCCCAATTTGTTTTGAAAAAAAAATAACTCAATTTCGGCCGATATGTATTCTACGTATTTTTAGGTGGGTGTGGGATAGGCTTCCCTAAATAAATTAGTTTTCAGAGATCTCCTAAAGGTGGACAGGGTAGGGGCTGATTTGACATACCGGGGCAGGGAGTTTCAGGGGATGGGAGAGGCTCTGGAGAAGTCCTGAAGGTGAGCAAGGAGGTCCTGGGAGGAGCAGTATATGGTTTCCATTGTTCAGTATTGCTAAAAGAAAGCTTTTTTTTCCTCCGACTGACCACCTCTATATATATATATATATATATATATATCTTTTTCTGTATTATAAGTATCAACTTAATAAGCTGATGGCTAAAATGGGAAAATGGCTGTGGAGCTTAATTCATTAACCACTTCAGCCCTGGAAGGTTTCGCCCCCTTTCCTGACCAGGCCATTTTTTGCGATACGGCACTGCGTTGCTTTAACTGACAATTGATGTATTTTTTCCCCACAAATAGAACTTTCTTTTGGTGGTATTTAATCACCTCTGTGGTTTTTATTTTTTGCGCTATTAACAAAATAAGACCGACAATTTTGAAAAAAATACTTTTTTTACTTTCTGCTTTAAAACATATCCAATATTTTTTTTTTAATCAATTAAGGCCAATATGCTAAAAACTAAGTACTAGTGCGAAACACGTCAGCTGTGTGTCCCATTTTCTTGCTGTGGCTTGTAGTGCTTTTTATCCTATTTTACTAATAAAGGCAACAAAATGAATTTTTTTCTGGAGTGCGGCTGTCCAAACATCTTTTTTGTTCTTTGTAAGCTGGCAGCCCCAGATACCCTCAAAAAAAAAATTATGAACATTTTACAAAGCTGCACAGTCTTTTATATTTCAATTTTTTTTATTCAATTTAAGACAAGAGTCTGCCATTGGGTGGGAAATTGCAGACTGTTAGGTATCATTGATACAAGATTTAAACAATGGGTGTATATGAACAGAATACAGAAATATGCGATTTCAACATATCAAGTATCTATACGGTAACCATAAAAATGCCAGCCATAAGAAAAACACAAAAATCCGGAAGTTTAATTCTCCACAATTAACAGAAATCTTTATTATGGGGTCTCTGGGAACACCCACAACATCATTCATTGTTTAGTAAAGGCAACTGACTGTTATGTTTGGGATACTTTCCGAAGAGAATATTTCTGTTGATGATGTACAAGTAAATGGCAGACATTGATAGGGTTGTTGGGGTTGGGATAACAATATGTAATAATTTGAAGGAAAATGGTCATTAAATGTAGTGTGACTGCTTAAATTGTATGCATTATGGTATCGCAATGATAAGCGTTATGGTTTTCCAGTTTATAAATGTGCAGTTTTTTTGTATTCAATATAGATTTTTTTTTAATTTCATTTATAGTCATTTAACCACTTCAGCTGCTCTCCCATTTATGGGCCTATTTGTCACAACATTATATATATATATATATATATATATATATATATATATATATATATACATACACTGTATTTTTGGGGACAAATTAGGCTTTCTTTTTTAAATATTGTCTTGTGAAATATATTCATACTCCCCACCTGGCTGCTGACATCTTTAGGTGGCTGACTTCCATGTCTTGATCACCGGCTGCTTCTATTGGCCAGGCGAGGATGACATAACTCTCACACATGTGCAGGGGTTCAGTCAGATTCGGCAATGCCAAATTTGTAGAGTGAGCTGCACATGCGCAGCTTACTGTACAGGGTGGACATGCAGAAGAAAAAAAAACAATTCTCTTCTGCTTTAAAATTCCTGCCTGTTGCCCCTATTTTTTTTTTAGTCTAAAGCTCCATTTTAAAGACAATTGGCTTATACTGCCACCTACAGGAGGAATTGATCAGTGACAACCAAATTCCCTTTTCATCTGGTATGCAAAAGTTTGTTTTTCTTGTTGCTATCATCTCTGCAAGGTGTGTTTCTGAGATAGCTGCCTTGTCTTGTAAAGAACTATTTCAGATCTTAGACAAGGAGAAGGTTGTCTAGAAAACCAAAATCTCCTCCCTTCCTATGCTAGTTTTTGCCTTTTACCTCAACCAAAACATTGTGATTCTGACCCTCGGTGTGGTCCCTGTTTTTTGCACTGTTGTTTTTATATAGGCTTGTTAATGTTTTGTTCTTGTTGCCCACATCTCAATTTGATGACTTTTGGGGGTTCCATATGTCTTTAAATTGCTTCTGGATTATTGTACTTACCATAAAAAAAAGTTTCTTAATGACAGGTTGCTCACCAATCTGTGTTTGTGATGATACCACTATTTACCAAAACTGAAGCATGTTGGGAATAAAAGGGGTTAAACCTGACTAGATAAAACAGAAGTAAACTCAGCCATAAAACAATTTTATTTCAGGCACGTGCCGGAAATGTAACACTCCCATTGGTTGTGCTCTCAACCAAACTGTCAAACCAGCCAATGGCTGGTGTCATAACTGATCACATGTGCAACGTCATGGCAGTTGTAGATTAAACAGAAGCCAAGATGGCAGCTTCCTTGGCTGAAAACGATAGGGGGGTTTACTTCCACTTTAATATGTTTTTTTGTTTGCCAGTTTCCTATTCCTCCTTTGGGTGGCAGTGTCACTCTGAATTTCTTCTGAATCTGTGTCCCTTAAAGTGATATTGAACCCAAAAATGTGCTGATTTGCAGCCTAACAATTCTTAGATATGGTGGTTGCATGGGCGTCCGCTGAACTTTTTTATGGGGGGGGGCATCATTTTAACGTCATCCATGCTCGGTCCCTTTTTGACAATGTCATATGTGTGTGTAACAGTGTGTTTGGCACTGCTGCTGTTACCTGTGGTTCTTCAGCGATCGATCATAGGCCCAGGGCAGGCACTGGCAGTATATTCTCTCTCGTCTCGGCCACTGCACGCCACACACCTGCCGATCCGGCGCCGGCCAGATCGGCATAGGCATAGCAAGTGAAACATACATTTACACAGGCAGCCAATCACGGAACAGAACAGCCGGGATGTTAAGCAGAGGCCCGAGCGGCAGAGCCAATCCAATGCCGGGGGTGAGGAGGGAGGGACGGATGTGTCTGTATGTATCACGGTGAATAAGTCGGAACAAGACTGAGAGCAGCTCCAGCCCCCAGGCCAGCAGCAGACTTAGAAAAAAAGTCTACAGCTGCCGCGGCCATTGCAACACAGGGGGCAAGTTAAGTGTCTTCTCTTACAATTCCAGGGGGGCAATTGCCCCCCCCCTTGCCCTATGGAGCGGACGCCCATGGGTGGTTGCATTCATTTATTTATTATTTTTTAGGCATTTTTTTTTTATTGTCACCTTGTGATCTGACCAGCATGAGTATTATTTTTCAACTTACTTTTAACAGACTAAGCTGTCCAGACATAGTAGTAGTTAGAGGGCTGAGACAAACCATTTAACACTGATAGTGGTGCCTACAATGGTTTATTAATTCGCTGCAACTGTTTATAAAGTGCTTGTTGGAGTTTAGCTTGGAGTTTAGCTTCAATTTGTTAGTCAAGTCTATCTACATATGCTAATCCATCTAAGGCCCCGTACACACGAGAGGATCGATCCGCTGGAATTGATCCGCGGACCGGCTCCAGCGGATAGATCCCCTGGTGTGTACGATCCAGCGGATCTGTTTCCGCGGATTTTTGTCCCCGGGGATGGATTTCCAGCGGATCAAAATTTCTTGACATGCTAAGAAATCGATCCGCTGGAATCCAGTCCAACGGATTGATCCGCTGGTCTGTACAGACTCACCGGATCAATCCGTCTGAATCCATCCCCCGCATGCGTCGTAATGATTCGACGCATGCGTGGAATTCCTTATATGACAGCGTCGCGCACGTCGCCGCGTCATCATCGCGGCGACGGCGCGACACGTCACCGCGGACGGAATTCCGCGGGGATTTTGATCTCATGGTTAGTACAACCATGAGATCAAAATCCGCCAGAGGATTTACGTTTCTGCGGATAAATCCTCTCGTGTGTACCCGGCCTAACAATACCAGGAAGAAAAAATAAATAATATAGGGCATTCAAGGATGATCAATCGTTATTACAATTATATAACCACAACAAAGTTAAAAGATCATAGTTTATTACACAATATCCTAAAAATTTTCAGATGAAAATTACATTGATTAAATGAGTGAAAAAGTTTAAAGGGGTTGTAAAGGTTTGTTTTTTATTTTCTAAATAGGTTCCTTTAAGCTAGTGCATTGTTGTTTCACTTACATTTTCCTTCGATTTCCCTTCTAAATGTTTTTTTTCTTTGTCTAAATTTCTCACTTCCTGTTTCTCCTCTGGCTGAGGATTAGTCAGCCAGAACAGCTTACTGAAGAAGAACAGGAAGTGAGAAATTTAGACAAATAAACATTTAGAAATCAAAGGAAAAGGTAAGTGAACCAACAATGCACCAGCTTAACCACTTCAGTACCGGCCCTTAGTCATATGACATCCACAGAGGGGATCTCCCAGCCTGGGTGGACGTCATATGACATCCTGGGCTTTGTGAGGGGATATCTGAATGATGCCTGCAGATAGAGGCATCATTCAGATATCATTACTTGCCGGCGGCGATTCTGCACACCATAAGAAAGATCATCGTTCTTATATGCGGCGGGAGGGTAAATCCCCTCCCACCGCCATCCGGTGCTTCTCCGGGCTCTCCCGTGCCATCAGGGGCCCAGAGAAATAATTGTCCAGCACCGGATGGGAAGCATAGAGATAACTGGTGGCGGTCGGAGGCCCGGGCGCGATGTGATGACGTCACGCCCGGGTACCCGGAAGTAAAAAAACCGCGATTGCGGCTCGTAAGCATGAGATCAGTGAATTGTTTTCACAATCTCATGCTTTCCAGCCTGGAGGAGAGATGTGGGGTCTTATTGTGTAACAGCTCTGGTGAACGGGAGTGAACCACAACTGCGGTTAGCAAGGATTTCAATGCACTTCTCTATGTGAGAATTCAGTATTGGACCCCAGGCGTCACTCCAAACAGAACAGAAGTTTGGGGGTTCTCTACATCATCTCCCTCCCACATAAAGGAATGCGTTGTGCTACTAGGGGTGGACGTATTACAACATGCGACCAACCCCTAGTGTTAAAAGAATACGATATATGTGAAGATAGTGGTACCAATGCACCTCAGTATGCAAGTGATTATCAGTACCGGCCCCCTGGAGACACTCCACACAGAACAGGAGTTTGGGGGTTCTCTACATCATATCACTTAAGCATAAAGAAGTGCATTAGGCCACTAAGGGAGTAGGTATAAAATACCTTTAACCCTTAGCATAGAAAAGTTAAGGCGAACATGTTTAGCAACTTAGGGCATGGGCCCATAAACAAGTATCAACTTATGTCAAGCACGTAGTAGTTTAAGAAGATGCAGGCAACTAATAGTTGCGTAAGAGAGGCATATATAGCTCAAGGTATTTGAGAGTGTATGTCCCTTTAAGATACTCCACAGTAAGCAGCACAGAACACAACAGACAATCTCAAGCAGTATGTTAATACTTAGTAAGCCACAGCAATTGATTAGATGCAATAAGTGTAGCAGATGATTCTGAAGTACTACAAGTGAAACAATGGCTACTTATCCGTTTGCAGAGGATGGGTATTTGTTGTAGTTCAGCAGCAAAAGAATTCCGTAGTGTAGGGACTCTACATGGAAGATATCTTCAGGGTGTCCCCAGCAATGGCAGCAAGAATCACTAAGGCATTTAGCTAGAGGCCATGAACTTCCAACCTGGCATGATGTCCAGCAAGGGGAGCGATGCTAGCGGTGTTGTAGCGTGGCTGAGCTACGGCTGACAATGATAGAACGGCATGTATAATACACGCCGTTCTGTTTATACTAGAGCAGCATGCATGTGTGCCGAATGCAGAACTAATTGCATTCGGCACTTCTGCATTCCAGGCTGGAACGCACGCGTCATCACGCGGTCGCCGCGCTACGTTCCAGCGTGGAACGCATTACGGCACCAGGCGCCGATTACATATTGACAACGCATCTCTCCATAAAGAGGACCTGTCACACATTAATCCTGTTACAAGGGATGTTTAGATAGAAGAAAATCATGGACTGCCGCACTCCTTAAAACAATGTCTTTATTGTATAAATAAAATCCAAAAAATAACCAAAGCGATGCAGTCAAAATGAAGTGAACAACAGGAAAAAGGTGGCTGACATGTTTCACATCATGTGATGCTTACTCGTAGCTCAAGGGATGTTTACATGTATGTAAACGCCGCTCAAACCACATATGTGATGTATTGCCGTGTGCGTTAGAGCGTGTGCAACAATTCTAGCACTAAACCTCCTCTGTAACTCTAAACTGGTAACCTGTAAAAAATTTCAAAGCATCGCCTATGGAGATTTTTAAGTAACGAAGTTTGGCGCCATTTCATGAGTGTGCACAATTTTAAAGCGTGACATGTTAGGTATCTATTTACTCGGCGTAACATCACTTTTCATATTTTACAAAAAAAATGGGCTAACTTTACTGTTTTGTTATTTTTTAATTCATGAAACCATTTTTTTTCCCAAAAAAATGCGTTTGAAATTTTTTTGCGCAAATACTGTGCAAGATAAAAAGTTGCAATGACCGCCATTTTATTCCCTAGGGTGTCTGCTAAAAAAAACATATATAACATTTGGGGGTTCTGAGTAATTTTCTAGCAAAAGAATGATGATTTGCATATGTAGGAGAAAAGTACCAGCATAGGCCCAGTATGGAGGTGGTATAAAAGCCCTGTATTGAAGTGGTTAAAGGAACCTATTTAGAAAACAAAAAATTAACCTTTACAACCCCTTTAATGGCTACTGTCATAAGTCATGACACGTTTCATGGACTACACCGCTTCTTCAAGACTTCATATTCACATATGACAGATGCCTTGTACAAAATGTGATCTATAGGTCAAAAGAATACATGTAAATACAATGCATAGGTATAAACAAAGTATACAATGATGTACATAAGTATAAGCACAAGCAATGTAAAATATCAATATTCATGTCACTATACAATTAGGCCTATAATTTGGCCAAAAACCTATCCAAACAGGGAGGGGGAGGAGGATAGAGAAAGAAAATATTCAAAACACACATTCCCCACAAAGGATACCGACAAAAGCAAATACTCCTAAGGAGAATGCTCCTAGACTACAAGGAGGCATATAGAAGACAACCTACGAGGAACGATAAAGTGGATTCTCAGGGACCCATCACCATGGTCCGCAGCAGAGTACAATACAAGCTCAATAGAATTATACATGAATAAAAAAACACCTAATTCATATAACCATATCATTACATGCATTATGGCAACATAACTCACCTAATAGACAGGAGAGCCATCCTCCATATAAAGCATTAAAAAAGCACCTCTTGAAAACCATAGGCCTACTGTATTACCTGCAGGTTATAACATCTGACTCTCAGATCATCTTGGGGTCCTTTATCAAATATTAACAATGTAAGCAACATACTAACCATAACCAGGCCAACTGAGAACTGTTCTCTATATTCAACTAAGCATTAAACGCCTCAGCCTTTACCCGCACAGGTATACATTTCAGAACAGAGCCAAAGTAATCTAAAGATTGTATACATGGCAAAGAGAAAAAACAGAGGAAAAAATTTAAACTGCAAGAGATCCACATGTTTAGGTAAATCCAATCACAAATCACATTAGCATGGGAGAAAAAAATACGAAGCTGCCCAAAACTCATTTGAGTATACCTACGTCACGTACCTCAGCTGTGCGGCGCCGGCACGCTCAATGTGCCCATCATAGCGATGCAGCCAGGGAGGCTTAGGGGCTTTTCAGCGACCCATTGGCGCCCTTGGCGTCATCATACCAAGACATTTTGGCTATTTTCATGCTCCCAACTTTGTGGGAAAAGTTTGGGGATGGCCTCTTCCTGTTTCAAAATGGTTGCGCACCAGTGCACAAAGCAAGGTCCATAAAGAGATGGATGAGCAAGTTTGGGGTGGAGGAACTTGACTTGCCTGCAGAGTCCTGACCTCAACCCGATCTCCATATCCCCTATGTCTACAGTCCAAAGTGATTAAAACATATTTTTGTAGCGCCATATAAAAAAAAAAGCATAAAATTAGTTTACGAAGTCTTTATTTAATTTGTAAAAAACGTTGTCAGTCTTTATACCCTAAAGTTCACCACTTCAGACCCGCGCTATAGCCAAATGACGGCTACAGCGCGGACCTGAAAATCCAACTGGACGTCCGCCCTTTGCGCGTTCCCCGCGTTCTCTTGGACACAGCCAATTACAGATCGCCGTGAACGGCCAATCAGAGTGGCCATTTGCGATGCGATCTGTGCGACCAATGAGAGATGATCTCATATGTAAACATATGAGATCATCTCTCATTGCCGTTTTACACAGAGACAGTGTCCTGTCTCTGGAGAGGAGACCGATCTGTGTCCCTTGTACATAGGGACACAGATCGGTCACCCCCCCCCCCAGTCATCCCCCCTCCACCTACAGTTAGAACACAATGCAGGGAATACATTTAACCCCTTCCTCGCCCCCTAGTGTTAACCCATTCAATGCCAGTCACATTTATACTGTAATTAGTGCATATTTATAGCACTGATCGCAGTATAAATGTGAATGGCGCCAAAAATGTGTCCGCCATAACGTCGCAGTCCCAATAAAAATCGCAGATCGCCGCCATTTCTAGTAAAAAAAAAAAATAATAATAAAAAATAATAATTCTGTCCCCTATTTTGTAGGCGCTATAACTTTTGCGCAAACCAGTCGCTTACTGCGAAGAATACATATCGGCCTAAACTGAGAAAAAAAATGTGTTTTTTTTTTTAAATTGGGATATTTATTATAGCAACAAGTAAAAAATATTGTATTTTTTTCAAAATTGTCGCTCTTTTTTGTTTATAGCGCAAAAAATAAAAACCGCACAGGCGATCAAATACCACCAAAAGAAAGCTCTACTTGTGGGGAAAAAAGGACGTCAATTTTGTTTGGGAGCCATGTCGCACGACCGCGCAATTGTTAGTTAAAGCGACGCAGTGCCGAAAGCTGAAATTTCACCTGGGCAGGAGGGGGGTATATGTGTCCAGTAAGCAAGTGGTTAATTTAGTAAGACCCTATAGTTATTATTACATAAGGGGTATACAAGTACAAAAGCTAAAGTGAATAAAGCAGTTCATATAGTGATATGGCCAACAAACTGCATACATCTACAGTGGAACCTCGGTTTAAGAGTAACTTGGTTTGAGAGCGTTTTGATTTGCAAGCAACTTTTTTTTTTAATTCTGACTCGGTTTGCAAGTATTGACTCGCAAGACGAGCAGAATTCAAGCTAAATAGGCCTGCAGTACCTCATTTGGCCTGAGGTACGGGAGCGCAGGAGACAAGAAAAGTCAAACATTGACCTGCAGTACCTCATTTGGCCTGAGGTACGGGGGCGCAGGAGCCGAGAAAAGCCAAACATTGACCTGCAGTACCTCATTTGGCCTGAGGTACGGGGGCGCAGGAGCCAAGCCGAAGTGTCCTTGGGACTTTTCGGACGTTTGGCCGCATTCGGTATTGCATCCCATTGAAGTCAATGCGGAACAAATTTTTTTTGTTTACATTGGCCCAGATTCAGGTAGATCCGCGCAATATTTGCGTGGGCAAAGGGCAACGATTTTTGCTCTGCGCCCACGCAAATATTTCGATTTGCC
The DNA here is from genome assembly GCF_905171775.1 of Rana temporaria. NCBI lineage: Eukaryota > Metazoa > Chordata > Amphibia > Anura > Ranidae > Rana > Rana temporaria. Next base: position 403,547,159 of record NC_053489.1, on the reverse strand, counting down.
CGCGATTCACGGAGCAGTAGCTCCGTAAATTGCGCGGGCGCTATGCTAATTAGCCCTGCGTAAGGGCGCCTAATGTAAATGATCCCGCCGGTGGCGGGAATCATTTAAATTAGGCGCGCTCCCGCGCCGAGCGAACAGCGCATGCTCCGTCGGGAAACTTTCCCGACGTGCATTGCGGCAAATGACGTCGCAAGGACGTCATTTGCTTCTAAGTTTACGTCCAGCGCCATTCACGAATCACTTACGTAAACGACGTGAAATTTAAATTTCACGAGCGGGAAGGGCGGCTATACTTTAGCATTGGCTGCCCCTGCTATTAGCAGGAGCAACCTTACGCTAAAGTCGCCGTACGGAAACTCCGTACCTTGCGTGCGCAGGGCCCGTGCAACTTTTGTGAATCGGTGGAAGTATGCAATTTGCATACTATACGCCGATCACAATGGCCGCGCCCCCTAGCGGCCAACGCAAGAATGCAGCCTGAGATATGAAGGCATAAGGAGGCTTATGTCTGTCATATCCTAGGCTGCAGTCCGCGTAGCGATGTTCCTGAATCAGGGGCATTCGCTACGCGGGAGCAAAACAGCTATTGCGCCGCGCAACTATGGTTGCGCGGGCGCAATAGCTTCTTGAATCTGGGCCATTGACTTCAATGGGAAAACTCGCTTTGATATGCGAGTACTTTGGATTACGAGCATTCTCCTCGAACGGATTATGCTCGTAATCCGAGGTTCAACTGTAGTTTATGAATGAGCGTTGTGAAGCTAAATGCAACTATCCCACAAAGAACGCAATCACAGACATGTATCTAATTGTTGTCTACTTGTATGTTCCTTATTTTAGATTAAACTCAAGGAAATCTTTGAGACATCAACCGATATTGTGCTAATTCTAGAACTGGTTACAGGAGGGGAACTATTTGACAGGTAAATTGCCCATTATATCTTTCTTGAAAGAAAAAGGTATTCGGTAAGTCTGTGCTTAAACTGTAATGCCGCGTACACACGATCAGAAATTCCGACAAGAAAAGTCCAATGTGAGCTTTTGGTCGGAAATTCCGACCGTGTTTAGGCTCCATCTGACTTATTCTGTCAGAATTCCTGACAGCAAAAATTGAGCTGGTTCTCATATTTTCCGACGGGAAAAGTTTTTGTTGGAAATTCCGATCATTTGTATGCAATTCCGACACGCAAAAAAAACATGCATGCTCTGAATCAATTTGGCACATTCTCGTAATCATTGAACTTTTTTTCTCGGCTTGTAGTAGTGTTGTGCGTTACCTCGTTCTTGGCGGGCGGAATTTTGTGGGGCCGTGTGTATGCAACACAAGTTTCAGCTAAAATTCCTTTGTGAAAACAATCCACGGTTTTCTTGTCGAAATTTCCAATCATGCGTACAGCATAAGTCCAGCCAAAACATTATTATAAATTTTAAAGTAAGTTTGGAACTTCTATTGGGCTTTCATTTCTATCTGGAACTCTATTAACTACTTTTATACCAGGGTCATTTGAAATTTTTGCACATACTGTATGTTAAAATCTGCATTTTTTATATGATTTTTAGTGCTTACAAACACAACATTTTTATTTATTTTTGTAAAAATGTAAAAGATGTTGTGCTGAGTCAATAAATACTAAACATGTCAAGCCTTAAATTTGTGTATGCCTATAAAATGGCGTACCGCTATAGACACAACATTTTCCATAGGCAACACTTCAAACGCCTTTACAGGTTATCAGTTTAGACTTAACCATGAATTATGGCCCTAGAATTTATATTTTCCCTCCAACATTTGTGGTGATACCTTACATATGAAGAGCAATCAGTGTTTATATACAGGTGTGCTCCCTACATCCACTGTTGCATTCAAGCCTGTGCGTTAGGTGCTGGTGGTGCTTTTAACATTTTTATTAATTTTATGTATTTTATTATATTACATTTTTAATACTCTTTTATATAAAACTTTATCGTTATCATAAGGGGATTAAATATCAGGTGACAGATGCCCTTTATGGAGATATCAGGGGTCTAGTAGACTCCCAATGTCTCCCCTACCTCCACTGCAACTAATCAAGCTCAAATGGTGCTTGACTAGCTACTGTATTTCCCCAGCTGCAGGAAACACAGGAAATGAGTCCCTGACCCTTTTTTAAAAACATGGGGCCAGATCCACAGACAGAGTACGCCGGCGTATCTGCTGATACGCCGGCGTACTTTCAAATTACCCGCGTCGTATCTTTGGTTTGAATCCTCAAACCAAGATACAACGGCATCTGGGTTAGAACCAACAGGTATACGTCCTCGTACGCCTTTCGGATCTAAGATGCAATACTTTGGCGTCCGCTGGGTGGCGTTCACGTCGTTTTCCGCGTTGGGTATGCAAATTAGCTATTTCCGACGACCCACGAACATACGCACGGCCATCGCAAAGCTCTTACGTCATCTCTAGTCGGCTTTTTCCGGCGTATAGTTAAAGCTGTTTTTTTGCGGCGTATAGTTAGATTTGCCATGTTAAGTATGGCCATCGTTCCCGCGTCGAAATTTGAATTTTTTCTTTTTTTTGCGTAAGTCGTCCGTGAATCGGGATGGACGTAAGTCACGTCTAAGTTTAAAAAATAACGTCCTTGCAACGTCATTTCGCGCAATGCACAGCGGGAAATTTAGAAACGGAGCATGCGCAGTTCATTCGGCGCGGGGACGCGCTTCATTTAAATGAATCATGCCCCCTAATCGCCGATTTGAATTCCGCCACAGAGATACACTACGCTGCCGTAACTTACGGCGCAAATTCTTCCAGGATTCGAACCAGCCAAAAGTAAGTTACAGCGGCATAGCGTATCTCTGATACGCTGCGCCGATCTAATTCTATGTGGATCTGGCCCATGGTCGCCTAGAACCACATACGCGCTTTCATGCATCCAAAAATGCACCGCAATTTTCTGACGTGTGGAGGTGCCATTAGGAATTAATGGCACCCCTGTATGTCTGCAAAAGAGCAGCACATATTGCCTGTGTGCACTTAGCATACAGGTATGTGTGAACCTAGGCTAAAGGAGCTCCAGATACCAGTTAAAACCTAAAGAGTTCCAATTCTTAGGCTAGCTATACAGTTTGAGCGATGTCGTTCTGTGCACTGAATTGTGAATTGTATAAATCCTCGTGTCTTCCATTTTAGGATTGTAGAGCGTGGATATTACAGTGAAAGAGATGCAGCGTGTGTTGTACAACAAATACTGGAGGCAGTTTCCGTGAGTTGAATACATACAATTTAGTTTGTTTATTCATATTTAGTATTTCTTTCTTGCAAATATAAATATACCTGCACAAGCTGATGCGACATACTGTATGTAAATGTCAATCCGATGTTTTGAATATCAAATTATGTTGACATTTCAATTCTGCTGTATTATAGAAGCAAATGAGTGAAAAAAAAATGATGAATGCAACCACAGGTAGGTTTGCATTCACACCTGAGCAAAGTGTAAGTACAACATATTAAGCCGGCAAAAGATACCGTGATTTTCTTTTCTGGCAACCAGCGCTTTACACAGGGGCATACCAAGAGCACTTGGCACCTGGGGCGGATCCTATATCTGGCACCCCCCCCCCCACATTAAAATGTAAAAACACCCCACTGTGCCCCATGGATACCTCTGCATCCTTCAATATCTCTTTGTCACTACTGTGTACCCCCTCTCCACAACTGCACCACAGGATCCCTTTACATTACACAGACCCTGCACCCCTTTACATTACACAGCCCCCTGCACCTCTGGACCCCTATATTACATAGCACCTTGCACCCCTTTACCTTACATAGCACCCTGCACCTCTGGACCCATTTACATTAAACAGCCCCCTATAGCTCTGGACCCCCTGCATGTTACACAGACTGCCCCATCAGTGCAGACCCCTTTATTGTAGCCCCCATTCAGTGCAGACCACCCCCCCCCATTCAGTACCTCAGATCAGTGCGGCGGTGGCACATGCACAGCAGGTGAGGTTCCCTCCCCCCTGTGTACACATAAACTTCACTATGCACGGCTGTGCCTGCCTGATATCCGGGACCGGGATCGCTCAGACACACAGCCCACGGCCACGAGAGGAGGGGATGGTTGGTGCAGTGGTGTGTCACCCTGCACCCCCCCTCCCCCTTGCATCGCCACTATAGCTGTTGTGTGATTCCGGGATCGCTCAGACACACAGCCCGCAGCCACGAGAGGAGAAGATGGTTGGTGCAGCGGTGTGTCACTCTGCACCCCGCACACCCACTCCCCCTTGCATTGCCACGCCTCTCCCTGCCTGTGCCTGCCACTGCACCGCTGCCAAAACCCACGACGCTGTCATGGATTTAAGCATGGAGGGGGTGCCGGCCTGACACCCCCCCCCCCACCAGTGTGTGGTACCTGGGGCGGCCCGCGGCCCCCACTTAGTACGCCACTGGCTTTACATATACATTTTACATTCACATCAGTCCCTACCCACAAGGAGCTTACAATCTAAGGTCCCCAACTCACATTCATATACTAGGGCCAATTTAGAAAGGATCTAATTAACCTACCAACATGTCTTTGTAGTGTGGAAGGAAACTGAAGTACCTGGAGGAAACCCATGCAGGTACAGGGAGAACATACAAACTCAAGGCAGGTAGTGTCGTGGTTGGGATTCGAACCAGCGACCCTTTTGCTGCTAGACAAAAGTGCTACCCACTACACCACTGTGCCACCCTGTTGAACGATTAATCAATTAGGGTACAATTAGCCTACCCATACATGGCTCCAATCTCCCTGCTGAACCGGCTGAGATTCATGGATATGCCTAGCTTTAGGCTGCATTCACACTACAGCAGCGTGTGAACATGTAACGAATAGTGTGCTTGTGGTGCCATTCATTGTTGATGGCACACCAAATGCTGCAGGTAAGATGCAAAAAACTCAAGCTCAAAAAGGTGCATATGTCACTGTACCACCTTTGTCTTAAATAGGTTGCCATTTGCACGTAGAGCACCAGTATGTAAAATTGTGCATGTATACGTGATATCTGAGGTTGCAGGTTTGCCGGTTGGGCACCAGGGGCTTAGAGCATAGGGTGTCTGAGCATACAAGTTTGAACAGGTACAATTAGAAAGAATGGGATTCTGCATGTTGAGCATAGTCAGGAATTGACTGGTAAAATGAAATTAGTGTGAATGAGGGCTAATAACTTTGTAAAGATGGTCTGGAACATTTTGACACATTCCTACAAGATGTGGGCATTTCTTGAGTGCATAAATATTCATCAACAACGTATTTATAAAGTAGGTGTAGGTGTTCAGGAGCTGTGTCATCCAGCTAGAGATAGGTTATAAACAGTTGGGCTATAGGCAGCAATGTACAGGCATACCCCACTTTTAAGAACACAATGGAGTTTATTTACTATCGCTGGAAAGTGAAAAATCAGGCTCACTTCTGCACAGAAACCAATGAGCTTCCAGGTTTTATTACCAGGCTTAATTGAACAAGCTGGGTTTGTTAGTGATAGTAAATAAACCCCATTGTGTACTTAAAAGTTGGGGTATGCCTTTAAATACTTTAGACCTCATTAACACGGTTGTAAACAGGCATTTGCTTTGCATTATAAAGCTTTGAAAGCCAATGCTTGTTCTTTACTTCAATAGAAACGATCTAGTACACATTCAAAATTTGCAGCACATTTGCATTGCTTCACATAGATTTTTATCTGGATTATAATATTTGGTAGACATGGCATCTTGCATAGCTTACCAAATGTCTAAATTCAAGTCAATTGTAGCATAGTGAATATGAGTTCTAAACCTCTCTGTAGTGCTTGGCACACATTTATAAAGTGCTAAGAAAATTCCCTTCCCTTGTTCTCCTTCCCCTAAAAAAAAAAAAAAAACAGCCATTCTTAGAGATTTAGAAAGCCCTAACACTTCCAAAACACATCTTAAAATGTCTGAAGCAAATGTTTAAAATTACTTGATTCTCAATGCACTGAATGCACAATGCACTGAAGCGCTCATGAGCAGCTGATGCACTAACAATCCGATGTTAGTACAGCGATCTACCCTGCTGAGCTATTGTGTTCTGACAGGGGGATTGCTCCCAGGGGAACGGCTGGCTTCTGTCGGACTGGCTGCCGTACACGCAGGCTGAATGTCGGCCGGTTTCTATGGAACCAGCTGATGCAGCCCTATATTCAGCCCTTAAATCTTACTAAGCTGTTATATTTTCACAACCTCTCACCTATCAAGAAAGCACATTTCATGTTTGTCCAAAACAGGGTCTATTCAGTGTGGTTGCTGCAGCATACCAAGTATTGTCGAGCTCCTGCAGCAATATCAATGCCCTAGTTATGGATAATACAGCTCCTTTCATACAATCTCTTCACACTTGTCAAACTTGTGAAGAAATGTTTGCAGGAACGGGTTATAAAATAAGTCTCAGTGACTCGGCAAAGTGTATTATCATACGCTTACGCTCAGTTAGATGATACAGACAAGCCTTCTCCCTGGGGTGAGACTTCCTTTCAAATTCTGGAAAGTGGAAAAAACATTTTTAGCCTTCTTAATAGCCTTCATGGTGTACTAGGTAATAACATATATATAGGACTAGTATTAAAAATGAAAAAAAAAACGGTCTATTACCTGTTAGGCGAATCACTTGTATAAGACCACCCAGGTAGGTTGTTAGGTTCAAATGACGGAGATAGAGATTTCATCAGTCTACGAGCCCGGAGACATCAATTGACACAAGAAAAACTAGCATGCGTTGTGTTCAAATGACATCTGTTTTACTTGAGTTAGCCCCTCATATATATACAGATTTAGAAGGACAAAGGAGGAGTTTCTCAAGGGCATAGTGTAATTACAAGAATACATTCAGGTTAATCATTTCCTATTAGATAGTATCTGTTGTATAAGTTCAGTTAATATATGGATGTGACCTAAGATCTTAAACAAACATTAGCAGAGGTGAAATTCCATTCATACATATCTAGGTGAAAGGTATCTATAACTTCATGTAAAGCTTTTTTAAACCTTTCTTTTAAACTATAACATGGCAACCTGAATATAAAATGGAGGCGGTCATGCTATGTTCTTTACAAATCCTCTCTTTGAGACATAATATGTCTCACAATTATATAATCATTCTTCTATCATAATACATACTCAGATAAATCCTATTCGCAGCCACAGGATCAGATGTTCGGGATGCCTTAACAATTATGCACATTATAAGCTTATAACAAGCATATAGGAACAAAACAAAAAGAATGATCATAATGATGATCATGGCAGCACTTTTTAACCAGGTCAGTATTCCTACTCCAGAACTTAGGTTTGCAAAAGGATCCCATGTCTTGGCAATATTTCTAGCTTCATCTTGTAATTTGCTTACTTCCTTATAGATATATATATCTCAACATTATCAGTACCCTATTGCGGGGTCACTACCATATCTTCTCTACTTAGTATGACACCAAAGGGTCCACAGTACTACTTCACATCTATGTGGAGCAAAGATCTTCTTAAGGTGTATGTGGATACATATCTTTTACTCATTCATATCACCCATCTTGGCATCATACGAATCTGCTAATCTGACAATCTGATAACACTCTTCCCTGGGGTGATCTTCCTTAGTTCTAATTGCCATTGTAGTACTAATTGTATTTTAACAATAATAGAACATTTGTGATATTTAAAGGTACAGCCATGAGAGGAATACTAACGGTGGAGGGGTGTAATTTCTCTTGTGTCTGTCATGTGTATTATTCTGTTGTGGAGTGTTAGAGGCTCCACAAATGCTCTTTATGTGTCCCAAATCTTCAGGATGATAAATACAGTTAGTTGTCAGCCAAATTGGCAGGAACACGATCAGGGCAGCCCAGAATAAGAGGCACAAGGCTTTCCCAGAAGTCTGTGGTGAAATAAGCGACGTCATCTTCTTCAGAGCCTTTTTTTTTCCACCTGCTTCACTCACTGTTCGAGGATTTGTGTCACCTTCTTCACCTCCTTTATCCTTGGCTTGCTTCTTAGGTGTTTGGTTCACCTTCTTCACACGACTGGCATGGATCCAAGCCTGTTGTCCTTCTACCAGAAGAGCTGTTCGGGTAACCACGATCACTGTAGTCGGGGGTCCAAATGGATACTCTTCCTTCTTGGTACGCTTCAGTTACTGGACCACTACGACATCTCCCACTTGAAAGTTATGAGTTGGTTTCTGTGAAGAAAAACGGAGAGGTGCGAGCAACATTCCTTTCAACTTAATCTAAAGTTTCAATATGTTTTTTTACATATTCTTCCTGAATAAGATCTAGGTCCCCTCTTTCTAACATAAGTGGCTGTCTGGCCCATGGGGTGGGGAATTGTCTACCCATTAAAACTTCAAAAGGAGAGTATCCTGTCTTTTTAGAGGGTGTCATTCTTACCTCGGCTAGTACAGCTGGTAGGACCTTCTTCCAATTTGCATACGTACCTCCAGTGGCCTTCCTGATCCCATCTTCAAGGGTTCTGTTCATCCTTTACACTATACCTGAGCTCTGGGGATGGTACGGAATATGAAACTTCCATTCTATTTTCAGTGTCTTTACTAGATCTTGACAAACTTTGGCCACAAATGCAGGGCCATTGTCTAAATGATCTGAAATGGGCATCCCCATCTGGGAATGATTTCCTGTGTGAGAATTCTTACTACTGTTTGTGCATCTTCCTTTGTTGTTACAAACACTTTTATCCATCTTGAGAACATGTCCACTATTACTAGCAAATATTCCTGTCTTTTACCTAGTTTGGGCATGTGTGTAAAATCAATTTGTAAATGAGTGAATGGTGTGGATGGATATATCAGATGTTCATGTTTTGCCTTGTGAGGGTTCCTGGGATTATTCTGAATGCATATGATGCATCTGGAAACATATGCCTTAACGAGAGAGGGAAGACCTGGAATGTAAAAATCCCTATCCAAAGGTTCACATGTGACTTTCCAACCTCTGTGACCTATGCCATGGTATTGTGAAATAAAAATGGGTGCGCTGGCTACAGGGATACATGGTCTCCCCTCTTGGCAGACAAGGCCAGTTTCTGGGCTTGTCTGCACACCTATTTTGTTCCATTGCTGGATGTCTTGGTCTGTGGCATATGCTTGGAGGTCATGCAATGTTTGATCTAGTAGTGGGATTTCAGGTGAGAGCAATGGCATTTGGATGTCTGCTGGCTGTGTGGATGCTGCTTTGTCAGCCAAGGCATTGCCTTTGGCTATGTCATTTTGTTGCCCGGTATGTGCCCTACAGTGTAGTACAGCTATGGATCTTGGCAACTGTATGGCTTCTAATAGATTTCTGACAAGTGTGGAATGTGAAATTGATTTACCATCCGCTGCTATGTAGCCCCTCCTTTCCCATATGACTCCAAAATCGTGCGTCACGCCATGTGCGTATTTTGAGTCAGTGTAAATGTTTACATCTTGCCCTTCAAAAAGCTGACAAGCTCTGGTAAGCGCAATTAGTTCAGCAGCCTGGGCTGACTGGAAAGTAACTGGATTTGCTTCTAGGATTTTATCAGGTAATTGCACAACAGCATACCCAGCATGGTATGTGTTGTCATTTGGCCTGGAACAGGAACCATCCACAAAGACATTCTGTGCATCTGGAAGAGCCACAGAAGACATGTCTGGCCTTGGGGATGTATCCTGATGTATGAGATCTATACATTTATGCTGTGGGACAACCTCATCCTGTTCTCCTTTTAACCCTAACAAAGCATTCAGAATTGGGGTGGGGCCAGAAGTAGAAGAGGTGTACTTTATTTCAAGCTGTGGGTTGGACAAAAGAATAACCTCATACCCACTCAGCCGTTGGGCTGACATATGTTGGGTATGGATATTCTTTAGTAAAATTGATACATTATGTGTAGTATGCAGGGTGGTGGGATGACCCAGAGTGAATGATGTAGCCATTTCCACCACCATCGCACAGGATGCTAGAGCTCTGAGACACGCCAGCATGCCCTGCACTGGCATAGGCACAACCCCTGGGGGAAAAAACGTTAGGGCGCAGTTTGTCTCCCATGTTTTTGCGTCAGGACTCCTGTCATGGTTGTACAGTTGTCCCTAGCAAATAGGTGTAACCCTTTGCTATACTCAGAGGCCAAGACCAGGAGCTGCTATCATAGTTTTGAGGTATACAAAAGCATTATACATGTCATACAATCTGGCATGTCATTACCTGTGGTTTGTCTCAAAATGTTATAGTAGGAACAGTCAGGTATGCATTGGCAGAAGTCATGCCAATCATGCCAAGAAAGGACAGCATATCCTTCTTGGTCTGTGGGGGGGCTAGACCCACGGAGAGCCGCAGCTTGTGACTGACTTTCCTTTCACCTTTTGTGAGTACAAAACCAAGGTATACAACAGTTCCCTGACACCATTGAAGTTTCTTTTTGGAAACTGTATTACCATTATCTGCCAACCAATGTAGCAGATCTGAACCATCCTCTTTGCAGGCTACCTGGCTTGGGTTACATATCAATCAACATATTGGAGTAGAACAGAACAATGGCAGGGAGTCCAGGACCGCAATGTGGCCTGGGGCACAACTGAGTAGACTACAGGAGTCCACATAACCCTGGGGCATTCTACACCATGTCATCTGGCAAAAAAACAGAAAGCAAGGATTGGCTGTGTCTCCTCATCAACAAGGACGCTAAAAAATACATTTGTTAAATCAATCACAGAAAAATACTCTACATCGGGTGGTATGGAGATAAAAGAGTGATTGGCACATCATGCACTCTAGGTGCACACCAGGTTATTTACAGCTCGAAGGTCTTGAACAAATCTATAAATGCCACCCTGCCTGATAATGGGCACTCACTGCTTTCTCTCTTATTACATCAAAACATCCCGCTGCTTCTTTCTGTATTAAAGTTTCCTGAAATTGGTCAATCGTCTTTGTTGTCCATTCAGATATCATCTGTTTGACCAACAAGGCGAACTGGGGCCTTAGATTATTCATATAGGTTTGAATAAACAAGGCTCCCACATCAGTCGTTTTAGCTGATCCAGCTTCTGTTGTCCAATTGTCATGAAATCTTTTCCAGAACTCAACTACAGTTTCTTCTGACTTTTGTTTGCATGCTATGGCAGTAGGAAGGGAATTTTTATTTTTAAATACATTCATCATTTCAGCCTCTAATTCTGTCCACATGGTATTAATACCTGCTACTGTATTTAACCCATATGCTCCCGCATTTCCAGTGTCAATAGTATTTATGCTTGGAACATTTGCCCAGCTCCAGGAACTGGTGTGTCCTATAATGCCATCAATGATAAGGCGCATGTCTTCCTGTGTGTAATTTCTACCCTTACATGCCTTTTTTAAGTAAGTTAAAGTACCTCCTGCAGAGGCGGTGGGTCTGGGGCAATGTTTCACTATCCGATCTATGTCCTCAATGTCTATTACTTTTTTTTTAAATTTAATTTCCAATCGTCATGAAAGGCAATGAAAGGTCAGTGTTACTATATACTGTTCCACTCTTTGTTTTAGGGGGGCTAAATGTTTTACTTGTTCCAGCGTCTCCCTGTTCTTCCTCTTGCTCTTGGCCAGGTGGTGAAACTACCCCTCCTATAGCTCCCTGGTCTTCTTCTGGTTCAGCTACCTCGACTCTGACTTCCTGTCTGTGCCTCTGTAGGTGCTGTCTATCTTGTTGTGAAGTGTGGGGGAGAGTAGGGGGGGGCAGCTGTTGTGGTTGTGGAGCAGGCGGGGCCTGCTGTTGTGGTTGTAGAGCTGGGGGGCCTGCTGTTGTGGAGGGGGGGCCTGCTGTTGGGTCAGGGACAACTCTCTTTTTATCAGCTTTTTCTCTGTTTGTGGTCATAATCTTCCTTACTTAAACATTTGGTGGGCTTTTTCTGCTTCATATTTTCCCTCGGAAACCAATATGGGGCCTATTTTAACCAATTCTCTGCTTCCTTTTCCATATAATCCAAATCCCATTGAGGGTCCCCGGGGTACCAAGGGAAAGATCTCCATCCCGGGGAAAGGGGTCTACACTGTGTAAGGCTGTGGTCCATCCCGCTTAATTTGAAACCCATGGGTCTATAAGTTCATAATTAGTACCACAAATTCTAGCTACGAAATCCTTACATATTTCCCCTGGGTTGGGAGGAGGGGGAGGACCTTCTTTACCTTGTTTCTGACCCATATTGAAAGTGGGAGACGACTGACTTACCACACAGTCTTCTGATCCACACAACAAATTATTCTTATATTTCTAATAAATCTTATACTTCTATGCGATAGAAAGAAAAAGCAAAGGTTTTTTTAGGCTGTTGGAATCTCTTTCCTCATTAACCACTTAATTTTCCTTCCCTAAAGGAATATCTATGCAGTACTGCTTATCTTTTGTGGGTTTCCCAAAAACCCTTCTATGGGTTTACCCAAAACCCTTCTATGTGGGTTTACCAAAAACCCTTCTATTAACCTCCTGGCGTGGTTCTTATCCCCTACTAATTTTATGGTTCTAAAAAAGCTTTAATCAGAGCTGAGGCAAGAAGTATTCAGTCAATAAAGACAAAAAAGATTCTTACCTCAGTTAATTTGCTTTATCCCGGACGAGCCCCCATTGCTGTTAGGCGAATCACTTGTATAAGACCACCCAGGTAGGTTGTTAGGTTCAAATGACGGAGATAGAGATTTCATCAGTCTACGAGCCCGGAGACATCAATTGACACAAGAAAAACTAGCATGCGTTGTGTTCAAATGACATCTGTTTTACTTGAGTTAGCCCCTCATATATATACAGATTTAGAAGGACAAAGGAGGAGTTTCTCAAGGGCATAGTGTAATTACAAGAATACATTCAGGTTAATCATTTCCTATTAGATAGTATCTGTTGTATAAGTTCAGTTAATATATGGATGTGACCTAAGATCTTAAACAAACATTAGCAGAGGTGAAATTCCATTCATACATATCTAGGTGAAAGGTATCTATAACTTCATGTAAAGCTTTTTTAAACCTTTCTTTTAAACTATAACATGGCAACCTGAATATAAAATGGAGGCGGTCATGCTATGTTCTTTACATTACCCATAGCAGTTAAAGAGTAACTCCACTGTCATAAAAAAAAAATATATATATAGCATATACAATTGCTACAAAAGCCTTATAGTAATTTAATTGGTATTAATAATTACCTTTATTTTTAAATCTGGAGACGCTGTATTTTCTCTGTAAAACTCAATGCAATATGGCAACATGGAGACTTTCTGTACACGGTTGGTTTACAGAACCTCACCAGAGATGTAATTTCCTACTTGTGTGATTGGCTCACTGATTTCCCCAGAAGTCTGCACTAAGATGCAAGTCAGATTTTAGGCATCCTCTGCAATAGGAAATATATTTTTGGCGAGATACTTAAAGTGTTTGTAAAACGTATTTTTTTCCCCTCAAAACATAAGCATGTTATTTTTACCTGCTCTGTGCAAAGGGTATGCAGAGAGCAGCCCCAAATTTCCTCTTCTGGGTTCCCCGCCAACCATCTTGGTTCCTTCTATTCTGTGTGTGCTTCCATAGCAAACCACTTGCTATGGGAACACTTGTGTGGCCTCAATCCCAAGCTGGGGTATATGCGTTATTATGCATTTGTCTTGCAGGTTTTTTTGGGGGGGGGGGTTTACAACCACTTTAAGGTTAACTTACTTCTTAAGGGATGCAGGCACTGCTGATTTCCTCAACAGAGCACTGCATGTGCATCCGCTGATTAAATTGAACACAGACACTCCAATTCAGTAACCAGACTTTCAAGCACATACAGTAAAACCTTGGATTGCGAGCATAATTCGTTCCAGAAACATGCTTGTAATCTAAAGCACTTGTATATCAAAGCATTTTTTTTACAGGGTATAAAAGAGAAGAGAGGCACCTCTAAGTGCCGGTTCACACTACAGCGACTTGGGATTCGACTTGTCAGACCTCAAGTTGCCCCAAGATGCTGGACATAAGAAATTCCATTGAAGTGAATGAGAGCCGTCTTAATGCACACTACTGAACTTGCTCCGACTTCAGAAAAGGTTCCTGTATTACTTCAAGGCGACTTCTAGGCAACTTGTACCCATTGATTTCAATGGAAGTTGCCTCCAAGTCGGATCTCCGTCTTAACTGAAGCAACTTTACAGGAAAAGAAAATAGTTTACCCAGGCAAACCCCTCCCTCCCACAGAGCTGATTATTCTGTGATTGGCCACAGGCAAAGTCGTCTGTCGTGGAGGCGACTTGAAGTCGCATTGTAAGTCGTTTAAAGTCGCGCTGAAGTTGCCTCCAAGTCACCTTGCAAAGTCGCGCTGTAAGTCGTATTGCCCCTGTGTGAACCGGCACTTAGTGTAGCAATAAGTTGCTAAATGTTGTACTTTCATTAAATGTAACCATATTGCTAAACTTGGAGGCTCCTCTCTTCTCTTTTATACCCAGTTGTCACATGACGCTACTCTTATATCAAGACATCGCTTGTATATCAAGTAAAAATTTATTAAAACATTTAGCTTGTCTTGCAAAACGCTCTCAAACCAAGTTACTCTCAAACTAAGATTTTACTGTAGTTGAAAATACAGATTTTTCTTAAGAACAGAAACAGATAGAATTCTGCTACAAAGTTTATTAAAATCCTTACAATGTACATTACAAAGATCAACCATAGGGGTTTGTTTTTTCTCAAGAAAAATGTAGTTACTTTTTAATGTTTTATTTTTCTAACCTTCATGGAAAAAAAACAAGAGCCAAATTTTGAGCAACTTTAAACATTTGATGAACCACCCCAGTTGCCACTCCCTCACTGATGTTACCAGCAATCACCATATGTCATAAAGACACCCAGGAATTGCTGTGTATTCTATAGCAGGAGTGGTTGTTAGAATTCAGTCACTCATGTTTAAGATTACACTTGCAGATAGTCTGCACGTGTCATTGAGTAATACAGTGTAGCATTTATTGTGGTGTGGCATTGGATGCACATATGACATCAATTAAAGAAACCCTGGCAAGTAAAAAAAAAACATTTTTGTTTTGTTTTAAATAAAATTTATTTTAATACCTTAGTTAACTCTAATCAGCCCGATTTAACTCTTTATTCCCCTTCTCCCCTTAGCTCTCATTTCTGCTGATTTTTTAATATTATTATTATTACTATGTTTCCCAAATGATAGTTACATAGTTACATAGTAGGTGAGGTTGAAAAAAGACACAAGTCAAGTCCAACCTATGTGTGTGATTATATGTCAGTATTACCTTGTATATCCCTGTATGTTGTGGTCGTTCAGATGCTTATCTAATAGTTTCTCGAAACCATCGATGCCCCCCGCTGAGACCACTTCCTGTGGAAGGGAATTCTGCATCCTTGCCGCTCTTACAGTAAAGAACCCTCTACGTAGTTTAAGGTTAAACCTCTTTTCTTCTAAGTTTAAGGATTGGCCACGTGTCTTGTTAAACTCCCTTCCGCTAAAAAGTTTTATGCCTATTGTGGGGGTCACCAGTATGGTATTTGTAAATTGAAATCATATACGTCTCAAGCATCTCTTCTCCAGAGAGAATAAGTTCAGTGCCTGCAACCTTTCTTCATAACTAATATCCTTCAGACCCTTCATTAGCTTTGTTGCCCTTCTTTATTCTTTCCATTTCCAGTACATCCTTCCTGAGGAGCCAACCAGTCAGTTGAGCAAGAACTCAACCCAGTCAGTCATGCCCAAACTCAAAACAACCAGCCAGCTGGCCAAAAACCCAATCTAGCCAGCCAGACTAGAACTTAAACCAGTCAGCCAGATGAGTCCAGGATTCAACCAGCCAGCCAGGCCAAAGGTCAAAACAGCCAGCTAGTCAGGCAAGAACTCAGCCCAGTTAGCAATGCCAAAATCAAGCCAAACCAGGCCAGGCCGTAACTCAAACCATCAGCCAGCCAGGAAAGAACTCAGTCCAGCCAGGCCAAGCCAGAACACAACCAGTGAGCCTGCCAGGCAAGAACTAAACCCAGCTATCCATTCCAGAACTCAGCCCAACCAGCCAGCTCAAAACTCAAACCAGTCAGTCAGCTGGGCAAGAACTTAGTCCAGCCAGCCCGACAGCCAGGTAAGAGCTCAGCCCAGCCAGCCAGTCGGGCAGGCCAGAACTCAGTCCAGCCAGCCATCCAGACCAGAACTCAAATCAGTCAGCCAGATTAGAATCTACCCTAGCTAACCAGCCAACAAGGCCAGTATTCAAACCCGCCATTCAGCCAGCGTATTCTCCGGACATGAGAAAATTGTGAAAGTAAATGCCAAGTTACTCAATGAAGCTAAGGTAGGATAAGTTTACATATTAGAGTGACTATCATATTTTAATATTTTTCTAAGTTTCATTCAAGTCCTTCTTACTTTTTAATGGGGCCATGCTTGATTATCGCCTTTAAAAAAAACTGCACCCTGGTGACCTTTGATCTGTTCCATGTTGTTCAGGGTAGATCTCCACCTCTAAAAGGTTGCCTTCCCTTGTTGTAAACTAACAGCAGAAACAGTTAAATGGCAGTAGATAACACCTACCTTAAAGCCTCGTACACACGATCAGTCCATCCGATGAGAACGGTCCGAAGGACTGTTGTCATCGGTTAACCGATGAAGCTGACTGATGGTCCGTCTCGCCTACACACCATCGGTTAATAATGTAAAACACAACGACGTAAAACACAAGGACGTGCTGAAAAAAACGAAGTTCAATTCTTTCAAGCATGCGTCGACTTGATTCTGAGCATGCGCAGGTTTTTAACCAATGCTTTTGCAAACTAACGATCGGTTTTGACCAATCGGTTAGGCGTCCATCGTTTCAATCTTAAAGCAAGTTCTCATTTTTTTGACCGAAGGTTAAATAACCTATGGGGCCTACACACGATCGGTTTGGACTGATGAAAACGGTCTTTCAGACCGTTCTCCTCTGGCGATCCTATCGTGTGTACGAGGCCTTACTCTTGCCTGTGCTGTCTGGAGTAAACTCCAATGTATCTCTATTTCCCAGCCTTGTTATGTGGGAAACAAGGGGAGGTGCATACAGTTATACAGACAGCAACATTACAAAAGTATGCACATCAACTTTGAGAGAAAGTTGATCTCTGGTGACCACGTATGCAGTCAGCAAAAATGCAGTCATGTAACATTGAACAGAAATAAAATTATAATTTAACAGGACGGAAAATGTCAGCTTTTATATTTCTTTCTTTACAGGTTTCTTTAAACACAAATCTGTTGAAACGGTTTTCTTATGTGCCTCTCAGAACAGAATAGATTTCCTTCATGCTCATTGTTAATGAATGCACAAAATGTGAAAGTGTTGCATACTTGATAAATATGCATAAGCCTAGTAATCACTTAATTAATACGGCAATGTGCCAAAAAAAATCCTAGTCAGCGGTAATCCTTAGTGGTAGATTAGATTTGAATTAGCATATATTACAAATATATGCAGTCACATTTAAAAAAAGATTATGGGTGTAATGAGTTTACACCGACATGGACACAAAGAGAGGATGAGACCACATGCGGGTAACATAACAGTACAGGCACATAATGAGCCATTGGGCTACACAGTACTGAAAATCAGTGCTTAGTGTGCTTAGCGTATCCAACTGTATCTAAATTGTGAGAATAAATATGTTTATATACTTTATCAGTTTTGTGGAGGGATCAAACCCAGCTAAGTTACATTGTATTCCTTTAACAATATATATTCTCTTTACCATTGACTGGCAATAATTTTGTATCTTAATTTATGGTATTTTGTTGCATTTACAGTATCTACATGAAAATGGAGTGGTTCACCGTGACCTAAAACCTGAAAATCTTCTCTATGCTGACATGTCCCCCAATTCTCTTCTTAAAATAGGTAGTGTACCCACTTCTGAACAAGATAAGCAGGTCAACCATTTAAACAAATGCAGGTCATATTTATATAAAACAAACTGGACAAATATCACAAGCATTTGTCCAGCCATCGTACATTCTTACCATACTGTATTTTGCTTCATACAATGATTTCTATGATCGTAAGGTCCACCTAGTGGCCATAATGCAGTATTTTCCTGATCTAGGTATTTCAGCAAAAATACTGCATTTAGGCCACTAGATGGAGCTGACAATCATAGGAAATCAACATATTCATCAAATTACATTAGAATTGTTACAATTGTCCTGCAATTTTTTTTTTAAATTGAAACCATTTATTGTATATATGTGTCAGTATATATTTGACATCATCTAAACCTTTGATTCTTGCCATGTTTTACATTTAGGGCTTATAAATGAAAAAGGTTTTATGATGTTGCTCCGTTTCATATTGTCAGAATAGTATTAGGGATTTTCTTCAAATAAAGGCATAGGCAGAAGTGACATCACTGGCTTCCCTCTAAGAGTTGGCAGCATTGGTAAAAGATTTTGCTGACACACCTGCTTTATTATCCCACACACCATACAATCCAACACAGTTTATGATTCGTTGCTAACATTCATAACACTGTGGTGGCCAGCTAGGGTCGAGCAAAGGGTCACTACTAAAATGTTTGGCTCCCTAAAACCCCTTTTTTTTTTTCTCTTAAATAACGCTATGCACCAGTGTTTTATTTTTTTGTTCATTTTTAAATAGTAAATTGAAAAAAACTGATGCATGTAAAAAGTGCCTACACCTAGAAGTACCTGCAGCAGCCTCCAATACCCTGCTATCACAGCCAAATCCTGGACTGCTCTGGCAGGCAATGATTCAGCTATTCAGGGTAGTGTCAGATCTTGCTGATACATCCCACCACCCTCACATTTCTAGTGGCCCATTACCCCGAGGCGCTGCCTTACTGAAAACAGTGAGGGGCAGGCAAGCTTTGTCACTATCAGCAAGTGCCAAAGCTTTGTCTGTCACTATCTTTACAGACACAATAAACAGAATATAACCACACAGCAACTTTAACAACCTACCACTGTACCTTTATTAACAGTGGATTGGTGGATGAGTATTTATCAAATGTCATTTATAAAGTGCCGTTTACAGACACTGAGTACAGAGCTGATCTAAGCAGCTCTGTACCTTGTGTGCGCTGTGCTTGGTCATAGAAAGACCATTTACAATGATTATAAATGTAAACAGCGTAGTGTTTACATCTGAGAGCCTACCTTTTCTTGTTGCAATGGAGGAAGAGGAGAGAAGAGGAACTATTAAATAAATTATTTATTCATTAGTCTCAAAGCAAAACATAGATTACTGCAGCAGCAGATAAGGATAAAGTATATTTTTTTAATTAATACTTTCACTCTGCCCTTTCTCTTCTGTTAATCTGATCTCCAGCTTGCCTTTCTACGTGACCTGTATATTAATGTACAGAAAAGTTGTATTGTATCTGTTGCACTCCTAACAAGCTTGCCTACTGTTCATGCAGGGTGTTGTAGTGAATTGGTGGATATAGTGCCACCATGCAATCATAAGAAAATAAGGATCTTCACAAGTATACATTAGAATAGTGATAATCTTGTATTTTGGTCACATAAAACAACAAGCATTATAGTCCAGAATTTTGGGACCTCACAGGATCCATTTATCAAGGCGTCGGGATCCTTGCCTGCTGCATAATATAAATAAAGGACAATAATATCACTATTCCAAAAGTGTGTTCCTAAAGATCCTTATTTTTCTGTACAATAACCTTTTACCTTCCTTATTCTGCACATCTGTGCATTAACCCTCTCATCTTCATCCTCTCACTGAATGTGACCTTTACAGGAAGCCATTTCTTTTTGCCTCCCTCTGTTCATGACCTGTATATTCTTTATTTAGTGGGCCGATACCAAACTCCATGCTTTAAAGCATAACTAAAGAATTTGTATTACTTTAAAAAGTTTGCTTGTGCCAAGCTAGCCCAAAGGAACTATGTCCTTTTTGTAAAAGATGTGCCCGCTGTCACTGTTGTAAACTGTGTAGCATCAGCTACGTACAGTATACAGTGAAGTGTTTCTTCAGCATTATGGAGACTTCCTGTCTGCTGCTGGAACAAAATTGAGTCAGGTTGAGAGCTTCTCAGCTGTTCACAGAAAGCATTGTATTTTTTTAGATTAATACAAGCCCTCCTCTGGTTGGCTGAGGTGAAGAGGATGACAATCCAAAGAATCCGTGTATTCATTTATACAAATACAAGGTTTCCGTGAATGGTTGAGAAGCTCTTAGCACTTGTTCCAGCAGCAGACTAAAAGTCCCCATAATGCTGCTGGAAAACAGTGCTGCTATTTTGACAGAATCCACATTTCTTAGTGGAAGAATAAGTTAATTTGGACCAACTTGGCCCAAATAAACTATGTAAAAAAATGAAAAAAATGGAGTTGGTCTTTAATCCCCTCAATACCAGAATAATTACATAGTTACATAGTAGGTGAGGTTGAAAAAAAGACCAGAATGTTTTTTTCATTTCCAAAAATTGTGGCAAAAATTGAGATCACCTTGGGATGTCTACTTCCCAGTCTAGTTATGTGGGAACCAAGAGATGGTGCATATAGTTATACAGACAGCAACATTACAAAAGTATGCATATCAACTTTGAGAGGTAGTTGATATCTGATAACCACTTAAGGCCCGTACACACGATTGGATTTTCCGACGGGAATTGTGTGATGGCAGGCTGTTGTCGGAAAATCCAACCGTTTGTATGCTCCTTTGGACAATTGTTGTCGGATTTTCCGCCAACAAATGTTGGATAGCATTCTTTAAAATTTTCCAACAACAAATTTGTGTTGTCGGATTATCCGATCGTGTGTACAGAAGTTCTTCGGGCAAAACGCCAAAGTACAAACATGCATGCTCAGAAGCAGAAGTTGCCCAAAGGGTGGCGCTAAAAAGCTGAAAAAACACGTTGTTTTGTGTTTATCCTACGATTTGTCCGCAGAAAATCCAATCGTGTGTATGAAGCGTAACACAGTTAGCAAAAATGCAGCCACGTAACATTTATGCCCTGTACACACGATCGGATATCTGATGGAATCTAAACCGATGGATTTTTTCATCAGATTTCCTGACTTTCATTAGTCTTGCCTACGCACCATCGGTTAGAAATCCGATCGTGTCTAACGCGGTGACGTAAACACTACGACGTGCTGAAAAAAAAAAAAAAAGTTCAATGCTTCCGAGCATGCGTCGACTTGATTCTGAGCATGCGTGGATTTTTGACCGATGGATTTCCCCACAGACGATCGTTTTTTTTATCAGTTTTTCATCGTTTCTTTGTCCATCGGTCCGTTTTCATCAGACGAACCGATCGTGTGTACAGGACATAATGGTGTTCTTACTGTCTTAGCAGCACTTTTTATTTCACAGAAAGTAAAGGAAACAGTTACTTTTTTTTCTTTATATAGTATAAAATGTAGTATAAAATGAAAAACCAAGGGTTATTAAATACCACCAAATAATCATTATAAAAAATAAAAAATAAAAGATATAACATTAATTTGGGTACAGTAATTGTCCATCAAAGTATCACATCACTGGAAACCTAAAAATGGCCTAGTAATGACAGACTTGTGCTTGAGCAGTTAAACGGTAACTTTGACAATTACTATTAATTAAAAGTAACATTAAAGGAGTTGTAAATGAAAAAAAAAATGTCACCTTAATGCAATCTATGCATTAAGGTGAAAAAACATCAGATGTTTCCGGCCTTCCCCGAGCCCCCGTTTTACTTACCTGACCCGTCGAAAGTTCCGTGCGGTCCGGAGATCCTCTTCGCCGCTCAGCCTGGCCGCTGATTGGCTAGAACGGATGTATTGAGAGCAGCGCAGCCATTGGCTGGCACTGCTGTCAATCACATCCAGTGATGCGATGTGCCGAGGGGCGGGGCCGAGTGATACAGTGAGCGGCTATGGCCGCTCACTGTATCACGGGAGCGTGCCCGCAATTATTTACCATCATGCAAGCTCTCTAGCATGACTGTGGTCAGTAATTGCGGTGAGGACCAGAGACAGCCACGAGGGACCCCAGAAGACGTGGAACTCTGCACTCTGCACTCTGTGCAAAACGAACTGCACAGTGGAGGTAAGTACATGTTTGTTATTTTAAAGGAAAAAATTATTTTCCTTTACAAGCGCTTTAAGCAGGCCATGAAAAATAGTGTTTCTGTAGCTCTAACACTCTAAATTTTGAATTGATCCTATGTTTTACTTGTTTTTGTTTAAACACTAAAGCGGACTTTGGCCTGTCAAAAATCATTGATGACCAAGTAGCCATGAAGACTGTTTGTGGAACACCAGGATACTGTGGTAAGTTTATGTACATGACACGTGTCCACAAATGCTAGAGAAACCCTTGTATCCGGTTGTAGTACCACAAGTTATTACTATCAGCTAATTTTAAAGAGACCCAGTCATCAAAATTGTAATTTCAACAAAAATCTTCCTATTAGATATTATGGTCCAGATTCTCAAAGGAGATACGACGGCGTATCTCAATAAGACCCCACATCTCTCCTCAAGGCTGGAAAGCATTAGATTGTGAAAAAAAATTCACAGATCTATGGCTTTCAGCCGCGATTGCGGCTGCGTTTACATTCCGGTACCCGGGCATGACGTCATAACATCGCGCCCCCGACAATCAGAGATGACTGGTGACCAGAGATGGCAAAGATCAGCCATAACTACCCGTGCAATAGGGCAAAGAAACAAGCTTGCTTTCAGCACTCACAGCCATCCAGGGCTGTCTTAATGAGAGGGCACACCTGGGCACTGCCCAGGGGCCCCAGCTGCATGGGGGCCCCTGCCCTTTCCTCAAAACAGCTGGTCCTTGAGCCCAAGCTGCCCCTCTACATCCCAGATATCCAGAGGTGGCTCTAGGCTTTGTGAGGCCTTAGGCAAAACTTGACATGGGGCCCCACTCACACCCATGATGGCAAAAATAATTCAAGAACAAGAGCCTCTTCTGCACAACCCTGGCCAGTGGTTGTGGGGGTCTGCGGGCAGGGGGCTTTTTGGAATCTGGAAGCCCCCTTTAACAAGGCGGCCCCCAGATCCTGTTATTTAATGACTAAGGGGCGGGGTTAAATTACCTGGTGAACCCGCCCCCTTGTGACATAATTGACTGAGGGTATGCTGGGTCATTGACGTCACAAGGGGTGGTATCACCAATATTCACTGGTTGTTAAGGGTGCTGACGGCCCCTCTTCTGAGTCAGGGCTCTTAACGCTTCCTGAGCACAGCAGGTCCCCTGTCCCTCAAAACTGGGGTAATGCATTGGGTAGGTTAGGCAGCCGTGAGGCCCCTGTGAGTGCGAGGCCTTAGGGCTCTTTCACACGGATCGGACCCCGCTGAGCTGTCGGCGGATAGGGCGGTCCCCGCACACAGTGCAGGGACCGCCCTGTCTCTGCTCCGCTCTCCCCTATGGGGGACCGGATGTAGACGGTCCGTCTGTCCGTCTGCATCCGGTTCGTTCCGCCGAACGGAAGAAAAATAGGGTTTCTTCCGTTCGGAAAAGCGGAAACCCCGACTGACGCGGACGCTAGCGGATGCTCCATCAGCTAATGGACGCGTCCCCATAGGGATTCATTACAAGTCCGTTAACGGACTTGTAATGAACGGACAGACGGAGCGGGCGTCTGAAAGGGGCCTTAGGTGCCTAATTTGCCTAATTAAAGAGCCGCATCTGCCCCCAGACTTCTGACCCCTCTACACCCTAGATATCCCCTACCTCCTACCCATGTGATTTCTGTTTACCTGCACTGTCTCCATTGTAGGGGCCCAGAGCATTACTTTGCCCAGGGGCCCATGATGCTATTAGGAAGGCCCTGCAGCCATCTATCTACACCCCATGTGCATACTCACCTCATATTGTTTCAAAATTGTTTCCTGGAACAAAGGTCTAAACTCGAAGATCCTCACCCTTGTCAGAAGATATTAAACCCATATTTTTTGCCTCATATTAGACACACTTGTTAAGTGTCGAGGTCTTCATACTAAAAATATAATTGATTGCCAAATCCTTTAATGGTAGTTACATAGTTAGTCTTTTGTTAAAAAGACACAAGTCTATTTAGTTCAACCAATAAAAGGGAAATACAATAATTATTCCTTCTACTCCCAAGGAGTCTCTATTCTAATAGCGAAGTCCATATCAACAGAGATCCTAGATCTTAAAACAAACCCATTTGACCAAAATGTGTTTGTTCCATCCCCATTAAATATGTACTGCCTAGAAAAAGTTACCCTTAGGAACGGTAGACAGACCCCTCCTTCCTACTGAGACTTTACTGCAGTCACATGATCACATGGATGACTCGGGTAGATCAGTGGCTTTGATGACTGTCAGAATAGATTTAATGGCACGACATATGGAGATGGAGGTACCCAGAAAGCCGTTTATACTCACTCTGATTCCCATAACACCTTAACTCGCATTGACTTGGCTTTCTCGACTGACACCCTGCGCCCCTTCCAGATGGTGAGGTAACATACCTCCCCAAAGGAATTTAAGACCATGCACTACTTATGGAAATGTTTCATCTTGGCTGGCATGCCATACCCATGGACGTTTTAAACCTCTATGATCGAATTCAGTTGTGGCTGGTGCTCCATCGGTCGGGGGGGGGGAGACGGACGTGACCATGGTCCCCTCCCGTTGCTCCAGCCCGAACTGCGCACCATAAACACCCCCCTGATCGCCAGCTCACACACCCTGTGCTGCCCCTGGACTGTGGAGATGGCAGCAGCGACTTCCCCACTCGGTCTCCTCCATGTCCGGGCTCCGTCGGTCAGCCTTCCCATGCATCTCCTCGGCATCATGGCAGCCATACGCCTCCTCCCTCCTCCTTCCTTTTGATAGACCAAGGATGGCTTCTCTTTACAGCAAATTAGGAAACGGGTCTCACAACTTTATTTTTAGAAATAATGCAAACGCTTTAATAGCAACTACTGAAAATGCTTATCTAGCTAAATCAAAATATATTCCAACAGTTATGCCTAAAATCTTAGACCATTTGGGTCATGAACATACCTAAACACTACAAATCCTACAGAGCTTTTTTCATGCTTTTATGAACAGTTATATAACTCTACTGCCCATCACACCCTAGAGAAATGATGCTCAAATCTATAAAGTATTCCTTTGACAACACTATCTCAAGAAGATCAAGCGTGCTATTTCTAAATTCCAAACCAGGAAAATAACTGGTTTGTGTAGGTGTGGGTCAAGTTTCTGATCCAAAGCCACCTTCTCAATCTTCTGTGTGAATGTGGAAAATTCCACTTTTTACCATCAACTGCATGTAGATGACCAATTCAAATATATAGTAGTAGTCATACAACATTCTTTAAAAAACCTATATCATGAACAATGTAAATCTTCAATAGAAAGTCAGTGGATACAACTCCCTCTAGGCCTCATGGGCAGGATCAATTTATTGAAGATAATATTTCTCCCAAAAACCCTTTAAATCCTTGCTAATGTTCCCTGCCTGATCCCACATATAATTTCCACATATATTACCACTATTTGTATTTAATTTCTACTGCCACTGTCCTCTCCTCATGTCTCCCTGGAGTCATCTATCTTCCCCTTCATAAATCAGTGTTTTCATTTACCAATTTCTATACTTCTTGGTTCAATACTTTGTTGCCTGAGTTTCTCACATCACCAAATGTTACCCACTGGACTTCCTCTGGGGTAAAATTCCTATCCCAGCTATTCACTTGTGGTGAATTTAGGTCAATCTAACGATTCCAATAGGCTTTTGGATCTTCCTCATGCTCCTATTCCAAATACCATCCACATCTTAACATGTGGTTCTCACACAATTTAGTTTTGGAGTACTAACACATCGAACAAATTCTCAGGCAAACAAACTAGACTAAACTGGTTACCAAATACTATTTGGTCCTCCTAAAGGAACGCTCTACAAAAGCTACTTAGTGACCTTGAGTGGGCTGAATTTAAACTTACATGATCTCACCAATATTCTCTAAAACAACTTGAATTAAAAGGCATCTATGTAAAGGAAAAACTGCAGGTAAGCATTTAAAATACTTAATTTTTTTTTGCTTTTACCTTTCTTTCTTATTAAAGGGGTTGTAAAGGTTCATCTTTTATTTTCTAAATAGGTTATTTTAAGCTAGTGCATTGTTGGTTCACTTACCTTTTCCTTCGATTTCCCTTCTAAATATTTGTTTTCTTTGTTTGAATTTCTCACTTCCTGTTTCTCTTCAGTAAGATTTCCACCATCATCTGAGCGGTGGAAAGTCATTTAGAACACCTTACTGAACAGCTTACTGAGGAGGAACAGGAAGTGAGAAATTCAGTCAAAGAAAACAAAGAAAAAAAACATTTAGAAGGGAAATGGAAGGAAAAGGTAAGTGAACCAACAATGCACTAGCTTAACCACTTAAGGACCCCTTCACGCCGATATACGTCGGCAGAATGGCACGGCTGTGCACATCCAAGTACCTGTACAAGCTGTGGGGTCGCGCGTGCGCGCTGCCGGTGCATGCATGCAACCCGGTCCGAAGCTCCGTGACCGCGCCCGCGGGACCCGATCGCCATCGGTGTCCCGCGATCGGTCCTCCGGAGCTAAAGAACGGGGAGAGGTGTGTGTAAACACACCTTCCCTGTTCTTAGTTGTGGCAGTGTCATTGATCGTGTGTTCCCCAATATAGGGAAACACGATCAATGAGGTCACATGTCCAGCCCCGCCCCCCTACAGTTAGAAACACATATGAGGTCACACTTAACCCCTTCAGCGCCCCCTTGTGGTTAACTCCCAAACTGCAATTATCATTTTCACAGTAAACATTTTTGCATT
This sequence comes from Rana temporaria, assembly GCF_905171775.1. Classification (NCBI taxonomy): domain Eukaryota; kingdom Metazoa; phylum Chordata; class Amphibia; order Anura; family Ranidae; genus Rana; species Rana temporaria. The sequence continues at coordinate 403,520,345 of NC_053489.1, read as the reverse complement.
TTTATAGCATTTTTTGCTGTGAAAATGACAATGGTCCCAAAAATGTGTCAAAATTGTCCGATGTGTACGCCATAATGTCGCGGTCACGAAAAAAATCACTTATCACCGCCATTAGTAGTAAAAAAAAAAAATATTAATAAAAATGCAATAAAATTATCTCCTATTTTGTAAACGCTATAAATTTTGCGCAAACCAATCGATAAACGCTTATTGCGATTTTATTTACCAAAAATAGGTAGAAGAATACGTATCGGCCTAAACTGAGAAAAAAATATGTTTTTTTATATCTTTTTTGGGGATATTTATTATAGCAAAAAGTAAAAAATATATATTTTTTTTTTTAAATTATCGCTCTATTTTTGTTTATAGAAAAACCGCAGAGGTGATCAAATACCACCAAAAGAAAGCTCTATTTGTGGGGAAAAAAATACGCCAATTTTGTTTGGGAGCCACATCGCACGACTGCGCAATTGTCAGTTAAAGCGGCGCAGTGCCAAATCGCAAAAACTGGCCAGGTCCTTTACCTGCATAAAGGTCCGGGTCTTAAGTGGTTAAAGTAACCTATTTGGAAAATAAAAAACAAACCTTTACAACCCCTTTAAGTTGGTGACAAGATCTCTTTAAGGTGGTTTTAGGTGGACCCTGGCTGAAAAAAGTCGAAGCTGTAAAAAAAAGAAATAGGGCAATTTTCCACTCACTTCCACGTATACTGCTGCTGCATTCAAAGCTGTTAAAATAAAATTAAAAAAATATATGTTTTGTGTGAGGAGATAGAAAGATGTTAATGGGATTTCTTCTCATATAATTTATGAACAAGGCACAGGGTGTGATTTGATCGTTAGAATTGGTATTTTTTAATACTTTTTTAAAACACATTTTCATTTTTCGCAGGTTAGCAAATGTGTTTTTATAGAGAGAGTCTTCAAATGCAAAAATGTTCCCCATCTCTAAAATTGCTTAGTGTGATTGAGCTGATATTACTTAGAAATATTATATTCTGTGTATAAAAAAACAAAACAGGCTTGTTCCAACACACATTTACTTTGCAATATATTTTTCTTGTAATGTGTATCTGCATTTATGAATCATAGAGTTATTTTTCCATAAATAATGCTCTCCTAGGATTTATTTTTACCTGTTATTAGTATTTTTTAAATAAAATTATCCTTTGTTAGTACCCCTAGGCATCACACTATTTGCAGTATTTAGTATGACAATTTAAATTTCAACCGATCTGCTATGGAATTGGAACTAATTTAGCTAAAGCTGTGTTGCTCTTATTTTATTTCTAATGTGTTACACATTCAAGAAAAATATTACATTGTATTTTATTTTGTTTTCTTTTCAGCACCAGAAATTCTTCAGGGCTCCCCATATGGCCCAGAAGTTGACATGTGGTCTGTTGGAGTCATTGCATACATCTTGTAAGAGTTTGTATGTTAGATAACTTAGGTTATAGGCTAGCATGAAGAGTGTGCTTTTGTTTACTTGCTTCTGTATTAAAGTGGAGTTCCACCCATAATATAATTTTTAGATGCCTTCAAAGTGTTGTTGCTAGGCAGAATAGTTAATCTTCCCTCTTCCTGCACCTAGGTGCTTAAGCTTCCTAACCTACACCGCACAGACTCCTGGGAATGTAGTGGGTGTAACTTTCCAGGAGTCTGTGCACTCCCCAGTCTCGAAGAATCATGTGACTTGGACAGTACAGGTGCTGAAACCTGATCTGAAACCTATTACACTGCTTGTGCAGCACTGAGCATGTGCGAGATCTGCAAGGCTGAAATCCAGGAAGTCATACAGTTTGGCTTCATGATGACCACACTTAAGATGGCCCCAGTCAATTTCTATTTTATAAAGTGTCTAAATGCTGTAACAACCTAACAAAACAGACCTTAGTTTACAGACTAACTTTACTAGAATACATTAAGCTTGTGTATTACAGGGGTATTTATATTTAAAAAGTGAAATTGTGGCCGGAACTCCATTTTAAAGTGGTTGGAAATTAAGAAACATCAATACCTTGCACCCCCTCTGTTTTATCAATATACGTGCGTCTCTTTTTTTCTTTTTTTACTTCTAATCCTAAATACCTTCTTTCACAGCACCAATTTGCTGTCAGGTATTCTCCTCTGCTCTCTTTCCCTGATCTAAAGAGAGCGACAAGAGGGGATGAGATTCCTTTCTGATGTCAGCGGATGTCAGCGGAGCTGTGCAAGAAGGTATTTAGAATAAGAATTGTAAGAAAACGAACACACTGTACTTTGTATCTTGATAAAACAGAGGGGATGCAAGTTATTTGTAAATGTTACTCTCAAGCCACAGGGAATAGCAGCAGGAGGGGAAGGCGGGGAGGAGATCATCTCCCATGCTCAGGCCTCAAAACTTACAGGCAGGGAGGAAGGGGGAGAGAGAGACTCAGAGCAGAGAGCTGGATGACAGAGGCAGGTAAACTGACCAAGGTATCATTGAAACAGCAGCCATGATTACCATGGTCAGCACACACAGGGGGACACATGGACAAGCAGAATCAACCAGGTATATTACAACATAGAAAGGGATCATTTACACTGCAGAAGCACTGTGCTATAGATCATGTCTGGTCATGGGAGACTGGTTGATAACTCCCATCTATTCACTATCCAATGCCCAGATAAATGTGTCCCTTCTCTTTGTTGTGTTAGTGTTGCAGACTGCTTATTACATTTATTTTATGTGTGCCACTATGCTTTTTTTATGTTTAATTTGTGAGCACTTTGATCAGTTTATCAATAAATTTGACTTTCTTAAAGATGTCTGCACTCAACCAACTACAAATGCAGCATTATTAGGAGAACCATGGTACCATTTTTGCCATTCATATTTCTTCACTAGAATAGTGAGTGTATGCCATTAATAAATATTTTTTTCATATTGAATGACTCACTCTGCCCTAGTGTTCTGTTTCAATTAAAGTCCCAACAATTTCCTTTTCCCATTTCATGTTCCCGGGGATGGAGGCCTATGTGCCGGATGGCCATAGCCTCATTTAAAGTCCCACCCAATTAGATTTTAACCACTTAAGCCCCGGACCTTTAGGCAGCTAAATGCCCAGGCCAGGTTTTGCTATTCGGCACTGCGTCGCTTTAACAGACAATTGCGTGGTCGTGCGACGTGGCTCCCAAACAAAATTGGCGTCCTTTTTTCCCCACAAATAGAGCTTTCTTTTGGTGGTATTTGATCACCTCTGCGGTTTTTATATTTTGTGCTATAAACAAAAATAGAGCGACAATTTTGAAAAAAATGCAATATTTTTTACTTTTTGCTGTAATAAATATCCCCCAAAAACATATATAACATTTTTTTTTCCTCAGTTTAGGCCGATACGTATTCTTCTACCTATTTTTGGTAAAAAAAATCGCAATAAGCGTTTATCGATTGGTTTGCGCAAAATGTATAGCGTTTACAAAATAGGGGATATTTTTATTGCATTTTTATTAATTTTTTTTTTTTTACTACTAATGGCGGCGATCAGCGATTCTTTTCATGACTGCGACATTATGGCGGACACTTCGGACAATTTTGACACATTTTTGGGACCATTGTAATTTTCACAGCAAAAAATGCATTTAAATTGCATTCTTTATTGTGAAAATGACAGTTGCAGTTTGGAAGTTAACCACAGGGGGCGCTGAACGTGTTAGGCTTCACCTAGTGTGTGTTTACAACAGTAGGGGGGTGTGGCTGTAGGTCTGATGTCATCGATTGTGTCTCCCCTATAAAGGGGATGACACGATCGATGCGCCGCCACAGTGAAGCACGGGGAAGCCGTGTTTACATATGGCTCTCCCTGTTCTTCAGCTCCGGGGAGCGATCGCGACGGAGCGGCTATAAACGAATAGCCGGGCCGTCGTCCCGGATTGCTCCCCGCGGTAAGCCGCACGCAGCGGGGGGGGGGTCCCGATCGGACCCGCGGAAAGGCAAGGATGTATATATACGCCCATCTGCCTGTCCGTGCCATTTTGCAGACGTAAATAGTCGTGCGGCGGGCGTTAAGTGGTTAAATTTAGCAATTTAAACTCCATATTCAGAATAGTGAGTGTGCCCATCCATTCATTCACCCCCTTCCTCTGAGCCCATGCTGTCCTGGATTCACCCCAGCCTGTGACTGAACAGTGAAATGAGAAGCAGCACAGTAATAAACTTCTGTTTGTCATACTGTCCTCTCATTTAGGCCTGATTCACACCTATGCAGGTTGCAGTATGCATATTGCAGGTGCATTTTGCATTTTCCAATACATGCTTTTCATCCATTGAAGCCTATGGAACCAGAAAAAAGTCCCTGGCCTTTTCCATAAAATGCACAGATGTGAACTACATCCATAGGAAACCATGTTAAATGGACTGTAGCATTTCTACAAAACTGAAAACGTGCAAAAAAATGCATAGGTGTGAACCAGGCCTTAAGCCCTGCTGTACAAGGACTGAAAGAGGTTAATACCAGGCCAGAGTTGCCTACACTGCTTGGATTTAAAAAATAATAATATTATGTACCACCTTTTTATTATTGTCTAATAAAATCAAAGGCTATAGTGGGGTCTCCAAAGCACAAAAAAACATATTAAAAAGCATGCGACTCCAGTCAGCTTGTAATTAGCATCTACATCTCCAGTAATAAAACATGTAGTTCAAAAGGTTATTTATTTTCTGTGTTGATACAGTATAGATTTTTGGTAATGTATCCTGTGGTAAGTATTTACACTAGATATGAGGGGTCAAAAACTTGCTTTTAATCGCCCATATATCATGGTGTAAGTAAGCCACGGTTGCAATTTGTAATATTGGACAGTAATATCAAAGAAATCTTCGTTCAACTCACTTTGTTGGAAATTACTCAGCAAGCTTTAAGAACAATTCCTGACTACATCTAAGAAGTCCTAAAGTGGTTGTAAACCCTTACATATACCCAGTGAAATGACCGACCCTAGGTGATACACAGAGATTAAACAACTCCCCCTAATTAATTTGAACCTAATTCCAACCATTCAAACTCCAGAACTAAAGCTTGTCTGGAGCGGAGAGGAGAGCTAAAATTACATTCTGCAGAGCTCAGTGAGTAGAGCTTTTTAGTTGATTGGAGGAGTGGGACACCTGCCCCTTCACACAGGAACAGAGCTGGGGCTGTCAATCACAGACTCTGTGCTGGAGCTCCCTCCCCTGTCACCTTTTTTCTCTTGATGTCAGGAAAACATGTCAGAAGCGATTAATAATGACAGCAGAGGAATGAAGCAGCAGAGAGAAATGACACTTAGTGCTCCTAATTGAGACAAGTACACATTATAGAAGGGTATGCTTTGTTCATATTTCATGTGTGAGGTTTACAACCCCTTTAACTAACTTTCCCCACCCCACTAATAGCGGACACTATAAAACAACTACCACAAAGGCCCAGGGCCAGGCTTGAAGTCCCTTGGAGTACCTGACTATACAAAATATTTTCCCACAGTTCATTTGTGACACTTAACATCATGGGCCAAGCTACAATCCAAAACAGATGGGTGGAATTGGAGAAATTATAGAGAAATTATAGCCCCTGTGTACTCAAACTCAATGGAATGGAAAACATGGGCAGCGTGGACTCAAGGTCGAAGGGCAGCTTCTTTGGGCCCCACAGCAATGATTGGTTTGGGGGCAGCTGCCCCTTTTGTCCCGCCTTAAAGACCGCCCTGGTGCAGAATAAAAACCTGTGGCTTTGTGTAACTAAAAGGCAGGCTTGATCCACCCACTGGCTTGTATACAATTTTTGACCAATTTTTGGGATTTTGCCAAGGCTCCCCTGAGCAAAACTGAGGACACCACAGGCAGTCTGGGCACCCTGGTTGAAAAGGGCTAATTTAGATGACCCACCAGTCAATGAGATTCCTGGGCTGAGAGTCTGCATTGTCACAATCACCTCTTCCATGCTACAGTCTTCTGTGTCTCATTTGTGAACCACTAAGCCCCCAGTATTTCCTGGTGACTCCTTGAGTATTACTCCAGTGATCTTCAGTGATTCCCTTGTATTCCCAAGGTTCCTGACTTCAGTATTCCTCTGTTACTCCTTCTGTACTTGAGCCAGTAGCCTGCATTCCAGCACCGGTGTGATTCCCTATATGTTCAAGTCGGCAACTTGTTACCTGCACCTGTTTGATTCTCTGAGCACTTCAGCTTGCATCCAGTGTCCCTTTAAGTGTGTGTTTCTTGCACTCTTCAGACTTCACCACTGAGTCCAAGCATCCCAGTGCTACAAAAAACCTATTGCTCCTAGAGACTCATCTCTATTACCGTACTCCATTAGCTGCCTGTGTGGGTTAGTCTGAGGGCCACAGCCTGTGGTGTCCTTTGCCTCTCTGCGACACCCTGCGGCTCTTTGTGTCTTCTCTGTGGGCTATGCAACCAACTGCTACGACCAAGTCCTGGTCAGCCAGTCTGCTCTTAGTGGGAACAGATTTCCCATCTGTGACAATTGTTCTGGCAGGGCATCACACAACCAGCTTGAAGTGGTGATCAAGTTGTTGGATACAGTATCCAGGGAGTTGGGCAGATCAGATTGGTAATTGCACCAGTTCAGGAGCTGGCAGTTTGACCAGATGCAGACCCTTGGTTTACAGCATTACAGCTGTGTATGTAGTGAATGTACAGTAGATTTGATTATCTATAACAGTGGTTCTCAACCGGTCTGCAGCTTCCCTTCACCTAGGCCACACACCACAAAGCAACATACCCATTCACCCACCCCAAATCTCTTACATACCTAATTCTCTGCCCCCCCCCCCATGCTCCAACTACTGTATCTCTACCTGACATGAAAAATACACTGCACATGTCAGTTATGAGCAATTGGAATATGGGAGGAGGAGAATGGGCATGTTGGGTACAGCATGACTTTCTGCATGCTTTTTGCAGTAACTCATATTTTTTAATGAATAGCCTCTTTTTTTAGACATTTTAAATATATGTTTTGCATTCACATACATTTTTTCTGTATGAGCATATCTATTTTTTTTAACACTTCTGGTCTCACTAAGGTTGAAAACTACTGGTCTATGAAATATGATGAATGAGTTAATATAATTAGAAACAAATGGAGGCAACCAATTGGGTGACCTCTTTTTTCCCCCCCCCCCCCAAATTACATTTTCTTTGAGCTAGACCTCCCCATGTACAAAATATTACACACTTGAAACAGAGTAGCATCCATTTTGACTATCTTTGTGTTTCACACTGACACTATGAACTTTATCTTTTCTCTCTAGGTTATGTGGCTTTGAACCATTTTTTGACCTACGGGGTGATCAATACATGTACAGTAGGATTCTTACTTGTGACTACGAATTTGTTTCTCCATGGTGGGATGAAATCTCTTTGAATGCCAAGGATCTGGTAAGAAAAATACTATAAGGGTAACATTAACCAAAATGCAACATTTTTGCCCTGAACATGCATATGAAGTGGTGCATTTAAATAATATAAACAACCTGAAGTCAAAAATTTGGTAAAACTGCCATGCTACTATGGGTAGTGTGAATCCTCTGCCGCAGGATTCAGCACCCGGATCTCTTTAGCTTTTTCTCACTAGAACCTTTAGACCCGACAGACGACACTGTCAAGCCTCTCAGTGTACGGTGCTTCCTCGGATGAAGTTTCCAGGCCTTCTCCTAAGGTACCAGCCTCTTGCACGGTCCCTCTCGGGATAGGTCCTCCCCTGGTCTCCTTCATCCAGTGGCTTCATCCCGCAGGACGGACAGCACAGGATCACCTCTGCGGTACGGGCTCCAGACAGACAACTGGGCCCAGCAAATGAAGCTGCAGCCCCGGACCAACGTGGTCCCGGAGCTAGGATTCACAACACGTACCCCTGGCCAGGCGGGCCACGAGATGCGGACGGACGGACCCCGCACCAATGGCATCTGTCCCTTAAGTACCCCATCCCAGCATGCCCAGTGGGGTAACCATTCCCATTAGTTCGTTGCTGAGAGGGACACTCAATACACCATGACCTGGCTGCTGCCACCCTTGGCCTGGGGTGGTAATAACACCCCCAGGCGATTAATGGTGGATCACTCCCAGCACAGCCATGGCTGGAACAGAGGCAACATTTGCCCTTAATCACTCTGGTCTGAGACAAATAACAGCTCAGATCCCCATTAAATTTGAAGCAGCGCCTGTTCTTTAGGAGCAGGGCACTACAAGTATGTACATCACTCATGCCTGCTTAAAAAAAAACATATAAATCTGTCATTTTTAATAAGTACATGATCAAGTAGGCAAGCAATAAATGAAAACATAATTTACATAATAATAGGAAGTTGTATTGTATAAAGCCACTTGTTTCAAAAGCCACTAAGGGCTCATTTACACATGCAGATAGGAGATAAAAACAGGCAGTTGAGCTGGGGTTTTACCTTTCCCTAACTGACCCCCCCCCCCCCTTAACCAAACACAAGTTTCAGGGGGGTTGTACAAATTCTGTGAAGCAAAACAGGTGCCAACATATTACCTCTCAGTCAGTTGTCCACCACCCTCTGAAAAGCAATTTAGAACGATTGGTTGGCTTTTTACAGGGGCTACAAAGGCTGCCCTGGTGTACATGATCCCTAAGGATATTAGCAGCTCTAGCATTTTTTTATTTTATTTCTACAGCAAGTACACTTGGGGATCTTAAAACCCCATGATTTAAGTGGCCAGGGAACAGGGAGAGCTAGGGGGAAACACTTCCCTAACCTTACAGCTTAAAGCAAGCGGAGTATTCTTTTTTCTTTTATGTATTTTTAAGTTTTGATTTTATATTTGTCCCTAAATTAAAAGCATATCCAATCTTTATGAGGGAGGGTATATAGAGTAGATATATATGGTCGTCATGTGAGTACATGAACATTGTGCATATAAATCTAGGCAAGTTCATAAATAACATAAATAAATGAGGCAGTTATTTATCTATATTAATTACAGATATACATGTGGCTGCTGTTGCAGTCCCATCTGTACACATTTCACACACATAGCTATGTCCGGCCATGCGGACAATGGAAAATACTAGTAATCCTTCAGACTATGTGAGGAAGCTTAAATTATCAAGGAAAGCTGGTTTTGGATAAGGATTATGTTAAGGACTTTAGTTATCTAGTCTTCAGCCTGCAAAAACAAAAAATGTGTTATGACCCTTTAAAAGTGATTCTCCATTTCGGTTAATTAACACATTTATATGAATTAAAGCAATTTCTTTATCGTCCATTGAGGGGGTTAGGAATGTAGCAGTTTTTAGACATTGGGTTATACCACTTCCTACAGAAGGTTTGAACATTGGCAAACAAGGAACGTTAGGCCAGCCCCCATATAACCCTTGCCCTCAACTATCGTGCCTTTGTTTTTTGCTAGTGTCCTAGGAGGTTGGACAACCTTTTCCTTGTGCTGAAAAACATTCTAGCTGTAATGTTGCATTTTTTTTTCTTCATTTAAAGTGATTGTAAAGGCAGAAGTTTTTTTTTAACCCTTAATGCATTCTCTGTGTGCAGCAGCCCCCCTCACACTTATCTGACATCACTCTCTGTCCAGCGATGTCCACAGTGAGTGCCTCAGCCACCTGAGATTCTCCCTCCTGATTGGCTGAGACACAGCAGCGGCGCCATTGGCTGTGGCTACTGTCAATTAAAGTCAGCTAGCCAATCAGGACAGAGAGGGTCGGGGCTCCGTGTCTTAATGGACACACGGAGCTGTGACTTGGTTGGGGCCCCCCCCCCCCATAGCAAGCTGCTTGCTGTTGGGGAAACTGAACAGTAGGGAGGGGCCAGGATCATAGAAGAAGGATTCGAGAAGAAGAGGATCCGGGCTGCTCTGTGCAAATCCACTGCAATAGAGGAAGTATAACATGTTTGTTATTTTTATAGGAAAAAAAATGAAACTTTAGTTTACAATCACTTTAAAGTGTATGTAAACCCCATTCATGAAATCTGACCTGGGCCTTATCTCTCTCCAAGGCTCTGAGTGTCGTGTCTTTCTGCTGATCCGTTCCTCTCTTATTAGCATGATAACTTCTGAGAACCTCTCCGACACTCCAAACAGCTGGAAATTTCTTCCTTGATAGCTTCAATCAAGATTTTGAACTGATTGAGCTTGTCAGTCTAACCCTGTTGACTGAAAATTATGGGGTTAGTCTGGAACAGGGATCCTCAAACTATGACCCTTCAGCTGTTGTAGAACTACACATCCCATGAGGCATTGTAACACACTGACATTCATAGACATGACTAGGCATGATGGGAATTGTAGTTCCTGAACAACTGGAGGGCCATAGTTTGAAGACCCATGGTCTGGAATATAACCCTTGGCACTGGGCTCTGCAATGTGGCACTTTACAAACCTCTGTGTTGTGTGTTATCTGCAGAGGGAGTGCTCTACAGATCCAGAGCCATGGCTCAGCAATTGGTTTAACCCAGTCTCTAGAAACTCATGCAATGAAAAAGGGCATCCAGCCTCAAGTGAATTGCATTTAAAAGCTGCATATGGAGCTTGTAGAACTACAAGATGCGACCTCTGGGCACTGGGTTCTGCAATGTGGCACTTTGAGGACCCTTGTGTACCGTGTTAGTTACAGCAGAGCACTTTCTAGGTCTAGAGTCTTGGCTCAGCCTCTAGTGCAACCCAGTCTCTGAGGACTCAAATCCTGATTTAGGTTAGTTGGACTGAAGTACTGGGAGCTGCCTCACAGTTGTTACCATTAGGTGCCAATGCCATTTTAATTTTGACTAACATAATCTGCTAGGTGGAGTGTTGCATGTGCATGCTTTTCGTTACTTCTTCCGCCCCCTCCACTGACCTAGCTGACCGTTCCCTGACCCTGTTCCTCCCCTAGTCATGCCGCCCCTCCGTCTATTTTCTCCTACGGTCTCACTTTATGCATGCATTTGAGAGCTGCTGTGCACTAAATGACTGGTAAGCAACTGCTGTTTAAGAGACAGCACTGTCAAAAACATTAATTCACAAAGCTTTACACATAGGTAAGGATCCTTTTTCAGCCAAATAACTAAGTTTTAAATCTCATTGAAATGATGATCTTATCCTGCTGTGTTAGCTTTGTGAATTGAGCCTATTAACATGTTTGAGACAGCATGCATCAGAATGTCCTGTTAGCATTACTGCCATAGTACAGACATTGCTGTATTAGATTAAAAACACTGACATGATATTGGAGACTGAGCTGTTAGAGCCATTACTGATATACTCATACTGGTCTGCAAAGTCTTTTGGTGGCATAGTAGAGAATAATATTAATCTCACCTAGTGGGGGTGTCCTTAGACAACCGTGAGTGGTCAACTGTAGTTACTGCATTCTCATCCAACAGACTGCTGGGCACTACCTTCTCTTTAGTCTTTACTGGGTCATCTACGAACACCAATTTCCTACACTTTCTGCATGATGTGATTTATAAGGGCCATTTTTGTAAACACTGTAGCACCAACAATGATCTTGAAACCCAACTAGACCCCAAGGTCCCAGAGTAAACTTCCAGGCCAGGGTGAAGCTTCAGCCAGCAAGACAGAAACGTCACCAAAGAATATGAGCCATATACATCGCTATTTGATTAAAAAACAAGGTGGTGGCAACTATGGTTGAAACACAGCAAGAAGCTAAAGCAAGAACACAAACTGATGTGCAAATCTTCAACTAACCTTAACAGAATATACTATATGTTTCTCATGTTTTTTAAGCTTCACAAACACATTATAATTGCAGGTCAAGAAGCTGATTGTGCTGGATCCACAGAAAAGATTAACGGTTTATCAGGCTCTGCAGCATCCCTGGGTAACGGGAAGAGGCGCTAAGGTTTCCCATATGGATCAAACACAAAAGAAACTTCAGGAATTTAATGCAAAGCGCAAACTTAAGGTGAGGTGTGCACCATTAAGTTTACACAAACTGCTAAAAGATATGCTTTATACAGCATCCTTAAAGCACATCTAAAAACAAACATGTAATATATTGCAGCTTACTAATTCTTCGATTTTGATGGCTGTATCACTTTTCTTTCTTAGGCCCTGAACACACGGCCGGGAATCCCGTCAGGAAAAAAACGTTGCTTTTCCTGACGGGATTCCTGGCAAGCTTTTCTTGCAAAGCCGTGCATACAGACGGCTATTTAAAAGAACCGCTGTTCTTTTGAATGGCAAGAATGCGGTGACGTCATTGACTACGACGAGCCGGCTCTCGTCACATTCGATGTCGTTGCTGCCATCTTGCTACACCCCACATTAAACTTGTATACTCTTATAGAGCATGCACAGGTTTACCTGGGACAGGTAAGCATACAGACGACCAGTTTTCTCGGCAACCCGACGAGAAAATATAGAGCAGGGTTCTCTATTTTCCCGTTGGGATTCTCGGCTGTTTTCCTGATGGGAAAACTGCTAGGGAGCATACACAACGGCCGGGATTCCCGGCCAAATGCTCTCCTGGCATTTTTCTTGCCGGGAAAACCAGCTGTGTGTACGAGGCTATAGTTTTTCGTCTTTTATTTTCATTTGGTAATCTATGAAAAACACACATTCACTCCTTCAGAGTATCTGAGAAGGGAGCCATGGTTTCCACCCAGGCTGGATTTCAAACATATCTGCTTTGTTTATCTCTATTACACAAGATTTTTACCCTTCCAAAATGAAAAATTACGCTGGTCATACACTGCAGGCTGAACGAAAATGGCCATAATAGAATCCCTCCATCCATGCTAAACATTGTGGATGGAAGAATGCCCCTGCCGGACTATTGTATTCTGACAGCCGCTGGCATTGATTGTACCTAGTCACTTTTCAGTGAAAAATTTCCAGCAGAATTCTATGACAAAAGTTAAAAATAAATGAACAATTTTGTCGGCCAGTTTATGAGGAACTGGACAAAATTCACTCATTGTATAACCAGCCTAATACAGCCCCAACATCTAAAGTTGATTTTTCATGTTCGTGTCCCATAGACTTTAACGGTGTTCGAACAAATTTTTTGCGAACCGAACCAGACCCTTATCCGAGCACTCAACCTGGCAGGCCGCAGGAAAAGAGGGCGGGACAAGAGAGTGTCCCCCCTCCTGAACCGTACCAGGCCACATGCCCTCAACATGGGGAAGATGTCCCCATGTTGATGGGGACAAGGTCCTCATCCCCACAACCCTTGCCCGGTTTTTGTGGGGGTCTGCGGGTGGGGGGCTTATTGGAATCTGGAAGCCTCCTTTAACAAAGGGGAACCCCAGATTCCGGCCCCCCCTATGTGAATTGGTAACGGGGTACATTGTACCCCTACCATTTCACAAAAGAAAGTGTCAAAATGTTAAAAACCACACGAGACAGCTTGGGACTTGAGACTTAAGTTTGACTCCAACATCGGGCTCATCCCTAGCTATCATATACTTAACCGTCGCAGTGTGGGGGGATTCCACTGCAAAAGTATTTTTTTGCTTCAGGCTAGAGTTCAGATTTAAAAGAAAACCTGTGTTGAGAGGAATATACAGTCTACCAAAATACAGATCATAAATAGAATACTCAAATGAATATTTAAAATATTACAAATACTGTAGCTGCTGACATTTACTATCAGGGCACTTGCCTATATAGGCATCCAGCATTGTTCTCACCCGTCCCATTCTGGTACAGAGCCGGCCGAGACCATCCAATTGCATGCTACAATGTGTTCAGGCAGCGCTGGTGGGGGGCAAGTCTGGTGGAGGCAGTGCCTGTCATGTGATGTCATGGCGAAAGGGAGCCAAAAAGTGCGGGCAGAGCCTCGCATGCAGGTCTGCAGGATGGCAGCAAGGCAAGCCGGGAGCAGGACTGTCAGTGCTGTTTGGATTGGAGTGCACTGGCGTGGAGAGAGACTGTCACTGTGTTGTGTCGGTGAGGTGTCATCATCATCTTACTATATCGAAAATAAAATAGGAAATACTGTATGTTTTTTGCCTTAATATCAACCATGAATCACATTGCTAATTGCATATTGTGCTTGCTTGTAGCCTAAATACTGAAATTAAAACTGTTGGTAACTTTTGGAAATGGCAGTAAAAACTTGGCTGAGCCAGTAAATTTTGGGTGGGATGTCAAATTTCAATCTGGTAGGATAGCAACACTGATGCAAGTGTATTTTTTATTCATTCCAAACGAAAGTATCAAAATGATTGAAATTCTGTTTTATACTCTTTAGGCAGCCATGAAAGCTGTAGTAGCTTCAAGCCGCTTAGGAAGCCACAGTCATGTTGAGAACTCGAGAAGTCTGCAAAGCTCTGATGTTCCACAAAGATGTAATTGTTCAGGTTCTGATGCAGGAGAAAGCCATTCGACAACTGAACAGCAACGTATCTTGCAAGAACCATCTCCTGAACCTGTACAACAGGAGCATTCTATAGTCATTGGAACTGATAGTTAACACCAGGGCTCAAGTCCTGCGGGAACGCGTGGGAACGGAGTTCCTGCACTTTTTTCACAGCTGGAACGCAGTTCCCTTTGCAGGACTAGAGCAGCCGAGAGCAGCCAAGCCGCCCGAGCCAATCCTTCACTAAGCGGCGATGCCCAGCTTGAGTCACTGTCAGGGGCAGGCGAACCTTAGTAATCCTTTATGTTACTGGCCGCTTCCTGTATATGGATTCATCAGGTAGTGTGCGGGTATTCCGTCATTTCTTCGATGCCGCAATGTCTCCTGGGAGCTTTTGTCATTGTTCCCAGGAGACATTGAGGAGGTCTGCCGCGAGTTATCGCGGGATTTAGAAAGAACTTGCGGTTTAGTAATTATGCATATGAGCATATAATTTTTTTATTTTTGGTGGGGGAGTGGATCTTGGGTGGGAGTTCCCACACTTTTTTCCCCAGGACTTGACCCCTGGTTAACACCATCATTATTTTGCCACCTTTTCCTGCTCTAATGAATTTTCATGACGCAGACGAATGCAGGGTCAGTCAAATACCAAGGAGGTTCATTAACCAAGTGTGAATCATGTGTTGGCAATCTGTGTAAAAAGACATCAAGATATTAATAGCCACCGATAAGCTTCAACTAGGACAAATCAAAGCTGTTCTATCCTTCTAAATGAAGGAAATGCTGTTTCCTAATCAAATTTTGGTGGCTACACTAGATAACTTTTACATTATGGGCACTGACTGATAACAGGGCAAAGGAAAGTAAAAGTGCATCAATTTCCAGCTGCTTTTATTCAAGTGGATACTTTAGTTTAGATTTCATGAGTGAGCTCTATTGTGCTCATATAGTTAAAGTATAGTTTAATTAGTTTTGCATTTCCTTGTGTTAAAACCATGCTGTAATACCTGGATTTACCATAACTTTTTTATGGATTTCAGCTTGAAAAACAGCGATCAGCTTTATTTTACAATGTCAAAAAACAACTAGAACTGGATATCCTCTAACCACATAATGATTAGAGTATTACTTTCTATACCTGCCAAGATAGAGAGAAACTCCTAGAATCAAATATATTTGACACAAAAAAAAATCCCAAAGAGGAGATGTCCTATCACAGGCGTAACTAGAAATTTTGGGACCCCCAGTGCAAGAAACCATGAAGGGCTCCCTGACCCCCAACTGGGAACCTTCTCACTGATCCCAGGGCTCTTTACTCCCATTGTGGGTCCCTTTATTACAGTCCCAAAGCAGGACCCTTTTACATGTTCTGCAGTGAGCCCCCTTCATGTTGTCTTGGGGCTCCCCCACGGTGGTGGAACACCAGGGCCCAGTTGTAAGTGTGACCTTTGTGACCCTTGTGTTTCCGCCACTGGTGTCAGCAGATTTTTTTTTATTTTGGTTATTTTTTTTAAAATATTTTGTAAAACATTTTTTTATTATTTCTACAAATCTATTTATTTTTTATTTTTTAGGAGTCCCATTGGGGAGCTTTGGTGAAATATCAGGGGTCTAAACAGACCTGTGATGTTTCACCTTTGAGACAGAGAAAAGAGATTTTGGACACAGTCCTCAATCTCCATTGCTGTAGCCTCAGCTACACAGAAAGAATGGACAGGAATAGCTCTGTACAGAGCTTGCTGTTCATTTACAAACTGAAGCATAGTAAACATAGTTTACTATGCTTTAGTTATAAATGAACAGTCAGTGATCAGTACTGATCACTGACTCTGTTCATTCAGAAAAGGAACTGACATTTCTGGACCCTTCCACGCTCTCCATCCTGACACATCTCCCACAGCAGCCGGGTGGGAAAGTGGAGGGGGGAAACTAGCAGAGCTGCGGAGGGGGGGGGGGGGCAGTGGAGCACACAGGGGTCTTGTGGCAGCTGGAAAAAAAGTGGTGTGATATATGGAGGAATTGATCCCCTCCATTTTCACCCTGCAGCTGCTGAATGCCTGGGGGAGGGAGGGGGAGAAGCAGGCTTTTGGCGGCTGCAGGAGAAAAATGGAGGAGGATAGCTCCTCCATAAGCCACCCCTGCTGCTCCCTCCTAGCCAGGTGTAGAACAGGGAAAGAGGCTCCCTGGAGCATGGGGCTGGATCATAATTTCGACCCCTGCAACCACTGTAACTACGTCCCTGTGTCCTATCAGCATTTTTCAATATAAACTTTGCAATACATATGCAGAAATATTAGTTTTTATCACATACTGTATATCATACCACAGACATAATACAACAAACACTTAAAACCAATTGAAATATTTGCTGCAGGCCATGCATATTCGGTTCATATTGCACTTTTCCTATGTGTTGCTAATATAGCAGTATGTATTGCACATTTATTTTGATATTTCAGATATTTACTTCAATTTGTAATCACAAACCAGTGAACTGAATGAATGCAAAAGAATTGAGTGTGAAAAAGTGTGCTCATAGAATAAAGTCTTTCACATACGAGTCCCCTATAATAAAGATCAAACTACCACCATCTTGGAGGTGTTAGTCTCTTTTTGTTCAGTTTGTACCTGATTATACATATGCATAATTTAATCACTCCTAAACTGGCTGATGGAGTCTGGATTATGTTGAATTGCATCAAATTCATGTTGCTAACTCAATATTGAAAAAGTCGTTTCGCCTAGATAACCTTTGAATCTATGAACACACTTTTGCACATTAGTTTGTTTGCGTTTGTTTAGTACAGGGCTCGACAAATCCCGGGCGCCAGGTCGCCATGGCGACTAGAAATAGGGTCCTGGCGACTTGGCTTGGAAGGGGGGGCAAAAAAAAGCTGGCGCCATCTGGTGGTGAGCCGTTGGTATTACAAGTTATTACCACCAGATGTGTAAGCTGGCGCCATCTGGTGGTGGCCGTTGGTATTACAAGTTAAGCATTACAAGTTAAACAGCAATTCTAATGTAATTTTTCACTATTTTCACTGCCATCTTATTCCCTCTAATTAGAACCCCCAAACATTATATATATTTTTTATCCTAACACCCTAGAGAATAAAATTGCGATCGTTGCAATACTTTCTGTCACGCCGTATTTGCGCAGCGGTCTTACAAGCGCACTTTTTTGGGAAAAAAATTACACTTTTTTTAATTAAAAAATAAGACAACAGTAAATATTTTTTAATATATGAAAGATAATGTTACGCCGAGTAAATTGATATTCAAATGTCACGCTTCAAAATTAAGTCTGCTCGTGGAATGGCGACAAACTTTTACCCTTTAAAATCTCCATAGACGACGTTTAAAAAATTATACAAGTTGCATGTTTTGAGTTACAGAGGAGGTCTAGGGCTAGAATTATTGCTCTCGCTCTACCAATCATGGCAATACCTCACATGTGTGGTTTGAACACCGTTTACATATGCTCACGTATTTGTTCGCTTCTGTACGCAAGCTCGTCGGGACGGGGCGCGTTTTCTGGCTCCTAACTTTTTTAGCTGGCTCCTAGATTCCAAGCAAATTTGTCAACCCCTGGTTTAGTGTAGTTGCTTGCATTTGAACCTAATCTGGATTAAATTGGAATGGGAAATATGTATAGAAAGAAAAGCGAGGTAACTTTCAGAAACATCAAGATCAATGTACAATGCATTCTGCTATAATGAAGAACAAATCGCAAAAGTGCAATATGAGCCATATACAAGTGACCTGCAGGGAATGTTTTAAGTGGCTTTAAATTAGGTTTGTCATATTATAACTGTGTTATGGTATACTGTATATAATATGGATCAGTTATAGTTTTGCATATGTACTAAGAAGTTTATATTGAGAAAACCTGATAGAGACATGTCTGCTTTGGGATGTTTTGTGTCAGAAATATTTTTGTCAATATACCTATGATGCTAAAAAATAATTGTATTTTATTTTTTGGGCATGTCCACATTTAGTATTGGTATAATTAAAAAAAAAGCTTAAAATATGCCACGACAGATTGATCTTTGTGATGTATGAGTGTTTTATATGTTTTTCTTCAATTAATAAAATATCTTTTTATTATTATAATTGAATGTGTCTTAATTTTTGTATGATTTTTATGTTTTGTTTTTTTTAAAACAGAATTTCAGCCATACTTACAAAATTAAAATTAATAGCCCATTATTAAGATAATTTGTTAAAACCAGCTTTTGCTGCAATGTTCCCCCTCAATCCAGAGATTTCCTCCACAGTACATTTTTAGATGCTAGAAAGGTCACTAGTCTTCCATTTATTGTCTTTTTTTACAAAGTGATTCTCATATGGTCCCTCCTGTACAACCTCATGTGACAACACAATTTAAATTCAGTTCTGTGTCACATTGGAGCAATTTGGCATGCAATTTGACGTGTCAATATGCATGCCAAAACGGCGGTAATGGCACAGTTCGAATTGGTGTGACGCCGCACCGATTCCCAAAAGTCGTTTTTGTACTACTTTTGGCGACTTTGGGGTGCAATTTCCATAGACATCTGTGCAGCAACCCGCTGAACGTGCACAATTTCATTCCCGCATGTCAGTGTGAACCTACAATTAAACCTATCAGGGATTTTTTTTTAACTCAAATCCGTGACTACATGAAATACAGACATACATGTATCCCTATGGGATAGCGGGTGTCAGCGGATGAACATCTGCTGACACCCCATCTCATCAGTGTCCGCAATGCTCCAATTCTGCAGACAAAAGAAAATCCAATCTTTCCATCCGTCTGCAGATCAGATCGGGTGAACACGGACAGACGGTCTGTGTTCATCCGATCCCCCCATAGGGAAGAACGGAGATCTGACAGGGCGGTCCCTGCACAGTGTCCTATCAGTCCTATCAGTGCCCAGCAATGCAGCCTATCAGTGCCCAGCAATGCAGTCCTATCAGTGCCCAGCAATGCAGTCCTATCAGTGCCCAGGAATGCAGCCCTATCAGTGCCCAGCAATGCAGCCCTATCTGTGCCCAGCAATGCAGCCCTATCAGTGCCCAGCAATGCAGCCTATCAGTGCCCAGAAATGCAGTTCTATCAGTGCCCAGCAATGCAGTCCTATGAGTGCCCAGCAATGCAGCCTATCAGTGCCCAGCAATGCAGTCTATCAGTGCCCAGCAATGCAGTCTTATCAGTGCCCAGAAATGCAGCCTATCAGTGCCCAGCAATGCAGCCTATCAGTGCCCAGCAATGCAGTCCTATCAGTGCCCAGCAATGCAGCCCTATCAGTGCCCAGCAATGCAACCACAATGCATTGGATTTTGAGGCATTGGTATCTGTAACGGAACCCCAAATGGGACAGGGGTTAAAGCCGTTTAGGATATTCCATTCCCGCACACAAGGCAGCTATCGACACTCCACAATCTGGCGAACACGACCCATACAAATTCCCCCAATAACGAGACACAGCTCTGTTTGAGGTTCAACAAAAAAGACCTGGCTCTTATATGCACAAAAAGAATACTGAAGTAACCGAATGAACAATGACCCAACTCCACCCACAACGTCATACAATGGTTCCTAACGAGCCCCCCCAATATACATCTTTTAGTAGACATCCTGTCTCCGGGCTCCTGACCTAATTTACATGAGCTAATTAACTACAGCTTAAAATTCATACACCTGACCTTTAGGCTGTCTTTTAACTCACAATACACATTTATCACAGCAGCAGACTTAATTACCACAATAGACAACAGAATGCAATCACAGCAAGCTTTATAGTACACTACAGCCAACACACAATACAGGGTCAATTAGCACAAGCCACAATGAAAGATCCTTAGAAGTTATCCTAGATTCATTTACATCACAACAGACAGATGGGCTGCAGTCCAAGACATATTCTGCATGTCCATTATTTTCTGGCTCAATCTGTGCCCAAAAGTGTCTCCCGTTACAGTATGATAGATTGGGGGGGGTGGAATTTGAGGCATAAGTATGATTCAGACCTATGCCTCAAATTAACCCCCCCTTTCCTCCCAGCACGCATCTTGTTAAATTTCTAATTCAACACCTCCGTGTGTTGCTTTCAATCACAGCATACTGACATACTGTAGTTACCTTTCTTCTGCAGCCAGGGGGTCAGACGTCACCTAAACACTGAGGGCGGGCCGAGAGGGTTTGAGCCTGCCCAATTAATACTGCCTAGATGACATGCACCGCCCCACTCCTTAGATGTGCAGCTCCTTCTGAAATGCCCCCCTCTGCGAGCCTGTGCGAGGGGCGGGGACAAGCAGCAGGAGGGAGGTGGAGAGGGGCGGTCCAGGACGACTGACTGCTCCTCCTAAAGTGCTCCTATCTGCAAGCCTGTGCAAGGGGCGGGGATGAGCGGCAGGGGGGAGGTGGAGAGGGGCGGTCCAGGACGGCTGACTGCTCCTCCTGAAATGATCCTATCTGCAAGCCTGTGCGAGGGGCGGGACGAGCGGCAGGGGGGAGGTGGAGAGGGGCGGTCCAGGACGGCTGACTGCTCCTTCTGAAATGGCCCTCATTGCAAGCCTGTGCGCGACGGGAGGCACTGGCTATACATTTCCGGGAAAGCACACCCTTGACCATACTCGCACTACTCATAATTTCACTCGCCAAATGCGAGCAGGCAAATTGAAATTTTGAGGACATATGGCAAACACACACTCCACAGGGTATCTCAACAAAAAAGGTTTTAGCTTGTTGAAGAAATAATTAGCTGCAGCATGCTAAAACCTACAGAAATCAATCCTTGGGATTTGAGAAAAATCCTGAATCTTATCCTGGCTTCGGTGCTCCCTAAAGCCTCCTAATGATGTCTGTACCGTTACTGGTACTAAACACTTTTTTAAACTTTATAAGCTCACCAATATTGCAATCATAACTTGTGAATAGTATGCTTGTGAATAGTATGCTTAGTATAAGCAAAGCAACATATAGGAACATTGTTGCAGTAATTGTAAGCACAACAGTTCTTGTGGATTTTACATGCATTCGTGCATACCTTCTCAGCATAATGGTTGGTGTCCCTAGAAACGGTGTAAGGGGTTTAGCTGGGTTCACAGTGTGGGTTCCCGCATTGCTTGTCACTCACAGGCAGCCTTCTGCGAACCGCTGCAGGTGTCAATGTAAAGTTAATGTCACCCTGATCAGTTCACAGATCGCAGTGCAAACTGTGAAATGGTGCAGGAATCGGATTGCATGGGTGTTCACACCCATGCAAACTGATTCCAGTGCGGACCAAAAAAAGGATCCTGTAACATTTAGGTACGAATACGATCAAATCCACGCTACCTTAATGGAGAATTATACA
Organism: Rana temporaria; assembly: GCF_905171775.1. Classification (NCBI taxonomy): domain Eukaryota; kingdom Metazoa; phylum Chordata; class Amphibia; order Anura; family Ranidae; genus Rana; species Rana temporaria. The sequence continues at coordinate 403,498,697 of NC_053489.1, read as the reverse complement.
AAAAAATATATATTAGTTAAATCCACAAGTGCTTTTTTTTTTTACCACTACCTTTATATTGGCTTTTGAAATTTACAAATGCATCAATTTAGAATTTGGATGAAAGGTTTAGCACTGAGAAACACTAGTTGAAAGATAGCCAGTACATTTTGTATAAAATTATATAGAGGGACAAATGAAAGATGAAAGGATGAACGAGGGACAGAGGGACTTTGTTACAAATCAGGGACAGTCCCTTGAAATCAGGGACAGTTGAGAGCTATGCCATACAAACTGTATGACTGAATTTGCACAGCACATACATCGCATGTGATCTGCACAGTAGGGTTGCCACATCATCTCTTTAAACCAGGACACATATTAAAGTGGTAGTAAACTCTTTACTACCACTTTTACCTACAGGTAAGCCTATAATAAGGCTTTTCTGTAGGTATAAACAATGGGCCGGATTCAAGAAGCAATTGCGCCTGTGTAACAATAGGTTACACAGCGCAATTGCTTACTTGCCCCGGCGTAACGAGTGCTCCTGATTCTGGAACCTCGTTACGCCGACTGCAGCCTAAGATCTGCCCGGCATAAGGCTCTTATGCCCGCATATCTTAGGCTGCATTCTTGCGGTGGACGCTAGGTGGCGTTCACGTTGTGCTCAGTGTATAGTATGCAAATTGCATACTAACACCGATTCACAACGTTGCGGGAGCCCTGCGTACGCAATTTACGTTGTTTACGTACGGCGGTTTTCGCGCAAGGCTGGCCCTGCTATTAGCAGGGGCAGCCCATGTTACGTATACCCGTCATTCCCGCATCGCGAAATTTGAATTTTACGTACTTTGCGTAAGTGAATCGTGAATGGCGCTGGACGCCATTCACGTTCACTTTGAAGCAAATGACGTCCTTGCGACGTCATTTGCCGCAATGCACGTCGGGAAAGTTTCCAGACGGAGCATGCGCGCTACGATCGGCGCGGGAACGCGCCTAATTGAAATGATTCCCGCCCCCTACGGGATCATTTAAATTGCGTGCTCTAGCGCCGGCATTTTGGCGGCGCGCCCGCGCAATTCACGGAGCTTCTGCTCCGTGAATCAAGGGCAGCGGAGCAAATTTGCGGGGGCACAGGGCAAAAACGTTGCCCTGCGCCTCCGTAAATAATGGGCAATTCTACCTGAATCCGGCCCAGGGTAGGGTTTAGGAGATATTCCCCCGCTGATTGCACCGGCGCATGCGTAGCGGGGATCCTTGGCTAAAGGGCCGGCAGCCGCCGGACCTTGCCGGAATGAAGTCTCCCGCGCGCATGCGTGGGAGTGACGACATCGCCACTCCAGCCAATCACAGCGCTGGAGCGGCGATACCCGGAATATACGCCTAGGCAAGATGACATCTCGCTCGGCGTGGACCAGGTAAGTTCTCTACACCTCGTTCCAAGGTAAGTATTTCATAATGAGCTAGTATGCGGTGCATACTAGCTCATTATGCCTTTAGCCTTGCAGGTGTAAAAAATTGCGGCTATACAACCGCTTTAATTACACAGGTTCTGGGGCTAATTTAATGCAGATAAGGCACCAAGTGAGTTTAATTACCACCTTAATCAGGCACAGAACCTGTGTAATTAATGTGTGTCCTAGATTAAAGGCATAATGTGGCAACCCTACTGCTGCTGCATAGCAATGTGGTGCGAATCACATGCAATGTCTGGGGTTCGCACCAGTATTTATGTCTGGGCCCTGTTGGAGGTTTCTTTTTACATCCTGTACTGGTCATAGTATTGTTACTGTGACAGGAAGGGAGGGGAATCAGAACGCCACAAAGTTTCTAAACAATAAACAACTACTGGTATAGAAATGTCCTCAGCATTACACATAGATGGTAGCGTTTAAAGGGGATGTAAACCCTGGTGTTTTTTCACCTTAATGCATCCTATGCATTAAGGTGAAAACTTCTGGCAGTGACCGCCCTCCCCCCAGCCCCCCAGTTTTACTTACCTGAGTCCCGGCTCTTGATTGGATAGATTGATAGCAGCACAGCCATTGGCTCCTGCTGCTGTCTATCAAATCCAATGACGCAGGCCGAATCCGGCCTTCGTGTCTATGGATGCAAATGCTGGACTCGGGAGCGCGCCTGCAAGGTAACTTCCTGGGCTACTCCTACAGGGTTATCTGATGTGAGGAGGAGCTGTGTGTGCCCCGGGGGACCCCAGAAGAGGAGGATCAGGGCCACTCTGTGCAAAAAGAACTGCACAGTGGAGGCAATTATGATGTATATGATTGTTATTTAAAAATAAATAAAACACAAAGCCTTACAATCGCTTTAATATTTCATATGTGCTAAAATGTAATCAAATAATACATTTATGAAAACACAAAAAGAAAGACAGAATGGCTGTTGTATGCAGGATAATTAAAGAGGTTCTAAAGCCTTAAGTTGTTTTACCTTAATGCATTCTTATTATTACCTGAGCCCAATCCGATCCAGCTATGGGCATGAGAGCAGCAGTTCTCACTGCTGTCTCCCTCCTCATTGGGCAGATTGATAGCAGTGGGAGCCATCGGCTCCTGCTCCTGTCAATCAACTCCAGTGATGAGAGATTGGGGGGGGGGGCACAGTCCCACTGTCTGTGTCAATGGATGCAGCAGTAGGGCTCAGGAGCATGCCTGCACGGGGGCACCAGCAAGAGAGGAAGGGGCCAGGAGGGACCTGAGAAGGGGAGGATCAAGGGACTGTGCAATTCTATTGCACAGAGCAGGTAAGTATAGACATGTTTGTTATTGTTTAAAAAATGTAAAAAATTGCCTTTACAATTACTTTAACAGTGCAGTTACAGTTTTGGGTCAAATTTTCACTACTCTCATGTGCCTTTAGAATTCTCTTGCACACATATAATTGTTATCCCTGTTTTTGAAGATGTGTATAATACTGTTTACCACAGTCTGTCTGATATATTTATTATAATTTGCATGCCATTCTAAATTTCAGAATCCATATTCTCTCAGAACATTACTATTTGAATATCTGTCTTCAACACTTGTATAGAAGGCATACTTTTAGAAAGCAATTTGCATGCTACAACTTTTCATTTCTATTTTTGCTGATAGGTGTGGTGTTTATATCTCTTGCCTCTAGATGTCACTATTTACAGTAGCTACTATTATACTTTCTGTACAGGTTTATTCTTGTTATGCTATTCTCAGAATACTGCATGTATAGTATGAAAGCCTGAACTTGTAAAGCACTAAATAACTACTATGCCTCCCAGGCTACAGAACACAACAAGATTGGCAATGAGGATGCGATCTCTACAGCATGCAGCATCTTTTCTTCTACACCCTGGTGATTCTGTAATGCCTTTCAGGCCTCATTCAAATAGCAAATAGGGCCATCAGCAAATTTATGGTTCCTACTGCTGGAGTCACAGTTGTTTGTGACTATCTACGGCCCCTCAGCCTTGCATTCAGGACTGATCATTTGTCCCTAACCAAAGGTAACTGCTGGATATGAGGATACATGCACTGAGCAGGAGACAGCTGATGTGCCTGTTGCTAGGCAGATCGTCCTAATCTGCCACTTCCTGATCCGCGGTCCATCTTCTTTCTTCTCCTCCTTGGCTGCCTCCTGTGGAATGGGAGAGCGGTGTCTCAGGAGACATCACCCATTCACATCGCGCGGCTCGCACATGCGCAGTAGGGAATCGGGTGGTGAAGTTGCAAGGCTTCACTTCCTGATTCCCTCACCGAGGATGGCGGCGGGGCAGCCGAGACCCGAGCGTTTGCTCGGCTTCGGCTGCCGTCAACGCGGGCACCCTGGACAGGTAGGTCTCCTTATTAGAAGTCAGCAGCTACAGTGTTAGTAGCTTCTGACTTTTTTATTTTATTTTTTTTAAAACCGGACCTCCGCTTTAATAGTAAAAGGGTCAAGTCTAAGCATGTAGGCCCTTTACAAAATAATCTAGAGTGGGTGACTGGGGACAAAGAGAAGATAAATGTATTAAATACTTTCTTCAGCTCTGTGTATACAAAGGAGCATGGGGGAGCTCATGTCCATAATGGGGGTGGGAGTGACACAGCCCCAAATGATCCACAATGGCTCAAAAGTGATATGGTCTAGAAATATTTAAACAGAATAAAGGTGGATAAAGCACCTGGGCCTGGATGGCATCCACCCACGGATACTAAAAGTATTGAGCTCTGTAATTTCAAAGCCATTGTATATCATTTTTAGGGACTCATTAATGACGAGAATAGAACCACTGGATTGGCGTAGGGCCAATGTGGTGCCCATATTTAAAAAGGGAACAAAGTCTTTACCAAGTAACTATAGACCTGGAGAGATTAATAAAAGACCACATAGATGAGTTCTTCCTGGAAAAAAACTATTTAAGCAACAGAAAGCATGGATTCATGAAAGACAGAAGTTGTCAGACAAACCTGATTTCTTTTTATGAAGAGGTAAGTAAAACCCTGGACAGAGGCGTGGCTGTGGACGTGATATACTTGGATTTTGCAAGATCGTTCAATACAGTTCCGCACACACGGCTCATGTGTAAGGTAAAATCTACAGGCTTGGAAATATCAGTTTGTAAATGGATAGAAAACTGGCTAAAAGATAAAATTCAGAGAGTAGAGGTTAATGACTCTAATGCCGCGTAGACACAACCATTTTCAATGGTCTAGAAAAAACTACGTTTATTTTGACCCGTTTATTGTTAAGCCGGCTTTGCCTACACACCATCGTGAAAAAAAATGCTCTAGCAAAGCGCGGTGACGTACAACACGTACGACGGGACTATAAAGGGGAAGTTCCGTTCGGATGGCACCACCCTTGGGGCTGCTTTTGCTGATTTTGTGTTAAAGCGGGGGTTCACCCTATCGACAGGAAAAAAAAAAAATTTTTTTCTTTTACCTTTAAATCAGGCACTGTAGCGCGAGCTACAGTATGCCTGTCCCGAATTTTTTCCCCCCATACTCACCTTGTAGTCGTCCATCGAAGATACCGGGGAATGGGCGTGCCTCTGGAGACGGAGGATGATTGACGGCCGGCTCTGGCGCGTCACGCTTCTCCGGAAATAGCCGAAATAGGCTTGGTCTTCACGACGCGTGCGCATAGCCTGTGCGCACGCGCCGTGAAGAGCCGAGACCTACTCCGGCTGTCTTCGGGGAGAGTGACGTGCCAGGGCCGGCCGTCAATCATCCTCCCTCTCCATAGGCACGCCCATTCCCCGCGGGAGCCGAAATCTACGATGGACGACTACGAGGTGAGTACGGGGTTAAAAAAATCGGGACAGGCATACTGTAGCTCGCGCTACAATGCCTGTCTCGATGGTAACATCATGTGGGTCAGGGTGAACTACCGCTTTAAGTAAAAGTTTGGTGAGAGACGATTCACGCTTTTCAGTCTGTTACAGCGTGACGAATGTGCTATCTTCATTACGAATGCTAGTTTTACCAGAACGAGTGCTCCCGTCTCATAACTTGCTTCTGAGCATGCACATTTTTTTCACGTCGTTAAAGCCCACACACAAACATTTTTTACGACATAAAAACGACAACGTTAAAAACGACATGAAAATTTAGACCATGTTCTAAATTTTGAATGCCCATTTTTTACGTTGTGAAAAATGCTTTGCAGCCCACACACGATCGTTTTTAATGACATTAAAAAAAAAACTGCATTTTTTACATCCCGAAAAACGGTCGTGTGTACGCGGCATTACTCTTAATGGTCTAAGGTTATCAGGGCCTTCTTTCATTTTGATTGGGCCCTGGGCAAACATTTTCTTGGCCCCCCCCCCCCTCCATTCTGAGACATACAAAAAAAATAGCAGATAGACTCAAAATCAGTTTACTGCAGCAGATCACGCAGCAATTGCAATTGTTTGCCAGAGGTTACAGCCTATTCTTACGGCTCACTGGCTGGTTGCTAGAGGTTACAACACATAATTTCTGCTTGCCGATTGGTTGCTAGAGGTTTACTGCACATTATTAGCGCTCACTGATTGGTTGCTTTAGGTTAATGCACATCATTACCACTCACTGAGCAGTGAAGCAATCACAAATAATTTAGCAAGTAAAGCGGCACATTAATACACATACAACAGGAGAGGGTCAGAGACTGCACGATATTACCAAAGACTGCGGACATACTACAAGAGATTACCAGAGACTGCGGACATACTGCACGAGATTACCAGAGACTGCGGACATACTGCACGAGATTACCAGAGACTGCGGACATACTGCACGAGATTACCAGAGACTGCGAACATACTGCACGAGATTACCAGAGACTCTGACATACTGCACAAGATTACCAGAGACTGCAAACATACTGCACGAGATTACCAGAGACTGCGGACATACTGCACGAGATTACCAGAGACTGCAGACATACTGCACGAGATTACCAGAGACTGTGGACCTACTGCACGAGATTACCAGAGACTGCGGACATACTGCACAAGATTACCAGATACTATGGACATACTGCACAAGATTACCAGATACTATGGACATACTGCACAAGATTACCAGAGACTGTGACTTACTGCATTAGATTACCAGATACTGTGAACATACTGCATTAGATTACCTGTGATTCTGTGAATTGGGGCCCCCGATGACAGACTTTGCAGAGTGCACAGAGGACACAGGAGGCTGTATTCACATGCTAGCCAGCAGAGAGGGGGCGGGGCTGGGAGCTCCACTCGGAACAGAGTAGCAGTAGTGAGAGCCAGTGATCAGCGTGGGCACATCAGTGGAGCTCCCAGACCTCTGTATTCCCCAACCAGTATAGAGGGGGCGGGGCCGGGAGCTTCACTGACGCGCCCACTCCGATCAATGCTCTTACTACAGCCGCTCTGCATACAGGCTACATAGGGCGGGGTCATCACGTCAGTGGATTTTCCAGCCCCGCCCCCTCACTGCTAGCTAGATCTGGAATACAGCCTCCCGTGTCCTCTGTGCACTACTGCACTCTGCAAAGCCGTCATCAGGGCCCTAATTCACAGATAGCGCAGGGCCCCCTACAAAGATTAGGCCCAGGGCAAGTTCCCCGTTTGCCCTGCGCTAAAGACGGCCCTGAAGGTTATCAGTGGTGTACCCCAAGGTTCAGTGTTGGGACCCTTACTTTTCAATATCTTTATAAATGATATAGGGTCTGAGATAAAAAGTAAAATGTTTTTCTTTGCAGATGACACTAAGCTAAGCAGTGAAATAACGTCCTTACAGGATGTCTCCAATTTACAAGCCAACCTCAATGCACTGTCTAATTGGGCGACTAAGTGGCAGATGAGGTTTAATGTTGATAAATGTAAAGTTATGCACCTGGGGGCTGAGAATATGCATGCATCATACATACTAGGGGGAGTACAACTGGAGGGATCCGTAGTGGAGAAGGATCTGGGGGTTTTGGTAGATCATAAGCTCAATAATGGCATGCAATGCCAAGCTGCGTTTTCCAAAGCGAGCAAAGTCCTTTCTTGTATTAAGAGAGGTATGGACTCCAGAGAGAGAGATATCATTTTGCCCCTGTACAAATCATTAGTAAGACCTCATCTGGAATATGCAGTTCAGTTTTGGGCACCAGTTCTCAAAAAGGATATTGGGGAACTGGAGAAAGTGCAGAGAAGGGCAACCAAACTGATAAGAGGCATGGAGGACCTCAGCTATGAGGAAAGATTAGAGGAACTGAATTTATTCACTCTTGAGAAGAGGAGATTAATATATAAGGGGTCCATATAGTGAACTTGGTGTTGAGTTATTCACTTTACGGTCAACACAAAGGACAAGGGGCACTCTTTACATCTAGAGGAAAAAAGAATTCACCTCCAAATACGGAAAGGTTTCTTCACAGTAAGAGCTGTGAAAATGTGGAATAGACTTCCTCCAGAGGTGGTTCTGGCCAGCTCAGTAGATTGCTTTTAAAAAAGGCCTGGATACTTTCCTAAATGTACATAATATAACTGGATACTGATATTTATAGATAAAGTTGATCCAGGGAAAATCTTATTGCCTCTCGGGGGATCAGGAAGGAATTATTTCCCCTGCTGTAGCCAGTTGGATCATGCTTTGCCGGGGTTATTTGCCTTCCTCTGGATCAACTGTTGTTATAGAATTGGGTATATGGGAATGTACGATATTTTACATTTTTATTTATTTTTTTATGATTGAACTAGAAGGACTTATGTTTTTTTTTTAACCTGACTAACTATTTAACTATGTAACTTACCTGTGATTCCAGCTGTAGAAATCCACAAGCTGGGGTCCAGTAGCAGATAAAGCATGAAGGGATCAAGCAGAAGCAAGAGTCAGTATACAAACCAAAGGTTGGTAACAAGTAATTGCAGTTTGGAATGAACTGAAGGTTCTTCTTGATTTCGACACCCACTGGAGAACACAATAGCTCTGTGGGAGGGATTCCCCATCAACACAGACTGTGTTGATGAGGGAACTGAGTAGAGGTCGACCGAATTATCGGCCGATATTCGGCCATTTCGGAGAAATCGTCATCGGCCGATTTTTATCCAAATTAGGCTGATATTTAACCTGCCCGCTAGTGGTGCAACGGATCACCGTTGATCCCTAAACCCGAACGTGTCACCCCTTTTGGTTCGGCTGCGGATTGCCGCCGCGGCCATAGCATTAGGAAAGGCCACGGCTTCGGCTCTCCTCTGCACATACATATGCAAGGGAGAAAAGGGGGGAGACATGTCACAAGACAGTACTACGGAATTATTTGAGCAGATACACGATTTCCCCACTACTGACATATTTCTTTGATGTTTGCCTTCCCAATGATATGGGTGTGGTACCTTAGACACTCATATTTTCTTGTTTATGTAGATGCTAATTTGGCTAAATGCCTAGAATGAACTAAGATATTTTGTATTTGGCAGATAATTTTTGTTGCTTTTGCAAGCTATGAGTTTTTAAACAAAACAATTCTTTGAAGACAGATTATAAATTCAGGATGAATGTACAGTATATACTGAATATTAACATTGTTATTTCTTATTTATTAATATTTTTAACTATTGTTGCATACAATTAGTACAATCTTTCTGCAAGGGGTTTCCTGCATTGTTACCCCATGTCAATTCTAAGAAGTGTTTACTGAAACATTAGTTAAGATATAAAGTCCCTGGGTGGTAATAAAAAAAAAAAAAAAACAGACTAAGGGAGGATATGATGCAAATGAAAAGTCCAAGGATGTTTTTTGGGGTGTAAAAAATAAAACCAAAATTTCAGGGCCAAAAAATACATTTTTTATTTAGCAACACAATAGCACCTGTAGTTAGTTATGTGCAACAAATGATCCATATATTAAAAACCCACATAGTCCCCATATTGTTGTAGTCCAGTGTTTTTCAACATTTTTTCAGTGAAGGCACCCTTTAAAATTCACGACACCCCATTCTAAATTGTAAAAAACAACATTAACAGTTTTACATAATGCAGCAACATCCACATCCAACTTTAGAAGTGATTTATTCTTCCAATGCAACCACACCTTTGCACACTGGTACTAATTAGTATTCCAATGTTTCTCTTTTCCCTCACTCAACTAATGTGACTCCATTGCTGATGGAGAGTGGCAAGCAAGGATGCTGTCCAGGTGCCCGACGTCCTTCTTATCAGCCGATGATGTAATTAGTTGTTAGGACACTGGTGGCTAGAAGGTTGTAATTATGCACAATGTGGCTTTGCCATGGCACCCCTGAAGGTACCCTGGTTGAAAAAGGCTGTTGTGGTGCGTGCCGAGAAAAATGGCTGCGTAAGAGCAGAGCTCCGTGTTATCCAGCTTTCCCAGCCTGTCAGAAGAGACGCAGAGTGGCACAAACAACCCATTTCGGGTCCCGAGACTCCCGCTGACTCACCGGCCAGCATTGGTAAGAATAAACTCAAAAACGGCTAGCACACCAGGTTCCCAAAATGGCACAGTGGTCTCCAGACTGCAGCGCCACTCTTAGGGTGGCATGCAAGGTGAAGGAGGAGGCAGCAATAAACCCAGATCCCCCTCTCCTAACAATAGCCGTTCATCCCTGGGTAACACCCCAGTGCACAGCCCACAGAATACAGCGCTGAAGCTCTCCTCTGCACATACATATGCAGGGGAGAAAAGGGGGGAGACATGTCACAATTCTTTGAGCAGATACATGTCACAATTCTTTGAGCAGATACATGATTTCCCCACTACTGGGCAACCCCTCAGTGACACTACAATGAAGGAGATGCAGGTGTCGCTGCGAGGCTCTATTAATAGGAACTTGACGGAGTGTGTCTCACAAATGAAATCTGAAATAGCTGAAATAGGGGACCTCGTCAACCATGTAGAAAACAAGATGGCTGAGTTTGCATCAGCCCCCAATGAGCTAGTAAATGTGCACAATGACAAAGATGAGGCAAAATGGGGGACCCGGAGGACAGGTGCCCTAGAAACAATGTTAAACTGCAGTGCGTAGCGGAAGTCTTTGTCCCCTTCAGAGCTCCAGCAATATGTGCAATAACTAATGACAGACTTACTTCCTGATACACCGGCTGGTGAATGGTGAAATTATTGTACAGGGTGGTCCATTTATATGGATACACCTTAATAAAATGGGAATGGTTGGTGATATTAACTTCCTGTTTGTGGCACATTAGTATATGTGAGGGGGGAAACTTTTCAAGATGGGTGGTGACCATGGTGGCCATTTTGAATCCAACTTTTGTTTTTTCAATAGGAAGAAGCTCATGTGACACATCAAACTTATTGGGAATTTCACAAGAAAAACAATGGTGTTTAACGTAACTTTATTCTTTCATGAGTTATTTACAAGTTTCTGGCCACCTATAAAATGTGTTCAATGTGCTCTCCAGTGACATGCGGCGAGTGCTACGCTGTGGGCTCTTGCTGAATGAAGCTAGGACAGCCAGTGATGTTTCTTCATTAGACCCCTTTCACACTGGATACGCCTATAGCGGAGCGTTAAAATTGCGGTAAATTCGCGGTAAAACACTGCTATTTTATTTTAGCAGTAAAATTTGAAATAATGACTAACTAACTATAAACTATAAATTATAGGTATTGGAATTTCCTTTCAAATTTGGCTGTTAGTAAATGTAACAAATACAAATTTATCTGAAGTTACGAATTATCCGAAATTACAAATCTTAACAAATGGAATGGAACAAATTAATAATAATAATAATAATAAAAAGTTTTTATTAGTATTATTTATTATTATTAGATCGTTACGTTCCATTCGTTTAGATGTGGCACTCGTTATTTTGGATAATTTGTAACTTCGGAACATTTACTAACAGCCACATTTGACAGGAAATTCAAATACCTAATTTCAAAATTTCCGATATATAGAATTTCGAATTTCTGAAATTTGAATTTCCTAATTTTCAAATTTCCGAAATTTCGGTATTCCTAAATTCGAATTTCCGAAATTAGAATTTTCGAATTTCCGCCTTTCAAATTTCAAAAAATATTTATTCAGCGATCTCAGCATTGTATTCAGTGCCAACTGCATGTGTATATACAGTATCTCACAAAAGTGATTACACCCCTCACATTTTTGTAAATATTTTATTAGATCTTTTCATGTCCAAATTGGGCCTAATTAGTAATTTTCCCTCCCCGATGTCATGTGACTCGTTAGTGTTACAAGGTTTCAGGTGTGAATGGGGAGCAGCCGGTGTGTTAAATTTGGTGTTATCACTCTTACTCTCTCATACTGGTCACTGGAAGTTCAACATGGCACCTCATGGCAAAGAACTCTCAGAGGATCTGAAAAAATATATTTTTGCTCTACATAAAGAAGATTGCCAAGACTAGGAATGAGCTTCGAGTGCGAGTCGAACTCATATTCGACTCAAGTTTCGCCTGCTCGCCTGTTTGCCGAACAGTGAACAATTTGGGGTATTTGCAGCAAATTTGAAAAGCCACAATACACCCTGTAAAAGTCTATGGGAGAAATCTAAAGTGCGAATTTTAAAGGCATATATGCAAGTTATTGTCATAAAAAGTGTTTGGGGACATGTATCAATGCAAAAAAAAAGTTTTAAAAAATTCAGTTTTTTCGGGAGCAGTGATTTTAATAATGCTTAAAATGAAACAATAAAAGTGAAATATTCCATTAAATTTCGTACCTAGGGGGGTGTATAGTATGTCTGTGAAGTAGAGCTTAGAACTGTCCCTGCACAAAGTGTAATTTCTGAAGGAAAAAGGTCATTTAAAAGTACTTGCGGCTATAATGAATTGTCGGGTCCGGGCAATACAGAGAAAAGTAATTGAAAGTCACTGATAAAAAAAAAAAATTCGGGTGGGTCCCCCCAAATTCAATTACCAGGCCCTCCAGGTCTGGTATGGATATTAAGGGGAACCCTGCGTCAAATTAAAAAAAATGACGTGGGGTTCCCCCCAAATATCCATACCAGACCCTTCAGGTCTGGTATGGATTTTAAGGGGAACTCCACCCCAAATAAAAAAAAAATGGTGTGGAGTTCCCCCCAAAAATCCATACCAGACTTTATCCGAGCACGCAACCTGGCAGGCCGCAGGAAAAGAGGGGGGGACGAGAGAGCGGCCCCCCCTCTTGAACCATACCAGGCCACATGACCTCAACATGGGGAGGATGCTTTGGGGGTCTGTGACCCCTCAAGGCACCATGTCCCTATGTTGATGGGGACAAGGGCCTCATCCCCACAACCCTTGCCCTGTGGTTGTGGGGGTCTGTGGGCGGGGGGGCTTATCAGAATCTGGAAGCCCCCCCATGTAAATTGGTAAGGGGTACATTGTATCCCTACCATTTCACAAAGAAAGTGTAAAAAATTGTAAAAAAACACACAGACACCGTTGAGATAAGTCCTTTATTAAAAAAAAAAAAAAAAAAATCCAGCGGTGGTAATCCACTCTCGGTCTCCCCTTGCGTCAGAGGGGGATGGGGTCACGTGACGGGTGGCCCCGTCCTCAGCTACATAAGACCTGTCAGGCTGCGGCGACGATATTCCCGGGGTGTCTCCAGTGGAGACAGCATGTGCTGCGCTGGACATCTCAGCGCTGGATCCTGGACCTGGATGGAGAGGAGATCATCCATCGCTGGACCCTGGAGAGGAGATCATCCATCGCTGGACCCAAGAGAGCATCCATCGCAGGATACCGACAGCGTTGGAGTGGAGACCGAGAGTGAATTACCACCGCTGGAATCTTTTTTTTATTCCTTTTTTTAATAAAGGACTTATCCCAACGGTGTTTGTGTGTTTTTTTTGTTTGTTTTTTACACTTTCCTTGTGAAATGGTAGGGATACAATGTACCCCTTACCAATTCACATGGGGGGGGCAGGATCTGGGGGTCCCCTTTGTTAAAGGGGTCTTCTAGATTCCAATAAGCCCCCCGCCCACAGACCCCCACAACCACCAGGCAAGGTTTGTGGGGATGAGGCCCTTGTCCCCATCAACATGGGGACATGGTGCTTTGAGGGGTCACAGACCCCCAAAGCATCCTCCCCATGTTGAGGGCATATGGCCTGGTACGGTTCAGGAGGGGGGGCACTCTCGTCCCCCCCCTCTTTTCCTGCGGCCTGCCAGGTTTGTTTATAGCGCAAAAAAAAAAGGCAGAGGTGATCAAATACCACCAAAAGAAAGCTCTATTTGTGGGGAAAAAATATCAAAATGTAATTTGGGGACAAAGTCGCATGACTGCACAATTGTCATTCAAAATGTGACAGCGCTGAAAGCTGAAAATTGGCCTGGGCAGGAAGGGGATGAAAATGCCCGGTATTGAAGTGGTTAAAGTGGTTGTAAACCGGTGCGTGTATTTTTTTTTTTTCTTACCTGCAAGGCAAAGGCATACTAGCATATTATGTGAAACTTACCTAAAAATGAAGCCTTCTAGCGATGCGATGTCATCGCTTCAAACAGCTTCCATCTTCACCTGTCTTGCTTCTGGGTTTGCGGACTCCTGTTCTGTGACTGGCTGGTGACTGGCTATGACGTCACTCCCACACATGTTCAAACCACACATGTGAAGTATCGCTGTGATTTTTAGAGCAAAAGCAATAATTATAGCCCTAGACCTCCTCTGTAACTCAAAACATGCAACCTGTAGAATTTTTTAAATGTCGCCTATGGAGGTTTTTAAGGGTAAATGTTTGACACCATTCCACTTTTCCAACTTTGAAGCGTGACATGTTGGGTATCAATTTACTCGGCGTAACATTATCTTTCACAATATAAAAAAAAAATCGGGCTAACTTTACTGTTGTCTTATTTTTTAATAAAAAAATTGAATTTGTTCCCAATAAAATGCGCTTGTAAGACCGCTGCGCAAATACGGTGTGACAAAAAGTATTGGAAAGGCCGCCATTTTATTCTCTAGGGTGTTAGTAAAAAATATATATAATATTTGGGGTTCTAAGTAATTTTCTATCCCAATTTTTTTTTTAACTCTGAAAAACAGGCTTGGGGCTGAAGTGGTTAAGTGCCCACCAGTGCCAGCAATGTGTGCCCACCACTGACAGCAATCAGTGCCCCCCTTTGCCCACAAGTGCCAGCAATCAGTGCCCACAAGTGCCAGAAATCAGTGCCCAGAAGTGCCAACAATCAGTGGCCATTAGTGATGCCAGTCAGTGCTGGCTATCAGTGCTGCCCATAAATGCCCACCAGTGCCGCCTATCTGTGCCCACCAGTGCCGCCTATCTGGGCCCACCAGTGCTACCGATCAGTGCCTATAAGTGCAGCATATTAGTGCCTCCCCATCAGTGCCACCTCATCAGTGCCCATAAGTGCCGCCTCATTAACACCCATCAGTGAAGGAGAAAAATTACTTATTTACAAAATGTACTGAAAAAAAACAAGAAAAAAAAGTTTGTGGGGTCTTTTTTAGGAAAAAATTCAAAACCAAGAAATTATTAAATACCACCAAAAGAAAGCTCTATTTGTGTGAGAAAAAAAAATACAAATGTCACATGGTTACAGTGTTGCATGACCGCGCAATTGTCATTCAAAGTGTGGCAGTGCTGAAAGCTGAAAAATGGCCTGGGCAGGAAGGGGGTGCAGGTGCCCTGTATTGTGGAGGTTAACCACTTCAGCCCCGGACCAATATGCAGCTAAAGGACCAGGCCCCTTTTTGCGATTTCGCACTGCGTCGCTTTAACTGACAATTGCGCCGTCGTGCGATGTGGCTCCCAAACAAAATTGGTGTCCTTTTTTTCCCCACAAATGGAGCTTTCTTTTGGTGGTATTTGATCACCTCTGCGGTTTTAATTTTTTGCGCTATAAACAAAAATAGAGCGACAATTTTGAAAAAAATGCAATATTTTTTATTTTTTGCTATAATAAATATCCCCAAAAAAAGATATAAAAATTTTTTTTTCATCAGTTTAGGCCGATACGTATTCTTCTACATATTTTTGGTAAAAAAAAAATCGCAATAAGCGTTTATCGATTGGTTTGTGGAAAATGTATAGCGTCTGCCAAATAGGGGATACCTTTATTAATATTTTTTTTTACTAGTTATGGCGGCGATCAGCGATTTTTATCGTGACCGCGACATTATGGCGGACACTTTTTTGGGACAATTGTAACTTTTACAGCGAACAGTGCTATAAAAATGCACTGGTTACTGTAAAAATGACACTGGCAGTGAAGGTGTTAACCAGGAGGGGGCACTGTAGGGGTTAAGTGTGACATCACTGATCGTCGTTCCCTATGACAGGAAACAGACGATCAGTGACAGGCTCACTAGGAAGCACGGGGAGAGGTTTGTTTACACTTACCTCTCCCCGTTCTTCCTCTCTGTGACCCGATCGCGGGACACCGGCGGCGATCGGGTCCGCTGTTCCCGCGGGGACGGTCACGGAGAAGAGGACCGGGTCGCGAGCGTGCTGAGATCTTAATGGGGACGTACATGTACGCCCTTGTGCCATTTTGTCGACGTATATCGTCGCGCGGCGGTCCTCAAGTGGTTAAAAAAAAACCTAGCCTTTACAATCACTTTAAAGTGTAAGTTCGCCTTTAGGCTGCCTTCACACCTGAGCGTTTTCAGCTCATAAAACGCTTGCAGATACGCCCGGAAAAAACACCCAACAAGCAAAATCCCATTCATTTCAATGGCACCTGTTCACATCTGCACGTTTTGTCACCTGAAGCTAAACGCCAGAAAAAGTAGCTGAAAAAAGAACATGCGCTTCTTTGGGGCAGATTACAGGCGTTGTTCTGCTTTTTACCTTGGTGACCAGTCCCGTGGAAGGTTTCCCTGAATGGCTCTGCACATTACTGATAACTGCAGTGAGTAGTCACACAATGTAACTGTATGAAGTCCTCCCTGCTTTACTATATCAGCTCCAAGCTCATCCAATGTATTGTTATCGTGAGATGTTCTCCAATGCAGAGCACGCCACTCCCGCCCTCTACTCCACGCCTGTGTTTACCAACAACTCCCCCTTCTCCACACTACACACCGCCCTGTTCGTCTAAGTGGGCGGAGTCTGCTGGCCCCGCCGTTCAGTTTCGTGCGCGTTCAGGCTGGCGGGTTTGAATGTCGTTTTGTTGGATTGGGCGTGCCTTCCTCTGCCAATCATCGGGGAGATTGTGTGCGTGTGTGTGGGAAGGCGGCCTGTGTGCACAGAGGGATCAGGTACGTAGTGCTGCGTGTGAGTGAGTGAGCGGGGTTTATGGCTGTAGCTCAGCTCTCTGTTTGTAGCAATGCAAAGTTTTAAAGTGCGGGCCAGGAGACGTTGGCTTAATTTGAGTTTCTCTATACTTTTATATACATGTTTATGTACACAGAGGACTTGTTAGATGGAGTTTCTAGCACTGCATTACCTCTACAAATGACGGCAATGGTAGGACTGATCTCCCTATGTATACATGATGCGTGGGTGTGTGTGCAGGCACTTCCTGTATTTCTGTTCCCTCCTATGTGTATTTTTATAGGCATTCCTAGGGCTCATACAGACGGGTGCTGAGCCCTGCCCTCTGTACTGAGGGCGCCTTTACTGCATCCACCTCAGTGCTGCATGCAGGAAATCCATAGATATAGGCGCAGCGCCTGCATGCGGGCAGGAGTGGGTGCACAGACGTAATTGTATGTCAGAGTTTGCACGCGGGCAGGAGCGAGTGCACAGACGTAATCGTATGTCAGAGTTTGCATGCGGGCAGGAGTAGGTGCACAGACGTAATCGTATGTCAGAGTTTGCATGTGGGCAGGAGTAGGTTCACAGACGTAATCGTATGTCAAAGTTTGCATGCGGGCAGGAGTAGGTTCACAGACGTAATCGTATGTCAGAGTTTGCATGTGGGCAGGAGTAGGTTCACAGACGTAATCGTATGTCAAAGTTTGCATGCGGGCAGGAGTGGGTGCACAGACGTAATCGTATGTCAGAGTTTGCACGCGGGCAGGAGCGAGTGCACAGACGTAATCGTATGTCAGAGTTTGGACGGGAGCAGGTGGACAGTAAGGATGAGCTCAGGCGTGTTCACAAACCGCACATGCAGAGCCCGCCAGGAAGTTGGCACAGCGCTAATCACAAGCAGCAAGACATTGTCCCGATGCGCAGCTGCAGAGATCGGGAAATGTCTCACTGCTTGTGATTAGCGCTGTGCTGACTTCCTGGCGGGCTCTGCATGTGCGGTTTGAACACGCCTGAGCTCATCCTTAGTGCACTGACGTAATCATATTTCAAAGTTTACATGCGGACAGGAGCGGGTGCACACTACTAAATGCAGTGTTTGGATCCATGCTCTCGCTCCTGACCACATGTCAAATTTTGACATATGATTAAGTCTGTGCACACGCTCCTGCCCGCATACAAACTTTGACATACGATTACGTCTGTGCACTCGCTCCTGACCACATGTCAAATTTTGACATATGATTACGTCTGTGCACTCGCTCCTGCCCGCATACAAACTTTGACATATGATTACGTCTGTGCACTCGCTCCTGCCCGCATTCACACTTTGACATACGATTACGTCTGTGCACTCGCTTCTGCCCGCATACAAACTTTGACATACGATTACGTCTGTGCACTTGCTCCTGCCCGCATACAAACTTGGACTTATGATTACGTCTGTGCACACGCTCCTGCCCGCATACAAACTTTGACATACGATTTACGTCTGTGCACTCGCTCCTGACCACATGTCAAATTTTGACATATGATTACGTCTGTGCACTCGCTCCTGCCCGCATACAAACTTGGACTTATGATTACGTCTGTGCACACGCTCCTGCCAGCATACAAACTTGGACTTACGATTACGTCTGTGCACTCGCTCCTGCCCGCATACAAACTTTGACATACGATTACGTCTGTGCACTCGCTCCTGCCCACATACAAACTTGGACTTATGATTACGTCTGTGCACTCGCTCCTGCCCGCATACAAACTTGGACATACGATTACGTCTGTGCACTCGCTCCTGCCCGCATACAAACTTTGACATACGATTACGTCTGTGCACTCGCTCCTGCCCGCATACAAACTTGGACTTATGATTACGTCTGTGCACTCGCTCCTGCCCGCATACAAACTTGGACTTATGATTACGTCTGTGCACTCGCTCCTGCCCGCATACAAACTTGGACTTATGATTACGTCTGTGCACTCGCTCCTGCCCGCATACAAACTTGGACTTACGATTACGTTTGTGCACTCGCTCCTGCCCGCATACAAACCTTGACATATGATTAAGTCTGTGCACACGCTCCTGCCCGCATACAAATTTGCATTAAGGTGAAAAAACATCCGGCGGTACCGCCCCCCCCCGAACCCCCGTTTTACTTACCTGACCCCTCGAAAGTCCCGCGCACGTCCACGTGATCCTCTTCGGTTCCCAGCCTGGCCGTTGATTGGCTAGGCTGGACGGATTGATAGCAGCGTAGCCATTGGCTGGCGCTGCTGTCAATCACAGCGGATGATGAGGGGGCGGGGCCGAGTGATACTGTCGGCGGCTATGCCCGCCGCTGTATCACGGGAGTGCGCTCGCAAAAGCTTTCCACCATGCGAGCTCGCTCGCATGAAGGTGGAAAGCTTTTGCGAGGAGGAGCCGAGACAGCCGCTGAGGGCCCCCAGAAGACAGGGTTAGAGGACACTCTGTGCAAAACGAGCTGCACAGTGGAGGTAAGTATAACATGTTTGTTATTTAAAAAAAAAAAAGTTTGCCTTTTAGTGTTGCTTAAACTTATGGAAGATTTACCACCCCTTCCTGACCAAGCCATTTCTTGCGATACGGCACTGCGTTACTTTTACTATAGGAAGGCAAAGATCAAGCGTTCCTGCTTTGCAATAAAGCATTACCTACTGATAAAATAGCAATCTGCCTTGTTTACAGATTGGTGGGTACAGGTGGACATCGAGATGAGCTTCCTCTGTGTTGCTGGTGGAGCACATGTGCGCCCCAGACCTGGAAGTGCAGGATCACATACTTGCCGCCATATATGGTTGGCATCCCATGGAGCACATGTGCGCCCCAGACCTGGAAGTACAGGATCACCTGCTTGCCGCCATATATGGTTGGCATCCCATGGAGCACATGTGCGCCCCAGACCTGGAAGTGCAGGATCACATGCTTGCCGCCATATATGGTTGGCATCCCATGGAGCACATGTGCGCCCCAGACCTGGAAGTGCAGGATCACATGCTTGCCGCCATATATGGTTGGCATCCCATGGAGCACATGTGCGCCCCAGACCTGGAAGTGCAGGATCACATGCTTGCCGCCATATATGGTTGGCATCCCATGGAGCACATGTGCGCCCCAGACCTGGAAGTGCAGGATCACATGCTTGCCGCCATATATGGTTGGCATCCCATGGAGCACATGTGCGCCCCAGACCTGGAAGTGCAGGATCACATGCTTGCCGCCATATATGGTTGGCATCCCATGGAGCACATGTGCGCCCCAGACCTGGAAGTACAGGATCACCTGCTTGCCGCCATATATGGTTGGCATCCCATGGAGCACATGTGCGCCCCAGACCTGGAAGTGCAGGATCACATGCTTGCCGCCATATATGGTTGGCATCCCATGGAGCACATGTGCGCCCCAGACCTGGAAGTGCAGGATCACATGCTTGCCGCCATATATGGTTGGCATCCCATGGAGCACATGTGCGCCCCAGACCTGGAAGTGCAGGATCACATGCTTGCCGCCATATATGGTTGGCATCCCATGGAGCACATGTGCGCCCCAGACCTGGAAGTGCAGGATCACATGCTTGCCGCCATATATGGTTGGCATCCCATGGAGCACATGTGCGCCCCAGACCTGGAAGTGCAGGATCACATACTTGCCACCCGTATATGGTTGGCATCCCTAATGGGGATAAGCTGAACTTCCCTGGTTTTAGTTTGTGTTGTTCAGTAAACTTTAAAGTGGTTGTAAACTTGGTTACACCACTTGTTCCTTCAGGTAAGCCTATTATAAGGCTTACCTGTAGGTACTGTAAATATCTCCTAAACCGACACGTATTAGGAGATATTTACCATTTAGGCTTGCGCCGTCATTGGCGCATGCGCACTAAAGAAACGGGCCACTCGTGCCTTTTCTTCAGCAGCCTTGCCGTGACTGGTGGCTCCCGTGCGGGAGTGACATCATTGCGGCTCTGGCTAATCACAGCACCGGAGCCTGTGAACCCGGAAATAACTCTGGGAGACATGTCACCGGTCACAGTGGTGTGCCGGGTCGCTGCAACAGCTTCGATCAGAGGTTATTTCATAATCCTTTGTCTTACAGGGGGTGTGTGTGTGTGTGTGTTTTTATTTCGGTTTTAAGTGGTTGTAAGCCCTGGTTCACACTTTTGCGTTTTGACCTGTCAAATCAGCGGCATTTCCCAACAATGACACCGTCCTAATTGGTGCAATTTTGGGCTGCGATTTACATTGACATCTGTGCAGAAACATGCACAGATGTCTGTAATCGCGGCTGAAATCCGGACTAACAAGCGGAAGTGAACTCGTATGGCTTCATTCTTACAGCCCAGTGTGAACCTGGGCTAAAGGCTGAAGTTTGTTTTTTACCTTCATGCATTCTGTTATACAGGATTTATATAGCGCCATCAGTTTACACTTCACTTTACAATGAGGAGGGGGGGACAGTATAAAACAGTTCAATATAGAAGGGTCCTGCTTACAGGAGGAGGTTGTACAAAAGGTAATCGCTGTGGGGGGTGATCTGATGGAGGTGACTCGGGTACAGTTCTTGGGTGGAGTAGGCTTCCCTGAATAAGTGAGTTTTCAGGAATCGCATAAAGGCGAACATTCTGTAGTTCCAGAAGATGAGAGCTGCTCTAGAGAAGTCCCGAAGGCGAGCATGGGAGGCGGTAACAAGGTAGCAACTAGCAAGAGTGCAGGAGGTTTTGGGAGGAGCGGAGCTGGTGATTTGGCAATATCTGTAGATGAGGTTGGTCACGTAGCTTCATGTAGCTGGGGGCAGTGCTTGAAAGTAAAAAAAAAACACCTGTGTGTTGCTCCGCCCCAATACTTACCTGAGCCCTCTCTCGATCCCGTGATGTACACAGGAGCATCGACTTTCCCGGTCTCCCTATGCTCATTGACAGCGACAAAGCAATGGGAGCCATTGGACTTCCATCTCAGAATTCCTCACTTTCAAAAAAATAACTAAACTTTCACATTAAATGTCAAAAAAGTCATTCACTTTCCAGACAAGTCTCTACAATCCCTTTTGTAAATACCTTTTTATATGGTTCTCTAAACCTGTCCATCTTATATAAAGCACATACTATCAGTCATCTGCTCTCAGCTCCCCCCCCCCCCTCCCCGAACATACTGGAGCGCTGGTCTGTGGTCTTGTTGTGATCTTGCCCCCAGCCTGGACAGACTCTGTGATGTCAGCCGACGGCAGGCTTCAGCCCGCTGTCTGCTGAAAATGGGTCACAGGAGTGCAATACGAACTGTGATTCATATGAGGAGTAAAGACATTTTTTTTCCCCGGAGCTAAAATTCTGCTAAAATGTTTAGCGTCCAAAATTTTGAGGGTTCATTCACAACAATGAGCAGCGGTGGAAAATAGGACTTGTCTCTCTATTCACAGATTATGTGAATAGTTGACAGATGTAACATGGTGGGAATTAGCACCCTAATATCGGTGTAACATGAGACATGCTGTGAAAGATGTATTTGACCTTTAAAGAAGGATCATTATAAATTGCCAATATTTTTTCTTGGTGCAGTGATTTTAAGAGCTCAAACCAAACGTAACTTGTGCTTTGTTTTTTTTTTCAGTATATTGGAGAACTTGCATTGCCTTTGAATCATGTAGTTTAATCATGCAGGTGAGTACATGGCTGTTCTTTGCTGACTGCTTTAACCTCTACATCAGGGGTGGGGAATCTTTTTTTCTGCCAAGGGCCATTTGGATTTTTGTAACATCATTCGGGGGCTGTACAAAATGATCAACTTAAAAATTAGCCTGTTATAGCGGGGATTAAACGTGTCCCCCCCCCCCCCGCATCACTGGACCCCTTTACATTACACAGCACCCTGCATCACTGGACCCCTTTACATTACACAGCACCCTGCATCACTGGACCCCTTTACATTACACAGCACCCTGCATCACTGGACCCCTTTACATTACACAGCACCCTGCATCACTGGACCCCTTTACATTACACAGCACCCTGCATCACTGGACCCCTTTACATTACACAGCACCCTGCATCACTGGACCCTTTACATTACACAGCACCCTGCATCACTGGACCCCTTTACATTACACAGCACCCTGCATCACTGGACCCCTTTACATTACACAGCACCCTGCATCACTGGTCCCCTTTACATTACACAGCACCCTGCATCACTGGACCCCTTTACATTACACAGCACCCTGCATCACTGGACCCCTTTACATTACACAGCACCCTGCATCACTGGTCCCCTTTACATTACACAGCACCCTGCACTGTGCAGGACATTAATACATGAGTTACCATGACCATTGACCAGTGCAGGACATTTACCTAGGGTTGCCACCTGTACGGGATTGACCCGGACAGTACGGGGTTTGAATCATGTGTCCGGGTCTCCTTCCGCCTTCTACCCGGACACATGATTCAAACTGTACTGTGGCTTAGCTGGTGGAAGAACACTAGTAGTTAAAGTTGGTAGGGGAAAGTTCTTATCCTTATACAGCAGTTCGGACAATTTAATCTGAGCCCCAATGTCGTCTTCTATACAGATACACTGAGTAATGTAATTGCCGGGATCAGCAGCACAAGGATTACTCTGCAGGGACTATTTGATGGTTTTCGGGCTCAGGCGGAGTAATCCTTGTGCAGAAGAGGTTCTCGGCAATTACATTACTCAGCCAGGGTATCTGTATAGAAGAGGACGTGGGGAGATTAGATTGTCGGGACTCAGAACTGCTGAATAAAGATAAGAACTTTCCCCTAATGACATTGTGATTTTTTTTTTAATATGCAGCATGGGGGGAGGGGTTAAATGTCCTGCACTGGTCATGGTAACTCACAGTGCAGGACATTAATACATGAGTTACTATGACCAGTGCAACTGTGTAGGTAGGAAATTTACCCCCTCCCCCCGCCGCCATGCTGAATATTAAAAAAAATCACAGACCGTCATCACAGTTAATAATCTTCAGACTGCATACAGAATGATGCAGTCTGAAGATTATTAACTTTGATGACTGTCTGTGATTTTTTTAATATGCAGCATAGCGGCGGGGGAAGGGGGGTAAATGTCCTGCACAGTGCACAGGACATTAATACATAAGTTACCATGACCAGTGCAGGACATTTACCCCCCCCCCCCCCCCCACATGCTGCATATTAAAAAGATCATATTTACATTTAATAATTTTCAAATTGAATCATTGATGCAATTTGAAAATTATTAAATGTAAATATGATGAATATGATCTTTTTAATATGCAGCATGTGGGGGGGGGGGTAAATGTCCTGCACTGGTCATGGTAACTTATGTATTAATGTCCTGTGCACTGTGCAGGACATTTACCCCCCTCCCCCCGCCGCTATGCTGCATATTAAAAAAATACGCCGTATTTCATGATGCTGTCAGCATATTTATGGCTGCCTTATTTGCTGCTGGAAATGGTTCCTCGTCGGTGGCGCTGGCTAGTGCCATCCCAGCCAGCCATGAATGTAATCCCCGCCCGCCGTGAGTGACGTCACGCCACTGGGCGGGGCTGTAAGCCTAGGGGAGCAGCTCATCAGCTGCAGTGCAATGGCTGGAGGCTGGCGCCGGCTAACAGGGGCGGGCCGCAGGAGCAGAGTAAATGCTATTGGCTGGAGGCTGGCGCCGGCTAACAGGGGCGGGCCGCTAAACACACGGACAATGAATGAATGATCGCCATGATCATTCATTCATTGTCAGTGTGTTTAGCAATACATTTACTCCGCTCCATAGTGACAATCGGCGGCGCTTTTTTTCTGATCGCATGGGGGGCCGCATGGAATGATTTCGCGGGCCGCAGGTTCCCCACCCCTGCTCTACATGAAAAAAAATATTCACCTAATAAAGTCAATGCTAGAAGTGATATAGGAGCTGTGTTTACTTTAAATACCCAATCAATTGTGAGGGAAAATCTCCCTCTCAGCACATGGTTGGGTATTTAAAGTAAACACAGCTTTGCCTAAGTTATTAACATTCACTTTACAAAGTAAACATATACTTTGCATAGTGAACAGCTTTTTTTCTTTAACAAGAATTGGGAAGAGCCAATTTTCCTTTGTGAGGCAAAAATAAACAGTATTCCCATGTCTGCCATCTTCAGATCGTGCCGTTCTGAGTCTCAAGTCTGTAGCTAAATTCTAGATCTTAACCAGATCAAGATGCAATCTTTTAAAGCCCAACTAGGAATTGTAAACCAAAAAATCCACCTTTGCAGCGGGGTCTCTTGCCACCGCAAGGGCTAAATGCTTATCAATCCAAGGAGGTAAAATAGAGGTTGAAGTACTTGCCTTGCACTCTGGCTGTGGTGCTCTCCTCCTAAAGCTCTGTTCTGTGCATGACGTCATCA
Source organism: Rana temporaria (assembly GCF_905171775.1). NCBI lineage: Eukaryota > Metazoa > Chordata > Amphibia > Anura > Ranidae > Rana > Rana temporaria. Next base: position 403,473,689 of record NC_053489.1, on the reverse strand, counting down.
CGTACAATACAGGCAAGGCTGATGTGTGACTGGAGACAAATGCTGCTTACAGAGCAGGCTGCAGGGGACTGATTGTGGTGCTGGAGGGATGCTGCTGGAATGAGGTATAAAGGCAAGTACAGTGGGTATAGTAAAGAATCTCCCCCCTTAAAATAAATGTCTTTCTTCATTGACGGACACAGCACTTTAAATCTTGACCTTGGGGTTATATTGCCACCTTCCGGAGAGGACTAGGCAGAACATGTAAAAACAGAAAAACGGCACAGTACCGCCACGGGGGCAGTCCTACTGGCTATAACCCCTCAAACTGCATCCAGCAGCTGTTTTTTTTTTCTGCCTAATGTAGAAGAACCTTTCTCCTGGTGGGGACCATTGGTCCTGGAAATTGTTGTCTTTTTTTTTTTTTTATTCCAGGGAAAGAGGCTCTTCGGAGCCTCGCTGGATGACATTATTAAAAATGTTTAGGGGGGGTTAAGAGTACGTTGCTCCCTCAATCCAGAAAAGATAAGGAGCCACGTCCTAGGCCAGGGCCCTCATTTTCCGCTCGGAAGCGTTTTTTTCATCTGCCTGGGTCAGCAGCTAAGCGTTCCCAGACCGACAAGGTGTCCGCTGAGGGACAGAAGCGTCCCTGGTTTTGCAAGCCAAACAAGCCTGTGAACAAATCTATGGCAGCATGAAGGTTTGCCCGATTCTCGGGTGGGGGGTCGCCTTCGGGAGTTTACAGCTCGGTGGACCTCCCTGCTTTCAGATCAGTGGGTCTGCGAAGTGGTTTCATAAGGATACAAGATGGTTTCTTTCTTGTCCACCAAACAGGCTTTTTACCTCCAACCTCCATCTTCTTCCAGCTCTTTGGGAAGCCTTGTTTGGAGCAGTGCAGGACCTGCTGCTGCGTGCAGTGATAGTGCCGGTGCCATCGCAGGAACGGTTTCAGGGCTTCTATTCCAATTTGTTTGTAGTCCCAATGAAGGAAGGGGTCTGTCAGATCCTGGACCTCAAGGCCCTCAACAGCTTTGTGAAGGTGCAAACGTTCAGGATGGAATCAGTTCGCTCTGTGGTCGCTGCACTCCATTCGGGGGATTTTCTGGCATCCCTCAACATCAAGGACGCATACTTTCATGTCCCTATATGCGCCGGGCATCAAAGGTTTCTGCGGTTTGCGGTCAGGGACGACCGCTACCGATTTGCAGCTCTCCCTTTTGGCCTGGCCTCTGCAGCAAGGATTTTCATCAAGGTGCTCGTCCCGATTTCTGGCTTTGCTGAGACAGCGAGGAATCGCAATCTGGGACTACCTGGACGACCTCCTTCTGAGAGCAGCTTTCCCTTTAGAATTAGAGGAGGATATGGCTATCGCCAGTCGGACTCTTCGGGAGTTCGGTTGGGTTCTAAACCTCCAGAAGTCTGTGTTGGTACCGCCTCAACGCCTGGAGTACCTGGGCATGATTCTGGACTCTTCAGAGGCAAGAGTTTTTCTCCCTTCGGACAAACTGCAGACTCTGTTGGCGTCCCGCAAGTGGTCGTCGATGCGCTTCTGCATGCAAGTCCTGGGTCTCATGGTAGCTACCTTCGAGGCTGTACCATATGCTCAATTCCACACTCGAGCCTTGCAAAAGGAGATCCTGTTCAAATGGGACAAATCTCCATTGTCTCTGGATTGGCAAATTCGGGTGAGCCAGCTAGTCAGGGATTCCCTGATCTGGTGGCGGAGGTCTCAGGCCCTGACCGGTTGGGGGGGGAGTTTGGGGCGTACAGTCGGCACAGGGTCGCTGGACGCAGGAAGAATCCCGCCTGCCGATCAATGTGCTGGAACTTCGGGCGATCATATTTGTTTTGCTGTTTATGCATGAACACCTATGTTTCAATTCACATATGTTTCACATGCATCACTTGTTTATAGTCATGCCATTTTGAGGACTTATGCTAGCAGCGCATGCTTTATTACAGTTGCACCCGGCACTTTGTATTTATTACATTCTTGGATTTGATGTCCTTTATTAGCAGAGATATATTTATTTTCATTCATTGATGCTTTTATGTTTTACATGTTTATTATACACTTGATATAGCACTTCCTCCTTACCTTAGGTATATTCGCCTTATCTCATTTTTACAGCTCAGTATTACTTATCTTCTATATATATATATATATATATATATATATGTATATGTATATGTATATGTATATGTATATGTATATATATATATATATATATATATATGTATATATATATAAAACTCAGTGTATGTATGTTCCAGCATCACGTCCAAACGGCTAAAGATATTAACATGAAACTTGGCACACATGTTACTTATATGTCGGCAACAAACATAGGATAGGTGGTTTAACCCTTACCCACCCCCATTTGCCATGGTCGGGGTTTTCCTTTAAAGTCTCATTCAACTCTATGGGAAATACATGTTACTTCATAACTTCCAAACGGCTGTAGATATTTCGATAACACTTGGTCACATGTTACTTATATTTCCACTTAAACTATAGGATAGTTAAATTATCCCTTAACTACCCCCATTTGTGAGGGTCAGGGTTTTTGTTTAAAGTCCCATGCAAATCAATGGGAAATGTATGTTCCCACATAACTTCTGCACGCCTGGAGATATTTCAATAATACCTGGTACACATATTACTTCTATGCCAAATAAAAATATGACAGTTCAATTAACCCTTACCTACACCCTTATATAAAAGATGGGTATATTTATATTACTATGATTTTCCTCCCCAAAAGGTTAAGATAGGAAGACCGGGCAATGCCGGGTATTCAGCTAGTTCACTTTAAATATGAGGTTGACAGTTTGTGGACTGTAGTCTTCAAGTCAGTCCACAGATTTTCTCCTGATTTTCAAAAAAAAGACCAGTGAGATTTGAAAATAATATGGCTTTAAATAAAGATCCGTAAACTTGTGTAAAACTTCATGAATTGTGCCAGTGATTTGTAGAAAAACTTAAGTGATGAGTTTATCTCTCCCTTCTTCAATAATTGTACTAAAACCACTGAGAAAAATGAATATTGACACCTATTTTATTCTGAAAGCTCCACAACAAACCTGTATGAAGATGAACTATGGATTCTCCGGCTTTCGTTTTCTGTAACTGGAAGAGCCGCTTCTGGCCTGCAAAGGTGAGTAGCAGGTTAAAGTGTATTGCCGCGTACACACGATCATTTTTCAGGTTGTAAAAAAACAACGTTTTTCAGCATCTCGAAAAAACGACGTTTTTTCCAACTTCATCATTAAAACGACGTTGCCCACACACGACCGTTTAAAAAAAATGCTCTAGCAAAGCGTGGTGATGTACAACGGCACTATAAAGAGGAAGTTCCATGCGGATGACGCCACCCTTGGGGCTTCTTTAGCTGATTTTGTGTTGGTAAAAGACGATTCACACTTTTCTGTCTGTTACAGCGTGATGAATGTGCTTACTCCATTACGAACGGTAGTTTTCCCAGAACGAGCTCTCCCGTCTCATAACTTGCTTCTGAGCATGCGTGGGTTTTTCACGTTTTTAGCCCACACATGATAATTTTTTACAACCCTAAAAACGACATAGTTTAAAACGTCGTTAAAAAATGCAGCATGTTCGATTTTATTTTTTTTTTTTTTTGTTGGATTTATTTTTTTTTTTGTTTTTTTTTTCAGAAGACGAAAAATTATGTGAAGCCCACACACGATCATTTTAAAAAAACTTTGTTTTTTACAAGCCGGAAAATGATCGTGTGTACGCGGCATAACACCTGTTTTGCTTTTTTTTCATGGCTGATTTGAGTAATTTTTTGCAATCAAACACTCAAGGAAACAAACTCGGTAGGAAAATAAAGTAATTTGGTTGGCCGCTCTTCCAAAATCACCTTTATGATACAAATCTTCAATAAAATCACAATGACATGAACACTGCATAGGGGAAAAACAGTATTTGTTTCACATTTAAAAAATGTTTTCTCTGTTTTTCCCTATGCTGCGTTCCTACCATTTTGATTTTATTGAAGATTTGTATAATAAAGATGGTTTCGGAAGTGCAGCCAACTGGGTTCTTTTCTTATGAAGACAACTGTGAACTGGGCAAGCACCTGTTTAATGTGTTAGCAGCAGTGTATTTAGCAGACTTGCCTGGAGCGGTGTCTCTTCCTTTTGTCTTGAAACAAACTCGGTAGTACATTAATATGCTTTTACTAAAAGGTTTTTACAAACCACTTACAGTTACAGGAAAGAATTACAAGACATACAGTACAGGGTACTACACATATGCATACACTAACTCATGCTATCATTTCCTAGCAAATGAACATTGGCAATAGTCTCTATACAATAGTGATACCCTGGAAAGAAAAGTATTTTGGCTTTTCCACGACTTACTTGGCTAACTTTACCAACATTAAGCAAAATCACAAGAAAACTGGTTCCTGATCCTGGCACTCTCTCGCTCTCGATCAATTTCTCTATCACAGCGAAGCTTTAGTATTGACCAGTGATGGAGTCCTCACTTGGTCTGGGAACACGAGCATGGCTGCTCACTGTTCCATTCATCCTGCATCTTTGTTTTTACACTAAACGTATCTCTAGTTTCTTCCATTTCCTGCCAAATTTCCTATTTAAAGTTCCACCCAAAATTTTTTTTTTTTTTTAAAAGTCAGCAGCCACAAATACTGCAGCTGCTGACTTTTTTAAAATATGGACACTTACCTGTCCAGGGCGCCCACGATGTCGGCACCCAAAGCCGATCTGTCTCTCGGTGGAGGCGCCGGCATCTTCGGTAAGGGAATCGGGAAGTGAAGCCTTGCGGCCTCACAGCCTGGTTCCTTACTGTGTGTGCGATCCCACTGGTTCCTGCTGTCTTCTGGGACCTTTGTGTCTCCCAAAAGACAGCGGGGGCGGAAGAGGGGTCGGACATGGCGTAGTTCGCTGCGGATACTGTGGCGATCTATACCAGGAAGTGGGAGCAAATACCTGGATTACACAGGGTATGTTCCCCCTCCCCCCAAAAGGTGGCAAATGTGACACCGGAGGGGGGAGGATTACGAAAAGCGCAAGTAAAAAATGTTGATGGAACTCTGCTTTCACAAGTATTTTCAAATAAGCTAAACAAATTTTGATATTTAAATAAAGGAATCCCAGCTACTGACTAAAACACAACCCCTCAACCTCCAAAATTGTAGCTAAAAGGGACATTAATTGTACATTACAAGAAAATGTATTCTTGGACCATTGAGTTATACCCCACCCTAGGTGATTCGATACTGGCAATTAGAAAATCTTGACTCAGCCTAGACTCCGCATTCAGATATTTGAATATTGCAATCATATCTCTCCTTAAAGTGTACCTAAACCCACATCATAGTTACATAGTTAGTCGGGTTGAAAAACTATTTATTTACTCCTGAATAAAAGAAAAACCTGACCTTGATCTGCTTGAACAGTAAAGGGAAGAAATAGAGAAGATAGACAAATATATAAAACATTACTTTGTATAATCTTTACAGTGATACATTATGACATTAAACATTCCTATCTATCTATTCTGCCCCATTCTCGACAGTTTTGATAGATGATCAACATCCTGAGAAACAAAAGTGGAAGAACGCACAAAAAAATATACATTAATATACATTTATAGTCACTGAGGGTGAATTGAAGCTGCACCTCTGCCAACTAAGGTGAAACCTCCTTTTCTCCCAAAGAGACACATTCAAAATAAGTGCCAAGATTTTCTCAAACTGCAAGGGCATAAGAGAAAATGTGTATATATACAAGTTAGTCTGTCTGCGGTGGTAGAAACTGCAGAACACTACCCCTAGTGGTCAGTGCACTGGTACTACCAGCAAAGGGCAGTCCAACCTCAAATTAGAGCAATCGGAGAGGAGAAAAAAATACTTTTCTTCTTTTCTTGCTGTGATGAAATCCGCAGGACCCTGATCTTACTAACTTATTATATCTTCCCGAAGTTCTTCACATTACCGCCAAATGTGGACCCGGAGGAAGAATGAAAACAAAAACTGAAAAGGGGTGATCGCTCCCATCCATGATTTCTTCAATGGCAGCAGAAACAAAAAAAATTGTCACTGTAGGCATCGATCCTACAGGTAAAATCTAGGATCCGGCAAAGTGATGATGTCCCCTTGGTCATTCATTGTGGTAATTGAATAAACCCGATCCACTTTTCCGAGACTCTTGATGACCACTCTGTCACTGTAGATGTACCGACCAGGGCTCCACTCCTTTAGGCAACCTTCAAACCGGTGGCCAGTACAGATGAAAGCATACTCGGTGCCGCGATTGGCTTTTGGTACTTCCAGATATTCCCAAATTACATCCTTGCACCACTCCTCTCTCATTTCCTTAATTGGTGTCATGAGAGCTGGGGACACGTAGGAAAATTCCCACCCGTAGTCCAGGGCCACCCTCTTCATTACGATGCGCTGAAGGAGTGTCAGTTTCGGTATGGTATGGGGGTTTCCAAGTCCTGACATAACAATGGCGTCAGGTGCTCTGTTCACGACAGGCAATGCAGCTGGCATGGGAGCAGTCTCTCTAGTAACACTGGTATTTGGCACCTGAAATCCCCAAGTTAACTGCGGGACATCCGCCCGTGGCGTGGTATCCCTGGAACGTCTCTTGTGCTTGCGGGGTTTGGAAGCGTGGGAATTTCTGCCCCATTATGACTCGGGCAGCTCAGGCTCAAACCACTGATCATCCCCCACATCCAAGGAAGAGTCAAGTTCAGAAGTGTGGTATTCTTCTGCAGGTAAACAGACATGTTCCTTAGTAAGTGTACTGACCTTGTCCTTGGACTTGTCTTGGCCAGGGGCAATGCTCTCCCTGGAATCTTTGTCATGTCCACACATCGGTAGGCCTCGTCTACAGCCGTGACGGGGCCCATTTTCCCAGAGGTGAGCCAAGCGGGGACCACCGCCATGCATACTGTTTCGGTAGCATCCACCTTCACACAGGCACATTTTCTTTATTTTCAGTGTCACTTCCGACGACACAATCTAGGGTAGCAGCCGATGGCATAGTGAGTGTGGAAGAGACAGTCGCAACATCGGGATCAGCAATAGTAGCGGTGGAAGCAGGGGCAGGCCATGGCACCTCTTCTTCTGCGGTCACCGTTCCGGCGACCCAATCCACCCTGTACTCACGGGGAGACTCCGTTGGTTGTTCCACATGGAACAAATATTCCCTGCACTTCTTGTACCGAGCAAAAGGCAGGATCCGGACAGCTAGCTCCACATATCGGGGGCAGGACAGTCCAAGGGCCTCAACGCTACCACTGGAAAATGGCACTAACCTCCCCTGGGTCCTCATTCGAATCCCGGTATCGGTCAGGGGGACTCCGGTGGCAGCAGGCATCGGATTGACCCCCGGCATAGACATCGGGGGTCTCAATCTCTCAAACGGTGTCGGAGGCACAGACATGCTTGCACGACTCTCATGGGCGGGCAATCACTCTGTCCTTTGGCGCCAAACTCCCCCTACGTCTCATGCAGGGGTGGGTAACTCCTCCCACCTTGAGTTCTTTTTCTTGCACGTTGCAGGCACACGTCACTCCGCTGCACGAGCGCCCAGACTTTAACTACCTGATGGTAACTCTCTCCTCACCAGCACAGTCCAACACCATGACTATTCATTGCTTCAATGGCAGAATAAAACTTCTCAATTTGGTTGTTTGAGGTAACAGCCTATCCCAGATGAGCCCCCCACGTGTAGCACTACCCCCGAAGAAGCTGCTGGTTTGTTTTGGGTATCTGTACTGCTATCAACCCCTCAAACTGGCTCGATCCCTCCTTTGGCACAACTGGTATCAGTGGGAATTGTGAACCCCAATAGATGTTGGAGGGCACAATGTCCTGTCACACCACAGTAAATTGTGTAAACAAATGGTTGCCTTGAGTTGTATTGCTTCAGATGGACCGCACACAAATTCAGCTTATCCAATGTAACTCTTTACTTGTCCAAATAAAAGCAAAGAAATTCAAAAAAGTCAGAATTCGTGGTAACCGATAAATACAAAATCAATTATAATAACTATGCGGACCTGGGTAAGCACACAGCAAATGGAGCCCTTCAGCAAGACATCCACACTGAAGCACCTCCTTGCCAAGCCTCACCCAGCTCTTTTTAATAACAGTGCTGTACAGTAATAATGAAACCAATTACCTAACTAAAGAGTATGTGAATAGATCTCAACATTTCGCTATATATAATGGGCAGTCTCTAGATAGTATATTTCACTACCTTGGTTTGGTGGGCCAGACCAAACCTCAATACAAATTATCTCAGCAGTCCGTGCAATCCTGCATAGGCATGCTTTGGGACGCAAAGAGTAATTTGTAATCCAAAAAGGCAATAAGTCAACTGGTGAAAAATGCCTGAACAATTAAACCACAGTGGTGAATGTAAACGGTCCACCCCTCTGCAACACAGTCAGTAGGTTTAGGCAGGTGCCCGTCTCACCCAACCAGATCAGGCCTTGTCCTTCCGGAACACTCCGTCTGCGAACTCCGATTCACAGTTCTTCAGGATGACACTCTCCGGTTCTCTCAAGTCACTGTTGTGCTGGAACACTGTCCGGTCACTCCCTCAGGGATGCTCCCTCTCTCGATGGTGATCCAATCAGGTGTGGGTAAGCCTCAGGCTTGGGCCTAGATTCCCAGAGAGACACCTCACACAGGCCTCCTTCTTGCTTGGAGAGGCGGTCCAGAGAGAGGGCCAAAGACATCCTCTTCCTTAAATTACCTCCCCCAGAAGGCTGTGCAGGGAGCAAAGCATTCTGGTATTGTACAGTTGCTCTCTAGGTAACGTAGTCTGTTTCTCCCTGTACTCAATGCAAAAGTAAATAACAGGTGGCTATAACACAACTTGACCACCGGAGGGAGATCCTTCTTGATCAGCAGTAGGGATGAGCCGAACACACCCCCGTTCGGTTCTTATCAGAATCAGGCAGCCGGCGATGTGTGCGCTCTGGATCCCGGATCTGGATGGATCTTCTCATCGCTGGACCCCGGCGGAGAGGAGATCACCCGTCGCTGGATACCGACAACGTTGGTTGGAGCGGGGATCGAGAGTGGATTACCACCGCTGGATTTATTTTTTTAATAAAGGACTTTCTCCACGGTGTGTGTGTGTGTGTGTGTTTTTTACTATTATTTACACTTCCTTAGTGAATTGGTAGTGGTACAATGTACCCCATTACCAATTTACATAGGGGGGTCCCCTTTGTTAAAAAGGTCTTCCAGATTCTGATAAGCCCCCCGCCCGGAGACCCGCACAACCACCAGGCAGGGTTGTGGGGATGAGGCCCTTGTTGAGGGTATGTGGCCTGGTGCGGTTCAGGAGGGGGGGGGCGCACTCTCGCCCCCCCTTTTCTGCGGCCGGCCAGGTTATATGCTCGGATAAGGGGTCTGGTGTGGATTTTTGGGGGAACTCCACGCCATTTTTTTTTTAAATTTGTGGTGGAGTTCCCCTTAAAATCCACACCAGACCTGAAGGGTCTGGGATGGATATTTGGGGGGAACCCCACGTCATTTTTATTTATTTTTGATGGCGGGGTTCCCCCTTAATATCCATACCAGACCTGAAGGGCCTGGTAATTGAATTTGGGGGGACCCCCACGCTTTTTTTTTTTTTTTTTTTTTATGAATAGTCGGGAGCCGACAATTCGTTATAGCCGCGAGTGATTTTTAAATTACTTTTTTTCCTTCAGAAATTACACTTTGTGCAGGGACAGTTCTAAGCACGGGAAACATGCGCTATTTCACAGGCATACTAGACACCCCCCCAGGTACAAAATTGAAAGGAATATTTCCCTTGTTATTGTTTCACTTTAAGCATTATTAAATTCACTGCTCCCGAAAAAACGGCCATTTTTAAAACTTTTTTTTTGCATTGATGCATGTCCCCTGGGGCAGGACCCAGGTCCCGAAACACTTTTTAGGACAATAACTTGCATATTGGCCTTTAAAATTAGCACTTTAGATTTCTGCTATAGACTTTAACAGGGTGTTTCGTGGCTTTTCGAATTTGCCGCGAACACCCCAAATTGTTCGCCGAACAGGCAATGTTCGAGTCGAACAGGAGTTCTCGAACTCGAAGCTCATCAGCAGATGAAAGTCTTTAGATCACATAAAAAAAAGTGATGCCCCGCTACACAACCTATAGAATTTTTTTAAACATCGCCTTCGGAGATTTTTAAGGGTAAAAGTTTGACCCCATTCCATGAGCGGGCGCAATTTTGAAGCGTTGGGTATCATTTTACTCGGCGTAACATTATCTTTCACAATATAAAAAAAAATTGGGCTAACTTTACTGTTGTCTAATTTTTTTTCATTCAAAAAAGTGTATTTTTTTCCTAAAAAATAAAATAAAGTGCGCTTGTAAGACCGCTGCGCAAATACGGTGTGACAAAGTATTGCAATGACCGCCATTTTATTCTCTAGGGTTTTAGAACAAATATATAATGTTTGGGGGTTCTAAGTAATTTTCTAGCAAAAAAAAAAAAATATTTACACTTGTAAACACTGAGTCTGAAAAACGGGCTCGGTCCTTAAAGCGGGGGTTCACCTGAAATATTTTTTTAACATTAGATTGAGGCTAATTGTGGGAAGCACAATCGGGTGTTTTTTTTTTTTTTTTTTTTTAATCAATGCAGTACATACCTTTTTAGAGAGATGTTCTCCACGACTTCCGGGTATGATCTTCGGGACTGGGCATTCCTATTTGACAGGCTTCCGACCGTCGCATACAGCGCGTCACGAGTTGCCGAAAAAAGCCGAACGTCGGTGCGGCTCTATACGGCGCCTGCACACCGACGTTCGGCAACTCGTGACGCGCTGTATGCGACGGTCGGAAGCCTGTCAATCAAATAGGAACGCCCAGTCCGGCAGTCCATACCCGGAAGCGGCGTAGAACATCGATCTCTAAAAAGGTATGTACTGCATTGATTTAAAAAAAAAACCAACCAATTGTGCTTCCCACAATTAGCCTCAATCTAATGTTAAAAATTTGTTTTTTGGGTGAACCCCCGCTTTAAGTGGTTAAGGGTCTAAGAATTAACTCTCTTGTGTCCTATGAAGTACGCCAAGAAAAGGATTTTACAGGTAAGCCAAAAATAAAAAAAATTACTTGCTAGCCTTCATGAACTAGTTGTGTGGTATCATGCAAGGCTGTGAATGGACCTGGTTTGGAGGATTATTATTTTTAATACTTGAATACTTCTGCATTTGAATAAGGCTATAATTGGGCTTTATTTAAATCTTAGACCCCTTTCACACTAGAGGCGTTCTTCAGGCACTAAAGGGCTAAAAATGGCACATGTAAAGCGCCTGAAAAATGCCTCCCCTGCCAGCCCCAATGTGACAGTTAAAGTGCTTTCACACTGGAGTGGTGCACTAGCAGGACGTTGGGTCATGATTGAGCCTGCAACAAAAAGAATACATTTTGAAATCCTAAAAATTTATATTTGAATACTAATGTATAGGAAACCAAAACTCTAAAAGCCTGTCGTGTTCTGACAATCTCCCACTGTTGGTATTGGAGTTCAACTTAATTCCTTTATAATGTATGGCACAAGTTTTATTTTAAAACGTGCTTGAAATACTTCTCACTTGTTTTTCTGAGAAAACGGGATAAACTGTGAGCTTTTAAATGTGATCATTTGTTCTGATGTATTACCCAGTGCATTTTACATAATAGGAAGTGATTGTTCACATATTCTGTTTTTGAGTCTGTATATAAAGATGTGTGTTTTTTTTTTTTTCCCCCTAATAATTAAGGTGTTGACGAAATTGGAGCAACCTTTATCCAAGAACAGCAAATTACAAGTAGAAATATTTGAAGAGCTTAAACAGTTAAGTATATTTTCCAGTCTTATAAAATGCATCACACAGTGCTAAACTTATCTCTCCTTTCTAACATTCATAAGCCAATGACTCCAAAGTGGGGATGATAATTTTTTTTTATCCATTTGAACAATTACAATTTTTTTTATGTTTTTGGATTATGCTATGTAAACAAAGTGCACCACCACCCATGTAGAGCTGCCAGACATAGTTTACCATTTAACATGTTTGTTTATTTAAAAAAAAAAAAAAAAAAAGTGAGCCTTTATCACTTTAAGGGCTCTGTGCAGGGAAGATCAGCATTTGAATCCAAAGAAACTGGAGGCTGATATAATTGGAGGTAAATTTAAGTGGTTGTAAAGGCAAAAGTGTGTGTTTTTTTTTTTTTTTTTTTTCCCCTTCCTGCATTAGGGTAAATGGCCTTCTGCAAGCAGATCTCTTCCCAGCCGTTGGCTCCTGCTGCTGCCAGTGAAGAGGTAGCAGGTCCCGCTCTGTGTGGATCAATAGACACACAGAGCGGGGCTCAGGAGCGAGCATGCAAGAGTGCCCCCATAGTTGGTGGCTTGCAGGAGGAACCAGGAGCGCTGGTGGGGGACCTGAGACGATCAGAATCACTTTAAGGCATTACAACCAATTTAAAGTAAAAGTTTACCAGTAATGTGAATTTATATTTTATAATAATTTATATAATTATATCCATGCAAAAACGTCTCAGCCTTTAGTACTCTTTAACCACTTCCCCACTGGCTTCAGTACATATACGACGGCGGGAATGCTCTCCTGCGCAAATCGCCATATATGTACAGCGGCTCCTTTTTTAGAGCCATAGCAGGCACACGCGCTGCACGGCGGGGGACCCTATGCACGTGACCAATTGTATAAATGTCAATGGTCCAAAAAAAGTGTCTGATCTAGCCACCGAAATATCACAGTCCTACTATAAATCGCAGATTGACGCCATTACTAGTAAAAAAAAAAATGCTATATATATTGTAACGGAATGACCCGTGACACCCAAAGACTTTGTGAGGGTGGAGGATACTCCTATGTCGGCGTCACTGATAACTCATGGGTCTGAGTCCACCCTGTGCCTTTTGGGCATGGGGTGGCAAGTGAATCATAATTCATGTATTACATGAGATTTGACATCACTGATAGTTCGTATTGCAGGATTTTGAGATACTGCAGGATGTTTGCCCAACCAGTCAATAGTGACTCATTCTATGATTAGCCCTGACTAGTGACATGCTAATTGAGTCAGGCTCCTGGAAGACATTTAATTGTGTGATAACACGGTCTAAAACCTATTGATGCTCAGAGGTGTGAATAGGTGTCAAGCTGCATGCGGAGACGAAACGTCTGCCTAGGAAACTCAGTGTGTGATGGGTTTGTTTGTTATGCTGTTAATTAAGGAATGTGCAGTGATTAGACATGATAATTATAGGCCGGTGCCGACCTGTCTAGAATGTTTAAGTAATTAGCCTTAGTGTGTGATTAGGGGGGTGGAGATCTCATTGTTCCTTTAATGCCTTGTACTGTATAAAAAGCTGAGAAGAAACCATTAAAGTATCTTTACTTTTGAAACCAGAAGCACAGAGCTGTGTGTCTCGTGTCTGGGGGGGGGGGATTCTTATGGATCGGAAGGTTGTGATGGAAGGTCGTAAACGGTGGTGACCTTTACATATATATACCCCCTATTTTTGTAGACGCTATAACTTTTGCGCAAACCAAACTTTTTTTTTTTTTTTTGTTAAAAATAAATAATAATAATAATTTGGGTACAGCGGCGCACAATTGTCAGTTAAAGGGACGCAGTGCTGTATCGCAAACAAAATGCTCTGGTCATTAAGAGGGTAAAACCACCTGGGGCTAAAGTGGTTAAAATAAGATTTTATATGGTGTTTGCTTTTTTTTTCTTGGTATATCCATTGTGGTACTCAGAAGACCCTCCCAGAAGAGTCAGTTCATAAACTAGGATTCTTATTGGACCAAGAGATGTCTTGGTCCTCCACCCTTCACTGAAAGGATCTTCCTGATATAATTCGCTAGCAGGGGCATATATATATCTGGTTCCCCAGAGCAGACTTAGAATTGTCAGGTATCCTTATGTGGGTTGGTATCCTGGCCTGACTGACCTCTTTTGGAAATCACCTGAGAGCTGCAGAATCTTGCTTTCAGGGATGGTTTGGGAACTCTCCCTGCTACGGGTAGGGTGGAGTGTGTTATTCCTGACTACACTAGTTGTCATAGAGACAATACATCACCTGGATCCCCTCAACCAATGGTTTTCACATTGATGGGTAAGGGTTCAGCACTTGAGTACCCCACCTAATGTTTTGAGGGAAGTATCTAGCTATATGGCCCTGTAATTGAAGTTTGAAGTGCTAGGCTTAGTCTTTAGAAGGAGCAGAGAAAAGCGCCAAGCTAATCCTTTAACCACTTCCCGCCCGGTCTATGGCCGATTTACGTCCGGGAAGTGGTTATGAAATCCTGACAGGACGTTCTAGAACGTCCTGCAGGATTTCATGCCGCGCGCGCCCGTGGGGGCGCGCATCGCGGCGATCGGTGATGCGGGGTGTCAGTCTGACACCCTGCATCTCCGATCTCGGTAAAGAGCCTCCGGCGGAGACTCTTTACCACGTGATCAGCCGTGTCCAACCACGGCTGATCACGATGTAAACAGGAAGAGCCGCCGATGGCTCTTCCTCACTCGCGTCTGACAGACGCGAGTAGAGGATAGCCGATCGGCGGCTCTCCTGACAGGGGGGGTTCACGCTGATTGTTTATCAGCGCAGCCCCCCCTCGGATCGCCACACTGGACCACCAGGGATGCCCACCCTGGAGCACCAGGGTGGGCAAAAAAAAAAAAAAAAGCCAGAAAAAAAAAAAAAAGTTAAAAAATAAATAAAAAAAAAAAAACAAAGAAAAAAGATGCCAGTCAGTGCCCACAAATGGGCACTGACTGGCAACAATCAGTGCTGCCACCCCAGTGTCCATCAGCGCCACCCCAGTGTCCATCAGCGCCACCCCAGTGTCCATCAGCGCCACCCCAGTGTCCATCAGCGCCACCCCAGTGTCCATCAGCGCCACCCCAGTGTCCATCAGCGCCACCCCAGTGTCCATCAGCGCCACCCCAGTGTCCATCAGCGCCACCCCAGTGTCCATCAGCGCCACCCCAGTGTCCATCAGCGCCACCCCAGTGTCCATCAGCGCCACCCCAGTGTCCATCAGCGCCACCCCACAGTGCCCATCCATGCCCAGTGCCCACCTAGCAGTGCCCATCTGTGCCGCCCATGTGTGCCCATCTGTGCCGCCCATGTGTGCCCATCTGTGCCGCCCATGTGTGCCCATCTGTGCCGCCCATGTGTGCCCATCTGTGCCGCCCATGTGTGCCCATCTGTGCCGCCCATGTGTGCCCATCTGTGCCGCCCATGTGTGCCCATCTGTGCCGCCCATGTGTGCCCATCTGTGCCGCCTATGTGTGCCCATCTGTGCCGCCCATGTGTGCCCATCTGTGCCGCCTATGTGTGCCCATCTGTGCCGCCTATGTGTGCCCATCTGTGCCGCCTATGTGTGCCCATCTGTGCCGCCTATGTGTGCCCATCTGTGCCGCCTATGTGTGCCCATCTGTGCCGCCTATGTGTGCCCATCAGTGACGCCTATGTGTGCCCATCAGTGACGCCTATGTGTGCCCATCAGTGACGCCTATGTGTGCCCATCAGTGTCGCATACCAGCGCCGCCAATCAGTGCCACCTCATCTGTGCCCGTCAGTACTACCTCATCGATGTCCATCAGTGCCATCTCATCGGTGCCCATTAGTGCCGCCATATCAGTGCCGTAATTGAAAGAGAAAACTTATTTACAAAAAAATTAACAGAAAAAAATAAAAACGTAATTTTTTTTCCAAATTTTCAGCTTTTTTTAGTTGCGCAAAAAAAAAAAAAATCGCAGAGGTGATCAAATACCACCAAAAGAAAGCTCTATTTGTGGGGAAAAAAGGACGCCAATTTTGTTTGGGTACAGTGTAGCATGACCGCGCAATTGCCATTCAAAGTGCGACAGTGCTGAAAGCTGAAAATTGGCTTGGGCGGGAAGCTGCGTAAGTACCTGGTATGGAAGTGGTTAAACAACTTAGGAATTTATTCAGTATATAAGCATAAAATGCTAAAAACTTCAGTCAAAAATGTTGGCGCACTTGCAGAGTGCTAGAGCGGGTGGGAATTTCCACATGCAGTGTCACAGGAGCATCGCCTTGAAGTGTCTATTGAAGGATCCACAAGCGCTGTGTGTTAGCTAGAGCCTTGGTAGGCCTAATGGGGATGTCTGCTGGCCAGAGACACACAGCCAACGTCTCCATGAGGCTTACCGAAATTCCTAAGCTGTTTAAAGGAATGGCTTGGCGCTTCTCTCTCCTCCTTTTTTTGCTTTCCTTTTTGTTTACACTGATTGGGTTCCACAGCCACTGCCTGAAGCAGCCTCGCTCCCTTTACAGCCTCCATTTTTAGAGACACATTTTTAGGGGTTTATTCCACTCGTCATTCACATGGTTGCACCTCCATGTATCTGCATGCAGAGGTGCATGCCTTTTTTATAAAAAAAAAATGTCAGATCAGATGGTTTAGCGCTGAACGTTGTACCAATATTGTGTATGTGTTTCCTTCTAGGCTTAGCCTTTTCCTGTCGACTGGCTGGTCGTCTTTTTTGGACTTGTTTTGTTTCCAAACTTTCCTCCTTTTAGGACTCCTTTTTCATTTTTCTCCTGTTCAAAAAATTATATATGGGATATACTGCACTGTGCAATAAGTGAACACAAACATTAGCTGCCAACACAGCTGAGACAAAGCAAAAACTGGTGAATATGAAAAAGTGTAGCGCTTATTTTTGTGAAAGTCAGTTAACACATATCAAATGTTGTAAGTAAGTGTGTGTGTGTGTGTGTGTGTGTGTGTGTGTGTATATATATATATATATATATATATATATATATATATATATATATATATATATATATATATATTTCTTAATTTCAGTGACACCAAGTGACTGAGTGTGATAAATCAGAACGAAGCAGTCCTCTATTGTAACCACACACAAATAAATAAATAAAAGTCCCAAAGTGTAGAAAAAAACTGCAAGGTTGAAATGAAGAGTCCCACATGGATGTGACCCTCTCTGTGAAAGGATAGAGACACCAACACCGATGTAAGGGGGGAGGCTTACCATATGGTGTTGAATTGGTGAGGTTTATACCACCAGAGTCAAAACAGGCTTATATAATCAGTCGGCAAGATGTATCCAGCTGGTCCTGAATCCACATATCAGTCGGCACCGCAAATTCCAGTAAACACCAGGAAGTGTAAATACATGTAGTCTTGTTGGAGCCAGAGATGCAGTAACCACATAACATGCGTAATGGGGAAAAACCTCAGTGTGATACTGTATAAGGTAGTATTTATTAAAAAGATTAAAAAATGAACACTCACATTTGGAAGAACATCATAGGCATATCACAAAGTGCAAGAGCGATGTGCGTGAATGGGTCTCCCGACGCGTTTCAACTAAACCGTCACCATCTGGGGTCAAATTTCTCCTGTTGACTTGTTTTTGTATTTTGGTAGTGGTTTTCACTTTTTTTTTGCAGATTGCTGTTTGGGCCTCCAGTCTCTCGCTGGCTGAGGCCCATTATTTCCTCAGGTAGTACCTTCCTCCGTTGAGGCGATTCTCTGTCCTAATCTGAAGCACCAGGTTGTTTCTCTGTGCCCTCCCCTTGTTCATAGCAGTTCTCCTGCCATGAAGATCTTTAGCTCATCTAGCTGTCATCAGGTGATTCATAATTCTGGAATATGGACTGTTTCCCAATTTTTTGGGGGTCTGTCAATGGTTTTTGTCCACCTCCTTAGTTTTGACTGCTTTTAGACATCCAGCTGCTTCTGAATTCTCAGGTCCCTCTGGGCAAAGGAGAAAATTATTATTTACTTTAAAATGTTTTCTTCAAGTCCATTGGATAACGTAGGTCCCTCCCCTCTATTTGGGCCTGTGTACTTCCTGCTTACAAGAGGGATTGACTTACAATTGTTTGTTTGCCAGTGTCCCAACGTCTTGTTGGTGGCAGTATAACATGACTGTTTCTGGATTCCTGTGTCCCTCAATGTATTTGAAGATATTTTACAGTAACGAAATCTTAAATCTAACTCATAGGGTAACTTAAAGGATGTTTCAACTTTTGCAGAAAATTGTGGACGATACCAACTTTACATTTTTCACATGTCCCCATTGAAATGGCAATTTAAAAATTCCAGCTTGCCTTTTTTAAATGCTCTCCTCTGGAACTCCCAGCAAGGAAAAATTCTACTTACCGAAAATGCCCCCCCTTGTCTTATACTCAAGTCACCTTTTTGCGCCTGATCTCCCGGACTTTGGGGGCCCGGTACTTGGCACACATGTAGCCTCACTCATCCTCTACAAGTGTGCAAAGTTTGTTGTCCGGGGGACCTATGGCCGGGGAGCACCTATATTATTATTTTATTTTTTTCCTTCTCCAAAGCCGGGCACCCCTTCCATAGACTCCCATGTTAAACGTCAGTCTAGGCATGAGCACAGTGAGGCATGCAGATGGATTTTTTTTTGGGGTAAAATTATGTGCCTATTTCAACTCCCATGATTCTCATCTGGCCACATTCCCATCTGGACAAGGTGAAGCATAGCATGCTGTATCTGTGTATCTGGACACTTATAGGCTCCAACAGTGGATGTACCCAATAAAGCAGGGGTCTCGAACTCAAATTACCTGAGGGCCACAAGACAAGTTTCCATATCCCATGGGGGGCCGCATGCAAACTTTCAAACTTCAAAAACAGTACTGGTGTCAGCGAACGCATTATTAACCCTGACCACTACACTGCACACTGACCACTACACACTGACCACTCATCAGGGTACAGCACATCAGGGCACAGCGCACATCCGGGTACAAAGCCCAGCACATCAGGGTACAGGGCACATCAGAGCACAGCACATAGGTGTACAGCACAACAGGCCACATCAGGGTGCACGGCACATTAGGGCAGGGCATATCAGGACATGGCACAGTGCAGGACATGGCACATCAGGGCACAGCACATCAGGACAGGGCACATGGCACATCGTAAAGGGCACATGAAACAGCACATCAGGGTACATGGGGCACATCAGGGTACATGGGGCACATCAGGGTACATGGGCCACATCGGGGTACATGGGCCACATCGGGGTACATGGGCCACATCGGGGTACATGGGGCACATACGAGCACACCAGGGCACATGGGGCAAATGAGAGCATATCAGGGCACAATCAGGGAACATGGGGCACACCAGGGAACATGGGGCACATCAGGACAGGGCACATGGCACATCAGGACAGGGCACATGGCACATCAGGGTACAGGGCACATGAAACCGCACATCAGGGTACAAAGCCCAGCACATCAGGGTACCCCATGTACCCTGATGTGCTGGGCTTTGTACCCTGATGTGCTGTTTCATGTGCCCTGATGTGCTGGGCTTTGTACCCTGATGTGCTGTTTCATGTGCCCTGTACCCTGATGTGCCTTGTACCCTGATGTGCTGTTTCATGTGCCCTGTACCCTGATGTGCCTTGTACCCTGATGTGCTGTTTCATGTGCCCTGTCCTTATGTGCTGTGCCCCATGTTCCCTAATTGTGCCCTGATGTGCTCTCATGTGCCCCATGGCACATCAGGGCACAATCAGAGCACATGGGGCATATCGGGGCATATCAGGGCACATGGGGCACATACGAGCACACCAGGGCACATGGGGCACAATCAGGGAACATAGGGCACATGAGAGCACATCAGGGCACATGGGGCACAGCACATCAGGACAGGGCACATCAGGGCACAGGGTTCCCTGATGTACAGAGCCCGGCAGATGGGGCACATGGCACATGAGGGTACATGGGGCACATGAGAGCATATCAGGGCACATGAGAGCATATCAGGGCACATGAGAGCATATCAGGGCACATGAGAGCACATCAGGGCACATGGGAGCACATGAGAGCACATCAGGGCACATTCCTGTGTCCCTCAATGTATTTGAAGATATTTTACAGTAACGAAATCTTAAATCTAACTCATAGGGTAACTTAAAGGATGTTTCAACTTTTGCAGAAAATTGTGGACTATACCAACTTTAAATTTTTCACATGTCCCCATTGAAATGGCAATTTAAAAATTCCAGCTTGCCTTTTTTAAATGCTCTCCTCTGGAACTCCCAGCAAGGAAAAATTCTACTTACCGAAAATGCCCCCCCTTGTCTTATACTCAAGTCACCTTTTTGCGCCTGATCTCTCGGACTTTGGGGGCCCGGTACTTGGCACACATGTAGCCTCACTCTTCCTCTATAAGTGTGCAAAGTTTGTTGTCCGGGGGACCTATGGCCGGGGAGCACCTATATTTTTTTTTTTTTTTCTTCT
Source organism: Rana temporaria (assembly GCF_905171775.1). NCBI lineage: Eukaryota > Metazoa > Chordata > Amphibia > Anura > Ranidae > Rana > Rana temporaria. Next base: position 403,453,366 of record NC_053489.1, on the reverse strand, counting down.
TCTTCAAAGCCGGGCACCCCTTCCATAGACTCCCATGTTAAACGTCAGTCTAGGCATGAGCACAGTGAGGCATGCAGATGGATTTTTTTTTTGTGGTAAAATTATGTGCCTCGGCTTATAATCGGGTCGGCTTATACTGGAGTATATATTTTCTTTATGAGGGGGCTAGTAAGACCCCAGTATAGAGACAGGAAAGGGAATACAAATGTATTTCAACTCCTCCCATGATTCTCTTCTGGCCACATTCCCATCTGGACAAGGTGAAGCATAGAATGCTGTATCTGTGTATCTGGACACTTATAGGCTCCAACAGTGGATGTACCCAATAAAGCAGGGGTCTCAAACTCAAATTACCTGAGGGCCACAAGACAAGTTTCCATATCCCATGGGGGGCCGCATGCAAACTTTCAAACTTCAAAAACAGTACTGGTGTCAGCGAACGCATTATTAACCCTGACCACTACACTGCACACGGACCACTACACACTGACCACTCATCAGGGTACAGCACACATGAGTGCACAGAGCACATCAGGGTACAAAGCCCAGCACATCAGGGTACAGGGCACATCAGAGCACAGCACATAGGGGTACAGCACAACAGGCCACATCAGCGTGCACGGCACATTAGGGCAGGGCATATCAGGACAGGGCACATGGCACAGTGCAGGACATGGCACATCAGGGCACAGCACATCAGGACAGGGCACATCAGGGTAAAGGGCACATGAAGCAGCACATCAGGGTACATGGGGCACATCAGGGCACAGCACATCAGGACAGGACACATGGCACATCAGGGTACTGGGCACATGAAACAGCACATCAGGGTACAAAGCCCAGCACATCAGGGTACCCCATGTACCCTGATGTGCTGGGCTTTGTACCCTGATGTGCTGTTTCATGTGCCCTGTACCCTGATGTGCTGGGCTTTGTACCCTGATGTGCTGTTTCATGTGCCCTGTACCCTGATGTGCCATGTGCCCTGTCCTTATGTGCTGTGCCCCATGTGCCCTGATGTGCTCTCATGTGCCCCATGTTCCCTAATTGTGCTCTCATGTGCCCCATGGCACATCAGGGCACAATCGGAGCACATGGGGCATATCAGGGCACATGGGGCACATATGATCACAACGGGGCACAATCAGGGCACATGGGGCACAATCAGGGAACATAGGGCACATGGGGCACAGCACATCAGGAAAGGGCACATGGCACATCAGGGCACAGGGTTCCCTGATGTACAGAGCCCAGCACATGAGGATACATGAGGCACATATGGCACATTGGGGCACATGAGGGTACATGGGGCACATCAGGGCACAGGTCAGCATTTACTTGTTGTTTTCTTCAAAGGCAGAGTAGCGCAGGAAGCATCTGTCATAAGTTCACTTGTCTCATGTCACACTGCTACTCCCCGACAGCCCCGCCCCCTCTCTTCTCATCCATCTCAGATGATGTCACAAGCAAATGGGGATGGACGAGAAGAGAGGAGGGGCCACCGGGGAGTAGCAGTGTGACATGAGAGACAAGTGAACTTATGACAGACGCTTCCTGCGCTACTCTTCATGCACCTCGATCTACACTTCCGCGGCACCCGCCCTGCCCGCGGGCCATTTAAAATCGGTCCGCGGGCCGCAAATGGCCCGTGGGCCGGTACTTTGAGACCCCTGCAATAAAGCCTTCTCTTGCAGGCATGCAGTCTCAACAGTGCTATGGCCATAACCCAGTGATCGACAAATCCCGGGCGCCAGGTCGCCATGGCGACTAGAAATAGTGTCCTGGCGACTTGGCTTGGAAGGTGGGCAAAAAAAAAAGTTTTTTTTTTTTGTGAGCTGGTGCCATCTGGTGGTGAGCCGTTGGTATTACAAGTTATTACCACCAGATTTGTCATTTTTCACTATTTTCACTGCCATCTTCTTCCCTCTAATTAGAACCCCCAAACATTATATATATTTTTTATCCTAACACCCTAGAGAATAAAATGGCGATCGTTGCAATACTTTCTGTCACGCCGTATTTGCGCAGCGGTCTTACAAGCGCACTTTTTTGGGAAAAAATTACACTTTTTTAAATTAAAATAAGACAACAGTAAAGTTATCCCCATTTTTTTTAATATTATGAAAGATAATGTTACGCTGAGTAAATTCATACCCAACATGTCACGCTTCAAAATTGTGTTTGAACACCGTTTACATATGCGGGCGCTGCTCACGTATGTGTTCGCTTCTGCGCGCAAGCTCGTCGGGACGGGGTGCGTTTTCTGTCTCCTAACTTTTCTAGCTGGCTCCTAGATTCCAAGCAAATTTGTCAACCCCTGCCCATAACCTTGAATAAGCTTGCCAGTGCAGACATCTTTACACAGCAGCACGCAAAAAAAAATAAAAAATTTGCAAGTAAACCAAAGAAATGCATAAAAGTGTGTTATAAAAGTGAATGCAGAAACTCATCCGGAATGAATCTGGAGGACGTTTTTGTGGCGTGAACTAGTCATAAAGATTCTCCAATGTATGGTAATGGAAACGGAACATGGCCTGTTCCCTGTCACCCATGACCCATTCTCCTGAAAATATCCAAAAGGGTAAGAAATCTAAAATTTTTTTTTTAGGTATGCTATGTAAATAGGAACACATAACAAAATACAGTATGGTTTTCTCAAATCTGACTGCAAAAGTGAAAATACGCTTTAACCACCTCAATCCTGGACACTTTCACCCCCTTCCTGCCCAGGCCAATTTTCAGCTTTCACTGCTCTCCCACTTTGACAATTAACTGTGTACCCAAAATTTAATTTATTTATTTATTTTCAGACTGATCGAGCTTTCCTTTGGTTTGTTCATCACTTGCTTTTTTTATAATTTTTATATATAATATATAAGCGAAAAAGTTACCGTAAGTTTTTTGGAGAAAATATTGCAAATAAACAGTGTTTTTTTTTTCATAACTTTAGGCCAAAGTGTATTACATTTCTTTGGTAAACATAACTCAAATCAGTGTATATTTAGTCTGTGAAAGTTAGTCTACAAACTATGGAATATATATTTGAAAATTGACCAATCCTGATGTACTAACTGCCCATTTCATTTCCTGAGGCCCCAACATGTCAGGACAGTAAATATCCCCCAATTGAACCCTTTTTGTAGAGTAGACAGTCCAATGCATTTAGTAAGAGTTTTTAGTGGTTTTAGTCATGGCTGGTGACAGTGATATCAGAGCAGCTAGCTAATGTACATGATCACCACCACCGTGGGATGATGTCACTATAGTGACACTAATAAATAAAATATTTTTTTACGATTTTTCTTTGTCACCAGCGCAATGCAGTGTTACCATAGTTGACCCTGCACTGCTCTAGGGAGGTGATTGAGTTTTTTTTTTTTTTTTTCTGTGATTGCTTATACATCCTGGATCGCTGTGATTGGTAACATAAATCACATGGTACCAGGGCAGAGCACAGCTTCCTATGACTCGGATCGGTGATGCGCTGTGTCTGGTGGACAAAGTGGTCACGGGCACAAGGCACAGTTCTGGGAGGACGAACGGGCACAGTTAATCTGTATAAACACATCTTGTAAAACTTCACGTTTAAATTATGTAAGACTACATTATCCTGTTACATTGTTCTTCTTTTCTTTTCTTTTCTTTTCCTTCACAGGACATCAGTAAAGTACAGCGATACGAAACCATTTCTGATGGTTGAACTAAAGAAAATCAGTGACGATTTAGGTGATCGTTTTACATTTTACAAGATTTCAGTTGTTTTTTTTTTTTGTCCAAATAGCAGGTCGCATCTACAGTCATTGATTGGTGTGGCTAGAGTACAGAATACATTTGATTTACATTTTTTTTTTTTTTACCTCCAGTATTTGGTTTAAAATTGGGGTGAGGAGGGCTAGGTTATAGCCTTCTGATATATTTTTGATGATTAAAGTGCATGTAAATGTACATTACTGTGTATTTTATTAAAGAGGAGCTCCAGGCTCCTTCAGAAAAAAAGTCAGCAGTTACATACTGTAGCTGCTGACTTTAAATATTAGGACACTTGCCTGTTCAGAAAAAAACGATTGTCCTCACCTGAGCCTATTTTTATTTTTTTTAATTAGCTATCGCGTGCTCCACTAATGGAAACCGGCAGTGAAGCCTTGGGACCGATTCCCTACTGCGCATGCGTGAAGTGCGCTGCACTCTGTGAATGGGCCAACTGCAGGGGAAGGAGGCCGAACTTTTGGCTATGTTCCCCGCAGCAAGCTCAGCCAGGAGTGGAAGGAGGTACCTGTCAAACCCAGCCCCCCCCCCCCCCCCAAATGTGGCAGCGGAAGGGGGGGGGGGGGAGAAGGCATGCAAGTGGAGTTTCTCCTTTTGGGTGGAGCTCTGCTTTAACCACTTCAGCCCAGGGACATCATATGACGTCTAGAGGTCGACCGATATATCGATCGGCCGATATTTGGCCGTCTTTGTGACATTGGCATCGGCCGATTTTTTGAGAAGGAATCGGCCGATTTGCGGCTAAATTCGCGGCTAAAGTGTCCTGCAGTACTGACCCCGCTCCCATCCAATTCCTCCATCTGCACAGCCACCACAGAAGGGACATGGATTTCACCGACATCGCGCCGCCAGCCGTGCCCCGCCCCCTCCCTCGGCATGCTGTATTAGGGACAGGGAGAAACAATGATTGGCTTACACTGCCGCCTGACTAATGTAACTCCCCCCAGCAGGAGATTGTTGTCAGCAATAGCTCTGTCTTCCTTCCCTGCTGAGGCGGAGCCTGCACCAAGTTCTAAACAATGATTGGCTCATCATACACTAATTCTATCTGCATGCACCTAATAGGCTAGGTGCATGCTGATAGAATTAGTGTATGATACCAGCATGTATGGAGGGTAAGTTGCCCAAATTATGTGCTACTGTGCCCCCCCCTTGCAGAATGTATTTAAACTCCTTTTAAAAGGGAATCCTGGCTGAGGCATTTAGAAAATGGATGAGGATGACTCTGGGTGTATATCAGAGTTACATTGTGGAGATCCTCTTCACAATGTAACTCTCATCCTCATTCATTTTCACAATGCACTGCAAATCAATTTATCTTCATTACAACGCAGCACCACCTACGCCTACCACCACCCATCCCTCTCCACAACGCACCACCACCACCCATCCCTCTCCACAACGCACCACCCATCCATCCCTCTCCGCAACGCACCACCCACCCATCCCTCTCCGCACCACCCATCCCTCTCCGCAACGCACCACCCATCCCTCTCCGCAACGCACCACCCATCCCTCTCCGCAACGCACCACCCATCCCTCTCCGCAACGCACCACCCATCCCTCTCCGCAACGCATTCCCACCCACCCCTCTCCGCAACGCATTCCCACCCACCCCTCTCCGCAACGCATTCCCACCCACCCCTCTCCGCAACGCATTCCCACCCACCCCTCTCCGCAACGCATTCCCACCCACCCCTCTCCGCAACGCATTCCCACCCACCCCTCTCCGCAACGCATTCCCACCCACCCCTCTCCACAACGCATCACCGCAACGCATCCCCACCCACGCCCAGCACCATCCATCCCACTCCACAATGCATCTCCACCCACCCCTCTCCACAATGCATCCCCACCCACGCCCAGCACCATCCACCCCTCTCCACAATGCATCCCCACCCACGCCCAGCACCATCCACCCCTCTCCACAATGCATCCCCACCCACGCCCAGCACCATCCACCCCTCTCCACAATGCATCCCCACCCACGCCCAGCACCATCCACCCCTCTCCACAACACATGGCTGTGGAGGATGCGGGTACAGAGAGGTGGCTGTAGAGGAGGGGGGTACAGAGAGGTGGCTTTACAGCCAGCCAGCCTCTCTGTACCCCCTCCTCCACAACCACCTCTCTGTACCCCCCCTCCTCCACAACCACCTCTCTGTACCCCCCTCCTCCACAACCACCTCTCTGTACCCCCCCTCCTTAAAATGACTAATGACTTGTATTTTTTTTATTTTTTAATAATTATGAGGTGGCATTAATGGGCTGAACTGGTAGGTACTGATGAGGTTGCACTGACAGGCTGAACTGGTGGACACTAATGAGGAGGCACTGATGGACACTGATAGGCTACACTGGTGAGCTGCATTGGTGGGCACTGATGGACACTGATAGGCTGCACTCCACCTCTCCACCCTAAACAATAACCAATAAACCTAGATTTTCTGAGACAATGAAAAAATCGGCCTAAAATATCGGCCATCGGCCGCCCCAATTTTGAAATATCGGCATCGGCCAGAGAAAAACCCATATCGGTCTACCTCTAATGACGTCCTGGACTTTGAGTGGGGATATCTGAATGATGCCTGCAGCTACATGCATCATTCAGAGATCCTCTTCTTCGGACAGCGATTCTGTGCACGGTAAGAACAATCATAGCAGCAGTTCAGCCACTTGGTCGTTCTTGCAGGTGGTGGGAGGGGACATTGCCCCCCACTCCGGTGCTTTGGCATAGAGATTCCTGGTGACCAAATGGTCCCCAGTTATCTATGACCCTCAGAGGCCCAGGCGCGACATTATGACATCACGTCCGGACCATGCCAAAGACTCGACTGGAAAGGCTGAGACAGTTCATATTTTTATTTTATTTGATTCCGGACTTTCCATCCTGGAACCTGTCACAAACTATTCCTATTACAAGGGACACTTTTATATTCCATGTAATGGGAATAAAAGTGATTATATATATATATATATATATATATATATATATATATATATATATATATATATATATATATATATATATATATATATATATATATATATATATATATATATATATATATATATATATTAATGTGAAAGTGTACAAATACAAAAATAAAGGCAAAATAAAAATTTAAAGCACCCCAGGTGCTCTTGCACAGAAGTGAACGCACACGTGGGGTATCACTGCGTGTGTTGGAGCTTGAGCAACGATTCTATACCAAGGCCTCCTCTGTAACTCTAAACTGGTAATCTGTAAAAAAATAAAAATTAAAGCGTAGCCTAAGGACATTTTTAAGTACTGGTTTGGTGCCATTCCACAAGTGGGCACAATTTTAAAGTGTGACATTCTAGGTATCCATTTACTCGGCATAACATCATCTGCATCATCATTATGCAAAAATAATTGGGCTAACTTTACTGTTTTTGTTAATTTCATGAAAAATGTAAACCATTTCATAAATTTTAAAAATGCCTGCGCAAATGCCGTGTGACGTCAAAAGTTGCAACAATTGTTTTTATTCCCTAGAGTGTGCTAATTTTATATAAAATGTTTAGGGGTTCTGAGTAATTTTCTAACAAAAAAAGATTTTTAGTAGAGTGCCAGAATAGGCTCGGTATTGAAGTGGTTAAGTTTGAAATGAGTCAACAAGTGATACTTTTTGTCCCCATCTGGTAGATTCACCGCTTTATTTGTCATGGTGACCATTGTCACAGAGATTGAAATTGAGGGGAAATGTAAATCTTTGGTCACCAGTGCAACAAGTAATAGGAAAATCCTCCAATGGGAACAGCTGTTCTTATAAAATCTATCAAAGATGGTCACTTACTGAACACTTTTTTTATATATTTTTTAAACACTTGGATCTGGTGCGACTAAGCATCTGATCTAATTGTGGCCTGCCTCCTCTGCAGAAATGGAGCAGTGCGTTTTGTGGTTTGCTACAGCAGAGATGCTTGGCTGGGGGTCCTGCTAAATTCAACCTAATCCCAACCCCAAGAATAAAAACTCCATTAATCTTCAGGTCCAACTAAATGTGTCAGTTTTGCCTTAAAAACTGTTAAGGGTATTTAATTTTTTTATATATAATAAGCATGGTATGCTTACCTGCTCTGTGCAATTGTATTGCACAGAGCAGTTAGGGACCTCCTTTTTTGGGGTCTTCTGCCAGGAGGAGCGCTATTAGCTGCTCCTCTTCTCTGTGTACCATAAGAAGCGGCTATCTATGGTGGTACCCCTGTGGGCTCGCTCCCAAGCCAGGCTGTGTCTGTCCATTATCACACATTGTGGCACCCCCACTCCCTCACTGGATTTGATGGACAGAAACAGGAGCCATTTTTTTTTATTGCATGCATTGCAGGCCTTTTGATGCACAGATGAAAAAAAAACCTGTTCTTTAATTTTTTTTTTAGGTTGCCTGACTTGTTAATATTTAATATTAATGTGTTTCTAAGGACATGTTTTTGTTTTCCTACAGACAGATCTAAAAATCTCAAAGTTACTGCTGAGGAACTAGAGTATCGAAGGGCACTCGGCACAGCAATGAACCTCTTAAAAGAGGTGTCTGCAGGTGAAAGTGCACTCTTGCAGAATGACAGAAATACAGCCACTATTGAAGCCTGCAAAGAAGCAGTAAAACACGAGGGGGGTAATGAATGCACATCTTCAAGAAAAAACCTTATGGAGAAAGAAGCCTCAGGCTCTATTATGTTAGATGGCAAAACACTCAAAAGGGACGTAAGCATGAGAATAACTAAATGCTCAATGCGTCTCAGGACACCAAATAAGCCCAAACCCACCCAGACAGAAATCGATGTTAAAAGAAAAAGGGTGGAAGACACAAGCACAGAAAAGGGCAGTTTTCGTGGTGGCAAGAAAACGCCCAAAATCGTGTCCGTTGACGGCAGTACTACAGAACAGAATTCTGAAAAAGGCAAGACCAAAAAGGCCAAACTTAAGCGCCATCTTTCTTCCACAAAGGAAATGCAGACTGTTGCGTCACCTGATCCAGAGGAAAATCCCACAAGGAATGTAAATCGGCGTACCAAATGCCTTGTTTCAAAGCCTTCAAAAACATGCAATGTACAGGTGCCCACCACCATACAGGAGTTTAGATCTGATACAGAAGAAGAAGATTCCCACAGAAAGCGTAAATACAACCAGCTACCTTTGCCAGACTTCAGCTTCACTGAGACAGGTAATACAAAGTGAATATACCATCACGTAATGCACATACAGTAATCTGGACTGATTACGGTAACCTAGAACATAACTTGCTGTAAAGAGTATGTAAACCCAACATTTCATATTCCTGCTATGCCATGTACCTGTATGAAAAAATTATCCTGTTCGCTTTGTATTGCTTCCTTTATGTGAAACCCATGGTATTCCTGCCAGTCCCTCTGACCACACTAGTCGGTAGAACAAATTGTGGTCAGTTCTCTAGATGTGCTTGGAACTCGGTGTACTGCTATTTCTCCTCCCCAGCTGTTGTGCAGCTGAGCACAGAGTGCATGTGATCACTTATGTAAAAAAAAAAAAAAAAATTAATTTTTTTTAATATCTAAACGCATGTTTTGCCTTTATGTTAAACTGGATGGGTTGTTTTACAAGGTGATCGTTTACAATCGAATAATATAAATGGTGTGCTATTCCCTGTGTTAATGTAACACAATATATTGGATGAACAAAGTGACTGAGACTGATGTGTACACAATAGTATGTGAGGTAATTGTCTTTATAAATTCAGACTGATAATAAATAGATTGGTGCACTCTGAGGTGCTCAAAACGGTATGTATAAACAATCTATGTATGGAAAAAAATGTGCCTTATGCAATAAACAATTATAATCGCACAAAGTTCATATCCATGAGCAAAGATGCTGCATGTGGAATCTTTTCGGACAGATTCCTGCATTGATCTCCTGAAAAGGACTGAAATTTTGCAAGATGTCTACTGGATTCCACTTGTAAGTGATCTCCTATGACTTGAAATATGATGTTTAATAAAAACAGGATTCGATAAACCCCGGGTGTCAGGTTGCAATTGCGACTAGAATTGGCGACCTGGGGCGGCACAGCTGGGGTATCTTGTGTCTCCGTGCGCCCTCGCGTCGGGCTGTGCCACCTGGCTTTTTGCGGCCTTCTGCAGGCCTATGCTTCCTTCTGTGATCTGGCGCCATCTTGTGGTGGCCGTTGACAAGACAAATAGCAATGCTGATGGAGCTTCCCCTGTCTATTTTCACGGACATCTCCTTCCCTCTAATTAGAACCCCCCAAACACACACACACACACATATATATATATATATATATATATATATATATATATATATATATATATATATATATATATATATATATATATATATATATATATATATAAAATTTATTCTCACACCATGGAGAATAAAATGGCGGTCGCTGCGATACTTTGTCACACCGGATTTGCGCAGCGGTCTTACAGGGGCACTTTTTTGGGAAAAAAATACACATTTTTTTTAATTAAAAAATAAGACGCCAGTAAAGTTAGCCCAATTTTTTTTATATTGTGAAAGATAATGTTTCGCAGAGTAAATTGATACCCAACATGTCACGCTTCAAAATTGCGTCCGCTCATGGAATTGCGACAAACTTTTACCCTTTAAAATCTCCATAGGCAACGTCCAAAAAAATTCTACAGGTTGCATGTTTTGAGTTACGGAGGAGGTCTAGGGCTAGAATTATTTCTCTCGCTGTAACTATCGCGGCGATACCTCATATGTGTGGTTTGAACACCGCTTTCATATGCGGGCGCTATTCACGTATGCGTCCGCTTCTGTGCACAAGCTCGGCGGGACGGGGCGCGTTCCTGGCTCCTAACATTTTTAGCTGGCATCCTAGATTCCAAGCAAATGTGTCAAGCTCTGTTAAAGTAAAGTTAGCCTCTTACCAGATATGATGGATCCCTATTACAGAGATCAGACTTGCTGTTGGACATCACTTTTTCTTTGTTTCCTCCTTCCTCCCCCTACATCCTCTAATTTTCTTCCCTTGGCTTTTCATTTGCCCTTGCATAAAAAACCTTGGGCCCGATATTTTAAAGGGGCTCCATTAGCAGATCCCTCTTGACGAGGCTGAATGTACTGTGAAATTTAATGTTGATGATTTTTTTCTTCCTCATCAGAATAATCCTCAAGAGGTCCATAACGATTATAGACCGGGGCAAAGTTACAGTCACTTTAATGTCACACTTTTTTAAATTGCACTTGCCCAAGCAATAGCAATAACCAATGTCAATTTTACTATCCATAGGAGACGCTTTAAAAGCCTTTTACAGGTTACCACTTTAGATTTACACAGGAGTCCTGGTGCTAGAAATGCTGCCCATTATCTGATGTTTGCTGTGAGACCTCACATGTGTGGGACGATTGCTGTTTGCGTGCAGAACCGACCGGCGCGGTTTACCTTTGCACAGGGGTACTTTTAAAGATATATTTTATTTTTTTGTTTTTATTTTACTTTTTGACTGTCTACGTTCCAAAATGGGTCATTTGGGGGATATCTGTCCTGTCATTTTTGGGCATTAAGAAATGAGATGGGCCGTCAGTATATTAGGATCTATCAATTTTCAGATGTATATCAGTTTGTGGACTCTGACTTTCCTACAGACCTAAATAATATGCACTGTATTTGGGTTATTTTATTACTAAAGAAATGCTGCACAATACATTTTGGTCTAAATTCATGACGAAACATTAATCATTTGCAAAATTTTATAACTGAAGCAAAACATGTGGGGAGTTTTTTTTTTATTATGTATTAACCAAAAATAAAAAAAACTGGTGATTAAATACCACCAAAGGAATGCTCTATTTGTGTGAACAAAATGCTAAAAATGTATTATGGGTACAGTGTTGTGTGACAGCGCAATTGTCATTCAAAGTGCGACAGTGCTGAAAGCTGAAAATTGGCCTGGGCAGGAAGAGGGTAAAAGTCCAGTAGCGAAGTGGTTAAAAAGGGCTTGCTATCCTTTGTACATATGCTGCCGCCTTTTGCTTAGTTAGTTCTGTTTACTGTTTGGTATTTCCTAGCCTACCTTTTTATTTATTTTTTATTCTTTCACCTTTTTCTTTCATTCTTTTTACAGTCATAATTTCTTAAAGTACATGCAAACCCTCTCCTTGTAAAATAACCCATTCAGTTTAAAATAGAAGTGAAAAGGCAAAACATTTTTTTATATAAGATATATATGTGTGTGTGTGTGTGTGTGTGTGTGTGTGTGTGTGTGTGTGTGTGTGTGTGTGTGTGTGTGTGTGTGTGTGTGTGTGTGTGTGTGTGTTTTTTTTTATTTTTATTTTTTAATTATTTATATAATCGTGCCCACCCTCTGTTACATACCCTCTGTTCTCCGCTACATAAGAAGCTCAGAATGCTTTGGGAGGAAAAACTGAAACACACTGGTCTTCCTAGTGAATGGCTGTGCAGGGGTGGCATGTCAGGACAAATCTGATTATTGGAGGAGAGCGAGCAGGCTGAGTTCCCAGCACAGCTAGAGAACTGACCACAGTGTTTTCCTCTTCTTAGTGTGGTCAGTTTTTAATAGAAAAGCAGAGGAATTGGCAGGAAGTCCACGGATTTCACACAAAGGAAGCAATACAATGAACGCAAATGCAGAAAAATGCACAGAAAAAAAGTGCTAACAGCAACACGCCAAAATGTCACTTGACTTTGCTGCATGTAGGGCATCCTATTGAAATCAATGAGCTGCGCGGGGAAAAACAAGCAAAGAATGTATGGTTCCACTTTGTTAGGTGTGAATGGTGTCTAAAAGTAATGGTATGTTTACACAAGAACAACGAGGCTCCATACACTGCGTGTTTCTGAACAAAAAATGCACACTTTGCCACACATATCGGTAACTTGCTGCAAATATACATGGCGCGTGCGTTGCCAATAAATGTTAATGCCACCCCAAGCATGGGTATCAGGGGCATGTTTGCCATGGATTTTGTCGCATGACAAACGTGCTGCAAATGCACCAAAAAGCAAGGTAAAGAAACGCGCCACACTCCACTTCTTTGGTATTTTGTCATGCATAGGGCAGTCCATTCAAGTAAATTGGCTACTCTACATGCTTGGTGTGGTCGGTTTTTAATAGGAAAGCGGAGGGACTGGCAGGAACACCAGTGATTTCACATAAAGGAAAATACACAGAGAACAGGATACTTTCTCATACAAGTACAGAAATATGAAATGTTGGGTTTACATGGTATTCAAAGCGGTATTAACCACTTCAGCCCCGGAAGAATTGGCTACTCAATTACTGGGCCAAAATTGGCATTTTTTGCGAAGCGGCACTGCGTCGCTTTAACTGACAATTGCACGGTCGTGTGATGTTGTACATGGACAAAATTTAAGTCCTTATTTCCCCACAAATAGAGCTTTCTTTTGGTGGTATTTGATCACCTCTGCGGTTTTAATTTTTTGCGCTATAAACAAAAAAGCGACAATTTTGAAAAAAAAAAAAAAACGTTTACTTTTTGCTATAGTAAATATCCAATTTTTTTTTTTTTATATATAAAAAAAGTAATTTTTTTCCTCAGTTTAAACCGATATGTATTTTTCTACATATTTTTGGTTAAAAAAATCGCAATAAGAGTATATTGATTGGTTTGCGCAAAAGTTATAGCGTCTACAAACTATGGGAAAGATGTATGGCATTTAAATGGCTTATTTTGTTGTTGTTTGGGACCATTTACAGAGCGATCAGTGCTATAAATATGCACCATGTAAATGTCACTGGCAGGGAAGGGTTTAACTGGAGGTGATCAAGGGGTTAATTGTGTTCCGTAATGTGTGTTCTAACTGTGGGGGGAAGGGGACTCACTATAGGAGATGACAGATCGTGTTTTCTACTTTGTAGAAACACGCGATCTGTCCTCTCTTCAGACAGCACAGGGAATTGTGTGTTCTCATGCGTGGCCAGCGGCGATCGCGCCTGCCGGAAACGCGCATCGGATTCCCCATTGTGCAGTGGGCACGCGCCCTCTGGTGGCTCTTCTAGGCAAAGCCGTGTTTTTATATAGGGGATTTCGGCCAGGAGAGACATTCTGCCCCAGTATATCTGCGTGAGCCGGTCGGGAAACCGGTTAAACCAAAAATGTTATTTTATGATAGTGTTTTATTAGCTATACGGTGGCTTCATCCTCCCCTCCCTCCCTCTGTTTTCACCAGGTGATCTGTCAAGTAACCTGTTTTGGAATGCCCCCACTCTCTAGATGAATGAGATCAGGGGGCACCGTAGACAACATTGTCAGTTTGGGGGTAAGGGTAGTAAATGTACTAGCAGATGTAAACACAGCCAAACTCCAGCTCACACTTTATATTAGGGGTGCAACGGATTGTCATTGATCCGTGATCCGCACGGATCAATGACTTCGGATCGGCACACACGTGATCCGTGGTGTGCCGCGGGACTGCAGAACAAAGTGGTAAAAAAACACATTGAAATTGTCTCCGCTGTTTGCACACAGCCCCGCCTGCTCCTAACCACGCTGTGATAGACAGAATGCGTGTCCAATGCGCTGATGTGTTTTGTCTATTACAACGTGGGCTTAGGAGGAGGTGGGGCTGTGTACGAGCAGGAGTGGAGACGGCGGTGAGTTCAGTTTGTCTCTGCTAGAAACCATGTGCTGCTGCCGTCCATCCGTTCCCCCCACACTTCTCCCTGCTGGCTCTGATAACCCCCCCTCCCGTCCGTCCGCCCCCCCCCCCCCTCCAGCTGCAGTCCGTTCCCCCCCCCCCCTCCAGCTGCCGTCCGTTCCGCCCCCCCCCCCCCCCCTTCCAGCTGCCTTCCGTCCGTTCGTTCCTCCTCCCCCAGCTGACGAGTCTCCTGTCCTTGCTGCAAATAGCACACAGTGAGATGGGTAAGCTATGCTCTTCCCATCTCAACTGTGAGGACTGTTTTTGGAGCTGACAGGGTTAACAAAGAGAACCTGTCACCTTCAATTGCTATGACACAGGGAATTGTTTTCTCTTGTGTAATAGCAATAAAGTTAAAAGTAAAAAAAAATAAGAAATAATTCAATTAATAAAAAAATAAGTAATTAAAAAGTAAAGAAGAAGAAAAATATTAAAAATAAGAAAATTATACAAAAATTAAAAAAGTAAAAACGACAAGCTACAAAAAAAAAAAAAAAGTGATAATGTAATAAAAAAAAAAGAAGAAACAAAAAATATTTGAACTAACCGTGCCGCTCCTGCCATCCAACTGCTATTCTCCGGGGGGGGTGGTTCGGTTGGTGGGGAGGGGGTGCATTGCAAAACCTGGCCTTGGGGTGGCAGGGAAAGGAAATCCAGCCCTGCTGGCTGCCCTCTCACTTCTTCCACCCTGGCGAGGCGGCAATTTGGGGCACAGTGAGGTGGCAATTTGGGGCACAGTGAGGCGGCAATTTGGGGCACAGGGAGGCTGCAAATTTTTTTTTTGCTGATCCGAAAAATGATCCGATCCGTGACTCCTGATCCGAGGAACGATCCGAACCGTGAGTTTTTTGATCCGTTGCACCCCTACTTTATATTAAGTTACAGCAAACAGTTTTTTTCTTTTAGGGATAAAGGTTTTATGTGAATAAATAAAAGCTTCTGCTTTGTTAAAGCGGGGGTTCACCCTAAAACAAAAAATCTTTTTTTCCACAATGCCATCCTGCATACTAGCGCGAGCTACAGTATGCTTTTATTTTATTTTTTTGCGCCGTACTCAGTTTAATCCCTTAGTTAAGTTTCAGTAGGCGTTCCTATGCAGAGGGAAACATGATTGACGGCCGGCTATGGCGCGTCACGCTTCCCGAAAATAGCCGAAATAGGACTTGGCTCTTCACGGCGCCTGCGCAGTCAGCTCCTAGTCTGTGCGCAGGCGCCGTGAAGAGCCGAGTCCTACTCCGGCTATTTTTGGGAAGCGTGACGCGCCAAAGCCGGCTGTCAATCATGTTCCGCTCTGCATAGGGACGCCTACTCCCCGCGGGGAGTCTGAAACGAAACTAAAGGATTAAAGTGCGAGTACGGCACAAAAAAATAAAATAAAGGCATACTGTAGCTCACGCTAGTATGCTGGATGGCATGGTAGAAACTTTTTTTTTCGGATGAACCTCCGCTTTAAATGGATTGTCTCATCCCTGTAAGCAAATGCGCTTTTTTTTTTTTTTTAAACCCTGCAAGACAATGGCTGTGTTGCATACTAGCACATTATGAAATACTTGCCTTAGAACAAAGCTCTCCAGTGGCATGCTGTCACTGCCAACAGGGCTTCCATCTTCCTTGTGGGTTTGAGTGCTCCGGCCATCCAACTGGCCGAGCCGCAATGGTGTCGCTCCCGCAGCACAAAGCTCTGAAGGGACAGAATGGGTATGCCGTTCCTTCAAAGCGCATACGCTGGTGACGTCACCAGCTGCATGCAGTTTAAATATTTTTTAGGCCCGAAACAACTAATCAATCGACAACTAATCGATTACAATTTACATAATCGTTTAATCGGCCAGTAACATATTGGGGTTAAAAAAACAAAAATTAGCCCTTTATAGTACAAAAAAGCAAATCGCTACTGTAAATATTACTTTCACTGTCCCACAGTAAAAAAAAATTAACCCCTTACAGTAGCGATTATTTGCTCTTTTTGTACTTTTATTTTTGTTTTTTTAACCCCATTATGTTACTAAACATCTCAGGCCTGGGTTCACACCTCTGTTTTTTGGTGCTTTTTGCAGAAACGCACTACAGTTCATTTACATGTTTTCCTATGGGACACGTTCACATCAATGATTTTTTTTTTCAGCTGCTGCGTATTTGGAAAGGGCAAGGACTTTTTAACGCAAAGCGGTGCCGTTTTGGTTCAATATATTTCAATGGAGAAGCTGCATTAAAGCATGTAATGTGTTTTTGCGGCAATTTTGTGTTTTGTAATCTGCCCAACAACAAATTGGGCCAAATTTTTTTGAAAATGATTTTTTTTTTTTTTTTTTTTTTTTTAAGGCTATTATCCGATTAATCGAAACAATAATCTGCCAACTAATGATTTATGAAAATAATCGTTAGTTGCAGCCCTAATAATTTTTAAACTGCAAGTTTAGGAGATATTCACTGTACTTACAGGTAAGCGTTATTATCGGCTTACCTGTAGGTACAAGTTGGGAAAAAAATAACTTAATACCACTTTAATATTGCTTTAAATGATTCCTCTTTATGCCTCCTATGTATACTCTGCACTCTGACTTGTCTAGGAAATGCCTGTGATTGTGGACGGTCATCCAAAACTCAGAACAATGTACACATGATAAACTGTTCTTTCTCGGATAATTTATAGGACTTTTTTACTTTTCATCATAGAATGATGGCACTGCCTGCTTTTAAAGCTGCGGTGTTTGATTTTCTGGCCCTCGGATACGAGTATTCTTCAAGTTCCCATTTGCTAATGGTGCCAATGAATCACATTTTCTGTTTCAGTCCATTGATGCTATACTATGAGCCATGTGTGTTGGGTTGTTCATGTCACTGATGAAATGGATAATGTGGAGTGAGCTGTGTGTTCTGGAGTGTAGATCTCATTGATGACATTGATAGTGGGGAGTGAGCTATTGCGCGTGCTGGAGTGTAAATTTCACTTGTGCCATGGATAATGGGGAGTTCTGCCAACATGTGAATTTTGCAACAAGGGGAAACATACTGGACTTTGTTTTATACAACAGAGAAAAATGCATACAAGGCTGAACCTCACCTCCATCTTGGGTATTCAGATCACATCTGCTATGCTAATTCCTGCATACAAACCGTTGCTTACACTTGCGAAACCAGTTCAAAAACAAATCGCTGTATGGCCAGACAATGCTACCTCAGGACTGCTTTTAGCACAGAGACTGGAACATGTTTACAACAATCATACAGACTTACAAGAGTACACTGAAACTGTGACAGTCACCAAGATTATCACATGTGCCAAGCAGAAGCCATGGATGACAGCAGAGGTTCGTGGGCTGCTAAAGACCAGAGATTAGTTATTCAGATCAGGAGATAAAGCAGCTCTCAAAACAATCTGTCTCGTGGCATCAAGAGGGCAAAACAACAATATGCTCAAAAAATCAAACCCTTTAGTGACAGCAAAGATACACAGGCCCTATGGCAAGCCATCCAGACCATCACTGACTACAAGCCCCTGCCACAGGCCAGTGACGATGACACTTCCCTCCCTGATGCACTCAACCACTTTTTTTTTGCATGGTTTGAGATGCAGGACACCTTCACAAAAACGACCTATGTCCCAAAACGATCGGGTGCTCTGCTTTTCTCCAGCCGACATAAGGAAGACCTTGTTCAGGATCAAACTGATGACATACCTGAATGTGTACTGAGAGACTGTGCTGTACAGCTGACAGATGTCCTTACAGATATCTTTAACATTTCCCTGAGCCAGGCGGTTGTCCCTACGTGTCTTAAATCCAGTGCCAAAGACACCTGTGGCCTGTTTGAATGACTATCGTCCCATAAAACTAACTCCATTAATGGTGAAGTGTTTTGAGAGGTTAGTCATGCATCACATTAAGTCCAGTCTTCCAAACACGCTGGGCCCATATCGGTTTGCATACCGTCCAAACCGCGCCACGTACGATGCAGTATCCTCTACCCTCCACTTGGCCCTTACCCACTTAGAACAGAGACTCTTATGTTAGAATGCTGATCATTGACTTTAGCTCAGCATTTAATACAGTAATTCCTCAGCAAATTATCACTCAATTGAAATAATCGCTACTGTAAGGGGTTCATTTTTTTACTGTGGACAGTGAAAGTAATATTTACAGTAGCGATTTGCTTTTTTGTACTATAAAGGGCTAATTTTAGTTGTTTTAACCCCATTATCTTACTGGCCGATTAATCGATTATGAAAATTGTATTCGATTAATTTCATAATTCGATTAGTTGTCAATTTATTGATTAGTTTCGGCCCTACTCACATCCCCTCTTTACCCTTGAATATGCACTAGATCGTTTTATAAACACTTGCTGCTACAAAGACTTTTAGACATATACAGTATATGCACAGTTGTGTAGGTCCCATAGGTTTATAAAATAAATTTGTATGTGTGTGTGTATTTGTGTGTGATATATATATATATATTTTTTGTGTGTGTGTGTATATGTATGTGTTGTACCGATACTAGTATCGGTACCGATACAGAGCATTTTCTCCCCCGATACTTCTTTTTTTTTTTTTTTAATGTGTGTGTATATACACAAATTTTTTGTTGTTGTTGTTGTTTTGTGTTTTATAATTATGTTTCATTCGTATGTAGCACCGTGGCCCTGTGATATGTGAAATTTCGTATGTCCTCACATGTAGTAGACTGACAAAGCTTGACTTGAGCTGGAATGTAGCTCTCCCTGTTGACATTTGGAAGTGAGGAGTGGGCGGTTTGTTCTGCAGTGTAGTTCTCCCTGGTGACATGGATAGTGTGGAGTAAGCGGTTTGTGTTCTGGGGTGTAGCTCTTACTAGTGGCATTGTTGGTGAGCTGTGTGCACTGGAGTGTAGATCTTGGGCAGGCCATGCACCAGGGGTCAGCAACCTTTTTCTACTTAAGGGCTGAATTCAATGTATGTGACTGCATGGAGGGTAGAATTGCACGATTCTGGCTAAAATGAGAATATATCTTTTTGCTTGGAATATATAGATTACGATTCTCGCGGCGTAACATTTTATTTTTTTCTCCTTCGTGTGAACCCATGCGATTGGATTCTGGTGCGGACCACAAAAAGGGTCCTGTGCGAGTTTGGTGTGAATGAATGTGTCAAGCGGTATGGCTGAATTCGCATCGCACAGACCTCGCATGTAATTTGCCCCGCAGTTTGGTGCGAATCACGTGCATCTTCTGACATTGCAGCAGTGAGAACCAGCCCTTAACCAGTTCCCGACCCCCGCATGTACATATACGTCCACAATATGGCACGTACAGGCACATGGGCGTACACGTACGTCCTCGCCTATTAGCGGGTGGGGGGTCCGATCGGGACCCCCCCCGCTACATGCGGAGGTCGGGTCCGCTCGGGGAGCGATCCGGGACCACGGCGCGGCTATTTGTTTATAGCCGCTCCGTCGCGATCGCTCCCCGGAGCTGAAGAACGGGGAGAGCCGTGTGTAAACACGGCTTCCCCGTCCTTCACTATGGCGGCGCATCGATCGCGTCATTCCCTTTATAGGGAAGACACGATCGATGACGTCATTCCTACAGCCACACCCCCAAACAGTTGTAAACACATACTAGGTGCACCCTAACTCCTACAGCGCCACCTGTGGTTAACTCCCAAACTGCAACTGTCATTTTCACAATAAAGAATGCAATTTAAATGCATTTTTTGCTGTGAAAATGACAATGGTCCCAAAAATGTGTCAAAATTGTCCGAAGTGTCCGCCATAATGTCGCAGTCACGAAAAAAATTGCTGATCGCCGCCATTAGTAGTAAAAAAAAAAAAATTAATAAAAATGCAATAAAACTATCCCCTATTTTGTAAACACTATAAATTTTGCGCAAACCAATCGATAAACGCTTATTGCGATTTTTTTTTTTACTAAAAATAGGTAGAAGAATACGTATCGGCCTAAACTGAGGAAAAAAAATGTTTTTATATATGTTTTTGGGGGATATTTATTACAGCAAAAAGTAAAAAATATTGCATTTTTTTAAAAATTGTCGCTCTATTTTTGTTTATAGCGCAAAAACTAAAAACCGCAGATGTGATCAAATACCACCAAAAGAAAGCTCTATTTGTGGGGGGGAAAAGGACACCAATTTTGTTTGGGAGCCACGTCGCACGACCGCGCAATTGTCTGTTAAAGCGACGCAGTCCCGAACTGTAAAAACACCTTGGGTCTTTAGGCTGCATATTGGTCCGGGGCTTAACTGGTTAAGGGGCAAATCTCAATGCTCTCTGCCAAGTCTCTGGTGTGAGCCCAGATTGCTGAGAGGGCGCCCCTTGCGGCTAAGTACACCGCACCCCTGGGGATGAGACAGGGAGTGCAGGGCCCAAAGGTGCACGGATTGCCGGTACTGCTGCTGACTGGGTAGATGCAGGCAGAAGGTAGCTGGGGTGTGCTGGAAGAGCGGACTCGGTAGCCGTGCAAGGAAGGGTTCTGGTGCGGTACCGTAGGTAAACCAACAACAGAGTCTGAAGCCAGGCCACGGGTCATACACAGGAATCGGTCCAAGGAAATTTACAGGAACAAGCCGGGTCATACACAGGAGCAGAAGATAATAGAGTAGTCAGCCAAGCTTGGGTCAAGTGCGAGGAGATAAGCAGTCACAGGAAGCTGATGATAATCCAGCAACCTGTATGCACCAGTGACAGGTTTAAATAGGCCGGGGGTGCGCCCACACAGTCACGGCGTGTGTGCGCGCCATCCACCGTGCGCGCAATGGAGCAAGTCTGGCGCTGCCATGATGGACACTGGCAGGAATGCCAATAACTTGGCTATTTCCCTGACACTCTCCTGTTCAGTTCCTGTGTTTTTAGTCTTCTGCATTTCACGTCCTGCTACTATGTAGTAAAATTGATGACTTGTGGAAATGTAGGCACTATAAATGGCAGATGACTTTCCTGAAAATGGTGTTAGATTTTTTTATGCTTCCGATTTGTCACTGCGTACTTGTAATGATCACTAGTTTTTTGATATGCAGTCTCACAAGTATTCAGATTACTAGTTTTGGAGAGTCGCCTATTTCTGGATTATTTTTCTTTGGAAATATTTTATGTGTAAGTCTGTTATGTAGATCTTCAATAAAGAGCAACCCATACGCGTTTCAGGAAGCCAAGTGGTGCTAGGTATAGCAAGATTAATGACATTTGGACAACATGTTGCTGATCTGAACTTAATAAAAACCAATTTGTCGCTGTATTGGCTATATATAGACTAATTAGTCACTGTGTTTGCTAAAGGAAATTTATGATATTTGGGCTAGATCCTAGGTCGGCAACCTGTCGATCCCGATCGACCTGTTGACCGTGAGTAGGTGACGGGTAGATCGCAGGCATGAGCTAAGCTCAATCACTAATCTAAACCTAGCTGAGCTGTGCCTTTGGGAAGCTGACAAACCCAACCACCAATCACATGTGGCGGGCAGGGAAGTCTCTGCCACCTGTGATTGGCTGTTGGCTTTGTCCGCTTCTCGACTGCTCAGCTCATTGGCTGTCTGTATTGAAAGCCTGCCTTGTGTTCCTGCTGGGCTCTGTTTTACCCACGCTGCTTCTCCCCTCACAATAGTTCTGCCAGAAACAGAGCAGTGTTTGAGGGACACTCGGCTGTACACAGCAAGGCAGAGATGTGAAAATCAGCTGTGAAGCACTGTGGAGAAATGTCAGGCAGACCGAATTTCTTTTCCTATGCAGCAGATTTTCCTTTCTGCTGACAGACGGTGAGTAACGGCAAACACAACTGTGAGTATTGTGTTCCACCTGCAGTGACAGTGGTCACACAACCATATCTCCCCAGCCGGCCCATGAGTATTCCCTGAGCTAGTGGTCATTTTATAGCTGCAGTTTTCCCTCTGGTGCTCGTTCCTCCTCCTGCTTTTCAGCAACTGGTTGCACCCTCTGATTATATAAAGCAGAAATCTGTTCACTACCACACAAAGGTTAATAGATACACCATAAAAATAAACTATTGTAGACAAATGAAAATAGTTGAATTGGTGAGTGAATAATTAAGGGACAAGGGCTTAATCTAGTCCATGGATAAGAAACCCAGATGGATCATTCACACCACAGTTCGACAAAAAGAGTTCTCAATTTTCCATGTGGACAAAAAAGGAAGAAAAGCTTGACTGCAGATGAGATAGAAATTCTGTTCATCAATAAATGAGGCGATCACCACCGCTTACCAGATCTGTTGGATCTCAAGTTATAGAGATCAGAAGGGCATGTCAAAACACAATCAGCTGGTTACGGACCAGCATCCAAGGACTCCCGTGAAGGTAAAGGTGGCCTGTCCGTACTAAGCGGAGCTCCAACCTCGGTACATCCCGCAGCAGATATGTATCAGAATACACTTCCAAAGCCGGTGGTAGTTTAGATATGGCAGAGAAAAGAAAGCTTCATGGTGCAGATCATTTAAACGTATTTACTGTAATCAATTGACAGCAAAACAAACGTCACGGTCTCCTTTCCCAGAAGAATCCTTGTAAGGGGAAATGCGTTGGTTGGAGCCATTATCCCTGACGTCACTACGCACGAGCCGGTCAGGTTATGTGCCACGGCTGTGCTTTTTAAACTTTGTTTCGCTGATGGTGTCAATTGATTCCAATAAATACTTTTTAAATCTCTTTGACACTGCATTGCTGACCACTTTAATCTGCCCTACACACTTGTGCCCCCTGTACTCAACCCTGGAAACTACTGACCACTGGATATAGTATATAGACCACTGGCCTACTATATACAAATTTTTAATGGGGGCCTTGCACTTCTTTTTATTTATTTTTTTTAAGGCCGACGCACCCCGAGATCTCCGATCGCTTCCATCTGGCTAAGGCAGATCTCCACCTCTCAAAGGTTGCCCTCCCCTGGGCTACATCATATGATTTGATGAGGCAGTTGTCTATTCTACACGTGCCTATACTATGAAAGAGTGGTCAAATACCAGCTACATAAACGTACCCTTGAGTAGAATTAATTGCAATGTCCGTTGTTCCAAATCTTGTATGAATAAATGTATGATTCATGTATTGCTCACTTGTTGGCCTGATACTGGCTTTGGAGGGGGTTGCTGAGCACATAGTCTGATTTACTGTATTTGGTTTTATGGTAATTTTTATTATTTTTATTTTTTTTGGTTTGTTTATCCTTTGAGATTATGTGCCAGTTTATTTTTATTTTAAAATGTGTGTATTTTGTTTCAGAATTATCTTCAGACTTGTCTATGGAATGTAGTTCTCCAGAATTCAAAGCTATTCCAGAGGTGTGGCCAAATGACGATACAGAGGATGATGTAGATCTTCCTGTCATTGAACTCAAGAAAGGTAGTGTTATTGCTGAACCTTTTTATATTACTAGAGAAATGATATGGTGCTATTACCTATGGCAAACTGTTGCAGACTGCAGTTGTCATTTCCTTAGACTAACCAAAATCAGCTGCTGTCAGACATTATTCTCTTATACATGTTATAACTAAATCCCATTGCAGTATTTGGATCCCACAATTCTTCTAACTTCTCATATATTTATATACTTGTGAAAGAAGTGTTTAATGCCATACATAGAATGCATACTACATCTAAAATAAGCATATACCAAACTAGCATTTTATACAAATTAAACCCAGAAAGTGAATCAATTCCCCTTTTTAAATGGTACCTTCAGTCTGTATGTATCCCATGTTTTCTTAATTTCTGCTGTCTTTTACAATGTTTTGGTAATTTTTGGCAGTGTTCCTATTCTGATGAAAAAAAAAATCCAGATTTCTGAGTGACATATTTTCTTCTAGAACCAGTCTCCTTTGAGAATGGGTCGTTTGTCTGGTGTAAATTTAAGCGATACCCTTATTGGCCATCTTTGGTAAGGCTTTAAACTATCATGCGTTCCAATACTTGTTTAGATTTGATAGTGAAAACAATTTTTCAAATTTTATAAGCGATGATGATAAATATTTTATCTATGACAGGTAAAAATTGTGCGACACAAAGAAAAGCGGGCTTCAATAATATTTGTGGAGGAGTGCCTTTCTGATCCTAACTCTCAAAAGCAAAGGTAAAGAACGATGCTATGTGAAATCTGTAATGCAAGACAAAGATGGCTATTTTTTAATTAGTTAAAAGGGAGCCTGTTATCAGCAATTTATTCATTCAGGCATGAAAATTTACTGTCGGTGTGCGACAGCAGTATACTCTTACCAAAAAACAGAAAAAAACAAAACCTTACGTAACATTTTACAGTTAGAAAGCGGTCTTGGAGCTCCAGACAATGAACCAGGTGGAGATGTTGGCATTAATCTGCTGCAGGCATAAGATTTCTCCAAATTGTCAGACTGTACATTTTATAATTTTTGGTAGCAAGCTACAAAGTGAGGGGCTACAGCAGCAGCCTGGTCATTTTTGTAAACACAGCTAAGAACTGAACCGACACCACAATTAACAGTGGTGTTAAAAATAATAGCAGTCCAACATCACTAATAACCAGATACATCGCTGTTTTTGGTATAAATTGTATTTCTACAAGGCAAATAATTTACTAGTAGGTGTAGTGATGAAGTAATGGAAAACCAAAAGACCCAGCAGTCTGTGAAAAAACAGGTGTCAAACAGGTGGCCCTTATTTAAGGATGAAGGCAGCAAAGTGTTGTACATGCTGTGTAATATTGCATTTGCAAATCTAAGTAAAATGTGTCGTTCCAGACATTGTTCAGAAGCACAGCATACTTTGATTAAAAAGTTGATTGGAGAGGGGAAAACATCTAAAGAAGTTCGGAAACTGATGCTCAGCTAAAATGATCTCAAATGCTTTAAAATGGTAACCAAAACCAGAAAGATGTGGACGAAAATGGGAAAACTACCATTTGAATGGATCGCAGAATAGCCAAAATGGCAAAGACTCCATGAATGATCAGCTCCAGAGTGATCAAAGAAGGTCTAAAGTTACCTGGGAGTACTGTAACAATTGGACACCAATGGCACATGTGAAGCCAAGCTATCTGCAAGAAGCCCCCGTAAAGTCTCATTGTTGAAAAAACGGCCTGTGCTAAAGAGGTTATAATTTGCCAAAGAACACATTGACTTGCCTAAAGAGAAATAGTGCAACATTTTGTGGACCAATGAAAGCAAGGTTATTTTTTTGGGGTCTAGGGCTGCAGGCAGTTTGTCAGACCTCCCAAAGACTGAATTTAAGCCAGAGTACATTGAAAACCGTAAAGCATGGTGTGGCGCAAGCATCCTGATATGGGGATGTTTTTCATACTATGGTGTAGGGCCTATTTATTGCATACCAGGGATCATGGATCGGTTTGAATACATAAAAATACTTGAAGAGGTCATGTTGCCTTATGTCGAAGAGGAAATGCCCTTGAAATTAGTGTTTCAACAAGACAATGACCCCAAAACACACCAGTAAGCGAGCAGCATCTTGGTTCTAGACCAACAAAATTAAAGAAAATATATACAATATCTCTCAAAAATGTGTACACCCCTCACATTTTTGGAAATATTTTATTATCTTTTCATGTGACAACACTGAAGAAATGACACTTTGCTACAATGTAGTGAGTATAGAGCTTGTATAACAGTGTAAATTTGCTGTTCCCTCAAAATAACAACATGCCGCCATTAATGTCTAAACCTCTGGCAACAAAAGTGAGCACACCCCTAAGTGAAAATGTCCAAATTGGGCTCAAAGTGTCAGTATTTTTTATGGCCACCCTTATTTTCTGGCACTGCCTTAACCCTCTTGGACATGGAGTTCACAGGTTGCCACTGCAGTCCTCTTTCACTCCTCCATGATGACATCACAGAGCTGGTGGATGTTGGAGACCTTGTGCTCTCCTACCTAACGTTTTAGAGGATGCCCCACAGATGCTCAATAGGGTTTAGGTCTGGAAACCTGCTTGGCCAGTCCATCACCTTTACCCTTAGCTTCTTTAGCAAAGTGGTAGTGGTAGTCTTGGAGGTGTGTTTGGGGTCGTTATCATGTTGGATTACTGCCCTGCGGCCCAGTTTCCGAAGGGAGGGGGATCATGCTCTGCTTCAGTATGTCACAGTACATGTTGGCATCCATGGTTCCCTCAATGATCTGTAGCTCCCCAGTGTTGGCAGCACTCGTGCAGCCCCAGACCATGACACTCCCACCACCATGCTTTACTGTAGGCAAGACACACTTGTCTTTGTACTCCTCATCTGGTTGCCGCCACACACACTTGACACCATCTGAACCAAATAAGTTTATCTTGATCTCATGAGACTACAGGACATGGTTTCAGTAATCCATGTCCTTAGTCTGCTTGTCTTCAGCAAACGGTTTGTATTCTTTCTTGCTCATCATCTTTGGAAGAGGCTTCCTTTTGGGACGACTTGGGACAATTTGATGCAGTGAAAGTAGGAAGGGGATTTTGGGACTTTAAATGAGGTCTATGAGTATAGCACCTCCATCCCTAGTAACGTATGTGAAAAAATAAGGTAGGAAAATGTTTGGGACTTTGAGGCTGCAGACATGGTGCGGGTAGTAAAAAACGTACAGATTTATTGGTCACACATTTGCAAAACACCTATCAACATCCAGAGGTCATGTAAATGAAAAACATACATTTCAGAAATAAATGACATTACCACATATTAGAGCACATAATATGTGCAGATACAATGGGGGTAGCAGAGATACAACAATGCTTGACCGGATGTCACATGATCATCCGCATGGATTAATGAGTGCATAGGGTGAATATACATATGTACAGATGTCAAGGTAACAGTCTAGGCGAATATGTAAAGGTAAAAACGACTGGTAAAAGCATGTATAAATATAATCAGATCAATTAGAATATTGTAATACAGTATATATAGCATCCGTATTGGCCCGACGCGTTTCGTGTGTGTCACACTCTTCAGGGCAGATGCTTGGCTTATCTAAAAATATATAGAAATTACGGGTAAGGTATAATAAGTCAATAAAGTTTATTTAAACCAGTATAAGGTGGAAACATAGTCCACCTGAAGTACTCACATGGAATCAAAAATAAGTGAATGCGGTATACATGGAGCCACGGCCAAAGGGATATGTCCGTCTCGGGAGCTGAGGCGGCAGTAAAGCGCACACAAGAAGGGGCAGCGAGGAATCCTCCCACAGCAAATAACATAGGGTTGAGCATGTATGGAATATATAGCAAGAGCAAAAAACCAAAGGGATAGCCAGCTGGGATCTATAGTAATAATAGTAATAACAGACAATTAGTGAATATAAGAGAACGAAAGACAGCCAGCCCAAATAAATGGATAGGTATAATAACCTAGTAGAGGCGTCCAAAATTCCCGGAAAACCAGCAGGAGAGATACTGTAGTATATTTAAAGGTCCTCCCTGTAAATCCCAATGCCTATGAGCTGTAACAAGCTATACTACAGTATCTCTCCTGCTGGTTTTCCGGGAATTTTGGACGCCTCTACTAGGTTATTATACCTATCCATTTATTTGGGCTGGCTGTCTTTCGTTCTCTTATATTCACTAATTGTCTGTTATTACTATTATTACTATAGATCCCAGCTGGCTATCCCTTTGGTTTTTTGCTCTTGCTATATATTCCATACATGCTCAACCCTATGTTATTTGCTGTGGGAGGATTCCTCGCTGCCCCTTCTTGTGTGCGCTTTACTGCCGCCTCAGCTCCCGAGACGGACATATCCCTTTGGCCGTGGCTCCATGTATACCGCATTCACTTATTTTTGATTCCATGTGAGTACTTCAGGTGGACTATGTTTCCACCTTATACTGGTTTAAATAAACTTTATTGACTTATTATACCTTACCCGTAATTTCTATATATTTTTAGATAAGCCAAGCATCTGCCCCTGAAGAGTGTGACACACACGAAACGCGTCGGGCCAATACGGATGCTATATATACTGTATTACAATATTCTAATTGATCTGATTATATTTATACATGCTTTTACCAGTCGTTTTTACCTTTACATATTCGCCTAGACTGGTACCTTGACATCTGTACATATGTATATTCACCCTATGCACTCATTAATCCATGCGGATGATCATGTGACATCCGGTCAAGCATTGTTGTATCTCTGCTACCCCCATTGTATCTGCACATATTATGTGCTCTAATATGTGGTAATGTCATTTATTTCTGAAATGTATGTTTTTCATTTACATGACCTCTGGATGTTGATAGGTGTTTTGCAAATGTGTGACCAATAAATCTGTACGTTTTTTACTACCCGCACCATGTCTGCAGCCTCATTCAAAGTCCCAAACATTTTCCTACCTTATTTTTTCAATTTGATGCAGTGTTTGGCGTATGGTATGAGCACTGACAGGCTGACCCCCCTCCACACCCCTTTAACCTCTGGAGCAGTGCTGGCAGCACTCATGTCTATTTCCCAAAGATAACATCTGGATATGAAGATGAGCATGTGCACTCAACCCCTTTGGTCGACTATGGCGAGGTCTGTTCTGAGTGGAACCTGTCCTGTTAAACCGCTGATTGGTCTTGGCCACTGTGCTGCAGCTCTAGAGCTTCTGGAATATGATCTTTGAGCTTGGGGCCATTGCCAAGGATCTCCCAATGTTTGTACATAATTCTTCAAATTAACAGGGTCAACTGTTCCAAGCAGTGGTTTACCACCCTGCTTCACGATCGCTAGCTTTAATGGCTTGGCTGTTGAAGCCTTGGGCTACCCAAATGCATGAATCTTATGCTCCTAATAACTAGGAAATAATCCTTTCACAGGGTCTATCGTAGTATTTGAATAGCGTACTTTGCGTTGTGAAATGCTCAATGAGATGCATCCTGCCCTTACTCTAGTCTGGATTAAGAAGATGGTATCAAATGCAATCAGATGTTGATTCTCTTTCAAATTCCACTTACCTCTCGTTATTTGTGGGCGACTTCCTGTACAAAAGGTCCTTACCAAAGTTCCACCTATACATCCATCTTGTGCTTTATCCATCTTGTGCTTTACAGAGGTGAGGCTGTCTGGAGGCCTCAGGTCTCCTTTCTCCCAGAGTTAGTGTCTTTCTTCCACCTTTACCAGGACACTGTAAATCCATCCATTTGTCCTGCTTCTGTACATCCCAAGAAGATTTCCCTTCGTTGTTTGGGTGTGATACAGGCTGTTCGAATTTTGCAGCCACATCTTTTAGAATGATTTGAATCGCTCGTTGTCCTTTTTAAGGGTCCCCATGAAGGTCCTGGAAGGGATCAGCCTGTCTCTTGCTCCACCATATCGTGCCTGACCTTCAGAGCCCATGCCGTAAACGGTGGCTCCTGGAGGCACGCGCGGGAGTGGTGTTGTCGCGCCCCTGGCCATCCATGCAGTCGGAGGATGTGAACCTGGAAGGAAGACTGGGTGAAGATGGAAGCTCAGCTGTGACATTGTGGCACCGGAGGGTTTTGTTTTTAAGAGGAGTTTCGCATAATGTGCCAGTATGTGATGCATACGTATTTTAGAGATGTTGAAAAGGTGACTTTTACAAGCTTTGGCAAGTGATTGAATTCGGGGCTGAAAGGTTTCCATCTTAGTTTTAGCAAGATTTTGTTTAAAGAGGAGATTGATGGAGTGAGGTGAGGAGAGAGAGATATATTTGGTTGTCCTTATCATAGAAATAGTATTGGAAGCTGTGGGAGGTTATCAGGTGACCAAGAGAGGAAGTGTAGATAGCAATGAGAAGGGGTCGGGTCCAAGGACAGAGCCCTTGGGAAACTCCTACAGAAAGAGGTAGTGGGGAGCAGAAGATGGTCGTAGGCAACACTGAAGGAACATTGTCCTAGGAGCAGAACCGGGAAAGAAAAGTCTTGAACTTACTGAGGAGGTGCAGGTGGTTAAAGGAGAAGTCCCGCCTGAGCTTTTTAGGCTGGGCTTCTCCTAAGGGTCACAGGAATGCAATTCGTTTTGCACTCCTGTGACCCGTTTTCAGCGGAGAGCGGTCTGAAGTCCACTCTCTGCTGAAGTCACCAGGATCAGTCCAAGCAGCGCTTCATCCCGACTTGGGAAGGCTGGATCTGCCCGCTGCCTCCACAGCTCAACGTTCCAAAGAGCGCGGAGTGATGCTGACACTAATGGTGCAGGCTGGCTTTTTCTTTTGAGTTACTAGGGTAAAAGAGGCACCGAAAAATCCCCACGTAGGCCAAGGGTTCTGAGCTTGCCTGCAGTTTACCATCCCCCTCTGTCAGCCTGATAGCAGCCTCCCAGGATGAGTCCCTGTCTGCTTTTGCAGCTTCGCCTATGGCAGCTTCTGTATACGTCACTGAGGATGCTTTAAAAGTTGCTTTGGATGGCCTCTAAGGAAGGATTGCTAATATTGTCCCAACCTCCTATAGAGATGGCAGAAAACGGGGTAGATCTTCATCTGCTCTGGCTCTCTTTTCAGATGAGGTTTCTGAGGGTGAAAAATCCCTTTCTGGTGATGAGGATCATGTGCAGTCTGAGGACTCAGAGGATAAGAGGTTTCCTGCGACTTCTCAGTTGCCAAAGATGCAGGTGAAATATTCAGAAATGGTGCGTGCCACTTACAAATTGCCTCCTGTTGAGCTTCTATGCCCTCTGTTTCCTCTTTGGGATTTCCCAGAAACCCCCACAGGCTGCATGCGCCTTTCCAGTTCATCCCTTGCTGGATAAACTGATGTATGATGACTGGGTTCACCCAGACAAACTGTTTTCTCCTCCTAAGCAGTTTTTTCCCTCCTTTATCCTATGGAGGAAGGTTTCACCAAGAAATGGGGAGTACCTGCTATTGATGCAGCTATTTCTTGTGCAAACAAAAACACGACCTGTCCTTTAGAAAACGTGCAGGGCTTTAAGGATCCAATGGATAAAAAGCTGGAGTCCCTATTAAAAGCCTCCTCTGCCATGGCTGGGGCTGAAGTACAACCTGCAGTTACAGCCATTGGTGTATGTCAGTTCCTCAAGGAACAAATGAAGCAGATGATTAACCTCCTCCCTACAGAAGAGATTGAGGTTTATGAGGACCTTCCTAAGGCCTTGTGCTTTGCGATTGATGTGATTATGGACTCTGTTCAACAAGCATCTCGCTTGAATCTCTTGCAGGTACACATGCGCAGGTCCCTTTGGTTAAAACATTGGGAGGCCGAGGCTGCCTGCAAGAAATACTTGGCAGCGTTCCCCTTTGGGGGAGAACGCCTGTTTGGAGATAACCTGGATAAATACATCTAAAAGATTACCAGAGGCAAGTCTACTCTATTGCCGGTTAAGAAAAAGAGTAAGCGTCCCTCATTAAAACGTACTCTTTCTCCAGCCCCTGGAAACTCAGTCTCCAGGCAGTGGCGATGGCCGCCCCAATCTAATACTAGGAGAAAAGCCCAGAGCCAAGCCCAAGGACAGAAAAGAACTTGGGGTTAAAGGTCTAAACAGACCCCCAAAACGTCCCTATGAAGGGATGTCCCCGCTCGGCCGAGTGGGGGGAAGGCTGCTGCATTTTGCAAACGCCTGGCGGAACGAGGTTCAGGACAAGTGGGTCATCGCCACAGTGTCCTCAGGCTACAAACTAGAGTTCAGAGAACTTCCGCCACCCCGTTTTCTGAGATCAAGAGTTGACAAAGATCCAGAAAAAAATAAGGCCTCTACTATTGGCCTTGGAACACCTGTTGTCCCAAGGGGTAATCATGGAGTTGGCCCTAGAGGGTCAGGATTCTATTCAAACCTGTTTACGGTTCCAAAACCAAACGGGGATGTCATACCTATCCTAGATCTGAAAAGTCTGAATCCGTTTCTGAACATTCGCTCCTTCCGCTTAGTCTGTCCGTTCAGTTGTTTCTACTCTTCAGGAAGGAGAATTCCTGTCATCAATAGACATCAGAGATGCATATCTACATGTGTCAATATTTCCCGCTCGCCAAAGGTTTGCGGTGGATCAGCACCACTTTGTTTGTGGCCCTTCCTTTCGCGCTGGCTACGGCACTTTGAGTGTTCACAAAAATACTGGCCCCCCGGGCCTAGCAAAGCTAAGGGCACAAGGCATAGCGGTAACAGCCTACCTGGATGATCTGTTGATCATAGATCAGTCTGCCGCACGCTTGGGCCATAATGTGCACAGCACAGTGTAATATTTAGAGTACTTGGCTGGGTCCTCAATCTGAAGAAATCTTCCTTGCAGCCTCAAAAAAGACTAGAGTACTTGGGCATAATTTATAGACACGTCCCTAAGCAAGGTATTCCTTTCCAAGCCAAAGGCAAAAGCCATAGGAGACTTGGTCTGAGTGGTAAAGGCAAAAAGAAGGCCTTCCATCTGTCTATGCATGGGTTTGCCAGTGTCCAATCACCTGTGGGGACTACATAACCCATTAAGGTTCTGTGTCCTGTGATGTATTCCCAAGAAAAGGACTTTACAGGTAAGCTGTATTAAAAAATCCTATTTTCTATTCATCCTACCCTCTCCCTGAACAGATGAAGTGGGTAATTCATGTTGTTGTCTTGGTAAAATGAAAAAAAAATGTGTGTGTGTGTATATATATATATATATATATATATATATATATATTAGTATTCTCTAGCTCTTGCATACATTATTAGAAATACCTTTTCACTGGACCTCTTGTTAATGGCTACAAAAGGGGCTTGGAGAGGTGGGTGTGGCGACTCATGATTTGGTGGAAGGGCAGCAGCAGCTCAAACTGAGCACAGGTGCAGTCCTGCATAAAACGCAGAGACCGAAATACACAGTGAGAAGCTGGGCAAGGGGATTGTACACTGATCTTCCCAGTGAAGAGCTGGGCAGGAGCATGTCAGCAAGAGGCAATGAAACGGCAGTACTCTGATCCTCCCAGTGAAGATTTGACCAGGGGACATGTCAGACTAGTGCAAGCAGGCTCTGCTCCCGATTAGAATGCAAAGACCTAATCTGACAACGCTGTGCTAAAATGCTTTCCAATTTCAACTGGCCACACTAGGGCATTTTAGCACATCCAGCACAGTGTTGTCAGTTTGTGTTTTACACAAAGGAAACAATACAAAGAACAGGATTTTTCCTGTTCTCTTTGTATAAACACCTATGAAATATAAAATGTTGGGGTATCCTATACTTTAAAGGAATACTGTTGAAGTCTATCAATGTTCCCAGAAATCTTTAATTTACCTGATCCGTTTTCCTCATCAGTAATCAGTTGCATAATGCATATTTTTTTTTTTTTTTTTAAATAGTTTCAAAGTATCCCTTCGCACATTAAAGCATTATGACTGTCCAGAGAAGCAGGAGCTTTTGGTAAGTTAGTGGAAAGCTAGTGCATCAGAGACTGATGTATATCTGCTGTAAGTGGATTAAGTTCTATTGCATACAATCATATCTAGAAACCATTGGCACTTTTAAATAGACAGTGTATATTTATGTTGATGATCTTAGAAACCGCTTAAAGAATTTAACTTTAACTACTTGAGGACCGTGCCTTTTTCTGAGATTTGTTGTTTACAAGTTAAAAAATATTTTTATCTTATCATCCATGGACGGACACAGCTCCTTAAATCTTGACAAGTGGGTTATGTTCCTGTTCATAGGCCTCTCCTATGAACAGGAACATAACCCATATGTCAAGACTTGTGAAGGCTGTGTCCGTCCATGGACGACAGACAAAAGAATTTTACGGAGAGTACAAAAAATAACTTTTTCTCTCACAAGTCTTGACAAATGGGTTATGTTCCTGTTCATAGGAGAGGCCTATGAACAGGAACATAACCCACTTGTCAAGATTTTTACGGTAAGTACAAAAAAATCCTATTTTGTATTTATTTTTTTTGCTAGAAAATTGCTTGGAACCCCCAAACATACGTTTTTTTCCTAACACCCTAGAGAATAAAATGGCAGTTGTTGCAATACTTTGTCAAACCGTATATGCGCAGCGGTCTTGCAAGCGCGCTTTTTTTGGAAAAAATACACTTTTTTTTAATTAAAAAAATAAGACAACAGTAAAGTTGGCCCAATTTTTTTATATATTGTGAAAGATAATGTTACACCGAGTAAATTTGATACCCAACATGTCACGCTTCAAAATTGCGCCCGCTTGTGGAATGGCGACAAACACCCATAAAAATCTCCATAGGCGATGTTTAAAAAAATTCTACAGTTTGCTTGTTTTGAGTTAGAGTCTAAGGCTAGAATTATTGCTCTCGCTCTACCGATCGCGGCGATACCTCACATGTGTGGTTTGAACACTGTTTTCATATGCGGGCTCTGCTCACGTATGTGCTTGCTTCTGCACGCGAGCTCTCTGGAATGGGGCGCAGTTGAAACATTTTTTTTTCGTTTATTTTTTATTTTACCTTTTTTTATTTTTACACTATTCTTTTTGAAAAAAAAAAATCACTTTTATTCCTAGTACAAGGAAAAATACCTCATCTCATATTTACACTAAAATGCAATAAAAACAATTTGTCATTTTAAAAAAACTGTTGCTTTAAGAGCTATGGGCGGAAGTGACTTTTTGACGCCGCTTCCACCCTGCAATGTTATGGAGACGGGTGGGGGCCATCTTCCCCTCACTAGTCTCCATACCAAGCCAGGAAGAGGACCCAATCGCCTCCGCCGCTACCGACACATGCCCAGTAAGTGGCAGAGGGCACACTCCCGCCGCCGATTAAAGTGATCTTGCGGCGAATGTGCCGCAGAGTCCACTTTTATCAGAAATCGGAAGACGCTGATAACCGGGGTTATGGCAGCTGGCTGCTGCCATAACAAAGATTTCCCTCTTCAAAGTGCCGAAGTACATCGGCGTGAGCCGGTCCTGAAGTGGTCAATGCCAAACTTTGGATGTTCTTAAATGTACATGGCTCATAAGTTTACATACCCTGGCAGAATTTATGATTTCTTGGCCATTGTTCAGAATTTGATTGATAACACAAAAACATTTATTTTACTCATGGTTAGAGTTTGGCTGAAGCCATTTATTATCAAATAACTGTGTTTACTCCTTTTAAATCATAATGACAGCAGAAACTACTCAAATGACCCTGATCAAAAGTTTACATACCCTGGTGATTTTGGCCTGATAGCATGCATACAAGTTGATACACAGGGTGTTTGAATGGATATTAAAGGTAACAATCCTCACCTGTGATCTGTTTGTAATTAGTGTGTGTGTGTAATAAAAAGTCAATGCGTTTCTGGACTCCTGACAGACCCTTGCATCTTTCACCCAGTGCTGCACTGACGTTTCTGGATTCTGAGCCATAGGGAAAGCAAAAGAATTCTTAGTATCTGCAGCAAAAGGTAGTTTAACTGTATAAAACAGTAAAGCGACATAAAAAGATAGCCAAGGAATTGAGAATGCCAATCGGCAGTGTTCAAACTCTAATCAAGAAGTGGAAAAATTGGGGGATCTGTTGAATCCAAACCATGGTCAGGTAGACCAACTAAAATTTTAGCCACAACTGCCAGAATAATTGTTCGAGTTGCAAAGAAAAACCCACAAAGAACTTCAGGTGAAATACAGGACTCTCTGAAAACATGTGGTGTGGCTGTTTCGAGATGCACAATAAGAAGGCACTTAAAGAAAGATGGGCTGCATGGTCGAGTTGCCAGAAGAAAGATGTTACTACGCAAATGCCACAAAGTATCCCGCTTAAAATTTCCCAAATGGCACAGAGACCAGCCTCAAACCTTCTGGCACAAAGTCATTTGGAGTGATGAGACCAAAATGTAGCTTTTTGGCCACAACCATAAACGCTACATTTGGAGAGGAGTCAACAAGGCCCATGATGAAAGGTACACCAATCCTATTGAGATGGTACACTGAGATGGATCGCTGATGTTTTGGGGATGTGTGGGCTACAAAGGCACAGGAAATTTTGGTCAAAATTGTTGGCAAGATGAATGCAGTATGTTATCAAAAAATACTGGAGGAACATTTCCATTCATCAGCCAGGAAGCTGCGCATGGGATGTACTTGGACATTCCAACATGACAATGATTCAAAACACAAGGTCAAGTCGACCTGTTATTGGCCACAGCAGAATAAAGTGAAGGTTCTGGAGTGGCCATCTGTCTCCTGACCTCAATAGCATTGAGCTACTCTGGGATGATCTCAAACATGTGTAGGTGAATGGGTGCGCTAAAACAATAATAATAATAGTAACAATATTTGTGCAAATAATACAAATACTATATCATCTTTAGAGAAAAAAAAAAAAAATTAATGTGATTCAAGCCAATAAAGTCCAGAAACACTAAAATGCTGTGAGTGATAGTGTTGGTATAACAAACGTAGGTCCACAGTGAAGAAGTCCAATGAAAACATAAATGGCTGAAAAAAATGCTTCCCATGTGTGATTCTTAGTTGAAAGTAATAATGTGCTTCCAATCAAGGTTGTGATCCACCTTCACCATAACGTTATCAAACACCCAATGTGAATGAATAGGCAGGCTCCTTACCAGATGAAGTTGCCCCCAGTTTTGATACCAAAAGGGAGGGCAAATAAAGCTTTAACAGGATCACCTGTATAAGGATTGGATGCGTCCTGGCAGCAGTGATGGTCGCAATCAGTGATTTTCAGATGTATGCATGTAAAATAAATTGTGGCAAAACATAGTGTAACTCGTTTTAATAAATCATTAAAATATGTACAAAGGGAGCCGAGTGGCCGCTTACTTTGAGGGTGCCTTGAACCCGGCACTGAGGCTTAGTAATGTAGGGTCAGCTATGAGGGATCCTGAGCGCTGAGAGCTGAATGCTCTATGGATCTCCGGAGCGTGCTTTCCACGGCCGCGGCGATGTGGAGCCAACAATGCAGGAAGTGACAGGTACTGGTGCGTACGATTGCGTGGTTGGGTGCCGCCCAATACGATTGCGTGGTTGGGGCGGCACCCAACCACGCAATCGTACGCACCAGTACCTGTCACTTCCTGCATTGTTGGCTCCACATCGCCGCGGCCGCGGAACGCACGCTCCGGAGATCCATAGAGCATTCAGCTCTCAGCGCTCAGGATCCCTCATAGCTGACCCTACATTATTAAGCCTCAGTGCCGGGTTCAAGGCACCCTCAAAGTAAGCGGCCACTCGGCTCCCTTTGTACATATTTTAACGATTTATTGAAACGAGTTACACTATGTTTTGCCACAATTTATTTTACATGCATACATCTGAAAATCACTGATTGCGACCATCACTGCTGCCAGGACGCATCCAATCCTTATACAGGTGATCCTGTTAAAGCTTTATTTGCCCTCCCTTTTGGTATCAAAACTGGGGGCAACTTCATCTGGTAAGGAGCCTGCCTATTCATTCACATTGGGTGTTTGATAACGTTATGGTGAAGGTGGATCACAACCTTGATTGGAAGCACATTATTACTTTCAACTAAGAATCACACATGGGAAGCATTTTTTCCAGCCATTTATGTTTTCATTGGACTTCTTCACTGTGGACCTACGTTTGTTATACCAACACTATCACTCACAGCATTTTAGTGTTTCTGGACTTTATTGGCTTGAATCACATTAATTTTTTTTTTTTTCTCTAAAGATGATATAGTATTTGTATTATTTGCACAAATATTGTTACTATTATTATTATTATTATTTTAGCGCACCCATTCACCTACACATAATTGCATAATCACTTGATTATTTTGGGTAGCAACTTATCAGATAGCTTAGCATATTGGCGCGTAGTACCCCATTTCCATGATCTCAAACATGCAGTTCATGAAAAACAGCCCAAGAATTTACAGGAACTGGAGGCTTTTTGCCAAGAGGAATGGGCAGTTTTACCATCTGAGAAGATAAAGAGCCTCATCTACAAATGACACACAAGACTTCAAGCCGTAATTGATGTTAACCACTTAAGCCCCGCCGCACGACTATATACTTCCTCTTTTTGAAGATGGATATCTCAGTAACGGCAGCAGCGGCTGCCACAACCGAGATATCCATCTCTTCAGGCGGCGGATTCACCACGAGATCACCGTTATCGGCGCCGGGAGAGGTGCCCTCTGTCGCTTACCGGAGCCGTCGGTAGCGGCGGAGGCGAACGGGTCCTTCTTCCCGCTTGCCATGGATACGAGTGAGGGCAAGATGGCCCCCACCCGTCTCCATAGCAGGGCGGAAGCGATGTCAAAACGTAACTTCCGCCCATGTGTCTTAAAGGCACATTTTTTTTGTTGTCATTTTTCCAAATGCCAATTTTTTTTTTTTTGCATTTTAGTGTAAATATGAGATCTGAAGTCTTTTTAACCCCAGATCTCATTTAAGTGGACCTGTCATGCTTTTTTCTATTACAAGGGATGAAATGGACCGCTGCGCAAATACGGTGTGACAAAAAGTATTGCAATGACCGCCATTTTATTCTCGCGGGTGTTAGGAAAAAAAACAATATAATGTTTGGGGGTTCCAAGTAATTTTCTAGCAAAAAACGTGCTTTTAACATGTAAACACCGAGTCTGAAAAACGAGCTCGGGGCTTAAGTGGTTAAAGGGGGCAATACACAGTATTAAGAACTGGGGTATGTAAACTTTTGATCAGGGTCATTTGGGTAGTTTGTTGCCATTATGATATAAAAAGAGTAAACACAGTTGATAACTGGCTTCAGCCAAACACTAACCACGAGTGAAAAAAGTTTTTGTGTTGTCATTTATATTCTCTGAAAAATGGCCAAGAAATCATAAAATCTGACAGGGTATGTAAACTTATGAGCACAACTGTACCTATGCAGTGAGGTCCCCCCTGCACTGCATGGGTCAAATGCTCATTTGGCTAGTGGGAAGGAATAAGTATAAATTCTTATTTACGGCCCACTCCTGCAAACTTCCCAGTGACCAATCCCCTGAAGCTACTTCATTCGCAGCTGTGTGACGACATGACATACAATGCAGGACCAGCAGTCCTGCATTGGACAGTGATGGCCCATCCATTTTTTGGAACATGAGTGTCAGCTGCTAGTGAAGCAAGGATTAAGGTAAGCATTTGTACTTATTCCTTTCCCCATAGACAAAGAAGCATTTAGCCCATGCCATATGGAGGGGACCCGGCTGCATGGGAAACGTTAGCAGCCCAGAGTTGGGCTTTAACCAAACTAAATAAAAAATCTTAAATAAAATAATCAAATGAAAAAAACTTGCTTGCGTGCAAAGGCGAACACATGCGTAGGTCACACACGCATATGAAAACTGTGTTCACACTAAATGCAGTGGATATAAAAAGTCTACACACCCTTGTTAAAATGTCCAGTTTCTGTGATGTAAAAAAAATGAGACAACGATGAATCATTTTAGAACTTTTTTCTATCTTTTTTAATGTGACCTATAAACTGTACAACCCAATTGAAAAACAAACTGAAATCTTTAAGGGGGGGGGGGGGAGTAAAAATATAAACTAAAATAATGTGGCTGCATAAGTGTGCACACCCTCTTAAAACTGGGGTTGTAGCTGTGTTCAGAAATAAGCAATCACATTCAAACTAATGTTAAATAGGAGTCAGTACACACCTGTGTGGCGTAAACAATCCGCGCTACCCCCACTGTTGCAAAGTGCACTAGTGCAAGTGAATGAGTGTAAATAGAAATACAAATTTATAACAATGAAGGTGCTGCAACGAAGTAAAACAGCTTGAATATTTGGCTAGTATAGTATGTGAGAAAGTGGTAAATTAGATGTGCATCCAAATAACAGCAAATAAAATTGCATATGAAATAAGTCCTCTTTTCAATAATAGAAAAATTATCAAAAGAAAAACAACTAAAACGGTGTCTGTTTCTGAAACACAGCTACAGGAACTCCAATGTAATCTTATTCCTCTGACAGATGGAATAGGTGTAGGCATCTTCCTCAGAATATTTCCACAGAGCATGTATAAGAAAGGGCTGCTTACCAGATATGTAGGATCCCTATTGCAGAGATCAAATCAGCTCAGCACAGATGTCATCAGCTGGTGGAACCCTTCCCCCCGATCCTCTCCTTCGCTGGCAGTCTCCTCCTCCACTGGTTGTGCATCTAATTACCACTTTCTCACAGTCGGTACACACCTGCCATCATTTAACGTGCCTCTGGTTAACCCCAAATAAAGTTCTGACATTTTCTTAGTCGCATCCTACAGCAAAAGCCATGGGAGCTTCCAAAGCATCAGAGGGATCTGATTGTTAAAAGGTATCGGTCAGAAGAAAGGTACCAAAAAATCTTCAAGGCATAATATGAAGCACATCAAGTGGAGAAAATATGACTCAACAGTGACATTACCAAGAACTGGACGTCCCTTCAGAATTGATGGGACGAAAACTGGTCAGGGAGGCTGCCAAGAAGCCTACAGCAACATTAAAGGAGCTGTGTGATACATGTGACAACAAGTTTCCGTAGTCTTCATAAGTTTGAGCCATGGAATAGAGTGGCAAGACGGAAGAATTTTCTTCCAAAGAAAAACATCCAAGCCCAGCTACATTTTGCAAAAACAGTCTCCCAAAAGAATGTGGGAAAATTGTTTTATGGTCTGATGAAACCAAGGTTGAACTTTTTGGCCATAATTCCATTTTGGTGCAAAAACTGCACTAAGCATCCCCAAAGAACACCATACCTACAGTGAAGCATGGTGGTGGCAGCATCATGCGTTGGGGGCTGTTTTTCTTCCGGTGGAACAGGGGTCTTTGTCAAGTTAGAGGGAATTATGAACCGTTCCAAATACCAGTTACTATTTGCACAAAACCTTCAGGCTTCTGCTAGAAAACTGAACATGAACTTCAACCTTTAGCATGACAATGACCCAAAGCATACATCCAAATCAACAAGGAAATGGCTTCACCAGAAGATGATTAAAGTTTTAGAATGGTCCAGCCAGAGCCCAGACCTGAATCCCATTTGAAAATCTGTGGGGTGTTCTGAAGAGGGCTGTGCACAGGAGATGCCCTCGCAATCTGACAGGTTTGGAAGGTTTTTGCAAAGAAGAGTGGGAAAATAATGCCAAGTCCAGATGTGCCATACTGATAGACTCCTATCCAAAAAGACAGTGCTGTAAAAAAAATCAAAAGGCGCTTCAGCAAAGTATTAGTTTAAGGGTGTGCACACTTATGCAACCATATTATTTTAGTTTATTTTTACTTCCCGCCACCTAAAAGATTTCAGTTTGTTTTTCAGTTGAGTTGTACAGTTTGTAGGTCACATTAAAAGGTGAAAAAAGTTCTGAAATTATTTTATATTTGTAATTTTTTTACATCACAGAAACCTGACATTTTAACAGGGGTATGTAGACTTTTTATATCCATTGCATGTGAGGTTTTGCCATGAATGTTATAGCGAGAGCAATCATTTCTAGCCCCAGACCTGTGTAATTCAACTCTACACTGGTAACCTGTAAAGGCATTTTAAGTGCCACCGATTTGAAGTACTACGAGCGTGCACTATTTCAAAGCATAGCATGTTGGGTATCTATTTTACTCAGCATTACATCTTCTGTTATTTTACCAACAATTGGGTATTATATTGTGTTTTTGTGCATTAAAATTCACTAAAGTGTATTTTTTTTTCTTCCCCAGAAAATTGGTTGATAAACCAATGCGCAAATAACGTTTGACAAAAAAAAAAATTGCAACACACACCGTTTTATTCTCCAGGGTCTCTGCTTTAAATAACCACT
This sequence comes from Rana temporaria, assembly GCF_905171775.1. Taxonomy (NCBI): domain Eukaryota; kingdom Metazoa; phylum Chordata; class Amphibia; order Anura; family Ranidae; genus Rana; species Rana temporaria. Next base: position 403,411,323 of record NC_053489.1, on the reverse strand, counting down.
TCAGCCCCAGAAGGATTTACCCCCTTCCTGACCAAGCCATTTTTTGTGATACGGCACTGCATTGTTTTAACTGACAACTGCGCAGCCGTGCAACCTTGTACCTAAACAAAATTTATGTCCTTTTTTTTTTCCCCACAAATAGAGCTTTCTTTTGGGGGTATTTGATCACTTCTGCGGTTTTTACTTTTTGCACTAAGACACTTTTTTTTTTTTTTTTTTTTACTTTTTGCTATAATAAATATCCTAAAGTTAAAAAAAAAAATTAAAATTCTTCATCAGTTTAGGCTAGTATATATTTTTGGTAAAAATAAGTGTATATTGAATGGTTTGTGCAAAAGTTATAGCGTCTACAAATTGGATATATTTATGGCATTTATTTTTTTTACTAGTAATGGCGATCTGTGATTTTTGACAGATCGTACGCTTTTATACAGCGATCAGTGCTATAAAAATGCACGGATTACTGTGTCGATTTCACTGGCAGGGAAGGGGTTAACAATAGGGGGCAATCAAGGGATTACATGTGTTCCCTCAGTGTGTGCGTGTGTGTTCTAAATATGGGGGGGGGGGACTGACTTGGGTTGGGGAGGAGACCGATCGTGTATACTAGTATGTGATGGTGACAATCTGCCCACAACGTACAAATTTTGATTGGATCCTCTTATGGGACTTTGAGGCAGAAAGCCTGAATAAACCAATATTAATATCAAAAATATAATATTTTCATAAAGTTAAAAATATATGAAAATAGAATAAAAATGTATGTAGACTGTACAGAACATATAACATAAATGCATCAATAATGGTTACAGTAGTGCAAGAACAAAACCACTTGATTCCGTCCTGATATAAGAAACAGGACACAGAGGTGCCTGGGCACCTCTGTGCCCTGTTTTATATCGGGATGGAATCAAGTGGTTTTGTTTCCATTTTTATTCGATTTTTCATATATTTTTCAATTTATTCAAATATATTTTTTATGTTGATATTGGTTTATTCAGACTTTCAGCCTTTATAAAGTTCCATAAGAGGATCCAATTCACACTTGTTCTTATATAGGAACACACAATCTGTCTCCTCTACAGTGTGCCATTCAGCCGCAGTCATTCGATGGTGGGCAGTCGGCAAGTGGATGATATATAATGTTTGGGTAATTTTCTAGCAAAAAAAGTAGATTTTTACATATAAGTGAGAAGTGTCGGAATAGGTTAAGTAGTTAATTTGCATGTTGATTGTCGCATCTTGTGTTTTAGGAATTTGTTTCACTGTATGGTGTCACTATATTTGTCATATGTTGTGTAGTATGATTTTAAGAAACGGCGCACCCCTTTTTTTTTGCATGTAAACATCAGGGGTTGGCCTTAAAAATCATTACTATAGTTGGGAATGAATCGCACAAACTACCACCAATGCCAAGCAATCACCCGATTAAACACTTTTATATGAAGAGTATAAACTGACTTGACTCCCCTGAAGCCAGTGAACAATCCGTGATTAACAACCTTGCAACATTAGAGCTAGAGTCCAAGAAAGTACACCTATTACAATTCGTTTCTTGAATAACTGACAACAGTTTTAGACCCTGTCCCATCTATAAACACTTGCCTAACTCCATATAACTGCTCTCCTTACTGGTTTCACAGGAGAAATTGGAATCGTAACAGTTTGGATGTGGAACATTATATACAGTGGGTATAAAAAATAATCACCCCCTTTTTAAAATAATAAAATGTTGTTGCTTTGCAGCCTTAAATGAAATGAAGACACCGTTTTTTTTGTTTTTAGCCAGCTTTATTTACTAGTGCAACTTGTAACATCCAAATAAAAGATCTAACACTGAAGCCCTGAAGGACCGTTCTCATCGGTTAACCGATGAAGCTGACTGATGGTCTGATGTGCCTACACACCATCAGTTTAAAAAACGATCAAGTCCAACGCGGTGACGTAAAACACAACGACGTGCTGAGAAAAATGAAGTTCAATGCTTCCAAGCATGCGTCGACTTGATTCTGAGCATGCGCGGGTTTTTAACCGATGCTTTTGCATACTAACCATCGGTTTTGACCTATCGGTTAGGCGTCCATCGGTTCAATTTTAAAGCAAGTTCTAACATTTTTGACCGAAGGATAACTGACCGATGGGGCCCACATACGATCGGTTTGGACCGATGAAAAGGTCCTTCAGTACGTTTTCATCGGTTTGGACCAACCGTGTGTACGCAGCCTAACATGTCAGAAGAAATTAATACTATTAAAAAACAGAATCGCTGAGTTGGAAAAAGGATCACCCCCTATATGTCAGTATATTGTTGGACCACATTTTGCTTTAATTACAGCCTATAGTCTGTTGGGATCTGTCTCTATTGACTTTGCACATCTATACTTTGCAATATTTGCCCTCTCGTCTTTGCAGAGCTGCTCAAGTTCAATTAAATTTGATGGGGACTGTGGACTGCAGTCTTCAATGGGATGTACAAGGACATTCACCTTTTTCTCCATCAAACACTGTGTGGTAATTTTTGCTGTGTGCTTTGGGTCATTGTTATGTTGGAAGGTAATACTTCTTCCCATAGACAACTTTCTGGCAGAGGGCAGCAGATTTTCCAGAAGGTTTGTTCAAGAGCAGACAGTTCTGGTGGTGAGCCGTTGGTATTTCAAGTTATTACCACCAGATGTGAGCTGGCGCCATCTGGTGGTGGCCGTTGGTATTACAAGTTAAACAGCAATTCTAATGTCATTTTTCACTATTTTCACTGCCATCTTCTTCCCTCTAATTAGAACCCCCAAACATTATATATATTTTTTATCCTAACACCCTAGAGAATAAAATGGCAATCGTTGCAATACTTTGTCACGCCGTATTTGCGCAGCGGTCTTACAAGCGCACTTTTTTGGGGAAAAAATTACACTTTTTTTTTATTAAAAAATAAGACAACAGTAAAGTTATCCCCATTTTTTTTTAATATGAAAGATAATGTTACGCCGAGTAAATTCATACCCAACATGTCGCGCTTCAAAATTGCGTCCGCTCATGGAATGCCGACAAACTTTTACCCTTTAAAATCTTCATAGGTGACGTTTAAAAAAATCTACAGGTTGCATGTTTTGAGTTAGAGGAGGTCTAGGGCTAGAATTATTGCTCTCGCTCTACCAATTGCGGCGATACCTCACATGTGTGGTTTGAACACCGTTTACATATGCGGGCGCTGCTCACGTATGTGTTCGCTTCTGCGCGCAAGCTCGTCCGGACGGGGTGCGTTTTCTGGCTCCTAACTTTTTTAGCTGGCTCCTAGATTCCAAGCAAATTTGTCAAACCCTGATCATGACAATGACCCCACAGCAAAAATGACCACACAGTGGTTGATGGAGAAAAAGGTGTTTTACATTTATATATTTTTATCACTTGGATGTTATAAGTTGCACTAGTAAATACAGCTGTTTTTAAAACAAAAACTTTGTGTCTTCAGTTCAGGCTGCAAAGCAACAAAATGTAATTGCTTTAAAGGGGAAGATTCTTTTCTATAACCACTGTATACCACAATACAATATCCCCAGCTTCTCCATTTCTGATATTTTGCTATATTTGTTTCTGTTTTTGTAAACATTTGGTTTATTTATTTATTTATTTATTTAAGGATGTTGCTCGCAAAGATTATGGGAAATCTGTGGATTGGTGTGATTCTCTAATATGTGACTACAGAATACGATTGGGTGAGCTCCCTGGCTGTACTTGACATTTTATTCCGTAAGATCTTTACTCGCATTTAATCAGACATTTTTAGGATTTAATGAGACAAAATAACTGGTCAGGTTGTAGTAAGAGGAGTCAAAAAAAAAAAAAGAAGCAAACAGTCTTTCAATAAATTATTGTGCAGCGCCACGCAACCATAAAGTGCATCTCTAGGCAAATCTTTTTTGGGGATGGAGGTTAGACCCTCTTTTAGGCAATAGCTGTCTCTATATCACTTTATAGCCCTCCCCCCACCCGTATTGGTAACCATTGTCACCTAAAAAGAAAGCCATGGTAATTTAAAATTTGAGTTTCATAGGATGGAAAGAACATAAGCAGTTCATAGGCGCGTCCATATGGAAAAGGGAAAGTGTGGCTCTCAAATATTACTCGGTATGCTCAAAAGATTATAAGTGTACATATAACCTCCGTGTTGTACTTAATAAATTAATTTAATTGCACACATAATAAGAAAACTATACAAATGGTTAATCAAAGTGATAATATAACACAATCATTGACTGAACAAAATTGTGTTGTTCAAAATGTGGACATGATCCAAAATAATGTGTAGGTTGAAAATGCACCAAATGAATATACTGCATAAATAACCAATATTATATAAATAAATATAATAAATTCAAATTGAAGCACCAAAGATGGAAATAAGCCAAAAAAGTGCTAGTGAACAAATGAAATATAAAGTCCAAAATTGATCCACTGTGATCAAAGTGACTCTGTATATAGTTGTCTGTAGGCAATCCACCACCATGAAGATCAAAGGCTTACCAGACAAGATGGACCCAGCAGGGCATATGCCTGAAGAATCGAATGAGCTTGTTGGTGTAACACACCCAGGGAGAGGTACAGCAAGCACAGCTTCCAATGGGGCCAGGCGACGATATTCCACTATATTGACATCAATGGGTATCCGCCATAGGTTTAAGCAACATTACTTCATACACAAATCCTCCCAGTGTAACATATGTTAAGGAGAGAAATTGGGCCACATTGTATAATTCCGTTTAAAAAGTGGTCATTAAATAAAATATAAAATGGGCACTCACATTTAAGAAGACAAGTAAAAGCAAATAGGATCAAAATAACGCGATGGCATCAGTAGAACCTGTCTGACGCATTTCTCCTAATAAGGCATCATCTGTTTAGTTTTTTTTTTTTTTTTTTTTTTTTAATTCTCCTTCCCCCTCCGAGGCAGCCTTATATCGCCGTATAACACGCACACCTGATTTTAAAGGGGGGGGGGACGTGTTATACACCGATAAATACAGTAATTAGGATAATCCGTGATCAAAGTGCTGGTGCTTCGGTGATCCCCACCACCTCTCAAGTAATGTGCTCACCTCTGTTTGACTTCTTACTAGGTCACATGCTTTTCCCTAGAGCAGCTTGCATCAGCCTGACCAAAAGTGACCTGCCTTGTTGTATTAAAAATGCTTTGGCCTGCAACAACCTTCTTGGTTCACTTGCTCTTACAGCCAGTGTTATACAGTGACTGACCCCTCCCTGACAAAATCCTTCTCCCCTACCAAAAATTGTGCTTGGCAATATCCTTTCTGAAGAAGTGGGCTGTCCCAATCGTGAACGCTGCCATCTCTTGTCTTAACACCCTAATGCACCGATGGATGTTTTTTTATTAAGACTCTGTGGACAAAAGGTTAAAGGCCCTCTTTTAAGCATTTTTCTACCTGTAAGGCCCTGCTATGCAACCTATTTAAACCTGGCAGATTCTTTCTGTCTGGTCCAATGCCATGGCTCCGGACTGTGGTTCCATTTAGACAGTGCCGGTTGGTGGGGGGCGCAAACAAATAAAAAAAATACTGAAAAAAAACATCAGTTGCCGCCCCTGTGCCTGTCCAAAATGCTGTCCCTGTGCCCGTCAAATGCAGCCACAGTAAACCCCCCTGCCAGCTCTCTGACTGCCCAGAACTTACCCCATCTTGGGGAGATCAGGCAGCAGGTGGCGGCAAACTGTGGGATGGGCAGCGTGTCAGGCGGCAACTCCTGTGTCCTCCCATTTGTCTCTTCTTCCTTCCTTCCTTCCTTCTAGGTGTCCAATCGGCACACCTGTGCCTTCAGCCAATCAGGTGATGGGTATTGGACCCACGTCTCCTGACTGGCTGAGAGGCGGTTCAATGTTAGAAAAGCAAATATTCACACACCTGGGTGGGCTCAGAACTCAATCCTCTGCACTCCGAGTCTCCACCTTTTTTAAAGCCTATTTTTGAAGCCTATTGGAGCCAATGTGAAATTGTGCGAGTTGAGCTGAAATCACACAATTTAATTCCTGCATGTCAGTCCTGACTTCGGGTGTGATTTCAGAGACATTCGTGTGGGTTTCTGCACAGACGTCAATATAGATCGCACTCCTAAATCACCAAAAGTAGTACAGAAACTACTTTTGGGAATTCCCCTGCAACAAAAATAACATTTTTGGTGAGTTACTTTAAATGGGAGCACGTCTAAAGGGATGCAGGCCCAGCAGATTTCCTCATTGGTGCTGTGCCTGTGCACACCTGATAGATAATTATGAAACTGCTCCCATTAGACCTACTCAGCACAGAGGAACAAACAGGGATTTCTTCAGTATAACAAAAGGTAGGAATTTACAACAAAGGTTGTTTATAATTCCTTACAATGTACATAAATCACCCAGAGGGGAATGTTTTTTCTCAACAAAAGTGGAGTTGCACTTGAAGGTCATCAGAGAAGGACAAGGGGAACTACGTCTAGAGGAAAAAAGATTTAATCTCCAAATATGGAAAGGTTTCATCACAGTAAGAGCTGTGGAAATGTGGCATAGATTCCCTCCAGCGGTGGTTCTGGCAAGCTCACTAAATTTCTTTAAAAAAGGCCTGGATTATTTTTTAAATGTACATAATATAACTGGGTACTGACATCTATAGGTTAAGTTGATCCAGGAAAAATCTGATTGCCTCTCGGGGGATCAGGAAGGAATTTTTTCTTCTGCTGTAGCTAATTGGATCATGCTCTGCTGGGTTTCTTGCCTTCCTCTGGATCAACTGTGGGTGAAGGATTGTATGATTTTTTTTTTTTTTTTTTTTTTTTTTTGGTTGAACTGGATGGACTTTTTTTTTTTTTTTCAACCTAATTAACTATGTAACATGTGGTGAGTTGCTATGACTGACTGACTAACTGACATACATATTTTTTTCTTCACTTTGACACAGGCTGTGGTTCATTTTCTGGTTCATTCTTGCAATACTGCACATCGGCAATCAGTAAGTAGTTTCAGATCTGTGGTTTTATATTTAATAAAAAATGTATGTAAAAATGCTGCCCTTTCCCTTAGACAGATCTTTTAATAGGGGGAGTTTAACGAGCAACAATGAGTTGTGGAAATATGACTGTATTTTATCTGTTACAGGCTACCCAGTACGAAGGGAGTGTTGTAAAACAAAATTGAATTTCCCCTCAATATGTCAGGAAATATGTGACCCTGTGCCAAACATCACAGACAGTGATTCTCATGTGATAAAGAAGATTCTACCGGACCGGGCACGGGCATCCAGAGATAGAGCAAATGAGAAACTGGTGGAGTGCATCGTGAAGAGTAGGCAAGCAGAACGTCATCTAAAAGGCATCCTCACGGGAAAGAAAAAGTCACATTGGTTGGAGAAGTTTCAGTCCTCAAACTTAGGTGTGGAGTGTCAGGAGACCTATATTGAAGATGAAGAACAGGCAGAGTTGGTGGTGGGCTATCTGCAGATGCTTTGTGAAACTTTGAGCATACAATCAAAAAAGCTTATGAATGGCGATCAAACTAAATTCATTCTTGAGGTGATGTTTCCAGAGGTAAAGTTTGTTTCATCACATTACTCTGTTTCATCATGTTTTAGAAATTTCAAAAGCCACTTGAGTATTGCTCCATTTCTTCTATGGAGCATGAAATCCTTGTTTTATGTTGCATGTTGCATATAGCAGCCTTTCTCAAACTTTTTAACACAGAGGAACCCCTGCTAAAAATGATTAGATCTACAACTTACGATACATTAGTGTGATTGTCAGTGGAAGGAATGCACCTTACACTTGTTGACATTGGGAATAATTACCCTCTTACGAATAGCTATAAAGATTCAGTAGTGTCCATGGGAACCTTTCAAGAGGCAGAAATTGCTAGTTGTTCAAGAAAACCCCTGGCAACCTCTGGAGGAGCCCCTGGCATATAGGAACATGAAAACCACTACAATTAATAAGATATCTGCACATCTATGCCCAGCCTGACATTATGCAGCATTCCAGGAGTAATGGGCAACAGTTCTCACCATGAAACTGTGTGTGTTATGTCCCTTGGGTTTTATTTTCATACCATGTTGTTCTAAAAGAAATGGAAATAATTCAATGCATTTTAGCCCTATCAGTTCTTTAGCCATTTTATATTTTTTTACATACATATTCTAAGGCCTAAAGATTACTTATGAGATGAAAAAGATTACTTTTGAAATGAAAAGGAAATTCCTAATTGTAGCCTGTACATTAAAAAAATAAGTAACTACTATCAGAAACCCTGACATACAGCCCTCTCTACATCATATGTGAGATCCATCCTGTCCTTAATCTGACATGTATGGTAACCCCCTCACTTACCATGCACATTTGTACATTAACCTCTTCATCTCCATTTTCCCCTTAACCACTTCCATACAGGGCATTTTCACCCCCTTCCTCCCCAGACCAATTTTTAGTTTTCAGCGCTGTCGCACTTGCAATGACAATTGCACGGTAATGCGATGTGGCTCCCAAACAAATTTGACGCCCTTTTTTTCCCACAAATAGAGCTTTCTTTTGGTGGTATTTGATAACCTCTGCGGTTTAAAATTTTTTTTTGCGCTATAAACAAGAGAAGAGTGACAATTTTGAAAAAAAACACTATCTTATACTTTTTTTAAACTATTTTTTTCCTCAAAACCAAAATGATTGATTCATGTGAGAACAATCATACATGGGCATCTAAATCTAAAACTGTTCAGACATGGTAGAGGAAGTCCATATATTTGTCTGAATAGGTGCAGAAACAGTCCATGAAGGGTTCAGATTGAAGAAAACACCGTGCACAATCCCAATAGTAACTGATCCCGGTCACCACTTGTGAATCCACCACCGTATGTAAATCTGCTTACCAGAAAAAAAGGTCCTAAACCCAGCATATCGCTCCTCAATGGGGGCTAGAAACTGATGTGTCCACACCATAGGGAATGGGGGTTGATTTATCCACAGCAAGATAAGGGATCACACAGCGCTCAATGGCATGGGTATAAAGAAGAAAAAGATGTCTCGGGGCACGAGCGGCGCACTGAGCCATCCCCTCTTTTATGGACGACAAACAAAACATTAACAGAAACCAAGCCTCGTTCCGGGGCCTCACGCACGCGCGTCGCTGGGCACTCACGGGTGAATGCGCTCCAGGGAGGCAGACATCTGATTTGCCAAAGAATCGCAGCCCAGATCCATGGTCCTGCCGTGACTGCAGGCAATCGCGGGTGCCCGGCGGACATCACGGCCGCCGGGCACGCGCACCGGGTCCCGAGCAATGTGGCGGCGCGCGCCCCCTAGCCAGCCGGGAATGGAAGGACGTCATATGACGTCCACTCTGAGGTTGGGAGGGTTCCCGCCGACGTCATTTTACAATGACTCGGTAAGGAAGGTGTTTAATAGGGAAGAAAATACCATGCCCACATTCCACTAAAAAATATAGCAGAATGTGTCTTGTAGCAAAGAAACTGTAAAGGGCATACATGTAGTGAGCAAAACCAACAAACCAAATCTTAAACTAAAAACAAATATTGCTGCGTTAATCTTATAAAATACAGTGCCTTGCAAAAGTATTCGGCCCCCTTGAACTTTGCGACCTTTTGCCACATTTCAGGCTTCAAACATAAAGATAGAGAACTGTAATTGTTTTGAAGAATCAACAAGTGGGACACAATCATGCAGTGGAACGAAATTTATTGAATATTTCAAACTTTTTTTAACAAATAAAAAACTGAAAAATTGGGTGTGCAAAATTATTCAGCCCCTTTACTTTCAGTGCAGCAAACTCTCTCCAGAAGTTCAGTGAGGATCTCTGAATGATCCAATGTTGACCTAAATGACTAATGATGATAAATAGAATCCACCTGTGTGTAATCAAGTCTCCGTATAAATGCACCTGCACTGTGATAGTCTCAGAGGTCCGTTTAAAGCGCAGAGAGCATCATGAAGAACAAGGAACACACCAGGCAGGTCCGAGATACTGTTGTGGAGAAGTTTAAAGTCGGATTTGGATACAAAAAGATTTCCCAAGCTTTAAACATCCCAAGGATCACTGTGCAAGCGATAATATTGAAATGGAAGGAGTATCAGACCACTGCAAATCTACGAAGACCTGGCCGTCCCTCTAAACCCTAAGCTCATACAAGGAGAAGACTGATCAGAGATGCAGCCAAGAGGCCCATGATCACTCTGGATGAACTGCAGAGATCTACAGCTGAGGTGGGAGACTCTGTCCATAGGACAACAATCAGTCGTATACTGCACAAATCTGGCCTTTATGGAAGAGTGGCAAGAAGAAAGCCATTTCTTAAAAATATCCATAAAAAGTGTCGTTTAAAGTTTGCCACAAGCCACCTGGGAGACACACCAAACATGTGGAAGAAGGTGCTCTGGTCAGATGAAACCAAAATCGAACTTTTTGGCAACAGTGCAAAACGTTATGTTTGGCGTAAAAGCAACACGGCTCATCGCCCTGAACACACCATCCCCACTGTCAACATGTTGGTGGCAGCATCATGGTTTGGGCCTGCTTTTCTTCAGCAGGGACAGGGAAGATGGGAAGATAGATGGAGCCAAATACATGACCATTCTGGAAGAAAACCTGATGGAGTCTGCAAAAGACCTGAGACTGGGACGGAGATTTGTCTTCCAACAAGACAATGATCCAAAACATAAAGCAAAATCTACAATGGAATGGTTCACAAATAAACATATCCAGGTGTTAGAATGGCCAAGTCAAAGTCCAGACCAGAAACCAATCGAGAATCTGTGGAAAGAACTGAAAACTGCTGTTCACAAATGCTCTCGATCCAACCTCACTGAGCTCAAGCTGTTTTTCAAGGAGGAATGGGCAAAGATTTCAGTCTCTCGATGTGCAAAACTGATAGAGACTTACAGCTGTAATCGCAGCAAAAGGTGGCGCTACAAAGTATTAACTTAAGGGGGCTGAATAATTTTGCACGCCCAATTTTTCAGTTTTTTATTTGTGAAAGTTTGAAATGTCCAATAAATTTCGTTCCACTTCATGATTGTGTCCCACTTGTTGATTCTTCAAAAAAAATTGTTTTATATCTTTGTTTGAAGCCTGAAATGTGGTAAAAGGTCGCAAAGTTCAAGGGCCGAATACTTTTGCAAGGCACTGTATATCCAAACTCTTGGTGTATCAATTATCCTGTGCAATAAATACCAACATGGATACAAAATGTACAACTGATGTGAAATAAACTGTATCCAATCTCTTAGTGTATCAATTTTCCTGTGCACTATGTGCCAATATAAATACAGAATGTGCCAATATACAATAATGTGATATATTCATATAATTCTTATGATAGCCCAAATATATATCTTCTGCTTGAGTGTAATCAAGTCATTGATTAATGGGGTTAGGTTAAAGATGAATCGTATTTCATCTTTACAGATCCTCAAAAGCCATGCTTTGTGACTTCACCCCCCCTCCATTAGAAATGCGCTCACCTCACAAAGTGTGACCTCACACTTATGTTTGGTCAGAATAAGCTTTTTAGTCACCCTGGACTTAACAGATCATGCTTTCCTCTGTTGATGCTTTCCTCTGTTGATGTTTCTCCATTGTGACTCGATATATGTGAAAAGAGGGCTCCAAATAGTGCTTATATCGTTTTATAATTATCAATTTATTAAAATATGTGCATAAAACTTGGTTGGGTGCTCTAGTTCACCAACTGTATACAATGTATATCAATATAAAACCACGATACTGCAGCTACTTCATGCCTGTCTGTGAAAGATTCAAGTGTCTTGGCAAACCAATCTGCCCCTCCCCTACGTGTTACGTTGCAGGGTCACGTGACTCATCAGAAGGATTCCTAAAGTCAGACAAGACGCCATCTCCTCTTTATACTACATCCACTCTACCCAATTAAATTTTGCCTGCAGGTGTTCTATGTTAATGCTTACACCTGCCTCTTACATAGTGTGTCTGTTATGTCTGACTGGTGAATCCAATCAATCCCCTTTCAATCTGTGTGTGTATTGACACAAAACAAATCTTTGCTCCGATGACGCTGGCGCATCGTGGGTTTAGCACAATACAATGTCTATATTGTTGCTATAATATTAGTGTGAACATTTTAAAAACAATGTGTATGTTCATTAAAACGGTATACTCTGTGTGTGTTTGTATATATATATATATATGTGTGTGTGTGTGTGTGTGTGTGTATATATATATATATATATATATATATATATATATATATATATATATATATATATATATATATATATATATATATATTTATATATATTGTGTGTGTGTGTGTGTGTGTGTATATATATATATATATATATATATATATATATATATATATATATATATATATATATATATATATATATATATATATATACACACACACACTATATAACTATATATATATATATATATATATATATATATATATATATATATATATATATATATATATATATATATATATATATATATATATATATATATATATATACACACACACACTATATATATACATACACACACACACACTATATATATATATATATATATATATATAGTGTGTGTGTGTATATATATATATATATATATATATATATATTGTGTGTGTGTGTGTGTATATATATATATATATATATATATATATATATATATATATATATATATATATATATATATATATATATATATATATAAATGTGTAACCCCCTAATTCTCTTATCCTATATCTTCTAATTTAAACAACCTAAATCAAAATCTTTGTTTAACTCCTTTGGCGCCATAATGACAATTTTAGGGCTTCTAAGCCCCAAAATTATAATCTCCTATAGTCTTTATTTTGAACAAATTTATTATGCAAATAACACAATCCCAATGTGAAATATTCAACTTAAAAGAGGAAAATTGAATAGAAAATAGAGTAAAAACATCAAACTATCTGTAGTGATGGATTATAATCAACATAAGGCAGTAGAGAAGATTATAAAAAAGCATTTGGAGAAATCTTAAAAGAAAAGATTCATATAGGCTCCTCCCTCCCAAATAAACCAAGCTACATATACAAAAAGCCCCAAACCTTGGAGATATGGTTGTTAAAAACATACCACAAGACTCTGTTCTTGGACGACTCCTCTTCTCTATCTACACCTCCTCCTTTTGTCACTTGACCATTGGCTTCCAATACCACTTATACCCCGATGACACCCAAATCTATCCGTCTACTCCTCACTCCCATCATGGATGTCACACCACTTCCTTAACCACTTCAGGCCCGGGCCAATTCTGACACTTCGTTTCTACATGTAAAAATCATATTTTTTTGCTAGAAAATTACATAGAACCCCCCAAACACTGTTTTTTTTTTTTTTAGCAGAGACTAGAGAATACTATGGCGGTCATTGCAACTTTTTATCTCGCACAGTTTTTTTTTTTTTTTAAGAGCATTGGGCAGAAGTGACGTTTTGACGTGGCTTCCACCCTGCAGTGATATGGAGACAGGTGGGGGCCATCTCCCCCTCACTCATCTCCATACGCAGGCAGGGGACACACGATCGCCTCCGCCGCTGCGGACAGCTCCGGTAAGCAGCGGAGGGTACTGGAGAGTGGCGGGAGGGGGGCCCTTCCCTGCCGCCGATAAAAGCGATCTTAAGAGACCACTTTTATCTGAAAGAGGACCGCCCGCTGAAGAAGAGGATACCCGGGTTATGGTAGCTAGCTGCCACCATAACGGTATTCCTCTTCAAAGTAGTGACTTAGAACGACAGCAGGCAGTCCGTAAGTGGTTAAATGGGCAAGAGAACCTCCATGACAGCCGGAGGAGAGGGATGGTTTGAGGCGAAGAGAAGATGAAAGAGAAAAGAAGCCTGTAGTACGGGAAGAAGAAGCAAGTGAAGGCGAGAAGTCAGAAATGTCTGCGACAGCAGAAAATAATACACCCAAGTATCACCATAGTGGGGGTAGTTGGTGACATTTGGGTGGGTGTAGGGTGCGCAACAAAAAAACTAGAAACTGCAACCTACCTGAAATGGTGCATAGGGAAAGCACAATGATGGCAGCTCTTTTAGGACCACCTCACGGTGGAGGGAACGGACTGCAATTGGCAACCCAAGCTTACGTTTTTTACATAGGCGGCACTTGAGAACAATATAAACAGCAACAAGAAAAAAAAAATTTGAATACTTCATCAGGAGCATATGAACTTTAAACATACAGTTGTGTTAAAAATGATGGCAGTGTGTTTAAAAAAAGTGTGTAATGTTCAAAATCCTTATAATGGCTTTTATTTGCATACATGCAAATACATTGGGAACACTGCAGTCTATTCCAACTCAAAACATGAAGAAAAATGTTTCAAGTTTGTTCAGATTTTCCAATTACTTTACAGAAAGTGAAGAAAGGGGAACATTAGGCTTTTCCAAAAAATAGTGTCTGCCCTTTTCTTTACAAACTCAAACATTAAAGGGGTTGTAAAGGTTAATTTTTTATTTTTTTTAAATAACATATACTTACCTCCACTGTGCAATTCGTTTTGATCGAGTGGCCCCGATCATCCTCTTCAGGGGTCCCACGGTGGCTCTCGCGGCTCCTCCCTGCAATAGCTAACCCCCTCTGGGAAGCTCTCTCCTGAGGGGGTTACCTTGCGGGCACGCTCCTGTGTCATACAGTCAGTGTCCATAGATGCCGAGTGTATGACTCGGGCCCTGCGACGCGTGATTGAATTTGATTGACAGCCAATGGCTGCGCTGCTATCAATCTATCCAATCAATGCTGAGTCTCCATGGAGAAGAGGATGCAGGGGGACATGCAGAGCAGGTGAACGGGCTCAGGTAAGTAAAACTGGGGGGGGGGGGGGGCGTGTTTGCCAGGTGTTTTTTCACCTTAATGCATAGGATGCTTTAAGGTGAAAAAACACAAACCTTTACAACCCCTTTAAGCCTAGGTTCACATTGGTACGAGTTGGCATGCAATTTGACAAATCGGCGGTTATTGCCAGCAATTGCACCGTCCTGATTTTCAAAAGAAGTTCCTGAACTACTTTTTGCAACTTCGGGGGGTGATTTGTAGAAAAATCTGTGCAGAAACCTGCACAGATGTCTGTCAAATCGCCGCTGAAGTCGGACTGCATTGCCAAGTTGCAATCGTGCGATAGGCTTTCTAGGCTTACTGTATGAACTGAAACATGCTTGAAGATTTAGCTTTCCTGTGAATCGCCGAACTGATATTTAGTTATTCGTTTAGTTAGTATAGCCATGGTTTCTGAGAACTGCTTAACATGCTTGTCTTCAAAGTGTACTGTGGCTTGAATTCAGTGTTTGGGGTTTCTGACTAACTGTCTGTGGCTCCTAGACCCAAAAAGCATAATCTTTCATCAGTTCACAAAATGTTGCACCATTTTTCTTTAGGCCAGTCCATGTGTTCTTTGGCAAATTGTAACCTATTCAGCGATGGGGTGTGTGCCCTCACTCATTTACCTTTGATCTTAGTGTGTCATGTGGCGACCATCCATTTGTAACAAAGCCCTGCCTCCTCCTCGTCCGTGATCGAGCATCCCTGTGCCATGCTGCAGTCGGCAGCCATCCGTTGTAACAAAGCCCCGCCTCCTCGTCCGTTCGTCACAGATGAGGAGGAGGCTGGGGCTTTGTTACAACGGACGGCCGCCAACTGCAGCATGGCACAGGGATGCTCGATCACGGACGAGGAGGAGGCAGGGCTTTGTTACAATCAAGGGCGTCCGACTGCAGTTATGACACAGGGATGCTCAAGTGTAAGCCGAGGGGGGGGTGGGGGGTTTTCAGCTTACAAAAATGTGCTGAAAAAGTCTGCTTATACTCAAGTATATACGGTAAGTGCAACTGCAGTCTATTTGCCTTTAGTAAGTCAACCCCTATGTGTTTTACAATGAGTAGTACAATTTGCATTCAGTACCCTTCAATGCTGTAGAAAACAAACCTGCAAGAAAACTATACCTAATCCCCTGCCAGCACAAAAACACACATACGGATGTATTAGCTAGCTTTTTTTTTTTTTTTAACCACTTGCCGACCTGCTCATGTACATATACGTCAGCAGAATGGCACGGACAGGCACATGTACGTACCTGTACGTCCTCTGCTTGACGGCGGTGGGGGGTCCGATCGGGACCCCCCCCCCGGTACATGGCGCGGGTCGGTAAGCTGTAGAAGCGATCCGTGATGAGGGGGCGGCTGTTCGTTTTCAGCTCCCCCTCTGCGATCGCTCTCAGCCAATGCCTGAACTCCCCCCTCCTCTTCCTGTGTTTAGTGTAAACACAGGAAGCAGGAACAGTGTGATCTCTCCTCGTGGTGGTAATAACCACCACCGCTGAGGAGAGAAGACATCACACAAGTAAGTGGCACCTAAACAGCACACTGACACCAGCACATTAGGCACATTTAACCCCTCCAGTCACCGCCGATCGCCCCCCCCCCCCCCCCCCAGTCTCCTGTAACAGTGTCACTGAATGCAGGGATCATTTATTTTCTGATTTCTGCATTTAGTGTCAGTGTTACAGAAAAAAGTGTTAGGGCAGTTAGTTTTAGCCCCCTTTAGGTCCAGGGTAGCCCCTACCCCCCCCTAATAAAGGTTTAACCCCTTGATCACCGCCCTAGTTAACCCTTTCACCCCCTATTGCCAGTGTCACTAAGCGATCGATTTTCTGATCGCTGCATTAGTGTCACTGTTGCCGCTAGGCAGTTAGTTTTTTTTGAGGTTCGCAGCCAGGTTCTATAGCGTTGGGTATCCCCATAAATAAAGTTTTTAACCCCTGATTGCCCCCTAGTTAACCCTTTCACCCCCTATTGCCAGTGTCACTAAGCGATCGATTTTCTGATCGCTGCATTAGTGTCACTGTTGCCGCTAGGCAGTTAGTTTTTTTTGAGGTTCGCAGCCAGGTTCTATAGCGTTGGGTATCCCCATAAATAAAGTTTTTAACCCCTGATTGCCCCCTAGTTAACCCTTTCACCAGTGATCACCGTATAAGTGTTACGGTTGACGCTGGTTAGTTAGTTTGCTGTTTATAGCATCAGGGCACCCGCCGTATATAACCCAATAAAGGTTTAACCCCCTGATCGCCCTGCGGGTGATATAAATTAAATTTTAGCGTCAGTCAGGGTCTGCGTCGCCCCAGGCAGTGTTAGGTTAGTGCCAGTACCGCTTACACCCACTCGCAAAGCATACACCCCCCTTAGTGGTATAGTATCTGAACGGATCGATACCTGATCTGATCAGATCTATACTAGCGTACCCAGCAGTTTAGGGTACCCAAAAACGCATTGTTAGCGGAATCAGCCCAGATACCCGCTAGCACCTGCGTTTTCCCCCTCTGCCCAGCCCAACCCACCCAAGTGCAGTATCGATCGATCACTGTCACTTCAAAAACACAACACACAACTGCAGCGTTCGCAGAGACAGGTTGATCCCTGCGATCGCTAACAGTTTTTTTGGAAGCCTTTTCTACATTTTCCTTTCTATAGTCAGGTGCTTTTTTTACCTGTGAATCATCACCAGTGTACCACTAAATTTAAAACCCAAAATGGCAAAGCGAATGTACACTGGTGAAGAGGCCGTCAGGATTCTGTGCATGTCAGATAGTGAAGAAGAGGAGGTCACGCATCTGACAGAATCTGGCTCAGAATACGATCCTGTTTACGACAGCGGCTCCATGTCAGATAGTTCGGACGACGGAGTGGTGGTCCCTGCTAAGGCCAGGCGTACCCGACCCCATTCTGATGTTGTTGAGCAGCAAGAACCGCAGGTCCCTCGTATGGAGCAGAGAGCCAGTACTAGCGCCGCTATTCCTTCTGGTGGATTGGCAAGCACCAGCGGCCTAGTACACCCTGGTCGTTCATCCAGCACTGCAGTAAGACGTGGCGAGTCCCATAAGTGCAGTTCAAGCTGGCGAGGTGGCAAGCACAAGTAGTGTCCCGCTGCCACCAAGAAGAAGACAAAGACAGGCCCGTCGTGCCCATAGTGCCCTTCCTGCAGAATTCGCCTATCCTGATTGGGTCCCCACCACTTCTGCAGAACCCGTACTTCCCCCATTCACTGGCCAACCCGGTATTCAGGTGGATACAGCGAATTTTACGTCACTTGATTTTTATTCCCTGTTTTTTTACGGAAGATCTCTATAGATCTATTGTGGACCAGACTAATTTATATGCTGGTACCTACATCGCCGCTGACCCCCAGTCTCTCCTTGCCAAAGAATGGAAACCTCTTGAGGTTTCCGAATTTAAGATCTTTCTGGGCCTTACCCTCAACATGGGCATACACACATTTCCGTCATTGCGGATGTATTGGTCCACACATCCCATTGACCATATGCCCGTGTTCTCTGCTCACATGGCCAGGAAACGATACGAGGCGATCCTGCGGTTTCTGCATTTCAGTGACAATGCACTTTGTCGTCCACGTGGAGACCCTGAATTTGACCGGCTCTACAAAATTCGGCCCCTCGTAAACCATTTCAACAAACGTTTTGCAGCCTTGTTTAATCCCCAGCAGGTTGTTTGCGTTGATGAGTCCCTGGTTAAATTTGCTGGCCGCTTGTCTTTCAAACAGTACATTCCCAGCAAGCGTTCCAGATACGAGGTCAAGCTCTATAAGCTCTGTGACAGGGCCACAGGCTACACATGGAGCTTTAGGGTTTACGAGGGCAAAGATAGTCAGGTAGAGCCGGAAGGATGCCCAGATTACATGGGGAGCGCTGGCAAGATCGTGTGGGACTTGGTGTCACCCTTATTCGGAAAGGGGTACCACTTGTATGTGGACAATTTTTACAGCAGCGTGCCACTTTTTAGCCACTTGTTTGATCGTCAGATTGGAGCATGTGGCACCGTGCGACCTAATCGCCGGGGCTTTCCCCAGAGGCTTGTAAATGCCCGTCTTAGCCTGGGGGCGAGAGCCTGCTGCAAGTGTAAAAATGTGCTCGCTGTGAAGTGGCGGGACAATAGGAATGTTTTCGTTCTTACCACCCTTCACGCAGACACGACAGTACAAATTCGTACGGCGACTGGTGTTGTGGAGAAACCCCTCTGTGTCCACGAATATAACCAAAACATGGGAGGGGTGGACCTCAACGACCAGCTGATGGTGCCGTATCATATTGCCCGCAAGACGAGACGCTGGTACAAAAAAGTGTCTCTACATTTATTTCAATTGGCTCTACTGAATGCTCATGTCTTATACAGAGCTTCAGGACAGAATGGATCCTTCCTTCAATTCCAGAGGGAGATCATCACAGAACTCCTGTATCCAGGCGGTACTGTACCTCACCATCCCCTACCAAATGCAGTAAGCCGACTGCATGAGGCATTTTTCTTATGTCCTCGAGAGTACCCCTACCCAACGAGCCCCCCAAAGAAGATGTCGTGTCTGTACCAAGCGCAGATTTAGGCGTGACACCCGTTATTTTTGTCCCCGCTGTCTTGACAATCCTGGTCTTTGTATTGGGGAAGTTAATTTTTAGTGTAGGGTGAAACATTTCACAGGCTAGGCTCACTTACACAGGGTCTCCCAAGATGCCATCGCATTTTGAGAGACCCAAACCTGGAACCGAAAAGTTGAACAGTTACAAAAAAAAGTGTTAAAGGAAAAAAAAATAGCCTCTAGACTGCTTTTACATTCAGTGGGAGGGAATGTTCCCCCCCCCCCCCCGGATATAAACGGCGCCATTGAGAATATGGGAAAGCATTTTATCACACCGATCTTGGTGTGGTCAGATGCTTTGAGGGCAGAGGAAAGATCTAGGGTCTAATAGACCCCATTTAAAAAAAAAAAAGAGTACCTGTCACTAACTATTGCTATCATAAGGGATATTTACATTCCCTGAGATAACAATAAAAATGGTAAAAAAAAAAAAAAATGGAAGGAACAGTTAACAAATAAAAAAAACGAAATAAATATATATAAAAAAAAAAAAAAAAAAGCATCCCTGTACCCCCCTGCTCTTGCGCAAAGGCGAACGCAAGCGTCGGTCTGGAGTCATATGTAAACAGCAATTGCACCATGCATGTGAGGTATCACCGCGAAGGCAGATCGAGGGCAGTAATTTTAGCAGTAGACCTACTCTGTAAATCTAATGTGGTAACCTGTAAAGGCTTTTAAAAATGTATGTAGTTTGTCGCCACTGCGCGTTTGTGCGCAATTTTAAAGTATGTCGTGTTTGGTATCCATGTACTCGTCCTAAGATCATAATTTTTATTTCATCAATAATTCGCGCAATATATTGTGTTTTAGTGCTTTAAAATAAAAAAAAGTGTATTTTTTTTCCCCAAAAAATGCGTTTGAAAAAACGCTGCACAAATACTGTGTGGAAAAAAAAATTGCAACACCCACCATTTTAATCTGTAGGGCCTTTGCTTTAAAAAAAAATATAATGTTTGGGGTTCAACTTAACCTTCTTGCAAAAAAATATGTTTTTATGTAAACAGTGTCAGAAAGGGCTTTTTCTTCAAGTGGTTAGAAGAGTGGGTGATGTGTGACATAAGCTTCTAATTGTTGTGCATAAAATGCCAGGACAATTCAAAACCCCCCCAAATAACCCCATTTTGGAAAGTAGACACCCCAAGCTATTTGCTGAGAGGCATCTCAAGTCCATGGAATATTTTAGATTTTGACCCAAGTTGCGGGAAATATAAATATATATATCGTTTTTTTTTTGCGCAAAGTTGTCACTAAATGATATATTGCTCAAACATGCCATGGGCATATGTGGAATTACACCCCAAAATACATTCTGCTGCTTCTCCTGAGTACGGGGATACCACGTGTGAGACTTTTTGGGAGCCTAGCCGCGTACGGGACCCCAAAAACCAATCACCGCCTTCAGGCTTTCTAAGGGTGTACATTTTTGATTTCACTCCTCACTACCTATCACAGTTTCGAAGGCCATAAAATGCCAAAATAGCAAAAAAAACAAACAAATGACCCCATTTTGGAAAGTAGACACCCTAAGCTATTTGCTGAGAGGCATGTCGAGTCCATGGAATATTTTATATTTTGACACAAGTTGCGGGAATATGACAAACTGATTTTTTTTTGCACAAAGTTGTCACTAAATGATATATTGCTCACACATGCCATGGTTATATGTGGAACCTTTTGTAAACATTTTTTCTTTCTCGTACATCACGGGACACAGAGCAGCATATTCATTACTATGTGGGTTATATGGAGTACCTTCAGGTGATGGACACTGGCAATCTCAAACAGGAAGTGCCCCTCCCTATATAACCCCCTCCCATAGGAGGAGTACCTCAGTTTTTTCGCCAGTGTCTTAGGTGTTGGTCATGGAATAGCTTGTCTCCTACATCCTTGGGATCAAGGCAGGCTAACCGGATCTGTCCAAGGTGCCTCAGAGCCAAAGTGGACAGTACCCGGGCCCCAAACCGTGGGGTTTTGCCCATAATGCTTCTCTTTTTAGAGAGCTGGACCCTGGGCCCAGGACTTAGAACCTCTGCGGTACCTAAGGTAACCTGTTTGCCAGAGTGCTATATGGGCCCAGGACAGTGGGTTCCTTTTAGGACCCCAGGGCCTGAAGGTCTAGTACGCCACCCACGGAGATGGGGGAAGATTGGACCGCTTGCTATGCAAAGTCCTGCGGCATGGAGCAGGTAAGAAAGGGGGGGCCTGCGGGACTTGGTTCGTCGGCAGGCTCTCTAGGGAGATCTTTGGGGGATGTGCCTGAGTATGCTCTTGCATTGGCAGTTTTTGGGCCACTATGTCTATCAAAGAGACAGGATGGTCTATGTATGGGCTCCCATGTGTGATCTTCCTAAAGATAGGTGTTGCATTGTAAATTGTCTGCTGGGCGCTGGGTTGGGAAAGGAGCTGTGTGTTAGCTATGCTTTCCCAGGACTGGGGGGTCAGTGACTCACCTGAGGCCTTACCTGTCTGGGTGCCGTGCGGTGTCCTCCTCCAGCATGTCAGACGCTTCCGGCGTGGCCCCGTCCTCCGCAACACGGGCGCGCGCCCTGTAATATAGGCGCAGGGTGATGATTCGCGCCGTTGTGGAGAAAGAGGGGCGGGACATCTAGTCTCATAAAAGGAAGGGGCGGCCCTTCCTCTATGCTGTGTAGCTCAGTTGCTTGCCGAGCTTGAAGGAGGAGGACGCAGAGCGGCTGCAGTGCGGCTGAGGGCACCCAGTGGCGCAAGGAAGTATTGCAGTTCTGGTGAACAGAACTAGCTGTGTGGTTACTAGCCTAAAAAATTCCTTATACAGCAGATGGATACTTGCAATTTTTTGAGGAAAGACAGCATGTTTTCATAAAAAAAAAAAAAAAAAAAAAAAAAAAAAGGTTTTTGAAAAAAAAAAAAAAAAAAATATATAGGAAACATACTGGTCTTCCCGTTTTGGTTTTTGGACGTTAATTATTAATACCGTTCCCTAAAACCGTACTATTTCTTTCTCCTAGCTACAACCATCAAGGGTTGTAAGCAGGGGTACCTCGGTATTGTACCATGGCTTCCAAAGGTTCAGGATCAGGGGGTACAAAAGAAAGGGGCCCCCCCCTCAGATTCTGACGGTTCAGATCGGCCTATGCCGGTACTTTCCCCACAGGTTATTACACCATTGGGCACCTTGGTTAAGCCATTAGGGAGATCTGGTGCTGAGGCTACATCAGATCCACCCAACCCTGTGTTTATCACAGAGAGTATGCTAGCCGCCTCCTTGGAGGGGCTAGAGAAAAGATTGGCGGCTATGATAGCCAAATCTACACCGGGTAAAAAGCGGACTAGGTCTCCGTCGCCTGAGTGTGGACCCTCAGATGCTGAGGTTCTCTCCCCGGGGGGATTTGAGTTGCAGGAGGATCATTTGGACCGGGACCAAATTGGTTCAGAGGTTGAGGGTTCGGCTAATGAAGAGCCTTGCTCGGCCTCCCAAGCGGAAAGCTTCTGGGTTCATTCTCTGACAGACATGGTCCACTTGGCGTTTAATTTGCCTTTGCCGGAACCTCAGGGTCCGGCCGTATCATCTTTAGGCTCTTTGAAAACGCCTCGCAGTAGCGCTGTTTTTCCAGTCCATCCTCTTTTAGAGGAAGTAATCTTCCAGGATTGGGCACGACCAGACAGAATCTTTTTACCACCTAAAAAATTTTCCGTCGTCTATCCTATGGAAGAAAAATTTGCCAAAAAGTGGACTCTCCCAGTGGTGGATGCCGCCATCTCCTGTGTAAATAAGTCCTTGACTTGCCCGGTAGAAAACATACAGGTGTTTAAAGAACCGGTTGATAAGCGTTTGGAGACGCTTTTAAAAGCATCCTTTACTACGGCGGGTGCAGTAATACAGCCAGCGGTGGCTGCTATTGGAGTTTGTCAGGCACTAACAGACCAGACAAGACAAATGCTTAAGGTTATTCCGGCCCAACAGGCGGAAGAATTATCTGATATTCCTAGAGCCATGTGCTTCGCGGTGGATGCTATAAGGGATTCCATCCAGCAAGCGTCTCGTCTGTCACTATTTTTAGTACATATGAGAAGGCTCTTATGGTTAAAGAACTGGGAGGCTGAGCCCCCATGCAAAAAGCTCCTGGCAGGGTTTCCCTTCCATGGAGAACGACTCTTCGGAGAAGATCTGGATAAATACATTCAGACTATTTCAAGTGGCAAAAGTACACTTCTACCAGTAAAAAAGAAGGTCCGGGGACCTGCGTTCAAACGGCAGCTTCCCCCTGCTCAGGGGCCCGCCAATTCCAGGCAGTATCGACGGCCTCCTGCGAGATCATACTTTAACAATAAGCCACCAGGACAAGCCTTTGGAGGCAAGAAGCAGTGGTATCGTAAACCAGCAAAGACAGCCCCTAAGTCTGCCTCATGAAGGGACGCCCCCACCCACGAAGGTGGGGGGAAGGCTGCGTCTTTTTTCAGAAATTTGGGAGACCGACATTCCCGACAAGTGGGTCTGGTCTTCCGTGGCCACAGGCTACAAATTAGAATTTCTAAGAATCCCTCCACCTCATTATCAGGAGTCGAGAGTGCCAGTCGAGCCGACAAAGAAGGCCGCCTTAATGGCGGCATTAAATCGTTTGCTTTACCAAGGCGTGATAGTAGAGGTACCAGCCCAGGAACAGGGGCTAGGGTTCTACTCCAATCTGTTCATCATCCCAAAGCCCAACGGCGATGTCAGGCCAATCTTGGACTTAAAGGGATTAAATGCGTACTTAAAAGTACGCTCGTTCCGGATGGAATCCGTGCGATCGGCAGCCGCCGCACTTCAGAAAGACGACTTTCTGGCCTCCATAGACATAAAGGATGCTTACCTTCATGTGCCAATTTTTCAGCCACATCAAAGGTTTCTACGCTTCACAGTGGCTCGGCGTCATTTTCAATTTGTGGCACTCCCTTTCGGGTTGGCTACGGCTCCTCGAGTATTCACCAAGGTCCTAGCTCCAATTCTAGCCAACCTAAGAATCCAGGGGATCATTGTCCTAGCATACCTGGACGACCTTCTAATCATAGATCATTCATCTCCTGGCCTGGAGCGAGCAGTGGCTCTCACGGTTCGATACCTAGAGAGGTTCGGTTGGGTCCTAAACCGAGAAAAATCAGCTTTCCAACCCACAAAGAGGTTGGAATATCTCGGCATGTCATTAGACACGGAACAACAAAGGGTGTTCCTGCCTCGAATAAAGGTCGAGGCTATCAAAGAATTGATACATCTGGTTCTAAGCAAGAGAGAACCAACGATTCGCCTATGCATGCGATTACTAGGCAAGCTAGTGGCCACCTTCGAAGCGGTGCCATACGCTCAAAGTCACACTCGTGTCCTGCAGGCAGCCATTCTGTCAGCATGGAGCAAGAGGCCACAGGCCTTGGAATTTCCGTTGCCACTCTCATCAAGAGTCCGGCAGAGTCTGTGTTGGTGGTTAGACCCTCAGAATCTACTGAAGGGAAAATCTTTTAGCCCCGTGACATGGAAGATAGTGACCACAGATGCCAGCCTGAAGGGCTGGGGAGCGATCTTGGATGGGTGCACTCACCAAGGTACGTGGGCACAGGAGGAGAGTCAATTGCCCATCAATATCTTGGAGCTCAGAGCTGCTCGGCTAGCCCTCAGGGCTTGGACCTCCAAATTACAGGGGTGCCCGGTGAGGATACAGTCAGACAATGCCACGGCTGTGGCATATATAAATCACCAAGGGGGAACCAAGAGTCAAGCAGCTCAGAGAGAAGTGAGCTTAATTTTCCTATGGGCAGAGAATCATGTGCCCTGCATATCGGCAATATTCATTCCCGGGGTGGACAACCTGCAGGCGGACTTCTTGAGTCGTCAGACTCTGTCGCCAGGGGAATGGTCTCTGCATCCGCAAATATTTCAGATAATTTGCCAGAAGTGGGGAATGCCGGACGTGGATATCATGGCATCAAGGCTCAACAAGAAACTAGACAGGTTCATGTCCCGGACTCGGGACCCTATGGCCTGCGGGACCGATGCATTAGTTTACCCTTGGCATCAGTTCAATCTTCTATATGCCTTCCCTCCGCTCCAGTTACTACCCCGCCTGTTGCGCAGGATCAGGGTGGAGCACAAGCCAGTCATTCTGATAGCTCCAGCATGGCCCAGAAGGGCATGGTACTCACTAATCCTAAAGATGTCAGTGGGAGACCCTTGGACGCTTCCTCTACGACCAGACCTACTCTCACAAGGCCCGATCCTCCACCCTGCATTACGGCGTCTAAATTTGACGGCCTGGCGGCTGAATCCCTGATTCTTAGGGGTAGAGGTCTATCTAGACAAGTAATCTCTACCCTGATTAAGGCTAGAAAGCCAGTCTCCAGAGTAATTTATTACAGGGTTTGGAGGGCCTATGTAGGCTGGTGCGAGTCCAAGAAATGGCTTTCCCGCAAATATACCATTGATAGAGTATTAAGTTTTCTCCAGCTAGGAGTGGATAAAGGATTGGCATTAAGCACAATCAAGGGACAGATTTCAGCTTTGTCAGTGTGGTTTCAGAGGCCGCTGGCCACCCACTCGCTGGTTAAGACCTTCATTCAGGGGGTCTTGCGTATTAATCCTCCGGTTAAGTCACCACTTTGTCCGTGGGACTTGAATCTTGTTCTGTCAACTCTACAGAAACAACCCTTTGAGCCGTTGGCTGAAGTTCCTTTGGTTTTACTAACAAGGAAGTTGGTATTTCTGGTCGCCATAGTTTCCGCTAGAAGAGTGTCAGAGTTGGCAGCCTTATCTTGTAAGGAGCCATATCTTATTCTGCATAAGGACAAGGTGGTTCTCCGTCCTCATCCTTCCTTTTTACCAAAGGTTATATCCAGTTTTCACCTGAACCAGGATTTGGTATTACCATCCTTTTTTCCAAAGCCCACTTCCAGAAAGGAAGGGTTGCTGCATACCTTGGATATTGTCAGGGCCATGAAGGCCTATCTTAAAGCTACAGAGAAGATTCGGAAAACAGATGTGTTATTCATTTTGCCAGATGGGCCCAAGAAGGGACAGGCAGCTGCAAAATCCACCATTTCGAGATGGATTAAACAGTTAATTATTCAGGCCTACGGCTTGAAGAGGTTGCCTCCTCCGTTGTCAGTAAAGGCCCATTCTACCAGGGCCATGGGCGCCTCCTGGGCAGCACACCATCAGATCTCTATGGCTCAAGTATGCAAGGCGGCAACCTGGTCTTCAGTCCACACGTTTACAAAATTTTACCAGTTGGACGTAAGAAGGAATACAGATACAGCCTTTGGGCAGGCAGTGCTGCGGGCTGCGATTTAAGACCCTCAGAATCGGGGACACCCTTGAGTTAAAATTTAAGTTTAAATTTAATTTTCTCAACTAAGTTGGATTTATTATTATTTGAGAGTATCTCTGAATTAAATCCTTGTGTCTTGGGAAGATTTCTCCCTCCCCTCAGTAAAGCATTGCTTTAGGACATCCCACATAGTAATGAATATGCTGCTCTGTGTCCCGTGATGTACGAGAAAGAAAAAGGGATTTTTAATACAGCTTACCTGTAAAATCCTTTTCTTGGAGTACATCACGGGACACAGAGCTCCCACCCCTCTTGTGGGGACCATTTTGGGAGGCATACTGCTTGCTACAAAACTGAGGTACTCCTCCTATGGGAGGGGGTTATATAGGGAGGGGCACTTCCTGTTTGAGATTGCCAGTGTCCATCACCTGAAGGTACTCCATATAACCCACATAGTAATGAATATGCTGCTCTGTGTCCCGTGATGTACTCCAAGAAAAGGATTTTACAGGTAAGCTGTATTAAAAATCCCTTTTTTTTTCGTCATTATTCAATCACTTGGGACAAAAAAAAAAAATATTCAATGGACTCAACATGCCTCTCAGCAGTTTCCTTGGGGTGTCTACTTTCCAAAATGGGGTCATTTGGGGGGGGGGGGGTTTGTACTGCCCTGCCATTTTAGCACCTCAAGAAATGAGATAGGCAGTCATAAAATAAAAGCTGTGTAAATTCCAGAAAATGTACCCTAGTTTGTAGACGCTATAACTTTTGCGAAAACCAATAAGTATACGCTTATTGCGATTTTTTTTTTTTTACTAAAGACATGTGGCTGAATACATTTTGGCCTAAATGTTTGACTAAAATTTCGTTTATTCAATATTTTTTACTTTTTGTTATAAGAAAAATCATTTTTTTTCAAAATTTACGGTCTTTTTGCGTTTATCGCAAAAAATAAAAATCGCAGAGGCAATCAAATACCATCAAAAGAAAGCTCTATTTGTGGGAAGAAAAGGACGCAAGTTTCGTTTCGGTACAACAGTGCATGACCGCGTATTGGTCCGGGGCTTAAGTGGTTAAACAGATGGTGTTGGCCCTAGTATTTCTCTTGGACATGCTTACTTTAAAGGGAAAACTGTACAATTGTCATTGGATAAATTCCCCACAACCTCCTGAGTGCATCCCACTGGGACAGATGCACTCCGCCTCAATCCAGCAATTTTCACTATGTGGCCACACAGCCACTTTGTACTGTGCATACACACCATAGTAACATTTATTCTTATGAGAAAGCCTTACTCATGGTGGCCTCTGGTGGTCATGTGGAAGTACATTTTTCTCAGAGGAATGAATGAAAAGTATTTGTTCTAGTTGGATGTACTCAGAGGGGTAGGAGGAGATTATTTAAGAGCAGGTGTACAAAGTTGTCCTTTTGAAGCACATGGTGCAAAATACTTGCCATAATTTTAGCAGTTTAGTACAAATATGTATAGGACATACTGTTAAATTGTAATCCTTAGCTGTACACTGCAGCTTATACAAATGCCCTACATTTGCAATTTTTCAGGAATATTCATTTTCAATTGTTTCATGTGCAGGCTGTCATTTTTGCTCTATCTGCTACAGAAGGCTTGAGTTTTGAAAAAGCAGAGAAGAAATTTTTAGCAGGACCTTTACTCAGTAAGAGGTAACAAAAACATCTATAGTTACAATTGTGTTTGAAAAATGCATCATTTCAAAATTCTAATGTAGTACAATATTTGTTTTTTGCAGAGAAAGAAAACAGTTTGAGAAGCAGATTATGGATAAGAAGAGGATCAAACTTGAGGGAAATTTGTAGCCTTAAAGGAGATCGCACTATTTTGAATTTGCCACTAGCAAATATTGGACATTTTGAATACATTGAAACCAATCTTATTCTATATAAAGTTCTGCCTTTGCATTTTCTATTAAATGTATTGTTTGACTATCTTGAGAGTAAGTACCATTTACAAACTACAGACAGCCGTAAGAAACCAATCTCTGTGTACGTGATTCTACATGTCTCTGTACAATAGTTTATTATTGAGCTCTTGCTGCTATGTATTGCACTGGGCCAGCACATGCAGTTAAAGCCGGTCTTCTCTGCTGTGCTTTAATTGTCTAGGCATTTGTTTTTATCCATGCAGATCATTTATAAACATTGGACCAAATTGTAAACCACACCAACAAATCGGGAACCTGATTTCATTACTGAAGTTGGAAATGCAGACAACTAAATTCTGGTTGGTTGCTGTAAGCACCACCTTTTTTCTACACTGTGATGCACGATTTGTTAGTGTGCCGCTCAGGCTCGATCACTGTGGGGAGTAGTGTGGGTGATGCCAGCAAGGGCCCAGGCTGAGGTGGTCTCTCCCATAATCATCACAGGACACCGTGGAGTTTTTTCTTTCTGGCGCACTCGCCAGCGGTGGCTGTTTTGCTGTTTATCACATGAATCTTTATTGTTTTTTTCAGTGACGACAACTAATCATCTGTTTGCCTTTTTATTACAGATAATATTTGACTATATTTTTTTACTTGATAGCTTACCTCAAAGTGTTAACCCCTGATTGATTTTTCTTTACTAACCAGAAGCCATGAGGCGATATAAACCCATATGAACTGTATTGCCTTGTAGAAGAGTGACCAACCAGAAATAATCAGGGATTATTTAGCTCAGATTGCACTGATTCTGTAAACCATTATTGCTACCATTGCAGACAGATTCATGCGAACATATTAATACTGGTTGAAAAATAAATGTTTACATGTAGCCTTTTCTTTACTGTATGATTATGAGTCTTATTTAGTCATTGTAATGTGCAGTAACCCATATCAAGCAAGCAGAAAAGGTCCTTAAGGGTATGCACCATGAGTGAGTTTTTGACATTGTTCGAGCATGAATTTCATAAAAAAATCTTGCTTGGCCAGAAATAAGGCCAGCAATACTGCAGTTGAGTGGGTCTCCATTGCTGAAGTTTTAGGCGCCACCGTGTTGTGGATATTTTATGGATATTGTGCGGAAGCAAAACCATATATGTGCACATACATGTTGGCTGTATAAGATTATTTGAAGCATTCCAGCAGTTGATTACTTGAAAAAAAATGTATTGCTTCAAATGATATGGTCCCTGACAGTCTGCCACCTGCAGGTTTAGTTCATGTCCAACACCATTTTTGATCTTTTTCCTGCTCAAAAATGTTAAATTATTGGAATTGTGGGTGGCAAATTGCAGAAGACTATTTCATTTCATGAGATCGTTTTTTTATTTTAATAAAATTATGCCTTTCCAAAATTCTTGAATTTTAAATTCAAAATTTGCCAAGAGTACAGTTTTTTTGGCAGTAAAATGGAAAAACACAATTCATGTATATAACCCAGCCAAAATTATATATCACATGATATAGTAGTGGTAACTAATGCCGCAGGGTTTAAAAATCGAAGGAAAAAAGTTTTTTTATCCCAGAGTTGGCTTATAATGGTTTAAAGTGGATGTAAACCCACTCTCATCCTTTCTAAATTACTGCCATAGTGCTGATCTATAAGGAAATACATGTCTCCTACATGTATCCATACCTGTCAAATGTTTCCCCTCTGTCTGTTATAAGAACTGAAAAACTGCAGATTCTGTGTGGGGGGGGGGGGTATGTTGTCTGGAGCTCGGTGGGTGGAGTCGTGATGTCAGTAGACTCCCCGCCCACCTCTACACTCCCCTTGTCAACATGCACTAAACACAACACTAAATTCTGCTATGATGTCTACAGGCTAGTACATGAGATATGTAAATAACCTGTCACTCACAGCAAGAGGGGCGGACTAAGGTTTTTCTCCAAGTCTGTTTTGTTTCACTGAACAATAAAAGAGGATTGCTCAGAGCTGGATTAACTCTGTGTGGCAAGATTGGGCACAGATGATAGGAAATCTTATACTGTACATTGTGACATCAAAAAAAAAAAATTCGGGTTTACATCCACTTTAACTGAAACTGTAAGGCACACTTTGTGCTACTTGGGACTGACAAGTCGTACCCCATGGTATCCAATGAGTACCGTTCATTTCTGTGCAACTTCAAAGTAGTCCCTGCATTACTTTGTTCGGACTTTAAATGTGATTTGAGGTCCATAGACCTCAAGATTACACAGGCATTGCTTCAAGTCGCATCAAAGTTGCATCGCTTTTAGGTCGCACAAATGTGAAAGGGGCCTAATAGACACGTTCGAAGTTCAAACACATGTAAGCCTAGCGATTACCTTTTGTGGACATTACAGTAGGAGGCGATGTTTAGTGGCTTTATTAAATACTACTCCCGTCAGAATAGAAATCAAAAGTACCTTAAATAACATGAAGCATCTTCAAGGACCGCACCAGAGTGGCTGCACCCATCTAAAACGGGTAACAAGACTTGCCTCAAATAAAAGGTTTCTGTGGCAAGTCTGGCTCAAATATTTTGTAAGTTTCCTTGGCCTAGCAGGAACAACGTCATAGTAGTACCTTCTATTTCAGTCTTTGAACTAGTGGCAGGGGAACCCACCCTTTCCAAGCAGATATGCACCAGTAGACTGGGCCTGGATGCTGAGGCAAGTAGAATGGAGATACTCTACAAAGTCCAAATAAAAGCTGTACTCCTCACAGTATTTAAAGGGGTCGTAAAGGTTTGTTTTCTATTTTATAAATAGGTTCCTTTAAGCTAGTGCATTGTTGGTTCACTTACCCTTGCCTTCGAACCATTTCCCTTCTAAATGTTTTTTTTTTCTTTGTCTGAATTTCTCACTTCCTGTTCCTCCTCAGTAAGCTTGCCCCCATCTTCCGAGCCGTTCTGGCTGGGGGTTAGTCAGCGTGCTCACTCCCCCTCCCTTGGGACTACGGGGAGATGCTGTGTTCCAGCGTCTCAGAGATACCAAGAGTTTGTTTTTTTTACTTTGTTTATACATAGGTTGTGATCCTACTTGTAGACTCAAGCCCATGTGATTCTCGATTGCTTTGCAGGATCAAGATAGAGAGCATTCCAGTGATCTTGGTGCCAAGTTGACCCAGAAGGACTTGGATTTTGAACATGCTCTAACTCACTCTGTGGGCACTTCCAGGCTGACTCCACTTGCTGTCTACCATCCTTCTTCCTGGTTGCTGCCTTTAATGGCTTATCTGTTAAAACCCAAGTCCTGAGATATTGGATTCTCGCCTGCCTTTTTTTTCCTATGCTGAATAACGCTTGCAAATTGACCCTTTTGATGCTTGGCTGCACACTTGCAAGCTTACTTTGCATGATGCTGTTTCTCCTCCCTCCAGTCTGGGCTGAGACAACATTTTTCCTTCAGCACCCTGATTGGCCAAAGTCAAAACTTGAGCATTCTCTCTCAGAAACCTCTATCCACTCACTGGTAAGGGCCTTTAGGGGATGGTCACATTGTTGCATCTGTGCTTCTGTTTTGCCCGTAAGGATGTCCTTACTTGTACAGTTCACCTCAGTGAAACAAGTCTCGGCACTAACGGTCTTATCATGATTAAGCACAAGATGTTTGTGTGAAACACGTATACGTGACCTCGTGTTGGTGTCTTTGGTGTTATCACTTTGAACAATAAAGGGCAATCGGAATTCCTGGATGTGCAGCCATTTATTTTCTTGCAACGGTCTTATGCATGTAATCTTTAGACCAGGTGATTTTTCTTCCTAATTCTTTAACCACTTGCCTTCTTTTACCCCCTTTCTGCCTAGGCCAATTTTCAGGTTTCATTTTGAATGACAATTAGTGTCGCATGACAACACACACGAATAACATTTTTATCATTTTTCTCACACAATTGGAGCTTAATTTTTTGTGGTATTTAATAACTGTTTGTTATGTTTATTTAGCAAAAAAAAAAAAAAAAAAAAAATTATTTTTTTGTGGGTGGGGGGGGGACATTTCATAGTTTGTTATAAGATTTTGCAAACGGGTCATTTTTCTCTTTCACTGATGTGTGCTGATGAGGCTGCACTGATGAGGTGCTTTAAGATGCTTTTTTAAGTTGAGAACCCGATTCCCTTTGTTTTGGGATATCCTATCGAAGCAATAAGGCACATTGCTGATGCTGCAGCAGAATCTCTATCTATATATAGTGCCACATTTCAGGCTTCAAACATAAAGAAATAAAACTTTAATTTTTTTTTTGAAGAATCCACAATTCTGGGCGTGCAAAATTATTCAGCCCCTTTACTTTTAGTGCAGCAAACTCTCTCCAGAAGTTCAGTGAGGATCTCTGAATGATCCAATGTTGACCTAAATGACGATAAATAGAATCCACCTGTGTGTAATCAAGTCTCCGTATAAATGCATTTGCACTTTGATAGTCTCAGAGGTCCGTTTAAAGCGCAGAGAGCATCTTGAAGAACAAGGAACACACCAGGCAGGTCTGAGATACTGTTGTGGAGAAGTTTAAAGCCGGATTTGGATAAAAAAAGATTTCCCAAGCTTTAAACATCCCAAGGAGCACTGTGCAAGCGATAATATTGAAATGGAAGGAGTATCAGACCACTGCAAATCTACGAAGACCTGGCCGTCCCTCTAAACTTTCAGCTCATTCAAGGAGAAGACTGATCAGAGATGCAGCCAAGAGGCCCATGATCACTCTGGATGAACTGCAGAGATCTACAGCTGAGGTGGGAGACTCTGTCCATAGGACAACAATCAGTCGTATATTGCACAAATCTGGCCTTTATGGAAGAGTGGCAAGAAGAAAGCCATTTCTTAAAGATATCCATAAAAAGTGTTGTTTAAAGTTTGCCACAAGCCGCCTGGGAGACACACCAAACATGTGGAAGAAGGTGCTCTGGTCAGATGAAACCAAAATCTAACTTTTTGGCAACAATGCAAAACGTTATGTTTGGCGTAAAAGCAACACAGCTCATCACCCTGAACACACCATCCCCACTGTCAAACATGGTGGTGGCAGCATCATGGTTTGGGCCTGCTTTTCTTCAGCAGGGACAGGGAAGATGGTTAAAATTGATGGGAAGATGGATGGAGCCAAATACAGGACCATTCTGGAAGAAAACCTGATGGAGTCTGCAAAAGACCTGAGACTGGGACGGAGATTTGTCTTCCAACAAGACAATGATCCAAAACATAAAGCAAAATCTACAATAGAATTGTTCACAAATAAACATATCCAGGTGTTAGAATGGCCAAGTCAAAGTCCAGACCTGAATGCAATCGAGAATCTGTGGAAAGAACTGAAAACTGCTGTTCACAAACGCTCTCCATCCAACCTCACTGAGCTCGAGCTGTTTTGCAAGGAGGAATGGGCAAAAATTTCAGTCTCTCGATGTGCAAAACTGATAGAGACATACCCCAAGCGACCTACAGCTGTAATCACAGAAAAAGGTGGCGCTACAAAGTATTAACTTAAGGGGGCTGAATAATTTTGCACGCCCAATTTTTCAGTTTTTTTTTATTTGTTAAAGTTTGAAATATCCAATAAATTTCGTTCCACTTCATGATTGTGTCGCACTAACTCAGTGCGAAACGTCGGTTATCCTCCTGTTTCTGTTGCTGTGATCTGGTATGTTTTGCTGTTTGTTTAAATAAAGACAACCTGTTTGGTTTGGAGTGCGGCCATCCATCCTTCATTTTACGCCCATGCTTGCCTAGTGCACTGCCAGCACCCTTGGAATCCTACACCTGTGTATGACCCTATAGCAGACCCACCTTGAGCGGTGATTTTCCTTCTTCTATTGTGTCCCACTTGTTTATTTTTCAAAAAAAATTACAGTTTTATATCTTTATGTTTGAAGCCTGAAATGTGGCAAAAGGTTGCAAATTTTAAGGGGGGCAGAATACTTTCGCAAGGCACTGTAAACAGGTAGGATCACTTCCCCAGTCAACTTCTTAGTAAGGGTCCTTTTGGTTACGTGGACCCATGTACCAATCTAGGTTATGCAGGATACTCTTTAAGTGGGATCTGCTTTTCATTGGCAAGTTAGAAACTGCTAGATTGGTCGGTGGATTAGAAAAACGTTCACCAAAAAAATAGAACGCAACAAAAGAAGAAACCCTGTTGAAACATTTGCATATGGACCTGGGGAATGGAGCCTGTGCTGGATGTAGACCCCACAAGTTCAACATACTGAACAGGAATCCTATAGCAGAAACAGTGGATTCGCTAGACCTTCAAAAATCAAGGGTTGTCTCGAGGTCCTACAGTGTGTATCATGGTGCTATGAAGCCTCCAATTCACAGGGTAATGATATAGAAAAAAAAAAAAACAACACCCAGAGTATGGGCTCAACAAACCATAAAAAAGGGAAACATATATATAATGAAATGACTACATCCATTAAAGTGATTGTAAAGTCTCTTATTTTTTAATAAAAAAAATTCTACTTACCTGCACAAAGCAGCCTAGATCCTCTCCTTCCCGGGTCCCTCTTTACTGCTCCTGGCCCCTCCCCTCAATCCAGTGCCCCCACAGTCAGCAGCTTCCTATGGGGGTACAAGAGCTGAGTCACAGCTCCATGTGTTTATTCAGACAATGAACCCCACCCCTCTCCCCTGATTGGCTGACTGACTTTGACAGCTGTGGGAGCCATTGGCACAGCTGCTGTGTCTCAGCCAATCAGGAGTGTCCTGAACGGCTTAGACATTTGTGGACAAGACGAGAGAAATGGGGCTCAGGTATTAGGGGGGTGCTGGGGTGGCTGCTACACACAAAAGTTTTTATTTTACCACTTAAGGACCGCCACATGTACATATACGTCGGCAGAATGGCACGTACAGGCACATTGCCGTACCTGTACGTCCCTGCCTAGATGTGGGTCGGGGGTCCGATCGAGAGCCCCCCCCCTGGTACTTGCGGCGGTCCCCGTGGCTCTGGGAGCGATCCGGGATGAGGGGACCCCCCCCCAATAAAGGTTTTAACCCCTTGATCACCCCCTAGTTAACCCTTTCACCCCCTTTTGCCAGCGTCACTAAGTGATCGTTTTTCTGATCGCTGTATTAGTGTCGCTGGTGCCGCTAGGTAGCTAGTTATTTTTTGAGGTTCGCCGCCATGTTTTTATAGCGTTAGAAAATTTATGGGGGTACCTAACGCTATAAAAACATGGCGGCGAACCTCAAAAAATAAATGGCTACCTAGCGACACTAAAACAGTGATCAGAAAAACGATCGCTTAGTGACGCTGGCAATAGGGGGTGAAAGGGTTAACTGTAGGGGCAATCAGGGGTTAAAACCTTTATTAGGTACCCCCATACATTTTCTAATAAAGGTTTTAACCCCTGATTGCCCCTAGAGTTAACCCTTTCACCCCCTATTGCCAGCGTCACTAAGCGATCATTTTTCTGATCGCTGTATTAGTGCAGCTAGGTAGCTAGTTATTTTTTGAGATTCGCCCGCCAGGTTTTTATAGCGTTAGGTACCCCCATACGTTTTCTAATAAAGGTTTTAACTAGGGTTGTCCCGATACCACTTTTTTAGGACTGAGTACAAGTACCGATACTTTTTTTCAAGTACTCGCCGATACCGAATACCGATACTTTTTTTTAAATGTGTCCCCAAATGCAGCCATGTCCCCCCACAAATGCAGCCATGTCCCCCCACAGATGCAGCCATGTCCCCCCCATATATGCAGCCATGTCCCCCCCATATATGCAGCCATGTCCCCCCCATATGCAGCCATGTCCCCCCATATGCAGCCATGTCCCCCCCATATGCAGCCATGTCCCCCCCATATGCAGCCATGTCCCCCCCCATATGCAGCATGTCCCCCCCATATCCAGCCATGTCCCCCCCACATATGCAGCCATGTCCCCCTTACCGTACATGCTGCCGCGCCGCCGCTTGGTTAATACGGGCGGGGAACATTACAGCTTTCATTTGAATAGCTGTAGTCTTTCGCGCCGCGCTGCATATAGACACTCCCCCTTGCTCGGGATTGGACAGTTCACCCGAGCAAGGGGGAGTGTCTATGCGCGGCGGGAAACACTACAGCTATTCAAATGAAAGCTGTAATGTTCCCTGCCCGTATTAACCAAGCGGCGGCGGGGGGGTGCAAGTATTCTATTTCGGTATCGGGGGTATTTGCGGGAGTACAAGTACTCCCGCAAATACTCGGAATCGGTCCCGATACCGATACTAGTATCGGTATCGGGACAACCCTAGTTTTAACCCCTGATTGCCCCTAGAGTTAACCCTTTTACCCCCTATTACCAGCGTCACTAAGCGATCGTTTTTCTGATCGCTGTATTAGTGCCGCTAGGTAGCTAGTTATTTTTTGAGGTTCGCCCGCCAGGTTTTTATAGTGTTAGGTACCCCCGTACATTTTCTAATAAAGGTTTTAACCCCTAATTGCCCCTAGAGTTAACCCTTTCACCCCCTATTGCCAGCGCCACTAAGCGATCGTTTTTCTGATCGCTGTATTAGTGTCGCTAGGTAGCTAGTTATTTTTTGAGGTTCGCCCGCCAGGTTTTTATAGTGTTAGGTACCCCCGTACATTTTCTAATAAAGGTTTTAACCCCTAATTGCCCCTAGAGTTA
Organism: Rana temporaria; assembly: GCF_905171775.1. Lineage (NCBI taxonomy): Eukaryota > Metazoa > Chordata > Amphibia > Anura > Ranidae > Rana > Rana temporaria. The sequence goes on along the minus strand of NC_053489.1, from coordinate 403,374,046 downwards.
ACCCTTTCACCCCCTATTGCCAGCGCCACTAAGCGATCGTTTTTCTGATCGCTGTATTAGTGTCGCTAGTGCCACTAGGTAGCTAGTTATTTTTTGAGGTTCGCCCGCCAGGTTTTTATAGTGTTAGGTACCCCCGTACATTTTCTAATAAAGGTTTTAACCCCTAATTGCCCCTAGAGTTAACCCTTTCACCCCCTATTGCCAGCGCCACTAAGCGATCGTTTTTCTGATCGCTGTATTAGTGTCGCTAGTGCCACTAGGTAGCTAGTTATTTTTTGAGGTTCGCCCGCCAGGTTTTTATAGCGTTAGGTACCCCCATACATTTTCTAATAAAGGTTTTAACCCCTGATTGCCCCTAGAGTTAACCCCTTTACCCCCTATTACCAGCGTCACTAAGCGATCGTTTTTCTGATCGCTGTATTAGTGCCGCTAGGTAGCTAGTTATTTTTTGAGGTTCGCCCGCTAGGTTTTTATAGCGTTGGGTACCCCCATACATTTTCTAATAGAGGTTTTAACCCCTGATTGCCCCTAGAGTTAACCCTTTCACCCCCTTTTGCCAGCGTCACTAAGCGATCGTTTTTCTGATCGCTGTATTAGTGTCGCTGGTGCCGCTAGGTAGCTAGTTAGTGCCAGTAACGCTTACACCCACGCGCAACGCATACTCCCCCCATATGTGGAATTACACCCCAAAATACATTCTGCTGCTTCTCCTGAGTACGGGGATATCACATGTGTGAGACTTTTTGGGAGCCTAGCCGCGTACGGGACCCCAAAAACCAATCACCGCCTTCAGGCTTTCTAAGGGTGTACATTTTTGACTTCACTCCTCACTACCTATCACAGTTTCGAAGGCCATAAAATGCCAAAATAGCACAAAAAAAAACCAAATGACCCCATTTTGGAAAGTAGACACCCCAAGCTATTTGCTGAGAGGGATGTCGAGTCCATGGAATATTTTATATTTTGACACAAGTTGCGGGAATATGACAAACTGATTTTTTTTTTGCACAAAGTTGTCACTAAATTATCAATTGCTCACACATGCCATGGTTATATGTAGAATTGCACCCCATTTACTGTAAAAAAGAATTGCACCCCAAAATACATTCTGCTGCTTCTCCTGAGTACAGGGATACCACATGTGTGGGACTTTTTGGGAGCCTAGCCGCATAGGGGGCCCGAAAACCAAGCACCGCCTTCAAGATTTCTAAGGGCATACATTTTTGATTTCACTCCTCACTACCTATCATAGTTTTGAAGGCCAGAAAATGCCAAGATGGCACACAACTCCCCCAAATGACCCCATTTTGGAAAGAAGACACCCCAAGCTATTTGCTGAGAGGCATGTTGAGTCCATGGAATATTTAATTTTTTTGCCCCAAGTGATTGAATAATGACCAAAAAAAATAAAAAATTACAAAACGTTGTCACTAAATGATATATTAGCCGCGTACGGGACCCCAAAAACCAATCACCGCCTTCAAGATTTGTGTGAGTGAAATCAAAAATTTATGTCCTTAGAAATCTTGAAGGTGGTGATTGGTTTTCGGGGTCCCGTACGCGGCTAAGCTCCCAAAAAGTCCCACACATGTGGTATCCTCGTACTCAGGAGAAGCAGCAGAATGTATTTTGGGGTGCAATTCCACATATAACCATGGCATGTGTGAGAAATATATCATTTAGAGACAACTTTGTGCAAAAAAAAATCAGTTTGTCATATTCCCGCAACTTGTGTCAAAATATAAAATATTCCATGGACTCAACATGCCTCTCAGCAAATAGCTTGGGGTGTCTACTTTCCAAAATGGGATCATTTGGGGGGGTTTTGTGCTATTTTGGCATTTTATGGCCTTCGAAACTGTAATAGGTAGTGAGGAGTGAAATCAAAAATTTGCGCCCTTAGAAATGCTGAAGGCGGTGATTGGTTTTCGGGGTCCCGTACGTGGCTAGGCTCCCAAAAAGTCCCAAACATGTGGTATCCCCGTACTCAGAAGAAGCAGCAGAATGTATTTTGGGGTGCAATTCCACATATAACCATGGCATGTGTGAGCAATATATCATTTAGTGACAACTTTTTGTAAATTTTTTTTTTTTTTTTTGTCATCATTCAATCACTTGGGACAAAAAAAAAATATTCAATGGACTCAACATGCCTCTCAGCAGTTTCCTTGGGGTGTCTACTTTTCAAAATGGGGTCATTTGGGGGGGTTTTGTACTGCCCTGCCATTTTAGCACCTCAAGAAATGAGATAGGCAGTCATAAAATAAAAGCTGTGTAAATTTCAGAAAATGTACCCTAGTTTGTAGACGCTATAATTTTTTGCGAAAACCAATAAATATACGCTTATTGCGTTTTTTTTTTACTAAAGACATGTGGCTGAATACATTTTGGTCTAAATGTTTGACTAAAATTTTGTTTATTCGATATTTTTTACTTTTTGTTATAAGAAAAATCATTTTTTTTCAAAATTTACGGTCTTTTTCCATTTATATCGCAAAAAATAAAAATCGCAGAGGCAATCAAATACCATTAAAAGAAAGCTCTATTTGTGGGAAGAAAAGGACGCAAGTTTCGTTTCGGTACAACATAGGGTTGCCACCTGTCCATGATTCACTCGGACAGTTCGGGTTTGGAATCATGCGTCCAGGTTTCAGACTGCCTGAAACCCGGACACATTATTTAGAGTGGATTATGTCTTCCCAGCAGAGTTGCTGGCTGCAGTTGTCTAAGTTGAGTGTGTCTGTTACATTCTATCACACTGCCCAAAGCCAGCACTAAACCCCCCCCCCCAACACACCTACCCCTCTGTGTCTGTCTACACTCATCCCTGGCGCTGTGCCTCAGAAAAAGAAAGTGGGGGCTGGAAATTTGAAGTCCAGCAGCCTCAGATACATCTGGATGAGAGGTGATGACTGCCAAGGGGTGTGTGAGCTCACCATCCATCCCTGTCTGGGACTGAAGTCTCCCCCTTCTTTGTCCTGCCTCTGAGTAAGTACACTAAGGCAAATCAGGGTTCTCAGAGCACCCCTTGCATCAGAGTACACCAGAAGCCACCGTGTTTCCCCTTACATCAGAGTCTTCTTCGTACAACAGAGTTCTCAGTGTTCCCTCTTAAATCAGAGTCTGCAGAGTCCCCCCGTACAGTGTAAGGGAACTTCATAGGTGACGCTTTAAATATTTTTACTGGTTACAAGTTTTTAGTTACAGAGGGGGTCTAGGGCTAAAATTATTGCTCTCACTCTAACGTTTGCAGCGATACCTCACATGTGTGGTTTTCATATGTGGGCGGGACTTACGTATGCGTTCGCTTCTGTATGCGAGCACACGGGGACAGGGGCACTTTAGAAAAAAAAACTATTGTTAATTTTACTTTATTTATTTTAGTTTGACACAATTTTCCCCAAAAATAAATGTTTTGATCACTTTTATTCCTATTACAAGGAATGTAAACATCTCTTGTAATAGGAATATGGCATGACAGGTCCTCTTTACAGTGAGGTATGGGATCAATAAGACCCCACATCATTCAGATATCCCCGCACAAAGTCAAGAACATCATATGACGCCCGGCGGGCGGGAAGTGGTTAAAACGCATTTTTTTTTCACTATTTTCCGGGTATTGCAGAGTATTTTCCGAGTATTGGCAGGGTATTGCAGAGTATTTTCCGGGTATTGCAGAGTATTGGCAGGGTATTTCAGAGTATTTGCAGGGTATTGCAGAGAATTTTACGGGTATTGGCAGGGTATTGCAGAGTATTTTCCCGGGTATTGCAGAGTATTGGCGGGGTATTGCAGAGTATTGGCGGGGTATTGCAGAGTATTGGCGGGGTATTGCAGAGTATTGGCTGGGTATTGCAGAGTATTGGGGTATTGCAGAGTATTGGCAGGGTATTGAAAGGTATTTTCAGGGTACTGGCAGGGTATTTTCAGGGTACTGCAGAGTATTGGCAGGGATGGCTGAGCATGGATGGATGGATCTGTGACTGCAATTGTCACAGATCCAGCCCCCTCTCCTCTCACACTGTACCAATCGGTACAGAGAGTGGAGGGAGTGAAAAACCGCTGTGTGTAGGCTTTAACGACGGGGGGGGGGGGGGAAACGCGCATGCTCAGAAGCAAGTTATGAGAAGGGAAATTTGCATAATCAGCCCAAAGGGTGGTGCCGTTCGAATGGAACTTCCCATTTATAGTGCTGTGGTACGTGTTGTACATCACCGCGCTTTGCTTGAGCATTTTTTCTCACGATCGTGTGTATGCATGCATGCATGTATGTATGTATATAAGGTAGGCTTGAGAGGAATCACGTCGATAAAAACATTGTTTTTTCCATGACATAAATAACGGTCGTGTGTACCCCACATTAGTGTTTAACCCCTTCCCTGCCAGTGTCATTTATACAGTAATCAGTGGCTACTTATAGCACTGATCACTGTATAAATGACAATGGTCCCAAAATAGTGTCAAAAGTGTCCGATGTGTCCGCCATAATGTTGCAGTTCCGATAAAAATCGCAGATTGCCGCCATTACTAGTAAGAAACATGCCATAAATCTATCCCCTATTTTGTAGACGCTATAACTTTTGTGCAAACCAATCTATATACACTTATTGTGATTTTTTTACCAAAAATATGTAGAAGAATACATATCGGCCTAAGGGGAAAACATTTTTCATATATTTTTGTGGGATATTTATTATAGCAAAAAGTAAAAAATATAGCCTTCTTTTTAAAATTGTGACATTTTTTGGGGCGTAGAGCAAAAAAAATATATTTGTGGGGAAAAAAAGGACTTCAATTTTGTTTGGGTACAACGTAGCATGACCGCGCAATTGTCAGTTAAAGCGACGCAGTGCCGAATTGCAAAAAGTGCTCTGGTTAGGTAGGGGGTAAATTCTTCCGCCTGAGCAGCCTCCCTGACCAGTTTTCTTCTTGTCTTTTGAAGGGACATCCAGTTCCTGGTAATGTCACTGTTGTGCCATATTTTCTCCACTTGATAATGACTGTCTTCACTGTGTTCCATGGTATACAGTTGTGCTCATAAGTTTACATACCCTGGCAGAATTTATGATTTCTTGGCCATTTTTCAGAGAATATGAATGATAACAGGAAAACATTTCTGAGGCCATTTATTATCCGCGTCAAATTTGTTTATTGAAATTTTAAAAGTCAGAAAACAAGCGATACAGGAATATACAATAGTAAGGTACAGTATAACTTCTAATATGACTGAAAATAAAGTTGTCTCGTACTTTAATCAAGAGATTGATAACTCTGATGCCGTGTACACACAATCATTTTTCGGCTTGAAAAAAACGACGTTTATAAAAAATGTCATTTAAAATGATCGTGTGTGGGCTTCACATCATTTTTTGGGTTGTGAAAAACGTAAAAAAATTTTTTCGAACATGCTGCATTTTTTAATGACGTTTTAAACTATGACGTTTTTCGGGTTGTAAAAAATGATCGTGTGTGGGCTAAAACGACATTATAAACCCGTGCATACTCAGAAGCAAGTTATGAGACGGGAGTGCTCATTCTGGTAAAACTACCATTCGTAATGGAGTAAGCACATTCATCACACTGTAACAGACAGAAAATTGAATCGTCTTTTACTAACAGGAAATCAACTAAAGCAGCCCAAAGGGTGGCGTCATGCGCATGGAACTTCCCCTTTATAGTGCCGTCTTACGTGTTGTACATCACCGCGCTTTGCTAGAGCATTTTTGAAAAACTAAAGTGTGTGGGCAACGTCGTTTTAATGATGAAGTTGGAAAAAAACGATTTTTTTTTCTACATGCCGAAAAATGATCGTGTGTACGCGGCATGAGAGACAATTTCCTATAGTCTGAAAATATTTATAATTTGAGAATGTCTAAAGTTCTTAATAAAGGAAGCGCTAAGGGATTATCGCTCTCATATTTCAAGTAGGCGCAAGTTCCAATATTTTGTAACATCTTAAGAACAAGAAATACAATGAAAAGTAACGCTATGTGAACCTGATCAAGGGTAAGAAGTATAGGAAAAGAAAAAGAAAGGTAAAGTAGCTAAAGGGTTAGAAAAGAAAGAAAAGAGGAGAGAAGAAGGGAAATGGAAGGGATCTCTGAGGTAAGGTGTATTTCCAATCATATATTAAATATGGGAAAAATGAAAATGTACAGGAAATTTACCCAGGCATCAATAAGGTTGTATCGAAATTAGAAGGCAGATAATGGAGCTGATTTACCAAGCCTTGATTCATGGAGCAAAGGCAGGAGTAAAAGCCGTTTTGTCATTTACTAAAGAAATGCGCTGGCAGAGCAGCATATTTCTTTATTTACTATAATGCCTAGTGCGCCCAGGAGAGGGTGCATGGTGCGCCGCTATAGACCTGGCGCACAGCATTTAGAAATGTAAATAGAAGGTGTGTGTGGGAGAGTTTATTAGGGGGGGATGTGGGGTGATGTGGGAAGTGTAGCGACATGTGTTTGTTTAACTTTCACGGGCCGAATTGAAAGTGATTTTTCTGAAAACGAGCCGTACGCCTGCAAGTACGCCTAAACCTGCGGGAGGATTATTTGTGTACTGCGCATGCTTGCGCGGCAATTATGGGGATTCACGCTGCTCCACTACGCCGGCAGAATATTGGTAAATATCAAGCGGCGTAGCTGCCTTTGCGTGACTTGAAGCAGCGCACGTGAATTCCCGAATTGTTTTCAGCTTACGCCACATTTCAAACAAAAAAACGGCGTGGGTTAACCTCCAGTGGCACATTAGACCCTTGGATTTGGTCTGGATCATAAGGGGGAAAACCTACGCCGAAAAACAGCGTGGGGGTTCCCCCAAGATCCATCTCAAACCCTTATCCGAGCACGCCGTCTGGCCGGACAGGAATGTTGGTGGGGACGAGCGAGCGCCCCCCCCCTCCTGAGCCATACCAGACCGCATTCCCTCAACATGGGGGAGTGTGTGCTTTGGGGCAGGGGGGCACTGTGTTCTCTGTTCCCTCTTCTGCCGGGCTCCGGTCTTCTCTCTTCCCTCTTCTGCCATCCGCCCGGGCTTCTGCGCTGTCTTCTCTGTTCCCTCTTCTGCCTGGCTCCACCGCGGGGGCCAGGGCTTCTCCGCTGTCTTGTTCCTTCTTCTCTTCCAGCGATGTTGACACAACGAGCTCTCCCGCTCTAATGCCGTCTGAGCGGTGCGCAACGACTTATACAGGCATAGGGCGTGGTCACCGGGTGATGACACCCAGCGACCCCACCCTTTGTGACATCACATTCCCGGGGCATGATGGGAATGTGATGTCACAAAGGGTGGGGTCACCGAGTGTCATCACCCGGTGACCACGCCCTATGCCTATATAAGTGTGCTTATATAAGTTAGTGACACTTCTATATAATAGAAGTGTCACTAACTTTAGATATGTGCATTCCCGTTCGTACGAAAATTTTCATTTTCGTACCCGCAGAATAATGTGTACATACGAAAAAATTAAAGCACCAAAATACGAAAACGACGGGATTACAAATGAGCCGCATAACGAACAACCGCAAATACGAACGAACGATCTGACGAAAATACGACAAAACGAAAACGGCAAAAGAACGAAAATTACATCTATAACAAAAGATTTGCATTCTGTATCCTGTTTGAATCCCCTCTCTGCTCGTATCCTCAGCCGCATGTCCACATGACACCTACAACAAAAGATTTGCATTCTGTATTTTGTTTGAATCCCCTCTCTGTTCGTATCCTCAGCCGTATGTTCACACGACATCCACAACAAAAGATTTGCACTCTGTATCTTGTTTGAATCCCTTCTCTGTTCGCACCCTCAGTCGTATGCTCATATGACATCCACAACAAAAGACCCGCACTCTGCATTTTGTTTGAATCCTTACCCTGTCCGCATCCCCAGTCGCATGCTCACACGACATCCACAACAAAAGATTTGCATTCTGTATCCTGTTTGAATCCCCTCTCTGCTCGTATCCTCAGCCGTATGTTCACACGACATCCACAACAAAGATGTCACACGAACACACGACCGAAAACACCAAAAGAAAAAGGACCCAAAACACAGAATGCAAATCCCTTGCCACAGATGTAATTTTCGTTTTTTTGAATGGGCAGTGAGTGTAGTTAGTAAAGCAGCTTCTCTTTTGTGCTGAGTAGTACAGTAAAGCCAAATAAACTTTTCTGTGGATTTTCATCTGAAGGGAGATCAGTTGGCCAGACTTTTGAACCCAAAAATGGTTTTCTGATGGAGTTTAAAAACGAACAAATTTTCTGAGAACGAATGGAAAACGATCGTTTTTATGTTTGTTGTTAAACAAGTCTGACCAAGTGTATGGGGCTTAACAATCGTTAATATGGATGAGCCGCGTGTTGAAAGTGCCGCGAATCTCGCGATATATTTACGAAAGTACAAAATGACGAAAATCCTTTTTCTGTTCGTATCTTCAGTCGCATGCCCACATGACATCCACAACAAATTGTCATAGATGTCACACGAACACACGACTGAAAACACGTACAGAAAAAGGAATCCAAAGCACAGAATGCAAATCATTGATGAAAATTCACGAAAATTATTGTCTAACAAGTAACGAACATGAATTAAACAGAATAACGAACCATCCCGCATGTACGAAAATAAAACGGTAACTAAAATACGAAACGATCGGAATACGAAAAAATCTCGTCATACAAAAAACAAACGGGAACGAACAGGAAAACGGGCGTCTTACGAAAAACGAACGGAAACGAACCTACGGAACGATACGAAACAGAACAAAAAAAACGAAAAAAATTTCTGTGCACATGTCTACCATTCAATGTTATGCGTTTCTGATAAGCAATAGTGTACAGTCACATAATCAATATTATGCATTTATAGGGAGCCATAAGATAGTTATATAACAGACACAAAACAAACTTCCAATGTTGTGCATTTCTGATGTGTCACCTGGCTGTCTTCTCTCTTCTGCCGGGCCCCGCGTGGGCCCGGTCTTCTCTTCCCTCTTCTGCCGGGCCGCCCGGGCTTCTCTCCACTGTCTTCTCTTCGCTGTCTTCTCTGTTCCCTCTTCTGCGACTTATATAGGCATAGGGCGTGGTCACCCGGTGACCCCACCCTTTGTGACATCACATTCCCATCATGCCCCGGGAATGTTATGTCACAAAGGGTGGGGTCACCGGGTGGCATTGCCCGGTGACCACCCCCTATGCCTATATAAGTCAGAAGACAGCGGAGAAGCCCGTGGGGGGTGGCCCACCCCCTGGCAGAAAACGACGAAGACCGAGTGCCCCCCCAAATGTAAAAGAGCTTAAAGGGGGTGGGGGCCCCGGCAGAAGACCCCCCCCTCCAGCTGACTAATAAATTATTTTAAAAATCTAGTGTGTTTTTTTTTTTTTTTATTAAAACCTCCCGATTTTTTTTTCTTTTTTTTTTTTTTCTTTTAAGTGTATTTTGTGCTTGTACTCGAGAGAGAGGAGCCGGACTGCAGGAGTTGGGAGTAGGCAGGCCTCCCCCAGAGGCAATCTGCCACCTTTCTCCATGCCCCGGGTGGCAATGGCAGGTGTGTGAGGGGGCCCTCCCACACAGCCCGCCCTACCTGCTTCGCTTCGAAGCCCAACGGGGCAGAGGGACTCCCTATAAGGGAGTGAGAGGATCTAGCCCGCTCAACCAGCCCCGTTAGTCCTTCGTCTCTGTTTTTTAGAGACCGCGTGGTCAAAGTGCGTGCATGTTAACCCAATTTCGAGTGTGTGTAAGTGTGGTGGTTTTTGTGGGAGGGGGTGGGCGTACTAAGCGCAGGCTTACCTCGCATATCACACCCACCGGAAGCCAGGCTGAGACCACCAAACTCAATTCACATGTAGCCGAGACCGGGATCCGAACCCCTAGCTGCAGAGGTGAATGGCTTGTCAGCGCAGTGCCAATCGCGTTGAGCCACCGCAGCTCCTAGTGTGTTTTTTTAACTTTACATTTTCCCCCCAGATGAATGGGTAGGGGTACGATGTACCCCATACTCATTCACATAGGGTGGGGGGCTGGTATCTGGGGGCCACCTTAATAAAGGGGCTCCCAGATTCTGATAAGCCGCCCGCAGACTCCGACAACCAATGGCCAGGGTTGTCGGGAAGAGGCCCTTGTCCCCATCGACATGGGGACAAGAGTGCTTTGGGTTGGGGGGCACAGTGCCCCCCTGCCCCAAAGCACACACTCCCCCATGTTGAGGGCATGCGGTCTGGTACGACTCAGGAGGGGGGGCGATCACTCGTCCCCACCCCCATTCCTGTCCAGTCAGGCGGTATGCTCGGATAAGGGTTGGGTATGGATCTTTGGGGGAGCCCCCACGCCGTTTTTTCGGCGTAGGTTTTCCCCCTTACTATCTAGACCAAACCTAAGGTCCTGATGTACCCCTGGAGGGGAACCCACGCCCTTTTTTTTTTTAAGATGCGGACGAGAAGACCCAAGAAAGAAGCAGAGGAAGAAGAAGATGACGGAAGAAACCCAAATGAAAGCAGAAAAGAAGAAGATGGAAGAAGAAGAAGAAGCGCGGAAAGAAGACATTCATAAAGGAATTGTCAAAAACCGGCTAATGTAATTTTTTTAATTTTTTACACTTTTTTTGGGTGAAATGGTAGAGGTACAATGTACCCCATTACCATTTCACATGGGGGGGCGGGATCTGGGGGTCCCCTTTGTTAAAGGGGTCTTCCAGATTCCGATAAGCCCCCCGCCCGCAGACCCCCACAACCACCGGCCAGGGTTGTGGGGATGAGGCCCTTGTCCCCATCAACATGGGGACAAGGTGCTTTGGGGGGACCCCAAAGCACCGTCCCCATGTTGAGGGCATGTGGCCTGGTACGGTTCAGGAGAGGGGGGGGGCTCACTCTGTCCTCCCCTCTTTTCTGCAACCGGCCAGGTTACGTGCTCGGATAAAGGGTCTGGTGTGGATTTTTGGGGGAACTCCATGTCATTTTTTTTATTTGGGGTGAAGTTCTCCTTAAAATCCATACCAGACCTGAAGGGCCTGTTATGGATTATTGGGGGGAACCCCACGTCTTTTTTTTTTTTTTTACGGCGGGGTTCCCCTTAATATCCATACCAGACCTGAAGGGCCTGGTTTTAGAATTTGGGGGGACCCCCATGCTTTTTTTTTTTTTTTTTATGAATGAATTTGCTCAGAATTGCCAGGAGCCGACAATTCATTATTGCCGCAAGTGATTTTTTTAAATGACTTTTTTTCCTTCAGAATGTCATTTTGTGCAGGGACAGTTCGGGAAAACAGGGAAACATGCGCTTTTTCACATGCTTACTTTACACCCCTCACCCCCCACAGATACGAAATTTACAGGAATATTTCACTTTTATTGTTGCACTTTAAGCATTATTAAATTCACTGCTCCTGAAAAAACAGCTGTTTTAAAAAATAAAAAAAGCATTGATACATGTCCCCTGGGGCCGGACTCAGGTCCCCAAACACTTTTTAGGACAAAAACTAGCATTTTAACCTTTAAAATTAACACTTTTGATTTCTCCCATAGACTTCTAAAGAGAGATCGGCAGCGGCTTTACATATTAATTGCATTGCGCTGGCTGCTGCGCTGGTTCATGTGCCTAATTAAGGATTCATCCGGCGTGCCAATTAAGCCATGAACCAGCGCAGCGCATTGATAATAGTAAATCAGCCCCAATGTGTCATTCAGGGGAGCCATATTTTCTTGAATTTAGGAATTTTGGCATGGGTTATAGCCTCTAATTTGGCATAAACTATGGCTTGATTAATTCTACAGTTAGTTTCAGTTAAGATCAGGGTATGAGTTTTCCAGGCTTTAGCAAATGTTTGTTTCGCGGCTGTAGTGATCTGTAGTAATAGTTTGAACTGATTATTAGAGACAGTTGTCGGTTTTAAATTTAAAAGTGCAATCAAAGGATCAGGAAGGATGGACCCTGCAAATAATGTCGAAACTATGCGGAATATGTCTTCCCAAAATCTTTTGACAATTGGTCAAGTCCACCATATATTAAAACGTGATCCAGGTTCAGTACAGCCTTGGAAACAAGAGGAGGAGTAATTGGGGGCAAATTTCGCAATTCTGGTAGGAACTAAGGGCCAGATTCACAAAGCACTTATGCTGACGTATCTAGAGATGCGCGGCGTAATTCAAAAATGTGCCGCGCGTATTTTTGCGCCTGATCCTCAAAACGAAATACGCCTGAAAAACAGTTTTTTCCGTCCTACCTAAAACAATTACACCGGCGCTTCTTCGAGCGCAAAATACGCTAGACACACCATTGTTTTGCTAGGCAAAGATGCAAATGAGGGAGATAAGGCGTTCCACAAAATTAAGTGTGTGCGGCGTAGGCTACGCCCTGTGCGCATCTGTTAGTTTCCCGGAGTAAAGTTACACTTTATAAAAGCTGCCCTAACTTTGCTCCAGCCGTGTAAATGTCAGCTAAAGCAACACCATTAAGGAAGAGCTGAGCACACACACTTGCCGGACTACAATCTGCATGCCACCATGCCAGGGACATCCATGCTCATAACTATACTAGTGACTTTAATAACCGAGGGTACCCCCTCTTCTGAGGGAACAGCAGTCAGGAGACGCCTCGCAGAATGCATCTTTGCACAGTAAGCACACACATTAATCATGGCACAATGAGAATGCACGCATGCACACCCACTGTGGTCCCTAGCACAGACACATCACATGCACATCTAATTGGATTGGACCCTAGAAAACCACATGGTATTAGGGAGCAGTAACGCCACACCACAGCTCCAATTATGTCACTGTGCATTCATACACCTTTCACACGGACCTGGGATCACTTCTCCCTGGTCCTGGGGATCCCTAATCCACCAAAACTGAGGGTGACACCCTTTTTCACCAGGAATGTCACCCCCACATTCATACATCATTCACACACAAAAAACAAATCGGAATCACAAAAAAAACTGGAAAAAAAAATAAAAAAAAGTACAATGGCGGCAGCGTGAGCTACGCCTGGGCCGGCCACGGCCACGTGCCCTCAGGGAAGACTCATGTGGGGGGAGGCAGGGGAAGGAGGAGACTCATGAAGGGGGTGAGCAGGGGAAGGAGGAGACTCATGGGGGGATGAGCAGGGGAAGGAGGAGCCTCCCCGGGTGACTGCCCACCTGCTGGCCTGCCCTCCAAGGCCACGGCGATCTTGTTGAGGCCCAGAGTGAGGGCTGCCGTATTGGCCTGGAAAGCCTGGGTGTTGTCCTGGACAGCCTGGGTCAGGGCAGTCACCTCAAGGGCCATGCCTGTTGTGGCGGCCTGCAGCTCAGAAAAACAATTAATAAAAGCTAATGAATTGTGCTGACGTCACTCACTGAATCATTGATGGAGGCCAGGCTCTCCTCTATCTGGGCCAAAGTCCGGGTGACCTGACCCAGATGGCGGGTCTGAAGGGCCTGGTCCCTCTGCAGATTTGCAGGCAGGAACTCGGCCACCCCCTGGTCTTCTGTGTGGCCTTCCTGCCTGCAGTTGAGGCTTGTGGCCTGGGAGGAGGGGAGCCCCCTGGGGGGGGCAGCCCTGTTGGGGGAGGAGTGGGAGGGACTACCCATGATGGTGGCCTGACTGCCTCCATATGAGGCTTGTGGCCTGGGAGCAGGGGATCCCCCTGGGGAGGGGGCCTGTTGGTGGAGGAGTGGGAGGGACTACCCATGATGGTGGCCTGACTGCTGTCAGGCGCAAAGAAATCCTGATCCCAACACAACATAACTTCTCGGGCAAGCTCCATCGGATCATCCTCAACCTCCCCCCCCCTCATCCTCCTCCCCCTGAACCTCCTCATGAGGGGAGTTGTGGCCAGTCCCCTCCCCTGAGGACTCCGGCCTTTCTTGGGGCTCCTCAGCAGCCTGTTGTCCTGGGGGTGGTGCAGCCTGGCCTGATGGCCCAGCAACCTCCTGGCCTGATGGGCCAGCAATCTCCTGGTCATCTGTGGAGGACACAAAACATACACAGGTTGGAGGATCCACACACTTGGCACATATTCCCTTCCCCCACCCACACATGCTACTCACCAGATGGAAATCCCAAAAAACGTACCTGTCCTCACAGGATCATCAGATTCAAAGCCAGGCAGGCCCACCACTTGCTGGCTGTGGAAGCAACGGGCCACCGCAAGTTCCTCCTCAGTCCACCTTACGGGGCAAGGTGGGCCTCCTCCAGTGCCCCTGGCATGGGCTGCTTGCTTGGCCATCTTGTCCCGGACCAAACTCCTCAGATCGTTGACCTTCTTCTGAATCCCACTGGGGGTCCTTGTCTCCCCCCCCCCCTCCGCATTGATCCGATCAGTAATCTCTCGGATTATTGCCCTCTTCCTGGCCGGGGGGACATCCCGGCTGTCAGGGCCATGCAAAAATCTCCCAAATTGGGTGATAGCCCTGGCCAGCAAGTGCTTCTCTCGCACCGAGAAGTTTAATTTTCTTCTCTTAGGTGCCATCTCAACAAACAGCACTCAGCAACAAACAGACACTAAATTCAAACAGAACAAACAAACACAAAAACACACAGAACAAAAAGACACAGAACAGACAGCCAAAAAGACACAGAACAGACAGCCAAAAAGACACAGAACAGACACACACAAAAATCAGACAGCAAAAAAACAAAAACACAAGCAGACCGCTAATACAAATTCAAACAAAAAACACAGAAGAAACAGACACAAAAAACACTCCGAAAATACACACACCTACTACAACCTTCTACTACAATAAAGCTTTAATATAACACTACACTCACCAACAAACAGCCACAGACAACAGAGCAAAAGACACTTGCTTTAGGAAGGGAAACACAGGGATGTACTTTTGCAAGGGAAGTGCGTTTGTCTGGGGCTATTTAAGCACAGGGCGATTCTCAAACTAAGTATGCTTGGCCTTTTTCCTATCTCACTGATTGTGCCGAGCCGAGTTCTGCACATGCCCAGTGAGGTGCCGATTCGTGCGCGCATGCGCAGTACTGCCGGCCCTTCATTTGCATGTGGTCATGGCTCATTTCAATGGAGCACGCCCACGTCTTTCCCACTTGCAATAACCACGCCTTACGCCTCGGTATTTACGTCGCGCTGGCGCAAATTTGGGCGCAAATGCGCTGTGGATACGGCACTTACGTCACAAAATTAAGGCACCGTAACTTAAATGATATACGTTTGGAGTAACTTAATTTGCGCCGCTCTACGTGAATCTGGGCCTAAGTACCAACGTGTAAGTACTTTGTGAAGCCATTTATTATCAATCAACTGTGTTTACTCTTTTTAAATCACAATGACAACAGAAATTACCGAAATTACCCTGATCAAAAGTTTACATACCCTGGTGATTTTGGCCTGATAACATGCACACAAGTTGACACAAAGGGGTTTGAATAACTATTAAAGGTAACCATCCTCACCTTTGAGCTGTTTGCTTGTAATTAGGGATGAACTTTGTGTTAGACTCGAACGTATGTTCGACTCGAACATTGTCTGTTCGTACGTTCAATGAAATTCGAACAAAATGGGTCATTCGCGCCAACTTCGAGTGACGCGCAACGGCCCATAATTCACTGCGGCATTGCGCGCTGATGATTGGTCAAGCATGCACTGTGACCCTGCATGCTTGGCCAATCACAGCGTTCAAAAAAAGGAGAGCCATAATTGGCCAAAGCCAGGGTGGCTTTGGCCAATTATGGCTTAGGGGGTTTAGTACACGCCCCACACTATATAAGGCCGCCTGCAAGTCGGCCATGTGTAGTGTGTTGCGGCGTTGTTAAAGAACAGATCAGACAGTCAGTCAGTTAGAGAGAGAAACACAGTGTCTTTTATACCAGATAGATAGATAGATAGATAGAGCAGGCAGGCTAGTCAGTTTAGTTAAATTTACAGTGTGTAGAGGATATATATATATCCTAGGAGTTGTACATATATTTATACACTGTATAGCTTAGCTAGATCAGCTATTCCTATTTGGCAGGCAGTAGATTGTGCTAGCTGCAGTGCTCTAACGTGTTGTATTGCCTGTGTGCGGGGAAACGTGCGGAGCTTCTCACATGCGCAGTGTATAAAGGGATATTGCGTGAGTGAGAACGTCGTTCACAGTCAGTAGAAAACGTCGGAAAAACGATTGTGCAGTACGACGATACGAAACTTGATTTTGGACTTTATGATCAGTGGATAAGTTTGTGGGTTAGATATGGGGAGAAGGGGGCGTGACCGGATGTGTGTGCGTGGAGCGGGTCAGCATGTGAGATGATGCGGTGAGAGCAGCTCCCTCCATGGATTACCACCCTCTATGTGTGCGCTCTCCGTTACGATCCCCTGCAACCCTCCTGTAGTACCTCTCACTACTCTGCGTATTTCATTGCCTTGGTGTTGAACCCCCCCACAGATGTGACGGCCGCAGCGTTTCGTTCCGGGAAGTCGGGTGTGGTAGATGGGAAAATCTTCTGGAGTGCCCCCCGAAACATGATTAATTAACTGGGACTTACCAGCCAGAGAACCGGGGGGGTTGGGGTGGGCTTACCCGCAGCCTGCAAGCTGAGCTCTGAGACCAGCGTCGGGATCCAAGACCCGGGATTGGACGGCGGTGTCAGCTGACCGGATCACGTGGGCAGTACAGCACAGCGGACCTCAGCGTCCCTCAGTCGGAGGGCAGAGGCTTCCCCCCGCATTCGTTGAGTATTCAACAAACTCCGCACAGAGGCGAAAGGAGAAAGGACATCTACACCAGGCCATCGAATAAAGACTGGACCAAGGTGAAAAAAAAAAAAAAAAAAAGTTTAAAGACGTTACTATCAAACATATTATCCAAGTATCCAAGTATCGAGTATAAACATCTTTTCGAGTTGGGACACACTCTGAACTCCCCATGAACATTGCTTAATTTATACACTGTGGTATCGAGGGACTGTAGTACTGTGCTACCGAGGGATCTTTTTAAAAAAGGGGACCTGCTGGGCTCAGTATAAATCTATCCTGTCTGCTCACCCATTCAGACTGTTTAAAATCCCTTGAGTTTCCTCCTGTGTGCTTTTAAAGGGGTGAACAGTGGGTGAGGAAGAAGGTAAACGCGGAGGCTCCCTCCTTCTTTTTTTTTTAATACCTAAGACTGTGCTTCAGTACTGTAGTTGCCTGGTGCTTAGCGCTTAGTGCTATCTTTACTATACTCCAAATACTGACTCTGGCCGGCTTATGTAATTGCGGATGCTCCGTTTATTTTGCCCAAATTGGCTCGCTTTATTTACTGCACTCAGTATTTAAAAGAGGATTGCAGAACAGCACTTACAGTGTATTCCTGCCCCTTTTATCATCGGTACTGTTGCCTGCCTCCTTTAATTTTTTTTTTGGATTCCTGACCTGCACGCCTTATTGGTAGGACAAATATAAAGGGCAAGAAATACAGCCACAGGATGGCCGCGGTGGCAGGAAAGAGAGGGCAGCATAACGCTGAGTGGGGGGTCTCAGGCAACCAGGGCCAAGGAGAAGGCGTCGCAGGTAGCGGCGGCAGCCAAAATAGAGCAGCACCCACACACCTCCGCGGGTTCCCCTGGCAAAGGGGTCCAGAGCCAACAAATGCAGGCCAAAACTCAAGGGAACATAGCAAACGACAGGAGGAGTCAAGGTCATGGGGCGCAGATCTCAAAGCCAACCAATAAAAAAGATACAAGTGGGGAACTACTGGGGGGGGCGAGGGTAACTGCACCCCCGACCGTAACTACCATAGAAGCACAAACAACAGCACATGGGTCTCTGGGTGAAGAGGAGCCATCTCTAAAAGAAATACTCTCGGCAATAAATGCTTGTAATGGGTCCTTGGGCAACTTATCGGCCCAGATGAAAGAATTAAAGGATGAGTTAAGGTCAATGGGGCAAGAATTGCAAAGAACAGTGCAAAGAATAACGGCGGTAGAGGACAGAGTGAGCCAGGTGGAAGACGAAGTACACCCCCTACAACAGCAGATGCAAGTTATGAGAGAACAAATCGATCAGCAGGCAGCGAAACTCAATGACATTGAGAATAGATTGCGCAGGAACAATATACGGATGGTAGGCCTCCCGGAACAGTATGAGGGTACCAACCCAATACACTTCCTCGAGGGGTGGTTCAGAGAGACTTTTGGGGAAAATGCCCTTTCACCCCTTTTTGGGATAGAGAGGGCTCATAGAGTCCCGTTTCGAGCCTTAAAGGACGGTCACCCTCGACCATTACTGCTGAAATTGCTCAACTACAATGACAAGGTGACACTTTTGCAGAAGGCAAGAGAGAAAGGAGAAATCCACTACAAAGGAGCGCGCATTTCCTTGTACCCGGACTTTTCGCCTGAATTAAGTAAACGAAGAGCGGAGTTCACACCAGTTAAACGCAACCTCCTGAAAAGCAACATTACCTACGCACTACTGTATCCAGCGCGCTTGCGGATAATGACCTCAAATGGACCACAACTGTTTGATTCACCAAGAAAAGTAGCACAATGGCTTGAAGAATATAAACTACATACAGAACACAAGGACTGATAGAGGCCTAGAACTGTAGAGAAGAATGTGGAGAATAGGGGACATAGAGCTGAGTGGGGGGGGGGGGGGGGGCAGGTGAGGGGATAAAATACTTGAAATTGGGTGAAATGCATGAAGGGATGGAAAGAGAAATCTTTTCGATACACAATGTTTGAAATTGGTATTGAAATCAGCGCACCATATTTTTCCTTTTTTTTTTCTATTTTGCAGAGAGGGATGGGGCATGGGGGGGGGGAGCTCACACGGGAGTATAGGTGAGTAGTGATGTGAAAGGGGGTATGAGAGTGGGAAGACAGATAGGGGTCACAAGCATAACTCCGGGGGTAAGCCTAGAATGGCAAGGGAAAAAGGGGGGGGCAGGGTGGGGAGGAAGGGAGGGGGGTTGGTTAAGGGATGGGGGGGAGGGAATGATACAAACACATAAAAATTTGATTAACGCACTTAATAACGCACCAAATAATGCACTTAAAGAACAAGGAAGAGAGAAGGGGAAATTTAAGAAGGTTGAGAGAGGTATATATGTTTTGAAAAGAGCACTTAAATTTAGGTACACTTTGGATATGTTCCTTCTCCACTTCTTCTTCTTTTTTTTTTTTTTTGGTTGTTGTTCTCTTTCTCTTTCAGACCCGGGGAGGGGTGGGGTGGCGCCAGGAGGAGGAGAGGGCCTTCCTGGCTCCTCCTCCCTGGCCTCCCCCTCCCTCCACAGAAACTGTGGTAATACCAGTGGCCTACCCAGCAGGAAATGGCCCTTAGGGGCTATCCGGTTGCCCCATTTGGAGGTTTTTTTCCCCCCTCCAAATCTATTTATTGGCAATAATCTGGTTATATATTTTTTCTTTTTAAGCATGATGTGGGGTTATAGTGTTCCTATGTTTATGAGGCAGCTCTGGAGGTAGGAGGCTGAAAACACTTAAGATTGGCTCCTGGAATGTGCGGGGGATGGGAGATCCGGTCAAAAGAGCTGCAATTTTCTCCATGATGGATGGACATGGAGCGGAATTAATTTGCCTGCAAGAGACCCACCTAACAAATGAAACAAAATCAAAATTAATAAATAGAAAATATCAATATCAGTATCACTCAGTCCACTCCTCGTATTCGAGGGGGGTGAGTATAATGGTTAAAAAAGGGGTGTCTTTTGCATGCAAGGAACTTAAGGTAGATGAATTGGGCCGATATATCTTTCTTCATTGCTTATTAGAGGATTCACCATATGTACTGGCCAACATCTACATTCCACCACCCTTCAAGATGGAGGTCCTGTATAAGCTAATAGAATTTGTAACAAATAAGGATAATATCCCTGTAATAGCAGTTGGGGACTTCAACGTCACACTGAATAGAATAAGAGATAGGTTCCCACCGGGTGGCCGGGGAGACAGTAGGGGGGAGGGATACTTTAACCAATTTCTAGAGGAAGTCGGGTGGCGTGATATTTGGAGAACAAGATACCCAGAGGTACGACAATATTCCTGTTTATCAAGCACATACTCCACCCTGTCCAGGATAGATATGGCCCTTGGTAATGATGCGAGTGTACAGCTGGTGGATGAGATAACCTATTACCCAAGAGGGGTGTCGGACCACTCTCCGCTGGTGCTGTCCCTGATTATAGGGAGGAAATGCCCCGTAAATAACTGGAAAATAAGTCCATTTTGGCTGGAACTCATGGAAGATCCAGAGGAGGTAGAAACGAGGTTGATATAATTTATTGACTTTAATTCGGGGATAGCACCAGCGGAGGTGGTATGGGATGCATTGAAGGCTTTTCTCAGAGGGCTACTGATCCAACAAGTAGCCAAGATTAAGAAAAACTCGAAGGCCTGGGAAGTAAAAATCAGGGAAGAAGCCTTGGAAGCAGAAAAACAGTTTATAGAGGAGCCCTCCCTGACTAAACAAAAATACTGGCTCGAGAAACATCAGGAGTATAAGATGGTAATAAACAGAAAGGTTGAGAACAAGCGATTATTTCAGAGTCAGAGTACATTTGCGGAAGGGGAAAGTATAGGGCATACATTGGCATTATTAACTAGAACAAATTCGGCACCTTCTAATGTCCCTGCAATCAGGGTAGTTGGGGGGGAGATATCCTCCCAGACGCCAGTGATACTGGATACTTTTAAGCTATTTTACCAGGAATTATATAGAACAAAAAGAAGGGGCGAGACAACAGGTATAAAAAATTTCTTAAGAGGAATGGAAATGCCAGTACTACAAGAAGTAGATAGAAAGAAAATAGAAGCCCCAATAACCCTAGAAGAGTTACAACAGGCCCTGGATGGAATGACTAACCAGAAGTCCCCTGGACCAGACGGCTACCGGCAGAAATTTATAAAAAATACAGGAAGGTACTGCTCCCAGAGCTCCTCAAGGTGCTAAACGGGGCTCTAGAAAAGGGTAGGCTGCCGGCGTCAATGTCAGAAGCTATTATAATTGTTCTGCAGAAGGAAGGGAAAGAGGTATTAGACACAGCCTCGTATAGACCAATATCTTTACTGTGTTCAGACGTCAAGCTATTGGCTAGGGTGCTGGCAGCCAGGATAAATAAACATATACAGCATCTCATTCACCCAGACCAATCAGGTTTTATACCAAATAGATCCACCAGTGTCAATATTAGAAGATTATATTTGAACTTACAAACGCCAATTGTGAATGCGGGGGATGAAGCCATTTTGACTCTGGATGCCACCAAGGCATTTGATAGCCTTGAGTGGGATTACCTTTGGTATGTCCTGGAAAAATTTGGATTTAGCCCCACCTTCATTGGTTGCATAAGAACTATGTATAATGCCCCAAGCGCAAAAATAAAAATTAACAATGAATACTCGCGATCGTTCAAGCTGGAAAGGGGAACAAGACAGGGGTGCCCCCTGTCGCCCCTCCTTTTTGCCCTAGCAATCGAGCCGCTGGCCATTGCGATTAGAGGAAATAAAGACATACATGGCTTCCAAAGAGGAGCAGGAGAGGAAAAAAACGCACTTTATGCTGATGACATCCTGCTCTTCTTGGGGGACTGTACAAAGTCCCTAAAATCGGCACTAGAAACAGTGGAGGCATTTGGGTTAATATCGGGGCTAGTGATCAACTGGGAAAAGTCTGCACTTTTGCCAATAAATCCACCAGGTAACAGGACAGGTGAAGTAATTCCCCAACTGAAAATAGTGGAAAAAATTGAATATCTAGGCGTAGTTGTGGCAAGGGACACAGAACAGTACATTAAAAACAACTTAGAGCCGCTTTTGAAAAAATTTAAACGGAAAGCGGACATCTGGGATAGACTCCCTCTGTCGATAGCGGGAAGGAGCAATCTTATAAAAATGATCTGGATGCCGCAACTACTGTACGTACTCCATAATTCACCGGTATGGATAGGAAAGGCCTGGTTTAAAAAAATTGAAACCCTTTTTAGGGAATTGGTCTGGAAGAAGGGGACAGCAAGGATCAGCCTTCAGACGTTACAGGCCCCAACCAAAAAGGGAGGGCTGGCGGTCCCCCATCCTCATAGCTACTTCCTAGCAGCCCAATTACAGCATCTGGGGGGATGTGGCATAGAAGGAGGAGGGAGTGCTAGCGGGAAGATGATGCTAACAGGGTCCCCACATAAGTCCATGATAGAAACGCTAGAGGCCGACTCTTTCCCGGTTATGAATACAACTTTGAGATTGATTAAAAAAACCTGGCAGGCAAGTAAGGCGGCACTAGGGTATAAGGGCTTAACAGAGTATTCCCCACTTTGGGATAACAAAAATTTGCAGAAGATTAAAGAAGGACCAGCGGGGCAAGCTACGAGATAAGCGGAGAGGTAACAGAGAATGGGATTAGAACCCCCGGGTGTTAAAAATGTATTTCAAAGACAATGTGCTAATAGTAAAATGTAGTTTAAAGGTGTAGGTGTGTATGTGGGAAATAAACTAGAAGGGGGGAGGGAAGGGATATGGGTAAAGGGAAGAACATTAGGAGTAACAACGAAGTGAATTAGGTAAGGATATAGGTTATACAAAATGTTTTTGTACCGTCAAGGTATGGAATGGAAAGAACAAAGAATATCTGAACCTTAGGCCCCGTACAGACGACCGAACATGTCTGCTGAAACTGGTCCGCGGACCAGTTTCAGCAGACATGTTCGGTCGTGTGTAGGCCCGAGCGGGCAGGATTCCAGCAAACATTTGCCCGCCGGGCCTTTTCCCAGCGGGCAAATATTTCCGGACTTGTTTTAAAACAGCCCGCTGGAATCCTGTCCCCTCGGACATGTTCGGTCGTCTGTACAGACCTACTGTACATGTCCGAGCGCCCGCCATCCCTCGCATGCGTCGAATGACTTCGACGCATGCGTGGAAGCATTTAACTGGCAGGGCCGCCCACGTCGCCGCGTCATCGTCGCGGCGACGGCGCGGACACGCCCCGCGTATTGTTTACGCGCGGATTTCTGTATGATGGTGAGTACAGCCACCATACAGAAATCCCCGGGCATACATGTACGGTGAAAATGGTCCGGCGGACCGGTTTCATCGTACATGTATGCTCGTCTGTACGCGGCATTAAAGATAGGAGGGAGGCGGGGGGGGTTGGGAACGGGACAAATGGATATTTTTTTAGTCTATGCAATTAATATTTTGAATGCACATAAAATGTATGCACTGTAAAACATGGATACGTAATTTTTTGTACTTGAATGGAAATAATCAAATAAAAAAAAGCATTGAAATAAAAAAAAAAAAGATATGGGGAGAAAGCTAAGGCTTCACTGACATTAGCTTTTTTTTTTGCTTAATTTTGACTTGCAGAAATAATGGAGGCCTTCAGAGAACAGGAGTTCTTCACAGAATTTGTTCAAAGGGGGCCCCGGATGGCAACCCCCTTTTTTTCTAGAATTTTTCTTTCCCCAAATTTTTTTTATTGAGCCAAGATCTGGCATTGTAATGCCCCCCCCCCCCCAAAACTAAAATAATCGGAATATTGTTGCCACACAGCACGTGCGCTTTGGGGGGCCAAGCCTGCATGGACAGTCTCACGGGCCACCACCACTGGAACATCAGTGGCCTCATCAGGCACAAGTGTCATGTAGTTTGTTGAGGGTCTCTTTAGGAAATTGTGCAATATGCAGCAGCACAGTCTGACATGGTTCAGATTCTACTTAACAAACCTACAGTCCTTATCTTGTTTGCACTGCCTGTATAATGCTGTTGAAAGTATATAGGGCCAAAGGGTCTTGTCAGGGCCGATCCTCCCTATAGGCTCACTATGCAAGCCACCTAGGGCCCCGCAAAGCTGCGAAGGGCCCCCCAAATTACTAGAGGCCCCGCCTGGTGAGAAGTCATTTTCGCCCCCTCCCCCCGCTTCTCAACTTTCTTTAATGTGACATGTCACTGTCGTCAGCGCCCTCCGCTTCTCATTTTTAATGTGCCAGGTCATTTTGCTTAGGGCCCCAGGGAGGTCAGGATCTGCACTGGGTCTTGTAATGACCTGGGGGGAGTGGTGGCGGGGAAACTCATGCTATTTTTTTCAATGATTTTTATCCATATTGCAGGGACCAAACATTACATTAAAGCCGCAAGCAGTATTAAATTTATTTTTTCTTATAGTAATCTCATGTTGTGCAGGGACATTTCTAAACACGTGCCACTACTATAGACACCCAGCAGGTACGATATTTAAAGGAATTTTTCTTTTTTTTTTCACTTTAAGCATCATTAAAATCGCTGCTCCAGAAAAAAACTTTTTTTTCCATTGATACATGTTCCCTGGGGCAAGACCCGGGTTCTCAAAGACGTTTTCCAACAATAACTTGCATATTGGGCTTTAAAATGAGCACTTTTGAATTCGAACGTTCGAGTCCCATAGACTTCAATGGGGTTCTAAATGTTTGCGCGAATGTTCGGTCCGTTCGAAAATTCTGGTGCGAACCGAACGCGGGTATGTTCAGCTCATCCCTACTTGTAATTAGTGTGTGTGTATAAAACGTCAATGAGTTTCTTGACTCCTGACAGACCCTTGTATCTTTCATCCAGTGCTCCACTGACGTTTCTGTATTGTGAGTCATGGGGAAAGCAAAAGAATTGTCAGAATCTGCAGGAAAAGGTAGTTGAACTGTATAAAACAGGAAAGGTATATAAAAAGATATCCAAGGAATTGAGAATGGCAACCAGCAGTGTTCAAACTCTAACCAAGAAGTGGAAAATGAGGGGTTCTTTTGAAACCAAGTTTAGACCAACTAAAATTTCAGCCACAACTGCCAGGAAAATTGTATGGGATGCAAAGAAAAACCCACAAACAATTTCAGGTGTAATAAAGTAGTCTCTGAAACATGTGGTGTGACTGTTTCAAGATGCACAATAAGGAGGCACTTGAAGAAAGATAGACTGCATGGTTGAGTCGCCAGAAGAAAGCCAATACTACGCAAATGCCACAAAGTATTCCGCTTACAATACGCCAAACAGCACAGAGACAAGCCTCCAACCTTCTAGCACAAAATCATTTGGAGTGATGAGACCAACATTGAGCTTTTTAGCCACAACCATAAACACTACATTTGGAGAGGAGTCAACAAGGCCTATGATGAAAGGTACACCATTCCTAGTGTGAAACACAGAGGTGGATCACTGATGTTTTGGGGATTTGTGAGCTACAAAGGCACAGGAAATTTTGTAAAAATTGTTGACAATGCAGTATGTTATCAAAAAATACTGGAGGAACATTTGCATTCATCAGCCAGGAAGCTGCGCATGGGATGTACTTTGACATTCCAACATGCAAAACCATGATTCCCAGTGCAGTGATCTGTTGTATGAAGGAATCCCAGTGCAACTGCAGCATATGAGCTCTGCTGTGATATGACAGCCTGCACCAGAGGAGCCCCCCATTACCCGAAATCCTGTGCAGTTGCCAGCATTCTCCCGATCCACGCTGCTCTGCTGTGGTCACTGAATTGCTGAAGGAAGCTGGTATAAGGATACAGAGTGGCGTGGGAAACTCATGTGAACTGTCAGTCTCTGATGATGGAGGTGTGGTTAAGCCTCCAAAATGCTCTGATTGGTCAAAGCGTCTTATGCTATCTGACAGTTCACTGGAGTTTCCCCACGGCTCTGTATCCTTGTATCGGCTTCCTCCAGCAATTCAGTGATAGCAGCAGCGTGGATCGGGAGAATGCTGACAACTGCACAGAATCTGACATGCCTACCGCTCAGACACATTTGTGAGTGGATTGTTTTAAAACGGTAATATATTAAAAACTATCAGCGGCTACCTGGCGCCTTTCTCTTTTGTCACCTTAGTAATTGTCCCCACACTGCTGCACCGATCCCCCTGCTGTCTGGGTCCCCCTGTGTGCTGGGGCCCCTACAGGAGGTCCGTGGTGCCCCCTGTTGGCGGCACTGGTGTCCGGGTCTCGGAGGAGGAGGAAGTTAAATCCTCCTCCGGATCGGCTCTGAATGCTGGGGTCCCGCTCTCCTCCTCGTCATGACATCACTGGTTGCTGGACACCAGACGGGCCGGGGCTAGCAATAGTTTGGGCAGTGAGCCAGGCAGCAGTTGGTGGTGAATAAGCGGGTCTCGGGCAAGAGTACAGGGCAGTGAGTTACAGCGGCGATGCATCAGCATTTTTAGGGGGCATCAGATCGCCCCAGGGGGAAATTCTGGCACACATCAGAGTGTTGATGTTTTCCTGTTAAACATCTCAGTTTCTATTTTCCCCCACAACAATTGTTTTCACTTCGTGTCTCTTCATTCCTCTTATGGGATGCCAGCTCTTCTTAAGGACAGGACTTAAGCCTCATACACACGATCTGATTTTCATCGGACAAAGCGTAGGACTTTTGTCCGAAAGGGTGTTGGCCAGGAACTTATATTGCATACAAACAGCAAAGACTTGTCAGCCAACAAACACGAGACTACGTGTTTTTTTTAGCTCTTTAGCGCCACCTTTTGGGCAACTTCCGCTAATGTTGTGTTATGTTGAGCATTGCTTCTGAGCATGCAAGTTTGTACTTTGGAGTTTTGTCTGACAGACTTGTGTACACACGATCGGATAATCCGACAACACACATTTGTTGGCGTACAATTTTAAAGCATGCTATCCCACATTTGTTGGCGGAAAATCTGACAAAAATTGTCTTATGGAGCATACAAACGGTCAGATTTTCCGACAACGGCCTGTCATCACAAAATTCCTGTTGGATAATCCGATCGTGTGTACAAGGCTTTAGAGTCTCATTTCTCAAGGAGTGGGGGTCCCTGTACTATATCAGGAGCATTTCCAAGTCTTTTATTCAAGCCTATTTACAGTACCCAAATGAAATATGACTATCTTCCCTATCGTGGATGACAGGCTCTCAATGCTTTCATCTGTCTCAAGGGATTTTGGATGGAGTCCATCAGACCAGTGGTGGCCCCTCAAGACCAGGCAGAAATGCTATTGGCATTCACAGTTTCTTTATTTTGTGATAGGGATCATACACATACACTGATACTTTTGTATCAGTGTATGCAAAACAGCAGTGGTTAAAGAACTGAAATAAAGTGCATAAAGCAGACATAGCTCATCCTACTGTCTTATTTTTGCCCCCTTTTAGGCACACTGACCACGTGACCCTGGTACATCTCAGGTCACTTGCCCTGTTTTCCCCTCAGACCTTTCCCTAGCACGATTACCTGAGACTCTGAGTACAAGTGGAAGGCTGACTGCAGGTCAGCCTGAATTTGTAGGAGGACTCGGGAGGTATTTAAACCCGTCCTCTATCCTCCTTTATGGGCATTGGTTTTCTTGTGTCCCACCCACCCTTACCCTTTTTTTCATGCTATTTCTTCTCTTTTAACTTCTAATTGGGTATGCCCCCTTTTAGGCATACTGATCACGTGACCCTGGCACACCTCAGGTCACTTTCCCTGTTTTCCCCTCAGACCTTTCCCTAGCACGATTACCTGAGACTCTGAGTACAAGTGGAAGGCTGACTGCAGGTCAGCCTGAATTTGTAGGAGGAGTCGGGAGGTATTTAAACCCACCCTGTATCCTCCTTTCTGGGCGCCGGTTCTCTCGTGTACCACACACCCTTCCCCTTTTTCTTGCTATTTCTTCTCTTTTAACTTCTACTTGGGTATGCCCCCTGTAACGGAACGACCCACACTCCGATTGAGTGCTTCCGTCATATACCGCTTCCTATCAGTCTGGATATAGATATCAGATATTTCAGCTGCCCTCAACACACAACGAGAGGAGACTTAACGCCCGCCGCACGCCTATTTACGTCCACAGAATGGCACGTACAGGCAGATGGGCGTATATATTCTAGCGGGTGGGGGGTCCGATCGGGACCCCCTCCGCTGTGTGCGGCGGGCGGATTCCCGCGGGGAGCGATCCGGGACGACGGCGCGGCTATTCGTTTATAGCCGCTCCGTCGCGATCGCTCCCCGGAGCTGAAGAACGGGGAGAGCCGTATGTAAACACGGCTTCCCCGTGCTTCACTGTGGCAGCTGCATCGTTCGAGTGATCCCTTTTATAGGGAGACTCGATCGATGATGTCAGTCCTACAGCCACACCCCCCTACAGTTGTAAACACACACTAGGTGAACCCTAACTCCTACAGCGCCCCCTGTGGTTAACTCCCAAACTGCAACTGTCATTTTCACAATAAACAATGCAATTTAAATGCATTTTTTGCTGTGAAAATGACAATGGTCCCAAAAATGTGTCAAAATTGTCCGAAGTGTCCGCCATAATGTCGCAGTCGCCGAATCGCAAAACCTGGCCTGGGCATTTAGCAACAAAATGGTCCGGGGCTTAAGTGGTTAATAGAACCAAGAATACAGCCTTATATACAGTTAGAGGAGGTAACCAGAACAAAAATTAACATGAGCTAAGTATCTAATCATTTACCCAGACAAGGTGACTACGAGATATGACCTTTCAAGGTAGACATCCCGGCTCCTCTCACCTGCTATACAATACACATTATCATAAGTGTAAACACAGGACACCTCCACAATAGCAGGGTCAATTAGCATCTAACAGTATGTGTCCCAACTTGATGAATGAACCACTCTTACAATTAACCTGTTGAGTTCAGAATCAACAACCTGTAAATAGTTCTTACAGATATCCTGGAATATATTGTGGATAATAATTAAATAATCCCATCTCTGGTAGTCCAAGATATCATTTCTAAGTCATCCTATGCCCCTAGTGGACATAGGATGATTTTAGACATAAGATGATTCGGGGATGTCCCGGGTGAGTCTGTCACATTTCTCCCCCATCAAAAGTCGACTAACAAGGTCCCAGACCCCCACCTGGTCTGGACATGCGTTAGTCGGACAAAGTGAACTCACATAGTCTGTCAGCATGACCTCCAATCTTGGCTGCAAAGAGTAGTTGACACCAGTAGGTGTGGGGCAGAGGTCATTGACTCTCTGTCCGGCTGCCAGCACTTCAGCTGGGTGGTTTTTAACATTCCGGGGCTTGGTCTGCTGCTGGGCAGAGGGGCCGACCGCCCCAGCTTGCTGAAGCTGTAGAGACACTGTATGTGCTAGGCAGGGGCTAGCGGCGCTCCTTTTGCCAACACTTCTGCTGGAGACTCCACATCATCCGCTCCAGCTAACCGTTGGGGAAGGAGGCTGGATTCCTCCACACCCAAACTGTGTAGCTGCCATTGGGGAGGTGAGCTGGCTGCTTCCTTTTCCGTTCCCTCATCTGGCTGCTGGGACAACATGTCTGTGGTACTGTCTCCCAGATGCACGGATCTTTGCTGGGGAGGAAAGACCACGTTCTCCACCCTGGCCAACTGTTGGGGAGGGACGATGCACACCTCCTCTCTCTTCTCCCCCTGTATCTGCTGCTGGGAAGTGATCGCCACCTTCTCACCCTGAGCCTCCTAAACTGCCACAGGGGTGGGGCAGAGGTCTTGAACCCTCTGTCCGGTGACCAGCGCTTTAGCTGGGGAAGTTCCTTGCAACTCCACAGATACTGCTGTTGGTGATGGGCAGAGCATAGTGAAGTGTGGCCCTGATACCAGCTCTTCTGCTGGAGGCTCCTCAGGTTGTTTTTCCTCAGCAGAAAAGTCTATTAAATCCCCTGTCTCTGCAACTGGTGTCTGGGGGTAGAGGTTCACCATCTCCTGTCCGTGGAACCCAGAAGATGCTATCGGTGCTGGGCAGAGGTTAGCAGTACTCTGCCCTGCTGTCAGCACTTCATCTTTGGGGATGGTAATATCCAGATTTTCCACTGCCGATTCTCTGGCATACTGCTGGACAGGCACATTCCTCCATCCAAGATCATCCCATGCAGAAACAGGATCATCAAGGTTAGTCAGCACTTGCTGCATCCGCCATGAGACCTCTGCGTCTATAGCTGTGGGGGCAGGTTGGCAAAGCACACTGTTACTCTGCCACATTGCCAATTCTTCAGCCAGGATTTCAGCGTTGTCCACTGGTATTTCCTGATAGTCCCAGGCAAAGGGAGCCCAGCCCTGGTGCTGAGCAGAGTCTAGCAGCCGTCTGTAGGCGATCTCCAGCTCCCATTCCTGAACGGCCAGAAACTCCAAATCTTCCAGTGCCCAGTGCACTTCCGAGATGTTCAGTAGCCCTTCTCTGAAATCCATGATTTCGTCCAACCGCCACTCCAAATCACTCCCAAAGTTAGAGTCCCCTGTCAGCTTCACATACAACAGTCCCAGGCCGCCGTAGCTTAAGCCTTCCCTTGGGCTGTCATCCGCTATCCAGGGACATGCTTGGGGTACATGCCACAGAAGGGCTCTGTAGCTCTCATCCAGCCGCTTCTCTGTCCAGACCAGCCTGCTTAATTCAGCTGTTCCTTGTGCGGTTGGAGGGGAGAACTTTTCCCTGGTGTCGCTGCTCACGGGCTAGCGCTTCCTTCCAGAGTTCGCAGCGTACAGAATCCGACCATTCCAGCAGGACCTGCTCTGATAATGGTCCTCTATGCTGTATCTGCTTCTCTCGCAACCTCCTTCCGAATTCCTCTTTCATGGCGGCTGGTATCTGTACCTCTCCTCTCCTGCTATCCGAACCTTGGATCCAGGTGGAGGTTGGATGTCCCCGACTGCAGGAAGCGTCCCGCTGCTAGCCATCAATGTAACGGAACGTCCCACACTCGGATTGAGTGCTTCCGTCATATACCGCTTCCTATCAGTCTGGATATAGATATCAGATATTCCAGCTGCCCTCAACACACAACGAGACGACACTTGTTGTGTGCTAAACATGGAGTGTTTAATAGAACCAAGAATACAGCCTTATATACAGTTAGAGGAGGTAACCAGAACTTAAATTAACATGAGCTAATTAACTATTCATTTACCCAGATGAGGTCACTCTGAGATATGATCTTTCAAGGTAGACATCCCGGCTCCTCTCACCTGCTATACAATACACATTATCATAAGTGTAAACACAGGACACTTCCACAATAGCAGGGTCAATTAGCATCTAACAGTATGTGTCCCAACATGATGAATGAATCACTCTTACAATTTACCCGTTGAGTTCAGAATCAACAACCTGTAAATAGTTCTTACGGATATCCTGGAATATATTGTGGATAATAATTAAATAATCCCATCTCAGGTAGTCCAAGATATAATTTCTAAGTCATCCTATGCCCCTAGTGGACATAGGATGATTTTAGACATAAGATGGTTCGGGGATGTCCCGGTGAGCCTGTCACACCCTCTTTTAGGCATACTGACCACGTGACCCTGGCACACCTCAGGTCACTTTCCCTGTTTTCCCCTCAGACCTTTCCCTAGCATGATTACCTGAGACTCTGAGTAAAAGTGGAAGGCTGACTGCAGGTCAGCCTGAATTTGTAGGAGGAGTCGTGAGGTATTTAAACCCGCCCTCTATCCTCCTTTCTGGGCGTCGGTTCTCTCGTGTCCCACCCACCCTTACCCTTTTTTCTTGCTATTTCTTCTCTTTTAACTTCTACTTGGGTATGCCCCCTTTTAGGCATACTGACCACATGACCCTGGCACACCTCAGGTCACTTTCCCTGTTTTCCCCTCAGACCTTTCCCTAGCACGATTACCTGAGACTCTGAGTACAAGTACATTTCTTGGGAAAACAGGTTTTTACGAACGATGACTTTTTCCTAGTGAATTTCCAAATAGTGTAAAAATTATACTTCCATAAGATGTCACTGATTTGTCACTGAGCGTAAAATATTTTGTAAAACTGAGAAACCTTTAAAATGGTTTTCAAGTATCCAGCTGCAGTATTAGCTCATGTCCTGGTATCATATGAATGCTAAATGTTTTGTTGTCACAGCTGATATGAACAGACTGCCTTGGGAAGGAGACTGTTAAGAAATGTATTATCTAAGAGGCGTGTTTCTTAGGGAGGAAAAAGCAGACGTTCAAGATCTTGGATCAGTTTTTATGGACACATTTCGTTGTAAGCAATAAGGGATCTAGCACACTCACCAAACTGAGCAGTAATAATTGAAACTTATATCTTGGCTTCTTTTGTAGAGAAATATATCTGGGTATTTAATAGACCTTTTTTTTTCTTAAAACACTCAAGATGTGGCAGGAAAACTGGTGAGTTTTCACTTTTTTATTTAGTACGGTATAACTCTTTGCCAATGCATGTGAGGTAATTGCTACTTAGCTGTAACATTTCTGTGTGTTTAGCAGGATCAGGCTTCCAGGTGTAAGACTGCTCTTGTCTTTATTTATGATTCATACTACCAGCCAAGTTCAGGTGAGATGTTCCTAAATATACTTCCAGATCATTATGTATGTTTTTCCATTAGCCAAAACAGTAATATATTTAAGATGAACAAAAAATGTCATGACAAGCACATTCAGGGCTGGCTCACGCCATATAGGGTGTGCTTGCACATTCATAGTTTTTGTGCATTTGCATGTGTTTTTTTTTTTTTGACAGCCCATTCGTTTCAGTGGGCTGCAGAATGCACAGGAATGTTCAAAAAGAATGGCAGGTATGACTTTTAAAAATGCGCTGCCGCATGATACTGAATTAATGGCACCTGCATGCGTCTGCAGATAGTCTGCAATGTGCAGATAGTGAACATGCTCATTTGAGATGAAGTTAGAAAATTGCAAACTGATTGCTAAAGCCTTTATATCCACTTCCATACCAGGCACTTACGCACCTTCCTGCCCAAGCCAATTTTCAGCTTTCAGCGCTGTCGCACTTTGAATGACAATTGCGCGGTCATGCTACACTGTACCCAAATTACATTTTTATCATTTTGTTCCAACAAATAGAGCTTTCTTTTGGTGGTATTTGATCACCTCTGCGATTTTTATTTTTTGCGCAACAACTAAAAAAAGACCGACATTTTTGAAAAAAAATTTGTTTTTATTTTTTTCTGTTAAGAAGAAGTTTTCTTCTTCAATTATGGGCACTGATATGGCGGCACTGATGGGCACCAATGAGATGGCACTGATGGGCACCGATGAGGTGGCACTGATGGTCACCGATGAGGCGGCACTGATGGGCAATGAGAGGCGGCGCTGGTATGCTGCACTGATGGGCACTCATAGGCGGCACTGATGGGCACTCATAGGCGGCACTGATGGGCACTCTTTGGCGGCACTGATGGGCACTTATGGGTGGCACTGATGGGTACTTATGGGTGGCACAGATGGGCACTGATAGGTGGGCACTGAGCATAGATGGGCACTAAGAGGTGTGGCACTGATGGCATTGCTGGGCATCATTTCAGTCAGTGCACATGTTGCCAGTCAGTGCCCATTTGTGGGCACTGATTGGCATCGATTGTGTTAAAAAAAAAAAAATTTTATTGTTTTTTTTTTTTGACCATTTTCACTCTATTGAGCACTGGGGGGCACTCCCTGGTGTTCCAGTGTTGGCATCCGAGGGGGGGCTGCACTGATAAACAATCAGCGCGAACCCCCCTGTCAGGAGAGCCGCCGATCGGCTCTTCTCTACTCGCGTCTGTCAGACGCAAGTGAGGAAGAGCGATCAGCCGTAATTGGGCACAGCTGATCACGTGGTAAAGCGGCGGAGGCTCTTTACCGAGATCAGAGATGCAGGGTGTCAGACTGACACCCCACATCACCGATCGCCGCGCTGCGCGCTCCAACGGGCGCGCGCCGGCATGTAATCCTGCAGGACGTCAATAGACGTCCAGTCAGGATTTCACAACCACTTTCCAGACGTCAATTGACTATTGACCGGGCGGGAAGTGGATATACAATAAAACCTTGGATTGCGAGCATAATTCATTCCAGAAACATGCTTGTAATCCAAAGCACTTGTATATCAAAGCATTTTTTGTTACAGGGTATACAAGAGAAGAGAGGCACCTCTAAGTGTAGCAATACGTTGCTAAATGTTGTACCTTCATTAAATGTAACCATATTGCTACACTTAGAGACTCCTCTCTTCTTTCTTATACTCAGTTGTGACATGACGCTACTCTTATATCAAGACATCGCTTGTATATCAAGGAAAAATGTATTAAAACATTTTGCTCATCTTGCAAAACGCTCTCAAACCAAGTTACTCTCAAACCAAGGTTTTATTGTACTAGCCTTTAAAATCAGAGAACAAGTATCCCTCCTGACAGTAACAGAGCTAGGCAGTAATGGTATTCTTTTTACATTTGTTACTTGGTTTTTAAGGTCTGCTCAGTTCTGATTTAAACATTTATTTTATATTACAACAGAGGTTCTTAAAGTGTAAGTAAACCCACCTATCATTTTCAGCCAAGGAAGCTGCCATCTTGGCCTATATTTAATCTTCAACTGCCATGGTGCTGCACATGTGATCAGTTATGACACCAGCCATTGGATGGTTTGACCGTTTGGTTGAGAGCACAACCAATGGGACAGTTAGCAATCCCGGCATGCCGGAAATGTAACTGCTTTTTGAAACTGTTAAATCGATGGGTTTACTTCCGCTTTAATTAAATATATTTAAGTACAGTATATGCTGGACTGGTCATGTGCACCAAAATGACCTCCTTGTTCACCATGTAGTACTTTGTTTGAAATATACATATAATACAAAACTTGGAGCAGAGGGACACACATGCTGTAGCTTGCTGCTGACTTGCTCAAAGTGCAAGAAAGTGTATGCTCATATTCCAATTGAAAAGTAGCACTCTGTAATTTTAAAACAGAAACACAGAGTTTGTTAAACTTTGTAAGTGTACAAAAAGAGACGGCTTACTTGCAGAGCATATGTTATATTACCGTATATCGTTTTGTATATACTGTAGATACATTGCAGGTGGTTATATATTTATTAATTTTTAACATAATGAAAAATGTTGCACAAATGAAAATACTTCATATATATCTATATATATATATCTATATATAAACTTTATATAAAAGAGAATATATTTAAAAGATCAATGCAAACAACATTTTCTTGCTTTACTGCGTAATTTTATTATGTAAACAACATTATTGCAGTTGTTTTCTTGGTCTAAAAGGAATTCTTTCAAATTCCTTTTGTTTTGCCATTTCCTTTCGTCCCCAGCTGCCGCACACAGAAATGTCAGGGAGGCTACACTCCCCGCTCTCTCCACTGCAATACATGGGGGAACATGTACTCACAGGCATTCCAATTATGAAAACAATGTGCTTTCTACAAACTTTGCAATTTTAAATTAAGTTTCAGTAACCGTACCTGATGCAGCTTGGTTTATATCTGAGAATTGATGTGTTATTTCAAAAGTTATGTTTTTTTTTTTCATCAACAACCCGAAGAAAGTATTGCACATAAAACCAATTTCTTAAGCCGCGTACACACGACCATTTTTCATGTCATGGAAAAAAATGAAGTTTTTCTCTACGTGATTCTTGTCAAGCCTGCCTTGCATACACACGATCGTGAAAACAAAATGCTCGAGCAAAGCGCAGTGACGTACAACACGTACGACGGCACTTTAAAGGGGAAGTTCCATTCGAATGACGCCACCCATTGGGCTGATTATGCAAACTTCCCCTCTCATAACTTGCTTCTGAGCATGTGCGTTTTTCCCCCCCGTCGTTAAAGCGTACACACGACCGTTTTTCATGATGAGAAAAACGGCGACGTGACAAGTGACGAGAAAATTTAGAGCATGTTCTAAATTTTTAATGCCCATTTTTCTCTTCGAGAAAAATGCTCTGGAGCCTACACACGACTGTTTTTAACGACCAATTAAAAAAATTGCATTTTCTCGTCATGAAAAACGATTGTGTGTACGCGGCATTAGGTTTCTGACCTGTTTTGTATGTCATCTCTATTTTCCTGCAGTTTTTTTTATATGATGTTGTAGCTCTGTTTCTCATGCTAGTGGTTTGATAAAGTATTTTAATTTTATTGTTACTAAAGATATCACCTGTCTAAGAATTGCAAAGTTTTGGGCTTTGGAGTTAAGCCCTAGAAATGTTTTGCCATCAGCTATATACAGTAGTACAATTATGCATAGTTCTAACAAAATCTCTGGTTCTTTTTATAAAGTAGGTAAGAGACAGGTGGAGCCTTCAAAGTGAGAGAATGCTGCACTCTTCCTTTGGACTATGGACAAAATGGGGATCATGGACTACTTGCTCCAGTTCATGTGGGGATGGAGTAGTACTTAGAAGCCGCAAGTGTCTAAGGTACATAAACAAAAAGTTTTTGTAAATGGCTAATACAGTGCCTTGAAAAAGTTTTTATACCCCTTGAATTTTTTTACAGTTTGTCATGTTACAACCAAAAAGGTAAATGTATTTTATTTATTTTTTTATTTAAAGGATTTGCATCAGTAACAAAAGAATACATATTAACAAGTATATTAACAAGTCTGACAGTTATTTTGAAACACTTGCAAGGCAGATTGACAGTTGAGAGTAAACAGTAAGGTCTCTGGGTGTTTAGGAAATGCTGCAAAATAGAAACCTGCATCTCGGAAACCCCAATAATCAAGTAATCTAGATATATCAAAGATATATCAAAGTCAGATATGGCTGTAAAAGCCCTGTACACACGATTGGTTCGTCTGATGAAAACGGACCGATGGACCGTTTTCATCGGACGAATCGATCGTGTGTGGGCCCCATCAGTTTTTTTTCCATCGGTGAAAAAAAATAGAACCTGTTTTAAAATTTTCGTATGGTTAAAAAAACAATAGAAAAAAACGATCGTCTGTGGGGAAATCCATCGGTCAAAAATCCATGCATGCTCAGAATCAAGTCGACGCATGCTCGGAAGCATTGAACTTCATTTTTCTCTGCACGTGTTTTACGTCACCGCATTGGACACGATCAGATTTTTAACCGATGGTGTGTAGGCAAGACTGATGAAAGTCAGCTTCATCGGATATCTGATGAAAAAATCCATTGGTTTGTTTTCATCAGACGAACCGATCGTGTGTACAGGGCATAGGTGTATTAAACTGAGCATATCCAAAAGTTTTTATGGATTTTTTTTGAAAAAAAATGAAAAAAACAAACAAAAGTTTTTCTGTTGATACAGTATAGAGAAAAAAAAGGAAAACGAAACAAGAGGGGTGAGGTATGGACAAAAAATATGGGGGGGGGGCAGGGGAAGGTCACCGCTGGGGGGGGCAGAAAAAAATATGTCAGAGTCATGACTTAGTGAAGATCGCAGGCCTAATCATTTTTTGGATCAGGCGTATGTCAGGTATTCCCCAGAGAAGCGAAAGAGACTCCAATAGAACCATCTGGTCTTATGCTCCTCGGTTCGGAAATGTATTTTATTGGGATTTTATGTGATAGACCAACACAAAGTGGCACATAATTGAAGTGGAAGGAAAATAATAAATGGTTGTCATTTTTCTTCACAAATAAATATCTGAAAAGTGTGGCGTGCATTTGTATTCTGGCCTCTTTACTCTGATACCTCTAACCAAAATCTAGTGGAACCAATTGCCTTCAGAAGTCACCTAATAAGTCCACCCGTGTGTAATTTATTTTCAATACAGCTGTTCTGTAAAGCCCTTACTGAACAAACAGCATCATGAAAGCCAAGGTACACCACCAGACAGGTCAGAGATAAAGTTGTGAAGAAGTTTAAAGCAGGGTTAGGTTATAAAAAAAAGTATCCCAAGCTTTGAACATCTCATGGTGCACTGTTCAATCCATCA
Source organism: Rana temporaria (assembly GCF_905171775.1). NCBI lineage: Eukaryota > Metazoa > Chordata > Amphibia > Anura > Ranidae > Rana > Rana temporaria. Next base: position 403,336,457 of record NC_053489.1, on the reverse strand, counting down.
CCAGAAATGGAAAGAGTATGGCACAACTGCAAACCTACCAAGACATGGCCAACCAACAAAACTGACAGGCCGGGCAAGGAGAGCATTAATCAGAGAAGCAGCCAGGAGGCCCATGGTAACTCTGGAGGAGCTGCTGAGATCCACAGCTCAGGTAGGAGAATCTTTCCACAGGACAACTATTAGTTGTGCATTCCACAAATCTGGCCTTTATGAAAGAGTGGTAAGAAGAAAGCCATTGTTGAAAGAAAGCTATAAGAAGTCCTGTGTGCAGTTTACAAAAAAGCCATGTGGGGGACACAGCAAACATGTGGAAGAAGGTGCTCTCGTCTGATTTGACCAAAATTGAAAGTTTTGGCCTAAAAGCAAAACGCTATGTGTGTCATAAAACTAACACTGTACATCACCCTGAACACACCATCCCCACTGTGAAACATGATGTTGGCAGTATCATGTTGAGGGGATGCTTTTCTTCAGCAGGGACAGAAAAGCTGGTCAGAGTTAAAGGGAAGATGGATGGAGCCAAATACAGGCAATCTTAGAAGAGGTTCACCTTCCAGCAGGACAACAACCCTAAACATATTCATCTGTTAGTATGGCCCAGTCAAATTCCAGACCTAAATCCAATTGAGAATCTGTGGCAAGACTTAAAAATTGCTGTTCACAGACGTTCTCCATCCAATCTGACAGAGCCTGAGCTATTTTGCATAAAGGAATGGGCACAAATTTCACTCTCTAGATGTGCAAAGTTGATAGAGACATACCCAAAAAGACTTGCAGCTGTAATTGCAGTGAAAGGTGGTTCTACAAGTGCACGCCATGCTTTTCAAAATTTGGAAAACCATATATAATTTTCCTTCCACTTCAAAATTATGTGCCACTTTGTGTTGGTCTATCACATAAAATCTGAATAAAATACAAGTTTTTGATTGTAAAATGACAACATGTGGAAAATATCAAGGGGTATGAGGCACTGTAAATACAACAGTATGTTTTTGAAGTATGCAGATTTTTCTAATCTCTAAACTATCTCTAATGACGTGTACACACTATCGGAATTTCTGACAACAAAACCATGGATTTTTTTCTGACGGAATATTGGCTCAAACTTGAGTTGCATACACACGGTCACACAAATGTTGTCTGAAATTCCGAACATCAAGAATGCGGTGATGTACACTAAGACGAGCCGAGAAAAATTAAGTTCGGTGATTCCAAACACGCGTCTAATTGATTCCGAGCATGCGTAGGATTTTTGTGCATCGGAATTGCATACAGACGATCAGAATTTTCGACAAGAACATTTGTTGTTGGAAAAATTGAGAACCAGCTCTCAAACATTTTTTATCGGAAAAATCCGACTGCAAATGTCCGATGGAGCATACACGCGGTCGGAATATCCGACCAAAAGCTCACATCGAACATTTGTTGTCGGAAATTCCGACCGTGTGTACATGGCATAACTGTAAAATAGGCCATAACTAGAGTTGAGCGGACACCTGGATGTTCGGGTTCGACGGGTTCGGCCGATCTTCGGAAAAAAGTCCGGGTCGGGACCCGAACTTGACCCCGAACCCCATTGAAATCAATGGGGACCAGAACTTTTGACTTCTAAAATGTCTCTAAAAAAGTAATGGAAAATATTGGTAAGAGCATGGCAAGTACTCTGCAAACAAATTTGGATAGGGAAATAACTTAAAATAACATAAAATACGTAAAAATAAAAAAACACTGCAAAATCTATTTTTGTGCCCTAAATGGGTGTTTTTTGAATAGAACAATAGAAGAACACTAGCTGAAGTTTATCTCACACGTACAGATATGGAGGAAACACTGCAAACACTGGAGGAAACACTGCAAAATATATTTGTTTGCCCTAAATGGGTGTTTTTTAAATAGAACAATAGAAGAAGACTAGCTGAAGTGTTTATCTCACACGTACAGATATGGAGGAAACACTGCAAACACTGGAGGATAGGCATGTGCATTTCGTTTCGTTCCGAATCGAAATTCGGACGAATTTTTCATTATTCGGACATTCGGATGCATACGAATTCCCGAATTGCAATATTAATGATTTTACCGAATCCGAACGAACGTTTTCGATTCCGAATCGAAAACCCGCGGACGAAATTCGATCGGAATTCACATTTTTTTTTTTTCGAATTCCGATCGAATTTCGTCCGCGGGTTTTCGATTTGGAATTCGAAAAAAATATTTTTTTTTTTTTTTTTAATTCCGATCGAATTTCGTCCGCGGGTTTTCGATTTGGAATTCAATTTTTTTTTTTTTTTCAAATTCCGATCGAATTTCGAAATTATATTCGAAAAGAGACTATTTGTTGTCAAATCCGGTCGAAATACTTTCGAATTCGACCGGATTTTTCGAAATTCGGTCGAAAATGAACGAATTCCGAAAACGGTCGAAATATTTTCGAATTCGACCGGATTTTTCGAAATTCGGTCGAAAACGAACGAGTTCCGAAAACGAATTTAACACATGTAACGAACCGAACTTAACGAAATTAATTAAATAACGGATTAAAACTAAACAAAACGAAATTTTCCCTTTTGCACATGCCTACTGGAGGAAACACTGCAAAATAAAAAATGTTGCCCTTAATGGGTGTTTTTTGAATAGAACAATAGAAGAACACTAGCTGAAGTGTTTATCACACAAGTAAAGATATGGAGGAAACACTGCAAACACTGGAGGAAACACTGCAATTTTTTTTCCCTAAATGGATGTTTTTTGAATAACACAATAGAAGAAAAGCATGTAAAGGGTGTATCTCACAGTAACATATGCAGTGCTGGTGTAATATGATTTCTGAAGCAGGACTGACTCCTATATATTTCTCTCCCTATAAGCAAAATCAGGAACCTTTCCCTAAAGTATCTAATGCAGAGTATCTCACAGGAACATATGCAGTGCCTGTGTAATTTGATTTCTGAAGCAGGACAGTCTGACTCCTATATATTTCTCTCCCTACAAGCACAACCAGGAACCTTTCCCTAAAGTATCTAATGCAGAGTATCTCACAGGAACATATGCAGCGCTGGTGTAATTTGATTTCTGAAGCAGGACAGTCTGACTCCTATCTAATTCTCTCCCTCAGCGCAGAAGAAGCAGCAGCCTTTCCCTACCCTATCTAAAGCAGAGTGACGAGCTGTGCTATGTGCCTCTAGCGTATATAGAGGCTGGGTCACATGCTGGGTCACATGCTGCACTGGCCAATCACAGCCATGCCATTAGTAGGCATGGCTGTCATGGCTTCTAGGTCACAAATGGTGATTGGCTGGCCTGCAGCGCGCTATTACATTGCTGAACACCGAACCCGAACTTATAGCAAATTGTTCGGGTTTGGGTCCGGGTACCAAAAACCCAAAAGTCCGGTAGGAACCCGAACTTTACCGTTCGGGTTCGCTCAACCCTAGCCATAACACTTCTTTCCTTTACTTGGATGCCAAAAGACAAATTTTTTCTCATCCAGTTCTGAGATCTACACAGTCCTTCCAGAGAGCAGAGCAAGGCTAGTATTTGTCATATGCACTGTTCCTCTTTCTCCCGCCACCACTTTATCCACAGCTGTGTGAAACAAAGTTTCTGAATAGTGTATGAACAGTTAAAGAAATCCTACTAAATTATTTTTGTTAATAAAAGGTGTTTCAAATTAACTCTTTATTGACCTTAAGTAACCCTAAACAGCCATAGGCTGCCCATACATTAATCAGTTTTTCTCATTCAGCCTGCAGGTTGAATGAAAAAACTGACCTGATTCCCTCATTCACACATTCGAGGTGAATAAAGCAAAAAATCCCCGCTGAGCTATTGTATTCTGGCAGCTGGGAAACCTAAAATGCAACAGCGTGGTTGATCGGTAGATCAACCTTAGTGCCCATACATGAATCGAAATTCGGTTGGTCCCTGCTGAAGCGTCCGAATTTTGATCCGGGTATGGTCAGCTTTAATTTACACACTTCCCCCCTTTTCCTCATAGTTATTATTTTTATGCTGATTAAGAGATAATTTGGTTAATGTTACATATGTTATAGAAATAGAAAGAATATGCTGTAAAATTATTTTAAATACAGTTTGTATAAACTTGTTGTCAAATTATAGGTGTACACTGCAATAAACATTTTTCAGATATAACATATCGTATATCATACCTGATATGCTGATTTTGCTTTTCAAAGGATTTCTGTGAAGGACACGTGTGCCGGAGAGCTACGACAATACAAATCCTGTCAGTCCAAGGTAAGTCTGCTAGTCTAGGTCAATGAACAATAAAATCCCCAACACATATATAGAAGCTAATATGTGGTGGCACACAACATACTAAAACTTCAGGTCCTGCTTAGGTTGTGCCACCATTACTGATTTTGGTTTAATTGCTGTCCCCTAGTGGTCTGTGTCCAGCATGTCAAATCTCTATATACTTCCTGTATTCATATATAGGTTGAAATTCTGACTAAGAATGCAATGTTCCAATTGTAAGTAAGCTAAATAGGACCATGGGCACAATTGTGGAAGCAATAGAATGTTGAGGAAGTGTTGTCAGGGCAGGCCATAGGTTTGTCAAACTGAGGTAAAGTTTGTGACCTATAATCAGACCTCTTTATAGTTTAGATATAAAAATGTGGTAAAAGACGTGGCCTATAAAACAAGCACTCTGATAGCAAATACGTTATTTTACCCAATCATAGAATGTATTTTTTACCTCGTTGGCCTTGATTTGAAGTGTGTTACCTTTTGGTAATATTGAGTTTTAAATTGTATGTTTAGCCAAACCTTTTTTTTTTGGTATTGTTAGATATAGTAAGGAAGGATTTAAAATCTCTATCAGTCTATATTTTGCTCTCTGTGTCCAGCTGGACATATTTCCTATAACTTCCGGTCCTGGAGACACAATCAGAGCTGGATTACCCACAAGCCGATCTAGGTGGCAAAACATAACGCAGTACAATGGTCAGCAACAAGAGGTGGACACGGGTATGTAAGGACAAGATATGCCAATGTTTGGCACAGGGACCTTAATCCTAAAAGAGAGATTTATATATTGAAGGCTGAGCCTAGTAGTTCCTTTCAAATCAGTATTCCAGCGTTTATATAAAAGTTCTTCCCTATTACGCTATTTAGCTTAATAGAAAGCTGCACTAGGCCACTTTTTCTTATACCCACATTAATTAAATCTTGTTCTCAAAATTCCTCAGTGCACTTGTCTTGTGTGCTTGTGAGTACCCCTTGCGGGAATACTTCACTTACATACATCAGTATGACCAGGGCAGTTTGAAGGAATTTGGGGGCCCCAAGTAAAATGGGGGCCCCCAAGCCCCCCCCCCCCCCCCCGCACGCAAGGCCTACATTAGCGCTACACTAATTTTTACACCCATGTTCTTACTCCTCCCCCCATCCCTAGTCCCAATTTTTTTCTATTCTCACCTCCTCTTCTTCCCTGTAGGCTGCCGCTGTAGTGTGGCCGAGCTCCTCTTCCTCCTGTCAGTCAGGTGTTCTATCATTATGGGTCCCCAGTTCCCAATCAGATAGTGCCCGGGCTGGGCCGGGTACCGTGCGGTACAGGAGATTCCGTTTTCTGTGTTCCTGGCTGGACTGAAAGGAAGTGCGCACTCAGTGTGCACCTCCTGTCAGTCCTGCGGGGAACAGGAAACTGAATCTCCTGTACCACGCGCAGTACCCGGCCGGACTGACAGGACTCCAGGAGGAAGGAAGAGGAGCTCGGCCACGCTACAGCCTGGGAAGGGGAAGTTGGGGGCCCCAGGCGAGCTCGGGGCCCCAAGCAATTGTTTGTTTTGCCTGTCCTGTAGTGATGGGCCTGAGTATGACAGATCATTAGCATAAGGACAGCAGCCCTTGCAGGTTACATCCCCCTAACAATTTCAGGTCGGATTTCGGAGTTCCTTCTAAAGGACCTGATAGTGATAACCTGGACCATTGTCTCTAGTCTGGGTTGCTGCACTCCACAGAGTATTCTTTAACCCCTTCAGGGTTGACTCTCCCTCCTTTTTATGCAGGGAGGAATTTTCAGTTATTTTATGTCTGAGGTTATGGGGAAAGTTTCACCAATGTAATCTGACTCAGAATGCAGGAGCCAGAAATGTGTATACATGTCCTCTCCTCCAAAGTCCACCTCTGGTACACGAGGAGTCTCAGTCTGCTGAATTCACTACAAAACGTAAGAATACTGTTTTGGTCCATATTGACGTAGTGTGTCTAGACCTGAAATAGCTTTCGTAGGCCACACCTAAGGATACCAGTCTGGGTTCTTCTAAATGTTCCCAACCTGTTGAAACTTTTACTATTGCAACCTGTTTTGTATAGCGATTGACTTTATCAAGAGAAAGTCTTTACTGGTCACATACTGGTGACTTTGGCAGGAACGTGACTTTGAACATTTACACATATTGGTGGTAGCGGCGGTGGTGGTGGCTGGAATCTGACACTGCAGTTTATCACACTTCCTACTACAGGCTGCTTGCGGAAAACTACAAGAACAACTTTACTGAATAAGCAGTGCCTGGTCCTTATTATAGAGTCCCCAGCCCAAAATCAAACTTTCATGCTGGATCATTGCATATTTTAGTTCAATGATTTATATTGAATAATTAAGTAGAGTGACATAGACATTTCAAAATACAGAGAGATAATGTAATAAGGCATTTGTAATGTGGAATGCCACTGTAAGCATTGACGTATCATAATTGGATATCACGTAAACAATGTAATATACAGAATAGTGAATACATGCCATTGTAACATGGCTATGGTTGGAAAGAAGAAGAGGGGAAGATAACAGCCAAAGGGACTAGTGCAGGGGGTTTAGAGGGCAAGGGCAGCCTGGACTATGCCCACTCATCCATCTAAAGACCTAAAAGGCTGCCATCAGTACCAATAGGAAGGCAGTTGGAGAACCAAGGGTACCATATTGATGTGTATTTTTCCATCATGTCTGATAGCCTCACCTCAATTTTGTCATGGAGCATGGTTTGCGTAACTCTTTACCTTATCTCCGCTTCAGGGATTGGTGGAGATTTCCACGACTTATCTATAGTCTGTTTATCTGCTGGAGTATTGCATACATTTTAAAGAAATATACAAAGCACATCTAGATCCAATGTAAGTGGGAATACAGATGCCTCTTGTAGTTCAACAGTTTAAAGTGGATGTAAACCCTCTCCTATACCAAGTGAAGTGAATAGCCTCAGATGATACACAGGAATGAAACAAATCTCCCTACATACGTTTACATGTATATCTGCTGTCTTCAGCTTGCTATGTTCTTTAGAATTCTTACATGGTGTTAGAATTTTTACCTCTTCATTCTGCAGTAGGAGTGGTGTCTGGGCTTACACTGTGTGACAGCTGATTGAAGGAAAGGCACACACACCCCCTCCACATAGGCAGAAGAATTAAGATACTTTCAGAGCTGTACTGTGACAAGACAAGCTCTCTGCTAATCTATTTATAGCACCCACCTGTAATGAACTGTCCCACACTCCGCTTGAGTGCTTTCGTCATATACCACTTCCTCCCAGTCTGGATATAGAGATCAGATATTCTAACTGCTCACAAGCACACAACGAGACGATACTTTTTTGTCTGCTGAACATGGACTGTTTATTAGAAACCAGAATACAAGTCTTATATACAGTAAAATAGGAGGTTCCTACATCCTGCTCATATTACTCTAGCAATACACAGAAACATAAATTAACATGAGCTAATTACCTAATCCCATAAAGCAGCCATTTTGACTCCCTAACTACAATACACATTATCATACATATCAACACAGAACTCCTTCATACAATTGCAGGGTCAATTAGCACAAGCAACAATGGGTGAGAGATCCTTAGAAGTTATCCTAGACTCATTTACAGTATAGCAGACAGGTGGCTGGAGTTGATGACATTAGCATCTAACAGTATGTGTCCCAACAGTATGAATCAGTCACTCTTTCTAATATGACATATACATGGGTCCCAGAGTCTGTGTCTCTTGGGGGGACATGGACCTGAATTTAAAGTAACACAACCTCAAGGATCCCCAGGCTTACAACTCACAAAGAGCACCGTTCCCCCTGATCCCAGGGCCCATGATCGCAAGGCAAGAGGCTAGCATTCAGTCCCCTTCAAAAGCCTCTGTCCCAGGTGAGTCTGTCATACCACCCAAACACAAATCTCAGGCTGGTTTTATCTCCCCTCTCTGAGAACATGTCAGAAGTTACCATACTGATAACAGAGGAAGGAAACAGCAAAAATACATGAGATTTAGGCCTCATATACACGTTAGGTTAAACAGAGGACAACGATCTGATGGACCATTTTCATCGGTTAAAACCGATCATGTGTGGGCCCCATAGGTTATTTAACCATCGGTTAAAAAAATTCCAACTTGCTTTAAATTTAACCGATGGATTCCTAACCGATGAGAAAAAAACAATCGTTAGTAGGCACAACCATCGGTTAAAAATCCACGCATGCTCAGAATCAAGTCAACGCATGCTTGGAAGCATTGAACTACGTTTTTTTCAGCATGTCGTTGTGTTTTACGTCACCGCGTTCTGACACGATTGTTTTTTTTAACCGATGGTGTGTAGGCGCGACCGTTCTCATCGGATGGACTGATCGTGTGTACGAGGCTTTAGGGCTTTGGTGAGAGATAAGAAAACACTACAGATATACAGTATGTGCTTAGGTCAAATTTCATGAATCGGGTTTACATCCACTTTAAGTTTAAAACAAACAGCACTAATATAAAAGTCTACACTGGAACACATATGGCTGGTAGTATGTTATAATATTCGCTAAGTGTGTCTGTGTGTGTTTTTCCTTATTGCTAACTGTGCATTTTTCTCTTTGTTTGCTGTGTAATTTTACAGAAGTGCCCTGCAGATTCTGTGCCTTTCAGAAATGTGCAATGTGCTGTCTACAACAACAGACCAATACCAGGTTCATCTGAGCAAACATACAACTGGGTGCCTTTTTATGGAGGTAATGTCAGAACATTAACATTTAATAAAGCTTAAAATCCACAGACAAACAGTTTCTGATTAGGTAATGTCTGATGCTTTTTTCATTGTTAAAAATTCCAACAGTGGCACCATAGTTCTAAAATGTAACGTATAGGTAAAAATCAGAATGCAAGTATTTATACTTTTTATCATGGTGTGGTCATAGGTGTGCGTAGCCTATTCCATTAGGGTGTGTACCCCAAAGCTCAAACACACTGAAGCATAGTAAAATCTGTGTTTACTATGCTTCAGTTTGTGAATGAACACAGTAAGCAAGTGTGTTCACTAAGTTCATTTAGAAAAGGAAGGGCCGGTAAATTACATATTGATTAGCCCTTTGCCCTGCTCTTTATCCTGAAACACCCCCCGCAGCAGCCGAGGAGAAAGGAGAGAAGAGGAGGGAAGCCAGCAGCACTACGGGGGGAGGGGGGGTTGGGCAACACAGGGGGAGGCCCAGGCAGTATGGGGAACCGGCACCATAGAGTGATTAGGGTGTGCCCAGGCACATCTGGCACACCCCCTGCACATGCCTATGGGTGTGGTTCTTTTGATAAATTGAATAGATGCATAACTTGAATAAATGCATTTCATATACTTATTGCTTCTGCATCTTAGAGCACCTGGAAAATCTTGTGCAAGGTATAAGCACATGTAATAGATAAATGATGTATGTATCATAAAAAAATATTGTCACACAGTCTTCCTCGGATCATGTTCCGCATAACAGTAATCTGTCTTACTATGTCAATGATCTAGAACTAGTGTGTGTATGTACTGTATATATATACCGTATTTTTCGCCGTATAAGACGCACTTTTTCTTCTCCAAAACTGGGGGGGGAAAGTTGGTGCGTCTTATACGACAAAGAGACATTTTTTCCTGCTTTAAAACTGCCTGGCATGTACTGCGGGCTTCCCTCTCCCTATAGCGCGCCTTGTCCCCCCCCCCTCCCAGTCTAACTACGTGCTGCTGAGCTTACCTTTAACTCCATCCGTGCGGGCTGTGCCTGCTCATGTCTCCCCCAGGCAGACGTGATCCTTGCTTGGAACGGCCTCATAGACAGCACAGCACAGCATGGCTTCCTGTAATACACACCCCCCTCAGCCGCTCCTACTAGCTTAGGGGGGGTGTGTTGCTGCTAAGACCTTCCGGGGCCCTTCTCCCTGATGTGGGAGTGAAGGGACTTTTTTCTCTATTTCGGGCGCATGCGCACTGCATCCCGCGCCCGATTCGATGAGCCGTTGCTTATTCTCCTTCCCTGGCGGAGTGATCTGTAGCTGAGTGATCAGTACCTGAGAGTGTGAGGCAGGCAAGGCAGCGACAGGCAGCTGACAGGGTCCATCCAGAAGGCAGAGAAGTAAGAATCCGTGCCTACTGACATGTGTGCGCTAATATAATGTAATTAAAAAAAAAGTGCACTGTACATTCCTAAATTCCTGTATAACACACAGGCAGCAGATAGTAGTTTCTCTCTCACAGTGTGTTACTTGGCATGGCTGTTGGGTTCTGATTTTGTAGCTTGGTCATAAGTTAACAAGGTCAGCACCCGACAGCCATGTCATGTAACACACTGTAACAGTGCCAGCCATGATAGTGTGCCTGTGTGTTATAATGCTGATGACAGGTTGGTGTATTAAAAAACTAGCTGTCCATTTACACCTGCCTACCTCCAATCCGCTAAACCAAACGGAAAGGGATCCGTTCCCCTCCATCTAGCAGATTGGATTTTACTGCAGTATTTGGTTCAGAATCTTTTTTTTCTAGATTTTCCTCCTTTAAAATTGGGTGCGTCTTATATTCCGGTGCGTCTTATACGGCGAAAAATACGGTATATATATATATATATATATATATATATATATATATATATATATATATATATATATATATATATATATATATATATAATAGTTCCAAAGAGTCATGGTTCTCTAAAAGTGTTTTGAACAAAAATAATAATAATAATATACATATATATATTTATATATACACATACCGTATCTCACACAAGTTAGTACACCCCTCACATTTAATATATCTCTTCATGTGACAACACTGAAGAAATGACACTTTGCTGCAATGTAAAGTAGTGAGTGTACAGCTTGTATAATGGTGTAAATTTGCTGTCCCCTCAAAATAACTCAACACACAGCCATTAACCACTTCAGCCCTGGAAGAATTGGCTGCTCAATGACCAGAGCATTTTTTGCAATTCGGCACTGCGTCACTTTAACTGACAATTGCGCGGTCGTGTGACGCTGTACCCAAACAAAATTGACGTCCTTTTTTTTCCCCACAGATAGAGCTTTTTTTGGTCTTATTTGATTACCTCTGCTGTTTTATTTTTTTTGCGCTATAAATAAAAAAAAAGTGACAATTTTGAAAAAAAAAATACAATATTTTGTACTTTTTGTAGTAATAAATAGCCCCAATGTTTTTTTTTAAAAAAGGAAATTTTTTCCTCAGTTTAGGTCGATATGTATTCTTCCACATATTTTTTGTAATAAAAATTTCAAAAAACATATATATATTGATTGGTTTGCATAAAAGTTATAGCGTCTACAATATAGGGAATAGATTTATGGCATTTTTAAATATTTTTTTATTTTTTTACTAGTAATGGCGGCGATCTGCGATTTTTATCAGGACTGCGACATTATGGCGGACTTTATCGGATACTTTTGACACATTTTTGGGTCCATTGGCATTTATTCAGCGATTAGTGCTATAAAAATGCACTGATTACTGTTTAAATGTCACTGGCAGGGAAGGGGTTAACACTAGGGGGCAATCAAGGGGTTAACTGTGTTCCCTAATGTGTGTTCTAACTGAAGGGGAATGGGACACCCTATAGGAGATTGAAGATCGTGGTTCCCAGCTTGTAGGAACTCACGGTCTGCATCTCCTCTTCTCTGAGAACAAAGAAGTGTGTTTACACACATGTCCCAGTTCTTCCTCTCACCCACGCGCCCGCTCTATTCCGCTTAAAGGGACCGACGTACAGCTACGACGGTCCACGGGAACGAGCCGACCTGCAGCAGTATAATGACGGCGGCTGGTCAGCAAGCGGTTAATATCTAAACCGCTGGCAAAAAAGTTAAGTACACCCCTAAGTGAAAATGTCCAAATTGGGCCCAATTAGCCATTTTCTCTCCCCGGTGTCATGTGACTCGTTAGTGTTACAAGGTCTCAAGTGTGAATGGGGAGCAGGTGTGTTAAATTTGGTGTTATCGCCCCCACTCTTTCAAACTGGTCACTGGAAGTTCAGCATGGCACCTCATGGCAAAGAACTCTCTGAGGATCTGAAAAAAAGAATTGTTGTTCTACATAAAGATGACCTAGGCTATAAGAAGATTGCCAAGACCCTGAAACTGAGACCATACAGTGGTTTAACAGGGCAGGTTCCACTCAGAACAAGCCTCGCCATGGTCGACCAAAGAAGTTGAGTGCACATGCTCAGTGTCATATTCAAGGGTTGTCTTTGGGAAATAGATGTATGAGTGATGCCAGCATTGCTGCAGAGGTTGAGGGGTGGGGGGGGGGGTCAGCCTGTCAGTGCTCAGACCATATGCTGCACACTGCATCAAATTGGTCTGCATGGCTGTCATCCCAGAAGAAAGCATCTTCTAAAGATGATGCACAAGAAAGCCTGCAAACAGTTTGCTGAAGACAAGCAGACTAAGGACATGGATTACTGGAACCATGGCGTGTGGGCTGATGAGACCAAGATAAACGTATTTGGTTCAGATGGTGTTAAGCATGTGTGGGGGGCAACCAGGTGAGGAGTAAAAAAAGTCAAGCATGGTTATGGGAGTGTCATGGTCTGGGGCTGCATGATTGCTGCCAGCACTGGGGAGCTACAGTTCATTGAGGGAACTATGAATGCCAACATGTACATAGCATGATCCCTTCCCTTGGGAGACTGGGCCGCAGGGCAGTATTTCAACATGATAAGGACCCCAAACACACCTCCAAGATGACCACTGCCTTGCTAAAGAAGCTGAGGGTAAAGGTGATGGACTGGCCAATCATGTCTCCAGACCTAAACGCTATTGAGCATCTGTGGGGCATCCTTAAACGGAAGGCGCAAAGTCTCTAACATCCACCAGCTCAGTGATGTCATCATGGAGGAGTGGAATAGGACTCCAGTGGCAACCTGTGACACTCTGGTGACCTCCATGCCCAAGAGGGTTAAGCCAGTGCTGGAAAATAATGATGGCCACACACAATATTGACACTTTGGACCCAATTTGTACATTCTCACTTAGGGATGTACTCACTTTTGTTGCCAGCGGTTTAGACATTAATAGCTGAGGGGTGTACTCACTTTTGTGAAATAATATATATTTATAATATATTTATAAAACAAAAGAAAATACGAAAACTGCGCTGTAAACCAACATGAAAATAAAAACTGTGGAAATTATCTTAAATATAAACAATATAAATACCACACCAAGTGCATAAGTGTAAATGTACCCATATGATTATATATTAGATAGTATAAAAGTCCAATTGCCAACAACTAAATGGCAGCAAAAAGGAAAAAGAAAGTCCTGATATGCTTCAAACAAAAGTGATTCCACAATGACAGAAACGTGAAGAAAAGCCTATAATGGCACCAATATCACACGTGTCCCTTCACGTACAAGTCTGCTTACCAGAACACAGGCTAAATAAGCCTGGAAGTCAAACACACTCTGGACTGGAATAGGTTGTTAGGAAGATGGACGCAGGAAATCCGAGCGGATCCAAAATCGATCTCCTCAATTTAAACAGCTGGAGGGTGGATGGAAATAATCCGACCGAGTGGAAACGATCACCTCACTCACAGCAGGTATCTCGTACAGTACCGAGGGAAGAAATACTCGCATTGCATTATACTGTATGCACAAAGTTTAATGTAAAAAAAAAGTCAGATATACTCACAAAAGCATCAGAATAAAATCACGTATAAAAACAAACAGCCGGTCGGCAAGCAGATACCCGTCCTATGGGCGAAGACGTCAGCGCGTCACCTTCCCGACGATCGTTTCGTCTCACAAAGACGTAATCCCCTGTGACGACGTCTTTGTGAGATGAAATGATCGTCGGAAAGTTTTTTGAAAAAACTTCCGACTATACCGCCCCCCCTGACCCCCGTTATACTTACCTGACCCCTCGAAATTCCCACGCTCGGCACCGACATCCTCTTCAACGCTCAGCCTGGCCGTTGATTGGCTAGAGCAGAGTGGATTGAAAGCAGTGCAGCCATTGGCTGGCTGTGCTGTCAATCACATCCAATGACACGGCTATGGCCGCTCGCTGTATCACGGAGGCACGCCCGCAAGGACTCCACAAAATGCGAGGGAGTTGAATGAATGTGTGGCGTTTCTGCGGGGAGGACCAGAGACAGCCGCCGAGGGACTCCAGATCTGGATCGGGGCCACTCTGTGCAAAACAAGCTGCACAGTGGAGGTAAGTATAACATGTTTGTTATTTTAACCCCTTCCATACCGGGCCATAATAAAATGACGCCAGCAGAAACCCTCCGGGTGGACGTCATATGTCGTCCTTTATTCCCGGCCCTCTATGGGGCGCACGCGACCCAACGCGTGTGCCCGCGATTGCCAGTGATCATGGCAGGACCATGCATCTGTGTGTGTAAACACACAGATCCACCTCCTGTCAGCGGTTAGGAGCCTGATGTGTGTTCCCAGTACAAAGGAACACACATCGGTCTCCTCCCCTTGTGAGTCTGCTCCCCCTACATTTAGAATCACACATTAGGGAACATATTAACCCCTTCAGCGCCCCTAGTGTTAACCCCTTCCCTGCCAGTCACATTTACACAGTAATCAGCGCAGTTTTATAGCACTAATCGCTGTATAAATGTGACTGGTCCCAAAAACGTGTCAAAAGTGTCCGATGTGTCTGCCATAATGTCACGGTCACAATAAAAATCGCAGATCGCCGCCATTACTAGTAAAAGAAAAAAAAATGCCATAAATCTATCCCCTATTTTGTAGACTCTATAACTTTTGCGCAAACCAATCAATATACGCTTATTGTGATTTTTTTTTACCAAAAATATGTAGAAAAATACGTATCGGTCTAAACTGAGGACATTTTTTTTTTAAATTGTGATATTTATTAAATCAAAAAGTAAAAAATATTGTTTTTTTTTTTTTCAAAATAGCTGCTCTACTTTTGTTTATAGCGCAGAGATGATCAAATACCACCAAAACGAAAGCTCTATTTGTGGGAGGAAAAAAACATCGGGGTTTCATTTGGGTACAGTGTTGCATGATCGCGCAATTGTCATTCAAAGTGCAACAGCCCTGAAAACTAAAATTTGGTCTGGGCAGGAAGTGGGTGAAAATGCCCTATATGGAAGTGGTTAAAAATAAAATACATTTTCTTTACAACCCTTTTAAGCCTCGTACACACGCATGGTTTTCTCGGCAAGAAAACTGCTGGTAGAGCTTTTTGCTGAGAAAACCGTTTGTGTATATGGTTTCTCGTCGAGAAAACTGCCGTGAATTTCGACGAGAAAAATAGAGAACCTGCTCTCTATTTTCTCGCCGAGAGTCTCAATTTTCTCGTTGTGATTCTCGTCGGAATGTTACGACGAGAAAACCATTCATGTGTAAGCTTTTCCAAGTCTTATAAAACGCTCATGCTCAGAATCAAGTATGAGACGGGAGCGCTCTTTCTGGAAAAACTAGCGTTCGTAATGGAAATAGCACATTCATCACACTGTAACGGACTGAAAAGCACGAAGACTGAAAAGCGCAAATTGTCTCTCACCAAACTTTTACTAACACGCAGTAACGTGAGATAGCAAATGCAGCCCAAGTGGTGGCGCCATTGGAATCTAACTTCCCCTTTATAGTGTCGTCGTATGTGTTGTATGTCACCGCATTTTGGAACGACGAGATTTTGGCTTAACAGTGTGTATGCAAGGAAAAATAACGTTTTTTTTTACGACAGGAATCTCGCCCGTGTGTACAGGGCTTCAAAGTTGGGGTTATCCCCTTAGTTATGGTAGTTTTCTTTTCACATCTTGTCTCGTCATTAGGAAAGGAAGTGAAAAAAAATCTCAGTGAGGACACAGGAAGAAATTAAAAAAAACTGTTCTAACCTTTCTACACTCTACCTAAATCTAGTCCAATTGTTTTTTTTTTTTCTGAGCTTGAACTTAGATAACATTATTTTAAAAGTCTTATTTTATTCACTTTTAAATCCTGCCCTTGTCCCTAAGAACCATAGAAAAAATGGTGTTGGAATTTACATATGATTTAATAATAATATGTGTGAAAATAATGAATAATTATCTATCATTGTCATGTCAAATATAAAATTAATTTCAGCTTCCAATGCCTGTGATTTAAACTGTTTGGCTGTTGGATATAACTTTTATTATACCTTTGGGCGAGTACTTGATGGAACCAGCTGTGGAGCAGACTCTGCCGGTACCTGCATCAGCGGCAATTGCCTGGTAATAATCTTTAATTTAGTTTTTTGAGTTATATATATATATATATCTATATACAGTATCTCACATAAAGGAGTACACCTCTCACATTTTTGTAAAGATTTTATTATATCTTTTCAGGGGACACTTTGCTACAATGTAAAGTAGTGAGTGTACAGCTTGTATAACTTGCTGTCCCCCCAAAATAACTCAACACAGCCATTAATGTCTAAACCACTGGCAACAAAAGTGAGTACACCCCTAAGTGAAAATGTCCAAATTGGGCCCAAAGTGTCAATATTGTGTGTAGCCACCATTGTTTTCCAGCACTGGCTTAAACCTCTTGGGCATGGAGTTCACCAGAGCTTCACAGGTTGCCACTGGAGTCCTCTCCCCTTCCTCCATGATGACATCACGGAGCTGGTGGATGTTAGAGACCTTGCGCTCCTCCACCTTCCATTTGAGGATGCCCCACAGATGCTCAATAGGGTTTAGGTCTGGAGACATGCTTGGCCAGTCCATCACCTTTACCCTCAGCTTCTTTAGCAAAGCAGTGGTCGTCTTGGAGGTGTGTTTGGGGTCGTTATGATGGAATACTGCCCTGCGGCCCAGTCTCCGAAAGGAGGGGATCATGCTCTGCTTCAGTATGTCACAGTACATGTTGGCATTCATGGTTCCCTCAATGAACTGTAGCTCCCCAGTGCCAGCCGCATATATGCAGCCCCAGACCATGACACTCCCACCACCATGCTTGACTGTAGTAAGACAAACTTGTCTTTGTACTCCTCACCTGGTTGCCGCCACACATTCTTGACACCATCTGAACCAAATAAGTTTATCTTGGTCTCAACAGACCACAGGACATGGTTCCTGTAATCCATGTCCTTAGTCTGCTTGTCTTCAGCAAACAGTTTTTCGTGCTTTCTGGTGCATTAGAAGAGGCTTCCTTCTGGGACGACAGTCACGTAGACAGTCATGTAGACCAATTTGATGCAGTGTGCAGCGTATGGTCTGAGCACTGACAGGCTGACCCCCCACTCCTTCAACCTCTGGCAGCATATGTATATTTCCCAAAGACAACCTCTGGATATGACACTAAGCACATGCACACAACTTCTTTGGTTGACCACGGTGAGGCTTGTTCTGAGTGGAACCTGTGCTGTTAAACCGATGTATGATCTTTGTTACTGTGCTGCAGCTCCATTTCAGGGTCTTGGCAATCTTCTTATAGCCTAGGACAGTGATGACGAACCTTGGCACTCCAGATGTTTTGGAACTACATTTCCCATGATGCTCATGCACTCTGCAGTGTAGTTGAGCATCATGGGAAATGTAGTTCCCAAACATTCTGGGGTGCCAAGGTTTGTCATCACTGGCCTAGGCAATATTTATGTAGAGCAACAATTCTTTTTATTCAGATCCTCAGAGAGTTCTTTGCCATGATGTGCCATGTTGAACTTCCAATGACCAGTATGAGAGAGTGAGAGCGATAACACCAAATTTAACACACCTGCTCCCCATTCACACCTGAGACCTTGTAACAAGTCACATGACACCGGGGAGGGAAAATGACTTATTGAGCCCAATTTGGACATTCTCACTTAGGGGTTTACTCACTTTTGTTGCCAGCGGTTTAGACATTAATGGCTGGGTGTTGAGTAATTTTGAGGGGACAGCAAATTTACACTGTTATACAGTATATTTTTTATTTTTTTTCAAATATAGTTTTTTTATTTTATTTTATAGAAACATACATACAATAACAACATTACCACACAATTTAAACTTACACGCAAAGTTCACACATATAAATCTCAGACACAGCTGGACTCATAAACTGGAGTAGATAACCCAACTTAGGAGGCCCTTAACTTAAAGCTCCCAGTCATCAGTTCAATGACCCCCTTAGATATTTTCCGCATTGCAACAGAGTCATCAAATGTGCGGGGGGGAGTGTTATGGCGCTCTGTCGCGTCTATCGGCCGTCCAATACTCATATCGTCTTAATGAAAGGGGAAAAAAAAAAAACAACATACTCATATATATACACACATATACACACGCACACGCGCACACACACTCACACAAAGAGAGACAGACATGGGAAAAAGAAACAGGGGGGGGGAGGGAGGGTTGACCCAGGGACGCGGGCTCGTCTCAAGTCGCAAAAGCCACAACAGCTGTATCCCCTTGCCAGACTAAGAATCACGTAGAGCCGATCCTTCATCTGAATAGATGAACATATTCCAGAGTCTCCATGCCTCAGTGTGTTTCTCCTGCTTGTTTTGGGCCGTGAGGACCAAGTCTTCTAATTGTTTAATCTCCTCCACCCTGCGCAACCACATTCCCACTGACGGGGGAGTACTCTTCTTCCATCTAAGGGGAATACATGATTTGGCCGCGTTCAATAGATGTCTAATGATCGACTTCTTGTAGCTCCGTGCGAAAGTCTGTGAAAGAGCGCTGTAAGTCCGTCTCCCACTTCCGCAGGAAGGGCAAGTCAGGTTGTGTGGGGGGTGAGTTAAGTAGAGCATATGTTTTAGAGAGGACCTGGGGTAGTGTCCCCTCCTCCCTGCAATATTCTTCAAACATTGTAAGTTCTCGCTGATAGTGTGCCGGGTTTGCTATTGAATGTAGAAAATGGTGAAGGCGGATCGCCTTCCAAAACGGGAGCTGGAAGCGTCCCTCGGCGCTCGTCAGGTCATGGACAGAAGGCCACTGAGTGCCCACGAGAAAGTGAGAAGCCTGGTTGCACCCTGACAACGACAGCGATCTGTATTCCATCGAGTCCAGCCCCGGGGGAATGCTGGATTCCCCAATATAGGATACAGTGGGGATTCACCCGAAGAAAGGTGAGAGGAGCGTAAAGTCGTTGCCCCTACTCGGAGGGTGGAACCAATAACCGGGTGCGAGGTCAGAATTTGGGGCAGCTGGTCAAAGCACCAGACGGCCCCCTTCAGTGGAACCACCGTCTGGGCCTGTTCCAATTGGGTCCAGAGTTTAGTCTCACTGTGACGGTTCCAGTCAATAATTCTGCCCAGATGTACCGCCTCGTAATAATTACGCATATCCGGCAAGGCCAATCCACCTTGATGCTTCGGCAGAGTCAAAAGGCGCCTGCGCAACCTGGGCTTAGAGTTAGCCCATATAAAGTTAATAAAAAGAGAGTTGACTTGTTTAAAGAACCGTGGCGAAATTTTAATTGGCAGTGCCTGAAACAAATACAGAAATTTGGGGAGTATCGACATCTTGATCAGGTTGCACCTACCGAAACAGGAGTGCAATCCCCTGGTCCACCCCTGCAACAGCAGGCGAACCTTGGTCAGCAAAGGCGGGAAATTAAGGTCAAAGGTGCGCTGTAAGTCGCCAGGTATTAGGGTCCCCAGGTATTTGAGGGAGCAGTCCGACCATTTAAATTTAAACTGGGTTTTCAGAGAGTTCAATCTAGCAGGGGGGATGTTGACCCCCATTGCTGCCGACTTGTCAAAATTTATTTTCAGGTTGGATAGGGTCCCGTATCTATCAAATTCTCGGAGCAGGTTCGGCAAGGACACCACCGGGTTAGTCAGGGAAAACAATAAATCATCTGCGTACGCCGCTATTTTAAATTGTGCCCCCTGCACGCCGACCCCCGTAATGTCGGGGTTCGCGCGCACCGTGCACAGGAAAGGTTCTAGAGCCAGCGCGAAGAGCAGGGGTGAGAGTGGGCATCCCTGCCTTGTCCCGTTTGTAATGGGGAAAGGTTCAGACAGGATTCCATTGGCCTTAACCTGGGCCGTGGGTATGGAGTAAATACTGGAGATCCATTGGACCATCTTAGGTCCCAAGCCAATTCGCTTAAGAACGGAGAACATAAAGGTCCAGTTGACCCGATCAAATGCCTTCTCAGCATCTGTGCTGATATACAGTATATTTTACATTGTAGAAAAGTGTAATTTCTTCAGTGTTGTCACATGAAAAGATAAAAAATATTTACAAAAATGTGAGGGGTGTACTCACTTTTGTGAGATACTGTATCTCTCTCTCTTTTTTTTTTTTTTACTTTGGGCACAGGGGTTCTTTATTATGGGGGTTGGGGAACTGGCTGAGGTACTTTTTTTTTGGTTTCCAAACGTTCACATACACTCTTTTGTGGACTGGGTAAAGTTTATTAAATAGGTAAAAAATAGAGATAGTTAAATACAAAAATTATACATTTTTAGTTCAATCACTAAACTGTAATTCAGGTTTCATCTCTTTCTAAAAAAATATGTCTTCAAGGCACAATACATTTACTAAACACAATATTTTCCTAAGTTCCCTTACATTCTAGGTGGATGATCTCATCCAGGAATGCCATGATTTATGCTATTTTTTACTGGTAATTTCTTAATAAAAATGATTTATTTTGGCTTACACCGCACACTGCTTTCCTTTGTACCTTATTCACAAGAAAACATAGGGGGTAATCCACAAACACCCGGCGCAATGTAACTTTTGTCATTTAAGTTACACCGCCGCAAATTGCACAAGGTAGTGCCCGATCCACAAAGCACTTACCTTGAAATTTGCAGCGGTGTAACTTAAAATCGTCCGGCGCAAGGCGTTCCTAATTTAATGGGGCGAGTCCCATTTAAATTAGGCGCGCTCCCACGCCGGACGTACTGCGCATGCTCCCGACGTCATTTTCCCGACGTGCTTTGCGCGGTTTTACGTTGCGCCGGGTTTTGAGAATCGCGACGGGCGTAAAAAAAAAAAATACGAGTTGCGGCGGGAAAAAAAAAAAAAAGACACCGTCGCGGGAAAGAAGGGTCTACTTTTACATGGTGTACTAACTTTACACCTTGTAAAAGCAGCCCTAATTTTGCGATAGCAAACTAATACTTACGGAGAAAAAATGAAGCTGAAAAGCTTTGTGGATCTCCGTAAGTGCTAATTTGCATACCCGACGCGGCATTTCGACTCGAAATGCCCCCAGCGGCGGCCGAGGTACTGCATCCTAAGATCCGACAGTGTAAGGCCGGGTACACACGGACAAACATGTATGGTGAAAGCGGTCCGTCGGACCGTTTTCACCATACATGTCTGCCAGAGGGCTTCTGTACGATGGTTGTACACACCATCGTACAGAAGTCCGCGCGTAAACAATACGCGGGGCGTGTCCGCGGTGTCGCCGCGTCGATGACGCGGTGTCGCCGCGACAATGACGCGGCGACATGCGCGGCCCGCCTTTAAAATGCTTCCACGCATGCGTCGAAGTCATTCGACGCATGCGAGGGACGGCGGGCGCCTGGACATGTACGGTAGGTCTGTACTGACGACCGTACATGTCCGAGCGGGCTGAATTCCAGCGGGCTGTTTTAAAACAAGTCCAGGAATATTTGTCTGCTGGGAAAAGGCCCGGCGGGCAAATGTTTGCTGGAATTCGGCCCGCTCGCGCCCACACACGACCAAACATGTCTGCTGAAACTGGCCTGCGGGCCAGTTTCAGCAGACATGTTTGCTCGTGAGTATGGGGCCTAAGTCCCTTACACATGTCGGATCTTCTGTCTATATATGTGAAACTGATTCTGTGGATCAGTTCCATAGATAGAAACAGGGATACGACGGCGTATCAGTAGATACGCCAGCGTATCCCTTTTGTGGATTACCCCTATAGTCCTTTGATAGATCCAGAGAGACCAATGCTTATGGAAGCAACAATAAATACCTGCCTCTTCTATCCCTTCCCTCCCTTTCCATAAGCACTTTATATCTCATATAAACTCTAAAGTCCCCATGAGATATGAGAAGAGTGGGCAAATCAACCTACAGTATCAATGTTCACCAAGAACTAAATATGTATTGGATAAACTAGGTCTTTAAAAAAATGCAGTTCTTTCAGTCATTTTTAGATCTACATGTTAAAGAGATCAGGTTGATACAACTAATCTTAAAATAAATTCTTTCTGGACTGATTCCTGGCAGGATCTATGTTCATTATAACCATCTAATGCACTTTCGGTGTTTTTAATGAGGAAAGTGACAGTGTCTGCATCCCTTTAGAAGTAGTTATAGCTTAGTATATTATCAAAAATTGTATTCCTATTGTAGGGGATGTGTAAAATGTTACCTGTACTTTAGTGCAGATGTCTGAGAAAATGAGTAAGCCAATCACACAAGCAGGAAATTACATTTATGGGGGTGCTCCATACACCAGCTGTATACAGAACACATCCAGGCTGCCATATTGCATTGAATTTTTAAAACTTTTTTTAATTAAAGTGATATCAGATTAAAATAGAAAGGTAACTTTGGATGCTATACCATGTTATTATTATTATTATTATTATTATTTAAAAAAATAATTAAGTCATTAATTTAGCTACAAATGTTATCTTTGAGGGCTCATTCAGATGAGTGCTATAGGTTGTCAGCACACAACTCTGTGGTGCATGAACATGCAGAAAAAAGCTGCTCAGCAGAGGGGATGGGCTCCAGCACCCATGTGAATGAGCCCTTAAGCTCCCATTGGCTGCCGCTGCTGAGAACAACGATCAGTTTGTATTAAGCCTGGTACACACGACCAGTTTTCCCGGCAGGAAAACTGCCAGGAGAGCTTTTGGCCGGGAATCCCAGCCGTGTGTATGCTCCCTGGCAGTTTTACTGTCAGGAAAACAGACGGGAATCCTGACGGGAAAATAGAGAACCCTGCTCTCTATTTTCTCGTCGGGTTTCCCGGCAGAGTGTTTCCTGCTGAGAAAACCAGTCGTCTGTATGGGTGAAAAACCACACATGCTCGATAACACTTTGACGCATGCGCGGTAGCATACAAGGTTAGTGTGGGGTGTAGCAAGATGGCGGCGACGTGTACGATTTACAAAAGCTCACTTGTATACTTATTGATACTCACAAATTATTTCTTAGTTCTGTTGAGCCCATGGATCCAATATGCTCAAACATCACTCTCGCCCGACAGCCTAACCTCCTTATAGCATACCACTTTGAAGGGAACAACATATATGGTCTGATGCATGGAATGTCGGTTCTCCACCCCTACATGTTAATAGACACAAAAAACAATTTTTGCTTTTTTATGTTTGTTGGCATTTCTCATGAAAGTCGAATGCCGCGTACAGACGGTCGTTTTTTGTGATGAAAAAAAAACGTTGTTTTTAAAAACGTCATTTAAAATGACCGTGTGTGGGGAAAACGTCGTTTTATGTCTTCTGAAAAACGTAAAAAAAAAAATTCGAACATGCTTGAATTTTTTGTGTCGTTTTTCAAAACGTTGTTTTTTTGTGTCAATTAAAATGATAGTGTGTGGGCAAAACGACGTTTAAAACACAGTTTTTAAACCCGCGCATGCTCAGAAGCAAGTTATGAAGCTAGCTTCAATGGAAAAGAGTGCTGAATGTAACCGCGCTTTGCTAGAGCATTTTGAAAAAACGATGGTGTGTAGGTAACGTCGTTTTTGAAAATGAAGTTTCAAAAACTTTGTTTTATTTCATGATTTAAAACGTTGTTTTATTTCATCACAAAAAACGACCGTCTGTACGCGGCAGAATGGTCTTAATGTTTGTTTTCTTGTATTTGGAAGAGAACAATCAGGGGATTTGAAACCCCCCCTTTCCCACCTACCTCTAGGTCTCCCTTTCTATTTGCAGTTGGGTTTCTCTATGTTGACCACACACAGGGGAGGGCGGGCAGCCTTAGACCTGGGGGGAAAGTCCAGTCAAGTGGCCCATAGAACCGGTGGTGGAAAAGTGATGGATCGGGAAAACAGTCTAAGGTTTTTCATGATCACAAAGGTAATGGGAGTGGCAGGGAGGACAGTGTGGCCCTCCATGGCCCATGGGTGACTTATATCACCATGGCCTCCAGGAACTAAAGTGCAAACAGGTCCCTGTATGAATCCCCCGGACCTGACCCCTCCCCAACTAGTGAGGGACTACAAGTCCAAGCATTAATGCCTGAGCTCTAAGGATGTGCCCCCCCCCCCCAAACTAGTGAAGGACTACAAGTCCAAGCATTAACGCCTGAGATCTAAGGATGTGACCCCTTAGATCCCATAGGTTAATGCTGTGCCCTGTAGTCCTTCACTAGTTGAAGGGCTGGGGAACACACATTCTCAGCTCTGAGGGTTTCATGTTGGGACCTGTAGTCCTTCACTTTTGGGATGTCACATACCCAAAAGTAAAGGACTACCAGCATGAACCCTGGTTGAGATTTAAGTATGTGATCTCCTCCTCTGCTGCCAGCTCATTCTCCCATGACACATGTTCTAATTCATTCTCTGCTCCCGACCTCACCTCAGGCAGCTTGACTCTGGAGAGGTGCTTCTGGCACAGTCTGTCAGTGACAGCTCCCCTCCCTCAGGCAGGCTCCAAGGCGCATGCCGCTGCACAGGAGATGGAGGGAGGAGGTGTGTGGATAAAACACTAATAGGCGTGGAGGAGGCGGAAGATCCTTCTCCGCTCTGAATGCTGGGGCCTCTTTCCTCCTGGGGACTGTGACATCACTGGTTGCTAGATGCCAAGCGATCCTAGCAACTACCTCAGGCGATAGAGGCCAGCAGTGGAACAAACGCGTCTTGGCCGGCCGGGTCACTCTGTAAGTAAAGCTATGCCACACCGAGAGAGACACTGCTCCACATTTCCCTGCACAGAGAGACACCCCTCTCAACATTTCCCTGCACAGAGAGAGACAGCGCTCCACATTTCCCTGCACATAAAGCAGTGGCGGCCAATTCATTAGGGGCACCGCCCCTTCTCTCCAGGAAACCCCCTTATATGCCTTAATGAATAGATTCATGCATATCCACCCCCTTCCATTCGGCTTTGCTGGACACAGACTGTCAGCTTAGAAGCAGGGAACAGCACTGTGATAGGACAGATGTCCGCTCACAGCACTAACGTTCCTGCACGCTTCTGGGCTGTTATCCAGCCTTGCCAGTCTACCTCCGGAGTCGCCGAGCAGTAACACTCCGTCAACTGCACATGCACAGTTGCCAGCTTGCAGCACATTTTTTTTTACAAGAAATGAGAGTGGCCCGGGGAGAAAATGCATTCCTGCCCCCCACCCCAGCCTGCCCCTGGCCACACACGCTGTTACCAATCAGACATACTCATAACCTCATACCAAAGTCCTCTTCTTCACAGGTGGTATAACGTCTCTAACTTTAGAACACAAGAGGTCTGTGGTCTCAATGTAATATAATAGTTTACAGTACACTGTTATTATGATTACATACTGTACTTTTTTTTGAAAAACAAGGATCACTACATCAACAATAATTTACCTCTTGTCATTTCTGCATGTGCTCTTATTTTGTAGACAGCAGGCTGTGATGGTGTTCTGGGATCTGGAGAGACTGTTGACTGTGGAAGTTGCAGTGGCAAGATAGACTCCTGCATTTTTATCTGGAATGTTTTCCGGGACTCTTATCCCTCTAAAGGTTATGTGGTATTCCGTGAACTTGGTGCTATTTCTACTCACCTCATTTCTGCAAAATACATGACAGATGATGTTAGATCAGAACTATGATCAACTTGGTGGTTATGTTTCTGATTTTTAATCCTGTTAATGTTTTTAACACTTATTTACCAAAACTGACAATAAGCATCACAGAACTCTAAGCTGGACAGTACTGTATATAGTGTTACAGTGTTAAACTGAAAAAAAAAATTGTTCTGAAACATAATTATTATGACTCACTGGTTCAAGGAACAATTTTTTCAATGTCTGCAGCTTGTTTAAAAGAAATCATTCAAGACAGAGAAAGAAAATCACAGCTGCTATGTGAAACTTGGTAATTCGATAACAGTTAATTATTAAAGCATTTTTCATTGTGGATGACCTATGTTCTTTAGTATGGTCAGCAAGATCACTTAGCTGGACATGTAGAAATAACAAACTTAAATAAATATTTAAAGCCCAACTCCAGGCAACCAAAAAAACAAAAAAAAAACTCTTGCAGTGGTTCTGCGCCTGCACTACAAGGTTTAATTGCTTATTTAGGACTATGGAAACAAAAAGAGAAGACGATTTATTTGTCCGATCCTCCACTCCTCCCTACAGCTAGACAAATACCTACAGCCATGGGCATAGCATAAGGGGTTGCAGGGGTCATAATCGTAACCCCACTTCTAGCTCCAGGGGGCTCCTGCAGCCCCCTGTGATATTATTATCATGTCCTCCACAAAGTCCAGCTCCAAACTGCCTTCCACAGTCCACACCTCTCCGTTTTCATTTTCTGGGGAGAAGCTGTGAACAATTTCCTGAATGAAGAGGAGCACAGGGTGAGAACAGCAAGCATGGGAAAGTGTCTGTGCTGTGTGCTGGCAACATGAAATGGTTACCAAGTTCAGCGAGTTAAGAGGAGGAGGGTGCCGTCCTGTAGCCACGATGGGACCTCTGTCACTAGTGAGGTAAGACACCGCTCAATGTCTCCTAGTCACCAGCTGGGATTCTCTGTACCCCCCACCCGGGGATGTCCGCTTACACCACTTCTCTGACAACTGGGGAAAAGACACACACCTCCAGGAGGTGACCTTCCCCCAACACCTGCCAACACTGACAGAGAAACCTTCCTGAGGAGCTGCAGGCTCCAGATTTTGTGTCACACGGCTTTTCCCCCCAGATCTAAGTTGCCCCCCCAAAGCCCCCTGACCACCCCCTTCGCCCTGAATTCTATGCCCGCTGCTGATCTCCTTTTCTATTACATCACTCTATACTGTGCCTCCTCCGCAGGACTGAAATCACATTCCTTTACAACACAGTCAGTTAGCTATGATCTGCACAGGGTGTATCTGCATACTGCAACTACATTGCCGTTCCGACCAGAGAATTTCACAGGTCAGAACGGCAACATAAAAGCCAGATACACCCTATGAAGGCTGACAGACTGTGTGTAAAGGAATGTGATTTCAGCCATGTGTAGTCTGGGGGGAGGAGCTGTATACAGTGCTGGGATCTGATTCTCCAGCGGTGAACCCTGTCCTCTGATTCTCCAGCAGTGATCCCTGTCCTTTGATTCTCCAGCGGTGATCCCTGTCCTCAGATGTAAGGAGGGAACTCAAAACTCTTTAGCAACTTCGAGTATCTTTCCGTGCGGTGAGTGTATCTGCACGCACGGTGGAAGTGGAGGGTGGTAGTGGGGGGGCCAGGTCAATTTTTGCATCCGGGCCCACAAACTTCAAGCTATGCCTGCAGCCCCTTTCTTTTCCACACTCTAGAAATCTAGGATCCTGAAATCATCAAGATTAAAGCAGGGTACATAGCTCATGGTCCATACCCAACACGTTAACACCTTTGGACAGTCTACCGTCAGAGCTCAGGGAAAAGCCATCTGCCAGGGGAGCAGAGGTTTAGGTGAGTGAATGTGTTTCACCTCTTCCCTACAAAAAATTTGCAATTACCCACAACAAGAGATAATTAAAAAATGTCCCTGGAGTTGGGCTTTAACGAGTAGGAGCACCGCTGACATTTACTATGTGCTGTCACCTTTTAGTATTCTTTGCTTTGCCTGTATATCGGGCCATTCTGAAAGTAAAAGTTGAACACTTTCCATGATCTGCAAAATGACCTATCACAGTGATGGACCAATAGGAATGTATGGGGCTAGGTTTAACATAATGTTTTGGTGCTACTAATCAGAAGAAACCCAGATGCTGAAAGCTGCTTCAGATACGCACAGGCAACAGTTTTTCAGTATTCTAAAAGCAATAGAGTCTCTTTAAACACACAGAACAAAAATGCATTATTTACCTAAAGAGTCTTTTTAACATTTGCTCAGAAACTTTGTTCATATCAAATCATAAATCAAGTTAAAGTTATTTTCAGTTTTTTTTTCTAAATGATTTTTTTTTACTTTTTTATTAATGTAATTTTAGGGTTCTTTCAATACAAAAATGTAACACGGATTCCAGCTGGTGCATTACATATTAAGGTGAAAGACCAAAGCCGCAATATTTTAGGTAAACACAGAATATGTTTATATATATATATATATATAATACATGTATTGTATAATATTTAAATAAATAAGAAATGCATAAGAAATTGGCTTTTACTTATCCGTTGCCAGCTTTCTTTACTTAAAGGGGTTGTAAAGGTTTGTTTTTAATTTTCTAAATAGGTTCCTTTAAGCTAGTGCATTGTTGGTTCACTTACCTTTTCCTTCAATTTCCCTTCTAAATTTTTTTTTCTTTGTCTGAATTTCTCACTTCCTGTATCTCCTCAGTAAGCTTGCCCCCATCATCCGAGCTGTTCTGGCTGGGGGTTGGCCAGCCAGAAAAGCTTACTAAAATATATGTTTGAGAAAATATCCCTACACAATTAACTCATGTTCTACATACCTTGAGACTCAGCTCATTGGAATTAAACCCTGTGTATAATTTCACAAATACAGCTTCTATACTTTCAAACTTTTCATAGGATCCCATATTTGTAACCCTTATTATAAATGTGTGTGTGTGTGTGTGTGTGTGTGTTAATGGGTTTTATGCCTATCCACACAATACATTATGAAAGTATTATGAAAGAAAAATTATTATTAAAATACATAAATCAATATATGTAAAATTATTTGCTTAATTATGCATATAAGTACTTCAATATAATAACAATACCATGTAACTTTGGTTAATATGAAACTTTTACTTGAGTATACACAACACTTTTTAACCACTGTTTAAATGCATCTCTTTCCTTACTTCAGTTTAAGAAGAAAAAAATGTCTTTCGCTCAGTGATATCTGAGACCTAACCCATCTTGGTCACTTCCTTATCCCTGTATATTTTACTAAGTGTCCAGACCTTACATTTACAACTTAAACTGATGTGCAAAAAGCCTAGATTCTCTTACAAAAAAAATCTCTTCTCTTAAGACAGTGAACTTAAGTTAACCTTTTTTAAAACAAAAATTTATTAAACAAGATGGCTTCTGGCTTGTTCATAGCATATATATGAAAAAAATACAATATAAAGGCCTCCTATATTCTTTTAACCCCAATAGTCCTGACATTAGATAGATCCTGAACTTCCAGAAATCTTTGCTTTGTTCTTTGTTTAAAGTATCTCTTTATAGTCCTTGACACAGCTGAGGCAAATGTGTTTCTCAGGTGAAACCTTACTCGCTAGTCCAGGCTCATACTCTTCAGTCCAGTTCAGAGTCTTCCATCTCTCCACTTTTGTATGAGAGTATGGAGTCTGATGCCGCGTACACACAATCGTTTTTCAGGTTGTAACAAATGACGTTTTTTTAAATGTCATTAAAAACGATCGTGTGTGGGCTTCAGAGCATTTTTCGGGTTCTAAAAAATGGAAAAAAAAAAAAATTCGAACATACTCTATTTTTTCACAACGTTTTTAAGGTTGTAAAAAATGGTCATGTGTGGGCTTTAACGACGTCGTTCTGGTAAAACGATCGTTCGTAATGGAGAGAGCAAATTCATCACGCAGTAACAGACTGAAAAGCGCGAATCGTCTTTTACTTACACAATATCAGCAAAAGCAGCCCCAAGGGTGGCGCCATCCGCATGGAACTTCCCCTTTATAGTGCTGTCGTACGTGTTGTACGTCACCACGCTTTGCTAGAGCATTTTGTTTTCACGATCGTGTGTAGGCAAGGCCATTTTAATGATCGGGTTGAAAAAAACTTTTCTAGAGCCTAAAAAACTTAATTTTTTACAACCCGAAAAACTATCGTGTGTATGCGGCATGATAGTAGCCTCCTTCAATATGCTCCCAGTTTCACTTCAGACCTCTACAGTCCAACATTCTGTTATCATGAGACAAGTCAGTCCAGTGTCTGCACAGACCAATTCGTTTGGCACCAAGGACCTCTTCCTGTTTTCTGGAAGATCCTTATGATGCATGCCAGCCTGTTGGGCTTGGAAAGAACCCTGGGCAACATGTTGGTGCAGGAACTTGGTCCTTCAAGGAATCTTGTCTCCTGATCATCATCCTTAAGCTATGGGTTGCAGGGCCATTCTGCCAGAGGGTCATCAAATCTCAATTTAGTTGCACAACACAATCAGTGGCATACATCAACCATCAGAAATGACCAGAAGTTTCATTGTGGCAACAGAGGTAAAGTGGACTATGTTTTGGGAAGGGTTCGGGCCTTGTCTGCCATTTACATCTCAGGCATTGACAATTTGCAGGTAAAATTCCTCAGCTGCAGCGTCTGCACACAGGTGAGTGATTTCTACATCCAGAATTGTTCCAGGACCTGTGTCGCATGCGAGTAGCCTCTTGCAGATTCAGGTGTAAGGTCAGGTAGTTCTCTGAGCTGCAAGCAGTCCCAAGTTTTTCTGTTGTTTTTACATGTGCCTGTTAGAGTTTGTTTGCTGTATTGCCCACTTTCCCCTCAGTCGGAATACTTTTGGATGTCCTGAGGGTTAAAGATTTCCTGGATCCCTTAACAGACAAAATACAAAATGTGAATTTTGTGCCTACCATATTGTTCTTTCCTTTACCTTATGCAGGTTCCACCTCTGTGTTTATGATAATTTATCATGCTGTCAGTAGTGCTTTACTATAAAACTATTTGTAAACCTTGACCATCACTAAAACAAAAATGAAACATTCGTACAAGCTTTATGTCAAGCAAAGTTGGTAAATGTTCTAGAAAATGAGGAACCCTTTGTGTCTAATGTTTGTGTATTGTACAGTTCTGTATATTGAGCTGCCACTTCCATATTTGCCTTAGCCCTGATGAGCCTGAGCAAGGGTTATCAGATCAATGGAAATTGGGCCATGTCCAGGCCAGGAGTTTACACGGTAGCAGGTACAGAGGTCCGTTATGGTCATAATGGCAGTCATGAGTTCCTAGAAGCACCAGGACCTACAAATGAGGACTTATATATTCTGGTGAGAAGCCTTCTTCACTACTTATTTCTACCGAACCATAATACCATAGTAGTTGCAGTTTGCATAGTAGCTTTTGACCTACAATACTTTACTATTTGTTTATAGGTACTCTTTCAAGTGCAGAACCCAGGCATTGAATATGAGTATTGGCTACCAAAGGACAAGTACTTTAGTATCCAGAGGGATTTACAAAGACAAGTTCCACCGCACCCCAGGGATGCAGCTTTGCATGCCTGGGTACGCACGCCTGCATCTGGCAGTGATGGAAAAACAGTGAGGACAGAAAAAAAGCTAGATGATCCTTCTAATGTAAAAACAGGTACCTCAATAACATTTTCATTTATACAGACCCTCAAATTAATTTTATCATTAATAAACACATAACAGGATATTGAAGGATTCCTGAAGTTGAACTCCAGGCTAAATATATGGACACAATGGCCCAGATTCAGATACAAATGTGTATCTTTATGCGGGCGTAGCGTATCTCCTATACGCTACGCCGCTGTAACTTTGTGAGCCGCATATGGTATTCAGAAAGATTCTGCGCCCGAAGTTACAGCGGCGTAGCGTATAAGGGCCGGCATAAGCCCGCCTGATTCAAATGTTGAAGATGTGGGCGTGTTTTATCTAAATGATGTGTGACCCCACGTAATTGACGTTTCTAACGAACGGCGCATGCGCCGTCCGTGAACGTATCCCAGTGCGCATGCTCCAAATTAGTCAATGCTTTCGACGTGAACGTAAATTACGCACAGCCCTATTCGCGAACGACTTACGCAAACTTACGCAAACGACGTAATCAACGGAAAATTCGACGCTGGCCCCGTCCATACTTAACATTGCGTACGCCTCATATAGCAGGGGTAACTTTACGCCGGAAAAAGGCTTAGGTAAACGACCCATCTGGAGATACGCCGACGTAAACTCTTTCTGAATCCGGGCCATTATGTATAAGAAAACTGTCTTACCCACCAAAGAACATGTCTTTCTGCCCATTCAGTTCGAAAAGTAAAACTGTTCTGCCACCAGTAAAATGCTCTCTGACAGGGCAAGAGACCTGCTTTTTTTTTCTCCACTGAAGTTAAAGTGGTTGTAAACCTCAGACATTAAACATAACAATCACAACAAAAGTAAGAGCACTAATTTTCATTTCCGTCTGCTGCTTCCTTCCTCCTAAATCACTTCTGAGGCCCCGTACACACGACCGAGTTTCTCGGCAGAATTCAGCCAGAAACTCGATCGGAGCTGGATTCTGCCGAGAAACTCGGTCGTGTGTACACTTTTCAGCGAGGAAGCCGACGAGGAACTCGTCGGGCCAAATAGAGAACATGTTCTCTATTTACTCGTTGTTCAATGAGGAAAGTTGGCTTCAACACTGAACTCGACGAGGAACTCGATGTGTTTGGCACGTCGAGTTCCTCGGACGTGTGTACGGGGCCTGAGAGGTTTTCCTGACACCAAGAGAAAAAAGGTAACAGGGAAGGGATCTCCATCTGATTCTCAGCTCTGTTCCTGTGTGCTGTGTGAAGGGGGTGTGTCCCTACCTTCCAATCAGCTCACAGAGCTCTCCTCACTGAGCTCTGCAAAGTGTAATTTCAACTCCCTGCCCTCTTGTCAGTTCAGCTCCGACACAGCTTTGACAAGCTTTAAAAATTCTGGACTTAGAACAGATGTAGTGAAGAAAAGACTGCCAATAAACAGGTATACCTTATGTAGGAGAATTTGTTTAATTTCTGTGGATCCCCTGAGGACACTCACTTCACTGGGTATATATATAACAGTTTACAACCAATTTAAGTAATTCCTACAGGTTTCCTCCCCAAGGCCTAGCCTGGCACTGGAAAGTAGGTTTAGCCATAGCTGAACGGATTCTTCTATCCACACAACTGAGGTGAAACACTGAGACATTGGGGTTGATTTAATAAAGGGAAATCCACTGTTGTAGATCTGAGGGGAAGCTCTGAAATGAGGGGAAGCTCTGCTGATTTTATCGTTCAATCGTGTGCAAGCAAAAATTCTGTTTTTTATTTTCCTTGCATGTCTCCCTCAAATCTAGACCAACTGCACTTGTAGTGCAAAGTGGATTTGCCTTTCGTAAATAACCCACATTGTATTCTGACAGCAGGGACTTTCCACTGTCAGAATACACTGATCAGTGTGATCTGCAATTTTTATTGTGACTGTGACATTGCGGTGGACAGATCGGACACTTTAAACACTATTTTGGGACCATTGACATTTATACAGCTACAGTGCCATAAATGTGCACTGATTACTGTATAATTGTCACTGGCAGGGAAGGAGTTAACACTAGGGGGGCGATCAAGGGGTTAAATGTGTTCCCTCACTGTGTGTTTTAACTGTGGGGGGATGGGACTGACTAGGGGAGGAGACCTATCCAGAGGAGACCAGTGTTCGGTCAGTATCAGTATCAGTGCCCGGCCAACATCGCAAAAATCGCGGACACCGGGCACGCACATCGACTCCTCGCCCCTTTTACCACTGGGAAGCCGAGGACATCATATTACAAGAGGCCAGTATTGAAGTGGTTAAATACTTTAAACACTTCGTAGTTTGCAGGGCCCCTAGTGTTGTTTATTTTCCATGATTGATAGTTATGTTTCCTTGGTAAATCTTTTTCAATTATGTTGGGGAATTTAAGCATTTTGAGTTTTTTTTTCTTATTTCTTTTTCTTAAGAAGGGTGTGGAAAGTGTGTACCATTCAAACGAAAATCTCAAAGGAAGAAGCATTATTGCCAGAGTGATTTTGGTAAGAGCAAACATTGTAAAAACTGTTTTTACAATCATTTCCTTTCTATGAGTAATGTCATCACAAACCATAATAATCATAACATCAATGCTCTAAGCATCATAAGCTATTTTAACCCTTTGTCAGATTTGAGATCTACTTTTTTCCTGAAAAATAAGTTGTTTAACATATACATATTTTCAGACAACATGAATAACACAAAAGCTTTTCTTTTACTCATGGTTAGTGTTAGGCTGAAGCCATTTATTATCAATCTGTGTTTAAGAGTAAATCATAATGGCAACAGAACCTACCCAAATGACCCTGATAAAAAGTTTACATACCCTGAAATGTTTGGCCTTGGTACAGACACAGAAGGTGACACACACAGATTAAAATGGCAATTAAATGTTAATTTCCCACATTTGTGTTTTTTTAAATCACAACTAGTGTCTGTGTATAAATAGTCAATGGGTTTGTTAGCTCTCACATTGATGCACTAAGCAGGCTAGACACTGAGGAGGTAGAAAAGAAAAAATATCCAAGGCCTTGAATATGCCAGTCAATACTGTTTGGACCCTTATTAAGAAGTGGAAAATTAGGGGCTCTTTTGATACCAAGCAAAGGTCAGGTAGACCAAGAAAGATTGCAGCCACAACTGGCAGAAGAAGAATTGCTCAGGATACAAAGAAAAACCCACAGGTAATCTCAGGAGAAATACAGGCTGCTCTCCAAAAAGACAGAGTGGTTGTTTTTAAGGAGCACAATTCAACGATACGTTAACAAAAAATAGCTGCATGGTTGAGCTGCCAGAAACCTTTACTTCACCAATGCCACAAACAAGCCAATGAGGCATGTCAAGGTGTTGTTGGGCATATCGTAACCAGGATTTTTTTGTGGAACTTGTACAGTAAAGGCTTATTTCTGGCAACTTAACCATGCAGCTCTTTTCTGTTCAAGTATCAACGTATTGTGCTCCTTAACCACTTTCGATACCAGGCACTTCACCCCTTCCTGCCCAGGACAATTTTCAGCTTTCAGCACAGACCCCCCCTCTAACAGGGAGAGCCGCCGATCGGCTCTTCCTGTCAGTGTGAACTGAGGAATGCCGTTTACCGGCACTTCCTGGTTCACACGATGGTCAGCTGTGATTGGTCACAGCTGATCACATGGTGTCAGGAAAGGGTTCACCGGGATCAGGCGCTGTTGGTCCCTTGGATCGCAGTGCCAGTGTCCACCAGCAGGTGTCTTCTTACAGCCAGGATCTGTGATAAAGGATCTCACCTGCTGGTGGCACTGTCAGATCCACGGGCTGTAGTACCGGTGTCCACCAGCGGGTGTATTCCGGCAGTGTGGGGCAGGCAACACCTCCTGTGCTCAGGTGTTACCTGAGGACAATTTCTGCAGTCTCATAAATACCCGGCAAGCCCTCACATGCTTGCCTTGGTATCTCTCTCCCTGATCTTGAGCCTGCAATCCTGACCTTGAGCCTGCATCTGACCTGACCCGATCTGATCCCTATCCCGAGCTCATCCTGGACCTGTCCTTCCTGTTACCTGATTACCTTGGATCCCTGCCCTGCAGCCTATCCATCTATTCTCTCCCTGTACTGTTGGTTTCCCGTCCTTACCTTTCTGCTGATCTCCCTGTGTATGACCCAGGCTTGGCTTTTGTTTACGATTCCGGTATCTCCCATTTATTGTATATACTTTTTGTTGTTTGTGAGTCTTGTGGTTGGTTGTGCACTGTGTGTATTCACTTACTTGTCACCTATCTTAATAAACGCCATTATCTTTCACTACCATGCAATTTTGGTCTCCTCTGTGCAGTCCACACAGTCTGGTCTACTAATTCCCTGATACGTGGTAAGAAGCCTCTGTCAGAGGCTCCTTACCACAAACAGAGATGCGGTAAGTCAGAATGACATGCTGCACTCGCGGTCACTATGCTGCACACCCCTGTGGGCTGGTGCCGGCATTTTATTCTGCTGGATGTCATGTAACGCCCATTCAGGATAACAGAACCACTTCTCGGCCGTCAATCTGCTATAGGCCAGGTGGGAAGTGGTTAAAAACAACCACACAATCTTTTTCCAGAGCAGCATGTATTTCTCCTGAGGTTACCTGTGGGTTTTTCTTTCTTCCTGTGGCAGTTGTGGCTGAAATCTTTCTTGATCTACCTGACCTTGGTTTGGTATCAAGAGATTCCCAAATTTTCCACTTCTTATTAAATGATTGAACAGTACTGACTGGCATATTTAAGGCTTTGGATATCTTTTTATATCCTTTTCCATCTTTGTAAACTTTCATTACATTGTTACACGGGTCTTTAGACTGTTCTTTTCTACCTCCTCATGGCTCAGTGTCTAGTCTACTTAGTGCATCCATATGAGAGCTAACAAACTCATTGACTATTTATACACACTAATTGTGATTAAAAAAAAAACACAAATGTGGGAAATTAACCTTTAATTGCCATTTTAACCTGTGTGTGCCACCTTCTGTGTCTGTACCAATGTTAAACATTCCAGGCTATGTAAACTTTTGATCAGTGTCATTTGGGTAGTTTATGTTGTGATTATGATTTACAAAGAGTAAACACAGTTGATTGATAATAAATGGCTTCAGCCAAACACTAACCATGAGTGAAATAAATGTTTTTATGTTATCATTCATACTGTATTCTCTGAAAAATAGCCAAGAAATCATATATTCTGTCAGGGTATGTAAACTTATGAGCACTAGTGTAAATAATAATCACAACAGAAACTACCCAAATGACCCAGATCAAAAGTTTACATACCCTGGTGATTTTGGCCTGATAACATGCACCCAAGTTGACAAAGGATTTTGAATGGCTATTAAAGGTAAACATCCTCACCTGTGATCTGTTTGCTTGGAATTAGTGTGTGTGTATAAAACGTCAATGAGTTTCTGGACCCCTGACAGACCCTTGCATCCCTTATCCAGTGCTGCACTGGCGTTTCGGGATTCTGAGTCATGAGGAAAGCAAAAGAATTGTAAAAGGATCTGCGGGAAAAGGTAGTTGAACTGTATAAAACAGGAAAGGAACATAAAAAGATATCCAAGGAATTGAGGTCAATCAGCAGTGTTTCAACTGTAATCAAAAAGTGGAATATGAGGGGTTCTGTTGAAACCAAACCACGGTCAGGTAGACCAACTAAAATTTCAGCCACAACTGCCAGGAAAATTGTTCAGGATGCAAAGAAAAACCCACACACAACTTCAGGTGAAAGACTCTCTGAAAACATGTGGTGTGGCTGTTTAAGGATGCACGAAAAGGAGGCACTTGAAGAAATAAGGTCCGTTGGCAGGGACCATAGGGTGAGTACATGGATTGAAAACTGGCTACAAGGGCGAGTTCAGAGGGTGGTGATGAATGGGGAGTACTCAGAATGGTCAGGGGTGGGTAGTGGGGTCCAGGGTTCTGTGCTGGGACCAATCCTGTTTAATTTGTTCATAAATGACCTGGAAGATGGAGTAAACAGTGCAATATCTGTATTTGTGGATGATACTAAGCTAAGCAGGGCAATAACTTCTCTGCAGGATGTGCAAACCTTGCAAAAAGATCTGAACAACATTAAATGGGGTGGGCAACTACATAGCAAATGAGGTTCAATGTAGACAAATGTAAAATAATGCATTTGGGTGGCAAAAATACGAATGCAATCTATACATTGGGGGGAGAACCTTTGGGGGAATCTAGGATGGAAAAGGAGGGGTTCCAAGTAGATGATAGACTCAGCAATGGCATGCAATGCCAAGCTGCTGCTAACAAAGCAAACAGAATATTTGCATGCATTAAAAAGGGGATCAACTCCAGGGATAAAAAAATAATTCTCCCGCTCTACAAGACTCTGGTCCGGCCGCACCTAGAGTATGCTGTCCAGTTTTGGGCACCAGTCCTCAGGAAGGATGTACTGGAAATGGAGCGAGGTCAAAGAAGGGCAACAAAGCTAATAAAGGGTCTGGAGGATATTTATTATGGGGAAAGTTTGCAAGCACTGAACTTATTCTCTCTGCAGAAGAGACACTTGAGAGGGGATATGATTTCAATTTACAAATATCATACTGGTGACCCCACAATAGGGATAAAACGTTTTCGCAGAAGGGAGTTTAACAAGACATGTGGCCACTCATTAAAATTAGAACGAAAGAGGTTTAACCTTAAACTACGTAGAGGGTTCTTTACTGTAAGAGCGGCAAGGATGTGAAATTCCCCTCCACAGGCGGTGGCCTCAGCAGGGGGCATTGATGGGTTTAAGAAACTATTAGATAAGCATCTGAAGGACCACCACATACAGGGATATACAAGGTAATACTGACATATAATCACACACAGAGGTTGGACTTGATGGACTTGTGTCCTCTTTCAACCTCTCCTAATATGTAACTATATGTTATGATGAAAGGTACACCATTCCTACTGTGAAACACATAGGTAGATCGCTGATGTTTTGGGGGATGTGTGAGTGTGGGCTACAAAGGCACAGGAAATTTGGTCAAAATTGATGGCAAGATGAACGCAGTGTGTTATCAAAAAATACTGGAGGAACATTTGCATTCATCAGCCAGGAAGCTGCACATGGGACGTACTTGGATATTCCAGCATGACAATGATCCAAAACACAAGGCCAAGACAACCTGTCATTGGCTACAGCAGAATAAAGTGAAGGTTCTGGCGTGCCCATCTCAGTCTCCTGACCTCAATATCATTGAGCCACTCTGGAGAGATCTCAAACGTGCAGTTCATGCAAGACAGTCTAAGAATTTACAGGAACTGGAGGCTTTTTGCCAAGAGGAATAGGCAGCTTTACCATCTGAGAAGATAAAGAGCCTTGTATACAAATACCACAAAATACTTCAAGCTGTCATTGATTTCAAAGGGGGCAATACACGGTATTATTAAGAACTGGGGTATGTAAACTTTTGATCAGGGTAATTTGAGTAGTTTCTGTTGTGATTATGATCGAAAAAGATTAAACACAGTTGATTGATAATAAATGGCTTCAGCCAAACACTAACCATGAGTGAAAGAAATGTTTTTGTGTTATCATTCATATTCTCTGAGCAATGGCCAAGAAATCATAAATTCTGGCAGGGTATGTAAACTTATGAGCACAGCTGTGTGTGTATAAGTATATATATATATATATATATATATATATATATATATATATATATAAAAGTACTTATGCAACCAACCTACACGTATAACCGTAATACAGATATTTGATTTTAATTAATTCCAGTGTTTTGGAAAAAATAATATCTTTGTTGAAAATGCATTCTTCTGTAAAGAAAATCATTATATTTGTGGTTATTTTAACTACCTTCCTACTCACCCTGTGTATAGTGATCCGTGTCAAGATTTTGGGGAGAAGAAAAATGGGTCTGGAGACACGGTACGACATAAATGTGAAGCACGTGTTTAAAAACAAGTTTCCTCTTGTACACCGTGAATATATTTGGGTATCAAACCAGTGTGACTGTCCCAAACTTGAAGATAATCAAGAATATATAATGATGCCTTCAAGACATGTAAACCATGAGCGCACTCTAAATAGAATCCTGCTCTCCCCAAATAGTTATATCAGGCCATGGTCACAGCAAGAGGACCAGCAGATGCAGCGCCTAAACAGATTATGTCGATTGTCCTCTTGAGGACTCTCCACAACAGCATCTTTGTTGTACATGCAGATGGAGAGAGGTGATGGGCCCAAACCAGTAAAAGAAATGAGAAAGAAATCGATTCGAAGAGACTTAAAGTCTGGCAATTGCAAGTGTGTAACAAAAAAAAATATTAACTGGAATTCTTACCTTTTTTTTTTTTTTTATAACATGCACAAGCCAGGAATAAAACAAATTATTTTAAAAGTTGTGTCACAGTATGAGGCTGCCAAATGTTGCAGCTTGTGTCCTTAACCTAATGTATATAACATGTAAAACACATTACTAATGAAAGCCCAGACAAAGGTAATCTAAAGCAGATTCAAGCGTCGCTGCTAGAACTAATGCTTTTGATGCAACTTAATTTCTTATTACTTCTTTCACTTTTTGTTTTTTTTTAACCTAATATGTGCTATGGTAATCATGAAATGTAATGCATACACATTTTTTTTGTGGAAATTATTACCATTTTTTTTTACTATTTATTACTATTTTAAGGTCCTGGAAAAATTTAAAGGCATTAGAAAACACTGTAGTGGATTTATATGGTGATTACTTGTACTGTATATCTGAAAAACTAAAAATATGGATGGTGCTTTTAAATGTTTTGTATAAAGGAAAGTGCTTTTACAATTATTATGCTTTTTCATCATTTATTTAATTTTTTTTTAGACTTTAGTAACTGATGGTATATATACATACTATTTTACCAAAACTATTGGTATGCCTGCCTTTACACGCACGTGAACTTTAATGGCATCCCAGTCCGTAGGGTTCGATAGTGAGT
This sequence comes from Rana temporaria, assembly GCF_905171775.1. Lineage (NCBI taxonomy): Eukaryota > Metazoa > Chordata > Amphibia > Anura > Ranidae > Rana > Rana temporaria. The sequence continues at coordinate 403,295,906 of NC_053489.1, read as the reverse complement.
TGGCCCACCCTTTGCAGCTATAACAGCTTCAACTCTTCTGGGAAGGCTGTCCACAATGTTTAGAAGTGAATCTATTGGAATGTTTGGCCATTCTTCCACAAGCGCAGGTCAGGCACTGATGTGGACCAGAAGGCTCACAGTCTCCACTCAAATTCATCCCAAAGATGTTCTATTGGGTTGAGGTGCAGGCCACTCAAGTTCCTCCACCCCAAACTTGCTGATCCATGTCTTTATGGCTGGTATACATCGGTCCAAATCACTTGGTGGAGGGGGGATTATGGTGTGGGGTTGTTTTTCAGAGGTTGGGCTTGGCTCCTTAGTTCCAGTGAAGTGAAATCTTAACGCGTCAGCATACCAAGACATTTTGGACAATTTCATGCTCCCAACTTTGTGGGAACAGTTTGGGGATGGCCCCTACCTATTCCAACATGACTGCGCAGCAGTGTACAAACAAGGTCCATAAAAACATGGCTGAGCGAGTTGTTATGAAGTTTTTAATAGCTGCAAAGGGTGGACCAACTCAATATTGAACCTTACAGACTAAGGGGCAGATCCACATACATCTGCGCTGGGCGCAGCGTATCTAAGATACGCTACGCCGCTGTAACTTACTTTGAGTTGGTTTGAATCCTCAACGAATCTGCGCCATAAGTTATGGCGGCGTAGCGTATTTCTCGCGGCGTAAGGGCGCGGAATTCAAATTTGGCGGGTAGGGGGGCGTGTTTCATTTAAATGGAGCGCGTCCCTGCGCCGAACGAACGGCGCATGCACCGTCCGTAAAATATCCCAGGGTGCATTGCTCCAAATGACGTCGCAAGGACGTCATTGGTTTCGACGTGAACGTAAATGGCGTCCAGCCCCATTCACGGACGACTTACGCAAACGACGTAAATTTATACATTTTGAAGCGGGAACGACGGCCATACTTAACATTGATTGCGCCTCATATACCCAGGGGCAACTTTACGCCGGGACAAGCCTAACGTAAACGTCGTAACTTTACTGCGTCGGCCGCGCGTACATCCGGGAATTCGTGTAAATAGTTAATTTGCATACTCGACGGGGGAAAACGACGGAGGCGACACCTAGCGGACAAAAAAAAATTGCATTTAAGATTCGACGGCGTAAGAGCCTTACGCCTTTCGGATCTAATGGATATCTATGCGTAACTGATTCTAAGAATCAGTCGCATAGATACGACGGCCCAGATTAGGACTTACGATGGCGTACATGGTGTTGCACCGTCGTAAGCCCTTTGAGAATCTGGGCCTCAGTTTACAAGGCATGCCAGCTGTGACATATTAATCCCTCCCAGCCTGGCCCTGTGCAGAAATGTTTCAGCTTGGGGGACAACAAACTTAGCACCAGCAGACTGAGTGGACATCACTGGGGCATCTTAATTCTGCAGCTAACCCTTTCCACACACAAAAAGTTGTCACTGCCATGTGTTTTACCAGAAACATGCACCATTTACAGAATCTGATGTAGCAAGTCTGAACTTTAAGAAATGTCTGTGACATTTGCAGCCACATCCAGACAGGAATGTAACATGGTTTAAAATATAGTAGCTGTCTTTAAACAAGCAATAGTTCTTTAATTCCAGGCTACAACCATTCAGGAATTAAAGTTTAACTAAAAGCAAAACTTTTTTTTTTATTTTGGATAGAGTGAAGAGGGATTAGAATACCTGTAAATTTTTATTGCTGTCTATGCCCCTGTTAGGGAGATTCGCCCTCTCTATTTGTCCTATTTACCATGGTCATTGAAAGTGAAAGGAAAAGAAAATCCCAAATTTGGGTTGTCCCCAGAAAAGTAATAGAGGGCAAACCTTTCAATTGGGATACTAGTTCTTGTGACCTGGGGGTCCCCAGGAAGTTTCCTTAATTTGCAGGTATTTTCTGTCAATTCCTGTTTGGCTCAGGGGCAGATCCAGAGTCTAGTCTCGGGAGGGGCACTGCCAAAAAATAAGGTGTTGCTTACAGAACTGTTTTTAACGTATCATACAGTCCTGATTGAACAGAGGGGGAGACAATCAGCAGGTCCAGGGGAAGCAATGTCCGGCAGACACCCACGATTTCTCCCCACAGAGATAAAATGGTGGTCTGCCTATGTAAACAAGGCAGACCGCCATTCTGTGAGGCCCCGTACACACGACTGAGTTTCTCGGCAGAATTCAGCCAGAAACTCGATCGGAGCTAAATTCTGCCGAGAAACCCGGCCGCGTGTACACTTTCGGCCGAGGAAGCCGACGAGTTCCTCGTCGAGCCAAATAGAGAACATGTTCTCTATTTCCTCGTTGTTCAATGAGGAAAGTTGGCTCGCCGAGATCCTCGGCGGCTTCACACAGAACTCGACGAGCAAAACAATGAGTTTTGCCCGTCGAGTTCCTCGGACGTGTGTACGGGGCCTCAGAGATGAACAGAGTGATCTTGTGTTCTTGCTAACCAGGAACATGGAGCACTCTGTCATCTACTGAATCCATCCCCCACACAGTTAGCAAGCACCACCTAAGGACACACTTAACCCTTTGATCGCCGCTGATGTTAACCCCTTCCCAGCCAGTGTCATTAGTACAGTAAAAGTGCATATTTTTTAGCACCGATCACTGTATTAGTGTCACTGGTCCCCAATTTGTCCGCCATAATGTCGCAGTCCCAATAAAAATCGCTGATCACAGCCATTACTAGAAAAAATTTATAAAAATAAAAAGATTTTGTAGAAGCTTTAACTTTTGCGCAAACCAATTAATATATGTTTATTGCGATTTTTTTTACCAAAAATATGTAGAAGAATATATATCGCCCTAAACTGATGAAGAAATAGATTTAGGAGACAGGATAGTCAAATCCCTGCAAGAAATTGCGAAAATATTTAGAAATTACTATGTGAGTCTGTACCAGTTAAAGGAGAAACAGAATACAGCAAAGATTCAGGGGAGGGAGGAAAGATTAAAAACATATATGGAGGATTCAGGAATGCCGAAATTATCGGAGGAAATAGGGAGAAGCTTAGAAGGCCCGATTACAGCAGAAGAATTTACAAATACGCTTAAATTACTAAAATCAGGCAAAGCCCCTGGTCCAGATGGATTTACCCTCCTTTATTATAAGACCTATGCAGAAAAACTGATGCCAAGATTCTTGGATGCATATAACTCAATACGAGAAGGACAGGAGATGCCAGAAGAAGCTCTCATGGCACACATAGCGGTTATACATAAGGAGGGGAAGGATCCAGCGCAGTGCACAAATTATCGGCCAATATCTCTATTGAATAGAGACTTAAAGATTTTCGCAAAAATTCTAGCAAATAGATTACTACCTTATATCCCTGGTCTGATACATCAGGATCAGGTAGGGTTCACCCCAGGAAGAGAAGGTAGAAAAAATACGCAGCGAGTGATAAATGCAATCCACCTCTCACAGTCAAACAAAAAGCCCTTAGTACTGGTTTCGACCGACGCCGAAAAAGCGTTCGATAGGGTGGATTGGAAATTTTTAAAAACAATTATACAATATATTGGACTGCGAGAGGGGATGCAAAGATGGATTATGAGCTTGTATTCTCGACCGAAAGCTAAAATTAAGATAAATGGCATTATGTCAGACCCCTTTGACATTTGCAATGGGACGCGGCAAGGGTGCCCATTATCGCCACTTATCTTCATTTTAACGTTAGAACCCTTCTTAAGGACAATAAGGTTAAGAACAGATATTCAAGGTATTGACGTGAGAGGGGGAGAACACAAGCTCGCAGCATTCGCGGACGACTTAATGTTTTTCATAACTGAGCCGGCGTTATCTCTGCCCCCACTGCTTTCGGAGATAGATAAATATGGCGCACTTTCAAACTTTAAAGTGAACTATGATAAATCTGAGGCAATGGGGGTAGAGATGAGCACGGCACAACAACAACAATTAACTAACTTCTTCTCGTTTAAGTGGACAAACTCACATATAGGATATCTGGGGACTAAAATCCCGAAGAAATTAAACAGAATCTTAGAGTTAAATTTAGCCCCATTGATAAGACAAATAAAAAAAGATCTACTGAAGTGGGATAGAGAGGTGTTCACCTGGTTCGGTAGAATCAACATCATAAAAATGAATGCAATGCCAAGATTATTGTACTTATTACAGACACTCCCAACCAGAATACCTCAGGGATTCTTGAAAGAAATCAGAGCTAAGTTTGCGGGATTTATATGTGAGAAGAGATATACTTACACTACCAAAAGAAAAGGGGGGGGTAGGATTTCCAGACCCAGTGGCCTACTATGAGGCTGTACATCTATCAAGAGCATTAGACTGGTGGATAGCACCGAAGGATAAACCCTGGGTGCTTTTAGAACAGGCAATGTCGGAGCTTCCATTGGAAGGCCTAATCTGGCTCTCTAAATCTGTTTTATCACAGACAGTTAAAAGACACCCAACGATAGGGACAACAATTAGTGTAGTTAAAAAAATATTCAGAAACTCAGTTGGGGAAACAGAAGTGAATCCGATGACACCAATATTAGGGAACCCAGCGTTTACTCCGGGTTTGAGGGACTCGGTTTTTGGGAATTAAAAAATTCAGGGCAAAACCAGATTGATACATTTTCTGAGAGAGAATCGTGTAATGTCAAATGAAGAAATAGAAAGGGAATTGTCTGACGATCTGGACCCTTATAGGAGAAGACAGTTAAGGGGCTTTCTACGATCAATCCAAGGACAAACAAGGGTTAGAGTAACACTGTCGGAATTTGAGAAACTGTGTCTTAAGGGAGAACCGGTCAGACATGCACTCTCACTGTTCTACTCTTTAATAATTGAATTAAAAGCCCCACAAGAGATAAGCTTTATTCAGGCATGGGAGAGAGATTTAGGGGTAACTTTTACGGAAAATCAGAAGAAAAAACTATTTCAATTGAACCATAGGGCATCACTGGCATCTAAATTTCAGGAGGGAGGGTATAAAATCTTGAGCAGGTGGTATAGGACGCCGGAAGTTCTGAACCAGATCTTCCCACAAGTGACAAATCTTTGCTGGCGTTGTCAAAAAGAAGAGGGAACTCTGTTACATATTTTTTGGAACTGTGAGGGAGTGAAAGATTTTTTGAAAACGGTATCCGAAGTTATAGAAGAAATAACTGAGATGTTTTTAGGAGAGGACCCGGCGACTTATCTGTTGCTAGACATTCCGATATCAATAGAAAAATATAAGAAATCCCTAGTAAGGCATCTATTGGTCACAGCTAGAGCATGTGTTCCAGCTCTTTGGAAGAGTACCTGCCCCCCAAGCAGACCACAATGGTTGGCAAAAATTACAGAAATGCAACACATGGAGAATCTCACAGCAGCCTTGAGGGAACAAGAGGAGGGGATCAGGGAGATATGGGCACCCTATGTCAGCTATAGGGGAAGAGAGGAGTAGGAGGGGGGAGAGGGAGGAGCTTGGAGTTCTTTGTATTTTTTTTTTCTTTCCCTTTTTCTTTCTTTCATTTGAGAATGTTGCGGTTTTGAACAACAGGCTCGAATGTGGGGGGGGGGGGGTGGGAGAGGGGGGGAAGGGACTTACTTGGGAAAATAAGGGGTATCAAGGTCTCTAACGGGGAGAGTTCACGTCAAAGATGCGGGTGATGTAAAGGAAGAAAGCTAAGGTCCATTAGCATTTTGGTTTCGAGGATTAATAAAGAAAAAGGTGTATAGGATAAAGAGATGGACTTGATCAAAGAATGGAAAAATTGCCGATGTTAAGAGTTAAGTGGATTTGTGCTGTAAGATAAGATACAAACCTTTGTTAGAGGCAATGTGTATGTGAAATGATGAAAAATTGTAAAATAAAGAATTTATAAAAAAAAAAAAAAAAATAGATTTATTAAAAAAAAATTGGGATGTTTATTATAGCAAAAAGTAAAAGTTATATATATATATTTTTTTCAATTTTTTTTTGCAAAAAATAAAAAATAAAAACCAGTGATCAAATACCACCAAAAGAAAGCGCAACGTAAATTTTGTTTGGGTACAGTGTCGCATGACCGCAAAATTCTCAGTTAAAGCGGCGCAGTGCCGTTAAGCAAAAAATTACCTGGTCATTAAGGGGGCAAATCCTCTCGGGCTGAAGTGGTTAAGCATTAAACAGAATGAAAATGTCAATACTAAAAGGGCAGTTTTTTTTCTTCATAAGTAATTGGCATACATGTATTCTGCGATTTTACACAATCATTACTTTTTGTTCAAATTCCTATATTTTGGTGCTCTGGTAGGGAAAGGGGCTTCCAAGGACCAATAGATGTGAGCAGGATCCGGGATTGCAGGCAGCATCGCCGAGACTTGGAAAAGATCATGGAGGGAGAAGATGGGTGGAACCAACGCTCTCACACTAGGCGTGGAGGAGGAAGAAGGCTTTGAATGCGGCGCCTTGCTCTCCTCCCCCTCAGCAGTGGCTGGGACGTGACTGACCTGACGTCACTGGCTGCTAGACGCCAGGTGGCACAGATGCTAGCAACCAGTACAGCGGGCATTAGAGAGGACAGGCAAGTGACACGGCTCCATCCACCTCCCTCCATCTTCTCCAGGCTCCATCGCGGCATGAAGAGAACAGGGTCTCTCTCCCTTGGCACCACTGCTGGCCTGCTACTAATGTGAGAGAGACTCGGGACGGGAGTCTTTAATATTTTCAGGGGGGGGGGGGCAATTTCCCCATTGCCCCCCTGGATCTGCCCCTGGTTTGGCTATGGGACAGGAAGTGAAGGGAAACCTCTGAAATGGTGCAAAGATAATGAAAACAAATTTGAGGGGTTATAATCCTTCCTTGCTCTATCAAAAATGCAAAGAAAAATGAATAGAAAAAATGGTGTATGAAAATCCCTCAGCAGCTCGGCTCCTCCCCGCAACAGCTAACCGCCCTTAGCGCTCTCCCAAGGGGGTTAGCTTGTGGGCAGGCTCCCCGTGATACAGTCGGCGGCCATAGCCATTGACTGTATAACTCTGCCCTGCCCCCCGGCGCACCGGGTCATTGGTTTAATTGACAGCGGAGCCAATGGTTGCGCTGCTATCAATCTCCAATGAAGAGCCACCTAAAGCTGGGGAAACCATTGCGGGATCGCGCCCATAGAGATTTGTGGCTCAGGTAAGTAAAACGAGGGAGCTGGGGGGCCCGAGAGTGCAAGGTGCAAGGTGTTTTTTCACCTTAATGCATAAGATGCATTAAGGTGAAAAAACACGAAGCTTTACAACCCCTTTAACCATTTTGAACCCCCAGGATTGTAAAATGACGGCCACAAGGTGGCTCTACAATGCCGGGAAGGTGTCTATTGACGTCCTCGGCTCCTCCGGCCACTGGGGGGCGCGCGAGCCCGGCGCGTCACTGCGGTGCCGATGCGCATGCCTGACGGCCGCGATGTCCCCCAGGTACCCACGATCGGCCGTTACACGGACAAGGACGTGGATCTGTGTGTGTAAACACACAGATTCACGTCCTGTCAGGCAGAGGAGACCGATGCTGTGTCCCTTGTACATAGGGACACAGATCGGTCACCTCCCCCAGTCAGTCGCCTCCACCCACAGTTAGAATCACTCCCTTAGGGAACACATTTAACCCCTTCCTCGCCCCTAGTGTTAACCCCTAGTGTTAACCCCTTCCCTGCCAGTCACATTTATACAGTAATCAGTGCATATTTATAGCACTGTTCGCTGTATAAATGTGAATGGTCCCAAAAATGTGTCAAAAGTGTCCGATGTGTCCGCCATAATGTCGCAGTCACAATAAAAATTGCAGATCGCCGCCATTACTAGTAAAAAAAAAAAAGTCATAACTCTGTCCCCTATTTTGTAGGCGCTATAACTTTTGCGCAAACCAATCACTATACGCTTATTGCGATTTTTTTTATTTTTTTTAACAAAAATATGTAGAAGAATACGTATTGACCTAAACTGAGAAAAAATATATTTTAAAAAAAATTGGGATATTTATAATAACAAAAAGTAAAAAATATTATTTTTTTTTCAAAATTGTCGCAATATTTTTTTTATAGCGCAAAAAATAAAAACCGCAGAGGTGATCAAATACCACCAAAAGAAAGCCCTATTTGTGGGGGAAAAAGGACATCAATTTTGTTTGGGAGCCACGTCGCACGACCGCGCAATTGTAAGTTAAAGCGACACAGTGCCAAAAGCTGAAATTTCGCCTGGGCAGGAAGGGGGTATATGTGCCCAGTAAGCAAGTGGTTAAAGTTGAAATGTTCTGGTTTCATGCAGAGTCCAATTCGCTTCAGAGTAAATCCAGTCTGACAGGGTCACTGGCTCTCATAAATGACTCTTGGCATTCCTTTCTAGTCCCCATGAAAAATTAAGAGCTACTGAGCTGCAGATACAGCTATCTATTCTAGTCCCAGAAGAGGGTCTTTACAGGAATAACAGAACCAGTCAAAGGGTCCAAGGACTCATTTACATGGGGGTGTGAACTAGGCCTAAGGGGCGTGCTTAAGGGGTGATAAAGTGTTTTATTATGTTCTTCATACACACTCCAAGTTTTCTAACTATATATTTTTTTCCAGATGACAAAGTTTTACAATCTGACAACCAACATATTATGGAACAAAATGAAATTATGATTTAATAGACACCAAATATATTATGAATCATATATAATTTTTCTTAGGAGATCTAATGTATTTTATTAGCCTTCTGCTCCTCGTAATATAGGTTTGTTTGGTGTCTAACCAAATTATGGATTTCGCATATACATTGTAGTTTGGCTCTGGCAATTCAATCTCATAGATGTGCATTTGCTCAAAACCATTCTCTAGACTAGCCCTCAAATTTTTGGCGGTAGGCGGGGTTGAATTGAAGCTGTTCTCCCAGCGATCGCTCCGGGGAAGAGAGAGGAGAGCAGATGGCCTGATCATAAGAGCTCTGAGAAAAATAGCTGTAACAACTTTTATTAGTGGGAATGCTCTCCAAGCATTTCCAGTAGTGTTATTTGTTCTTTTATTTATTTGTAATTTTATTATTCCGTACGTTTTTTGGCTCTGCGTAACTCCTGCATACTTTCAGCTATTAAAACCATTTAACTTTTAAAATGTTCAGCTCTTTCAGCTAATGATGGGACTTCTTCAACTTTTTTTCTACTAATTATAATTTTTAAAATATTAAGCTTTTTAACACTTTTTTTAACATTGAAGTCAATGGCCCGGATTCAGAAACGAGATACGACGGCGTATCTCCTGATACGCCGTCGTATCTCTGAGTGCGGGCGGTCGTATCTATGCGCCTGATTCAGAGAAGTGTCTTACACCGTCGTATCTTAGGCTGCATATTTATGCTGGCCGCTAGGTGGCGCTTTCGTATAGTTACGCGAGGAATATGCTAATGAGGTATTTACGCCGATTCAGAAACGTACGTCCCGCCGGCGCATTTTTTTACGTCGTTTACGTTAGGCTTTTTTCAGCGTATAGTTAACCCTGCTTTATGAGGCGTAGCTAATGTTAAGTATGGCCATCGTTCCCGCGCCGAGTTTTGAAAATTTTACGTCGTTTGCGTAAGTCGTTCGCGAATAGGGCTGTACGTCATTTACGTTCACGTCGAATCCAATACGTCCTTGCTGGGTACTTTGGAGCAATGCACACTGGGATATTTTACGGACGGCGCATGCGCCGTTCAAAAAAAAAGGCAAAGTGAAATTGAAATAAAACACGCCCCCAACATCCCCATTTGAACACATACGTTACGCCGCCGTAACTAAGGGCGCAAGTTCTTTCTGCATACGGAACTTGCGCCCAAAGTTACAGCGGCATAACGTATATAGCGGCATACTTTTACCTACAGATGCCAAACAAACTTTAAAATGTTCACAAAATATTCAGCTATCCGAAAATATATTTTCAGTTTGATATCTTTTACAGTTTTTGTGGAAAAGCTGTTTAAGTTTAGTGATCATTTCAGGAAATGTTATCAATTAAACAGAGTGGGCCAGATTCACAAAGGACTTACGACGGCGTATCTCCACGTACGCCGTCGTAAGTCCGAATGTGACCCGTCGTATCTATGCGCCTGATTCTTAGAATCAGTTGCGCATAAATTTGGCCAAGATACGAGCGGCGTAAGTCTCCTACGCCGTCGTATCTTGGGTGCATATTTACGCTGACCGCAAGGGGCGCTTTCGTAGATTTACGCGTCGAATATGTAAATTAGGTAGATACGCCGATTCACGAACGTACTTGCGCCCGTTACGCCGTTTACGTTAGGCTTACGTCCGGCGTAAAGTTACCCCTGCTATATGAGGCGCAGCCAATGCAAAGTATGGACGTCGGAACAAGTGTATCTTTTTACGTTGTTTACGTAAGTCGTACGTGAATGGGGATGTGTGTAGGTTACGTTCACGTCACAGGCATTGAGCCGGCGTATCTTAGGGAGTAAATTCGATGTGATACTGAGCATGCGCGCGCATGCGCCGTACGATCGGCGCTTCATTTTCATGGGGTCACGGCTCATTTTAATAAAACACGCCCACCTCTTCCACATTTGAATTATCCGGCCGATTTCCACTACGCCACCGCAACTTACTAAGCAAGTGCTTTGTGAATACTGCACTTGCCTGTCTAAGTTGCGGAGGCGTAGCGTAAATAGGATACGCTATGCCCGCACAAAGATACACTCTCCTACGTGAATCTGGCCCAGTGTGTATTGGGCTTATTCTTTGCAAACCTTTAAAGCCAACAATTCAGTTTAGTGTCAGCTTTTCAAAAAACCTTTTAAATATTCCACATCTTTCATACATTAGTGGTGTTGTTAAACTTTTTTAATGAAATTCATGTTTATTTTAAAACCATTCCTACTTTTCCAACTATTCTCACTTTTTCAACTTTTTCTTACGGATTTAAGCTATTCATCCAGTTAGCTTTAGCAATTCAGCTATTCAGCATTCCCACCCATTTTCTGCAGGAAATGCATTTTTAGTGGGAATGCTCTTCAAGCATTCCCAGTATTGTTATTTGTTCTTTTATTTATTTTTAATTTTATTATCCTGGAAGTTTTTTGGCTCTGCGTAACTTCTGCATATTTTCAGCTATTAAAACCATTCAACTTTGAAAATGTTCAGCTCTTTCAGCTAATGATGGGACTTCTTCAACTTTTTTTTCTAATATTTTTCATTTTTAAAATACTGAGCTTTTTAACACTTTTTTTAACATTGAAGTCAATGAGAGCATTCTTCAAATTCTTAAAATCTTCTTCCACTCCCAAAAGTTTCACCTCCTTCATCATGCTCCGGCAGGTACCCACGTGGTGGGTGCACGTGGGTAGGCACCCACCACGTGGGTACCTACCGGAGCATGATGGGACGGTGATGCCTATATAAATGGGATGCAAGGCGCGCTTCCATCATTACAGCGGCAACAGGCGACGAGGCAACATCGGAAGAAGGGAAGAGAAGAACAGAAGACCCTGACGTCACAGAAGACCGCGCCGGCTGCCTGTTACTAATTGAGCTAACACACAAACATAGCAGGCAGCCAGCGCTGAAGAAGAAGGCACCGGAGAGCTGCAGAAGAACCGGGGTTCGCCGAGTCAACAGCGGAAGAGGGGAGAAGATGGAAGAAGCCCCCCGGAGTCCGGAGAAGCCCCCCCCGGAGAGCGGAAGAAGAAACCCCCCCCCCGGAGAGCGGAGAAGAAACCCCCCCCGGAGAGCGGAGAAGACCCCCGGAGAGTGGAAGAAGAAGCCCCCCCTGGTAATTGAGCTAATAACGAAGACAGGGGGGGCATCCGGAGCAGAATAATAAATTATTTTAAAAAGCCTTGTGTTGTGTGTTTACTAACTTTTACTTTTTGCCTCCAGGTGAATGGATAGGGGTACGATGTACCCCATATCCATTCACTTAGGGTGGGGGGCCGGTATCTGGGGGCCCCCTTATTAAAGGGGACTCCCAGATTCCGATAAGCCCCCGCCCGCAGACCCCGACAACCAATGGCAAGGGTTGTCGGGAAGAGGTCCTGTCCTCATCAACATGGGGACAGGGTGCTCTGGGGTGGGGGGGCCCGCAGTGCGCCCCCCTGCCCCAGAGCACCCAACCCCCCCATGTTGAGGGCATGCGGCCTGGCACGGCTCAGGAGGGGGGGACGCTCGCTCGTCCCCACTCCCATTCCTGACCGGCCGGGTAGCGTGCTTTGGATACGGGTCTGGTATGGATTGTAGGGGGACCCCCTACGTCAATTTTTCGGCGTGGGGGGGTCTCCTTACAACCCATACCAGACCTAAGGGCCTGGTATGCTCCTGGGGGGGAACCCATGCCGGTTTTGAATTTAAAAATTGCCGTGGAGTTCTCCCTCAGGAATGCATACCAATGCCGTCGCTGGAACGGGCCTTTACAATGTGTGATTAACTTTCCACATTATAAAACCAGCCCTAGTTTTGCGCAGGCAAATTCGGAACTTACGCAGAAATCACAGTGCTGAAATGCTTTGAAAATCTGCTTAAGTCCTCATTTGCATACGCAAAGCTGCATTTCAATGAGAAATGCCCCCAGTGGCGGATGCGGTACTGCATCCTAAAATCTGACCGTGTAAGTGTCTTACACATGTCAGATTTTCTGCCTAACTTTGGAAAAAGCCTTTTGAGAATCGTTTCCAAAGTTAGGCACAGGGATACGCAGGCTGAACAGCAGTTAAGTCTGCGTATCTCTTTTGAGAATCAGGCCCACTGTGTATCTCTGCTGAGACATCCTAGGTGGTTTTCACATACTGGCCCTCAGCAGGGATGGACTGGCCATTGGGACTACAGGGAGTTTCCCGGTGGGCCGATGGCTTAGTGGGCCAGCTTCAGTGACAGCGGACCGCCGCCCCCCCTCCGCTCCTCTGTCTCTCCCTTCCCGCAGCACTCGCCTTCTCTCGCTCCCCGCAGCGCTCACCTGGGGGGGAACAGAGAAGCAGGGGGAGGACCAGAGGAGCAGGCATGGACTGACCATTGGGACTACAGGGAGTTTCCCGGTGGGCCGATGGCTCAGTGGGCCGGCTTCAGTGACAGCGGACCGCCGGCCCCCCTCCGATCCTCTGTCTCTCCCTTCCCGCAGCACTCGCCTTCTCTCACTCCCCGCAGCGCTCACCTGGGGGGGAACAGAGAGGCAGGGGGAGGAGCAGGCATGGACTGACCATTGGGACTACAGGGAGTTTCCCGGTGGGCCGATGGCTCAGTGGGCTGGCTTCAGTGACAGCGGACCGCCACCCCCCTTCGCTCCTCTGTCTCTACCTTCCGGCAGCACTCACTCTCCGCAGCAGTCACCTGGGGGGGAACAGAGAAGCAGGGGGAGGACCAGAGGAGCAGGCATGGACTGACCATTGGGACTACAGGGAGTTTCCCGGTGGGCCGATGGCTCAGTGGGCTGGCTTCAGTGACAGCGGACCGCCACCCCCCTTCGCTCCTCTGTCTCTACCTTCCGGCAGCACTCGCTCTCCGCAGCAGTCACCTGGGGGGGAACAGAGAAGCAGGGGGAGGACCAGAAGAGCATGGGGGAGGGGACAGACAGCTGACTCAACAGCTATGGCCTGGGAGTTTCTCACTTCTGCCTAATCTTGTCCCATAAGGGGGGGCAATGAACTGATTCTTTTCCCCGGGTGAAATAATGTCTAGCTTGGAAGAGGCCTGTCAAAGTGGGCCAGTCTGGATGAAGTCCAGGGCCAAATTTTTGTCCCAGTCCAGCCCTGGCCCTCAGCATCCATTTACATTCTTCAAGTGGCACCTGATTAAGCTAATTTTAATAAGCAGATGTTTACATGTACAATGCAAAATCAACAGCTGTCCCCAACTGCTCCTTAAAAAGCAGATGTAGATCATATTTCAACTTGTCTATTCTGCAAAGCAAAACAACACATGCTGATACTCGTGTTCTCACCAAGTGCTTCATTTTAGAAATTACAAAGTAACTGAAATGTAAAAATATATGTATTCCCTTTGTTGACAACACTGATCTGAAGCACAAATCCTCAGTTAAAGTGCCTGTACTCTACTCTCAATGTAGGTGGCAGTATGAAGCCAAAAGAATATACTGAGTTGCTGTTTGCAATGGACATGTTATTCCATTAGGACCTTGATTATAGTAGACATGTAACCACAGCACTGCACCGACTTCTTTTGTAATTCCCAGATGCAATATGACCTAGGCTCGGTTCACACCTAATACAGATGCGGCTCTCTGCAAGGGTCCGGTGCGTCCTGGTTCACCGTTTCAGGTGCGATTTCAGCCCGAATTTTGCGCTGAATTCAAACCTGAAACGGACCAAAAGACGCACAGGGCTACTGAAATATGTGCACTGGTTCCATAAAGAGCCATTCACAATCTCCTGCTATTGCGAATTGAATGCGGAAATCCTGCATCCAATTTGCAATAGTGTAAACCGAGCCTTAGGGGCATTTACATTTTTCCAATACAATAACGTACATTATGTCATAGCAGCTCATTGAATATAACAGGCTGCCCATGAACCCAAATTATGTAAAAAAAAATCACACATAATATTTCGAACACAGTGCACAGTCCTGCATTAACGTGCGTTGTGCATTGTGGCACACTGCAACATAATTGCGTTGATTTCGTGCTTTCAGGTACCTCTTGAAATTAATGGCACCTCAATGCAGCAACACATGTAATGTGTGCAGGGGACTGCAAATTAAGTTGTGCTGGAAGACCAAAATCGTACATCTGCACAACGACGTCACTTGCGGTTTTAGTGCGGGTCCATTGAAGTCTATTACATGCAAAACACAATCTGCTACAGAAAAAAAAAAGTTGCTGACCCTTTCCAAAAACTGTGATGGACGTGCTAAAATGAAAATTTTATTTTGTGTTATGATTAGAACCACTGAAATGTTTCTCTTTCCTATATTCCTTATGCTGTTTATTTGTTTTTATACGCATTATGCATATGTATGTATGGGAATCATCAATACTGCTTATTTTCCTTGAGGATTTTATATCAGATATTGTTTTAAAGTAATGAACTCAGCATTGAAAATACAAAGGATTATTATTATTAAGAGCAGATGCTGTCATCCTCCGTTTTCCCCTCATGTTACAAATATGTTCAGACCTTCTTCACTCCGTCCCTCCTCCCTTCTAAATAGCTTCACTTCAAACTGTAACAGGAAAGACTTCCCCTCCCCCTTCTTTTCACTCGGACCTCCTGAAAGCTTGTGTGACGCTTGAAAGAAAACTAGCAGAGCTGAATGAACTTTTTTACACTGGATGATGTGGGCAGCATGCCCAAACATGGACTTCCATCTCCTTGCTCCCATGGCCCCTGCCATCGTCTGAAATCAAGATGGCTCCTGGACTTTAGAAATATGTGCCATGTGCTACAGACGTCACAGAGAGGGTGGGTGAGTGGGTGAGGGTGGGTGAGTGGGAGGGTAAACTGAGTAAAATGTATAATGTGAACCTATCAAATGTGCTTGTGTGTGTGATGTCATATTGTTTATAAAAAGACCAATAACTGGGTTTGGCCTCTCTGTTGGGACTGAGCTGAGAAAGGTGAGGATGTGAAATCTCTCTCTGGTTTGCATGCTCTCACCTTATTAATTTGAATCAAACGGCAGAATGGAGTTAGCCCTGAGGTTGTATCAAGGGTCAATCGCTGTCAAAACATGCTGGCTTAAAAAACGCATAGATGTGAACGTGTACCATAGGAAAACATGTTACATGGACTATAGCAGTGGCGGCCCGTCTATAGGGGGTGCAAGGGCACCACTGCTAGTCACAATAAAAGGCCCTTTAAAAAAAAAGGAAAAGGTTCTTTAAGTGCACTGTGTTCAGACACTATGGTAAGTGTGACTTCTATGCAATACCTGATTGCAGTCGAGATGCTTAATTTACCTGTTTTTTTGCTGCATTGTGGCGCCTGAACACTCCTTCATTCATGCAGGCTTGAGGAAAGAAGGCTAGGACAGCCGCACTCCAAAAAAAGCCTGGTTTATTAAAAGTTGATCACAAAACAACATGCCACGGCTAAAAAACAGAAAAAGCTGACGTTTCGCACTATAACTCAGTGCTTATTCATGAGCTATGAATAAGCACTGAGTTATAGTGCGAAACGTCAGCTTTTTCTGTTTTTTGGCCGTGGCATGTTGTTTTGTGATCAACTTTTAATAAACCAGGATTTTTTTGGAGTGCGGCTGTCCTAGCCTTCTTTCCTCAAGCCTGCATCATTATTGCATTGCCTGCACCCTTGGTTCGGATCCAAGGATAGTGGCTCTCCGGTCTCCCTGAGCGGTTATCTTCTTCTTCTTATCTTACTACGGACTCCTTCATTCATGTTGATGTATTTTTTGTTTATTTAATTTTTTTGGGGGGGAAGTGGGGCACTCTCCTTTGCTCTCCTTTTTTTTTTTTTATCCATAAAGATTTTATTGAGAGAAAAGGAACAGCTTTACAGATAAAACAGCATCAGCAACATATATGACAAGTGAATACAAGAGGCGCTGCAACGTGTAGCTACACATGAGATATAGGTACAAGCAGAATATCTATGACAAAATTCAAGTAATCTTCACACGATCCATATGAACACTCGTATCTTTTTCATATCACCAATGGAGGATGTGTCTCCAAGTGGTAAAGAGGGAAGACATTAGGATGCTCGTGTTCAAGGGCCTCTGAATGCTTCCACAAATTCAACCTCATATCCAATTATGGCTCCTTGATCACAGAGTCAAGTCCTATATCTGTCATTAAGGTCTACTTATAACGAACAGGATGGGTAGGTGGGTCAGTTCAAAACCAACCCACCTTCCCATCATTGATAGAAGAGGAAGAGGGAATAGAGAAGATAGAGGGGGATAGAGAGAGATATAGAAGACGAGGGAAAGAGAGAGAGAGAGAGAAAGAGAAAAAAAAAAGAGGGGGGAGGGGGAGGTCCACTGCCCTCGCCGTCCACATCATATTGGAAGAAATACAGACTAGTGATGTCACAAACCAGTCACCATGTTGATGTATTTTTTTTATTGGCACGGCAGTGCTTTCCCTCAGAGCTGTGGCATCACTTCCAGTTTCTCTGTGCCAGTGAGAAACCGGAAGTGACGCAGCGGTTCAGTGGATGGAATGCACGGCCCGATCGGTGCATTTTTACAGAATCCAGATATGGTAGGCTCTTAGGAAAAGTAAAGTTGTGATTGATGCATAACAATTTGTTTGCTAAAACCAACTGAAATATCTACTGAGGAGTCTGTCCCCCTTCTGTGCTAGAGCGATGAGTCACAAGTTAGAGAAAAATATATTTTTCTGTTTACTACCTTTATTAGCAAGCTTTGCACTGACCGCATCCTCTCTGCAGACCCATACCAAAAGACACCATGGGGAAGTGGATATAGATCGATAATCATCATTCAGTGCTGGGGCTGTAAACTCTGTCCTGGGATGCTGGGGCCGTATACTCTGTCCTGTGGTGCTGGGGCCGTATACTCTGTCCTGTGGTGCTGGGGCTGTATACTCTGTCCTGGGATGCTGGGGCTGTATACTCTGTCCTGGGATGCTGGGGCTGTATATTCTGTCCTGGGATGCTGGGGCTGTACACTCTGCCCTGGGATGCTGGGGCTGTATACTCTGTCCTTTGATGCTGGGGTTGTATATGCTGTAATGTAATGCTGTGGATGTATACTCTGTCCTGTGATGCTGGGGCTGTATACTGTGTCCTGTGATGCTGGGGCTGTATACTGTGTCCTGTGATGCTGGGGCTGTATACTGTGTCCTGTGATGCTCGGGCAGGGCCGGCGCTAGCGCAAGGCAACATGGGCCCTTGCCTTACGGCGCCAGCGCCGGCCCTGGAGGGGGCGCAAAAAAAATTCCAACACGTGCGGCTGCGGCCGCCTCCCGCACTATAGCCACGGTGGTTGCACGGTACTTTACTTGGGCTCCTGCGCCGTTATCAGTTTTTTTCAGCAGTTCCGCCTGGTTGGCTGGTGGAACTGTCTGTCTCCCTCGTTGTGGGGGTGG
Organism: Rana temporaria; assembly: GCF_905171775.1. Classification (NCBI taxonomy): domain Eukaryota; kingdom Metazoa; phylum Chordata; class Amphibia; order Anura; family Ranidae; genus Rana; species Rana temporaria. Next base: position 403,277,947 of record NC_053489.1, on the reverse strand, counting down.
GCGGGGGAACGTACATCGTTTTTTCTTCTAGTTTGCGCGATTGGCGGGCGGCGGAGTGGGAGGCGCTGTGCCTCTGTGGTGCGCCGATTGGCCATATGGGGCCGTATGATGCCCCTGACGCGGCGGCGCCAAGTTTGGTTTTCTCGATCTGGAGCATCCAGCAGGGTAAGCAAAACACTGTACCGCAGGGGAGAGAGAGACAGTGAGCAGTGCTGAGTAGAGAGCTGCTGAAGCTAACGTAAGTAAACCAGCAGGTGATTGCCCCCTGTTCAGCGCTGCTCACTGTCTCTCTATCTGCATGATTAATGTAGGAAGGGACAGAGCTTTGGGGGTGTCTGTGTAAATCTAAAGGGGTCTAGTGGTGCAGAGTGTTGCTGTATAATGTAAAAGGGGTCCAGAGGTGCGGTGCTGTGTAATGTAAAGGGGTTCAGAGGTGCGGTGCTGTGTAATGTAAAGGGGTCCAGAGGTGCGGTGCTGTGTAATGTAAAGGGGTCCAGAGGTGTGCGGTGCTGTGTAATGTAAAAGTGGACCAGAGCTGTGTAATATAAAAGTGGTCCAGAGGTGCGGTGCTGTATAATGTAAAAGGGGTCCAGAGGTGCGGTGTGGTACTGTGTAATGTAAAAGTGGTCCAGAGGTGCAGTGCTATGTAATGTAAAAGGGGTCCAGAGGTTCAAGGGTGCTGTGTAATGTAAAATAAGGTGAGGTTTCTGTGGAGGACAAGACAGAGAGGAGACTTGCAATTAGGGGAACCCCAAACCAGGCAGCGCAGCAGCACACTGCAGCAGCAGGTGAGGCCAGGTACCGTCTGTACTATACTATAGTGAAGTCACAACATACCTAACCTATTGTAGCGCCTGTGTACTTTTCAGTCCAGGTGCTATTTTAAATTTAGAGGGGGATGGGAGAGTTAATTAGCTCTCATCCAAGTGATTTGTGCAAATTGGGCCTCTGTTCTAGCTGGGCTTTACTGTCATTCTGTGTTCCTGGGGTGCCTTTCCACCCCAGGGCGGCAGGTGGCAGCAGTGGAGTTCAGTCTGGAGCGCCTCTTGCCAGCAGCCAATCAGGAGGGGTTTTCCTTTGCGGGCCTGCTGGGGGAGGATACTTCTTGAGCAGATGCCATTAGGCGGGGTCTTGTTCCGGGTGTGGCACCCACCTTCAGGGTAGCCACCCATCACGGGCCCCGGCGATGTGGCCTACCAGGCCAGGGTGCACGCGCTACGCGGTGTTCTTGGTTCCCGGACCCTATTGGCCCGGGGCAACTGAAGCTATGGTGGGGCCCCAGTGATTGACTGGGTCCCCAAATTCCTAGAAGAGATCCCAAGCGAGTTGTGCTGTTCGGTGGGGCGTCAGCCTGAGGAGAGCCAGAGAGCCAGGCGATCCAACAGGGCCTCGACAATCCATCGGGGATCGAGGTGACCGGACACTGAGAGGTTGAATGTTAGCAACCTGTCAGTCGGTGACCAGCTGAGAACTACCTGAGGGAGATTCAGGCACTAAATTCACTAAGGAAGATTTACTTCATGATCTACGTTCTGGGAAAGGGCCTGTGGCAGAGGTTCCTCCCTGATATTCATTTGCACCAGGTCTGTGGCAGAGACTTGTTCTTATCCAAAGGTTCCGAGTGATACTCTGGCTGCCAGGTCGGGGTGAGAGGCCTGTCCAGATACACTATACCCATTCCGGCTGGAGTGGCGACAAAAGCAAAGTACTGTTAGAAGCAGGACTGCTTCTGTGTTGTTTAAGCCTGAATCTGCTCTTCTTTTCCTCTTCATACATCTCTCCATTTTTCCTCAAATTTATCGTTTACGTTGTTGGTATAAATAAAGCACAAGAAAAGACACCTGCTGTTTGGACATTCCGTCATTGCTGCTCTCATCAACTACCCTAGACGTCGACGCTATAGAGGTAACAGGCCATCCCTATTCTATCCAGCGGCTCCTGCGGGGGTAGCGCTACACTATCATCATGTGTATGTTGTATGAGATGTGTGCCAGGTTCCAACTGCCAGTGCCAAGCAGCCAAATGTATAGTGCTTGCTCAATATGGATTAAATAAATTAGAATTATGCATAGCCATAGATATCATAAATGAAGTGATTTGTGCAAGTAGTACCTGCTGTTGCACAAATCACTTTATTTATATCTATGGCTATGCATAATTCTAATTTATTTAATCCATATTGAGGCGTTGCGCTGTCGGTAGTAAAGCGCCAATATTTTAGCAGCACTTTGGCAGTCGTTTTTGCAGCGCTGTTCGTACTCCTGACACTATGGGTGAAAGCTAGTGGAATACAGGGGACGGAGTGGGTGGATTATATAAGGGGCGGTGCTTATGAGTAGTGGGAGGGGTCAATAATTAGGGGCGGGGTCTGGCCCTTTCCCATCCTGAAACTTCACCAGAATAGAAAAACTACAGTAGAATAGTATGTATACAAATTTGAATTATTACCAGAAAACCTGTGTCCGTTATTTGTCAGTAAGGACGAGCTCCGGCATGTTTTCAAAGCCCACGTGCAGAGCCACGAGGAAGTCGGCACTGCGCTAATTACAGACAGTGAGACATTTCCCGATCTCTGCAGCCACACATCGGAAAATGTCTCCCTGCCTTTAAATAGCACAGCGCGGTACCGACTTCCTGGCGGGCTCTGCATGTGGGCTTTGTGAATGCGCCGGAGCTCATCCTTATTTGTCAGCACATCTATTGCGTCACATGTGCACACTTGATCCACCTGGTCTGTGAACGGGAGATTAAAAAAACCATGTTCAACAAAATATTTAAAGTATTAAAACGTCTTGTGCCAGACATAAATTTGCTAACAATCTGCTAAAAAAAAAAACCATAAAATTCAGAAAAGAAAATGAAATTCATTAGTAAAAATGTACATTTAACAAAGTCCACCTATTACCTGAAATTCATAAAGACTGGTGCAAAAAGCTATTTTGAAAATGTATCATGTGTGTTCTAAATGTGGCTTTCCCAAATTCATATAGTTTAGTTAAAGTGGAGTTTCCATCAAAAAAATTATCTGCCATTAATGTGCATATAATACTTTAAAAAACAACATTTGGATTTGTTTTTTCTCACCTTGAAATAGCTGTTGCTATGTGGTCCCACGAAATCTGCCTTCTTCATCACCTCGGTTTCTGTGGTCATTTCCGTCGGCACCTCCGCTCGCTACTGTTCATGGGAAATGTGTGTCATCATTTCCCAGGAGTCAGTGCGCTTCCCCCAGGGCTAGAATTGCAGGACTTCCAAACCGTAAGTGACGCGATACATGGAAGATTTTGGCACCATTTTCAATATTGGAATAGAGCCCTTTGTTGTGATCGCTCAGCCACAGGGTGACAGACATATTTTAAAAATCGGCGATGCTCTCTTCTCCTCTCCCATTACTATTATATGTCTGCCGGCTTCTTACAATGTTTTTGTTTTCTTCATTGCCATCACAACTGGGCGGGCACTTCCGACGCCGACGCCCGTTGTGATAGCAACCTGAAAGGTTGACGGCGCTGTGGTACAGTAACAATGCACATGCGCAAGAATGGGGCGGGACAGGCGGTGCATGATGGTCGCAGATCGTCATCAGTATCCAGTAAGTAAGTGCTTGTGGGCTTCACATGCCCACAAACAAAATGAGAACGTCAGAGAACAATTTTTAAAAGTGTCTTTCTACAAAAACTCGAGAGATCGGCGGCGTATTTTTAAATAGTAGGTTATACAATATGATTGCCTCATGAATGATATTACTTTTAAAAATTGATTAATGTAGTTGGAACTCCGCTTTAAGCCTCATACACACGATCGGACTTCAAACAAACTTTTCCGGGGATTTTTTTTCGAAGGGCGTTGGCCTTGAACATGGTATGCATACACACGGCAGGACTTTTTCAGCAAACTTTCCCAAAATCATGTGGTTTTTCAGCTCTTTACCGCCACCCTTTGGTCAACTTATGTATTGTTTTCTGATCTTTTGCATTGGTTCTGAGCATGCGTGTTTGTACTTTGGATTTAAGTCCAATGGATTTCTGTACACACGGCAGGACTTTACACCATAGGACTTTTGTTGTCGGAAAGTTTGTCTGTTTGCAGAGCAAAAGTTTGTCCGATGGAACGTACACACGGTCGGATTCTTTGAAAAACCTGGTAATTTTGAAATTTGTTGTCAAAAAGTCCTATTGTGTGTATGGGACTTTATAGGCATCTGGAAGATAGTAAGAAAGTATTTAAGCGTGCTTGCCAGCATGAAACTTTTTTTTATATCCTAGGTGCAATTATACAAGCCTTTCTTAGAGGCCTCATGCACACTGGATGTTAAAATAATGTTATAAAAACGCTTTGCAGTGAGTTTTTCAACTTTTTTCAATGTTTTTGCAATAGCGTTTTTTAGCGTTTTTTTGCATTAGCGTTTTTTTTTTTTTTTGAAGAAATGTTTTATTTTATTTTTTATTTTTCAAGGCTGTTTTTGGCAATAGAGATTTTTTTCTACAGTCATTAAACTCTCCATCATGTTATCCTATATGTCCATATACACATAGGCTGTTATCAGCAGTTTTGTGCAGTGGCGTTTTTGAGCAGTAAAAACTTAGTAACGCTGATAAATGCTGATAAACATCGATAAACGCTCAAAAACTTCGCTCACCAGCGCTTTTTTAATGTTTTTTGATCCATTGAAAAAATTACTCCTTCTTAAAAAAAAAAACTTTAAAAACGTCTACTGCCAAAAACAGCTGCTGTAAAAACGTCCACTGTGCATGAGACCTTATTGTTATCTTATGTGTACATGTACACAGGTTCGTTTACTGTCATTTTTAGGCAGTTCTTTGACAAAAAAATGAGTTTAGAAGCCAAAGTTTCTGACGTTTCAGATGCCAAACGCGGCTAAATGCGGTAACCCGCGTTTAGCTGCGTTTCGTTTATAGCCATTTTTCGTTTTTGGCCATTTAAAAAAAATATATATATTTTTTTCTTCAAATGCTTCTAGGCGCAAACACGGCTAAACGTGGCTAAACGACACGTTTTTAAACGTGGGTTACTATTTGTCAAGTTAAATCGTTCAGGAGAGGTTTTTTAAAAACGTCCCGTGTACATGGAGCCTAACTGCTCAAAAACCCCACTGCCCAAAACTGCTGATAACAGCCTATGTGTGCATGGACACAGGATAACATGATGGAGAGTTTAATGACTGTAGAAAAAAAACGTCTACTGCCAAAAACAGCTGCTGTAAAAATTTCAAAAAACGTCCTGTGTGCATGAGGTCTAAAGGTGGACACCAGGGTGGTTTTTGAACATGCCATTTATTGTTTGTCTTGCAATTTTGTCTATTCCAACTTCTTGTAGCACACAGATGAAAGCTGACTTGAGTGGTTTTTGGAACTCTAAAGTCTCGTACACACAATCGGATTTTCCGACGGGAATTGTGTGATCACAGCCTGCTGGCCGAAAATCTGACCGTTTGTACGCACCATCCGACAATTGTCGTCAGATTTTCCACAGACAAATGTTGGATGGCAGGCTTATAAATTTTCCACGGACAAATGTTGGATGGCAGGCTTATAAATTTTCCGCCGACAACGGTCTGTTGTCAGATTTTCCAATCATGTGTACACAAGTCCCTCAGACAAAAGTCCAAAGTACAAACATGCTCGGAAGCAATGCTCAAACACAACATTAGCCCAAAGGTGCTAAAGAGCTGAAAAACCACGTAGTACTTAAATACGTTCGTGTTTGTTGGCCGACAATTCATTGCCATTTGTATGCAAGACAGGTTCCTGGCCAACGCCCCTTTGGACAAAAGTCTGACGCTTTGCCTGTGGAAAATCCGATCATGTGTACGAGGCTTAAGACCCCTTTCACACTAAGGCAGTCTTCAGGCAATTTAGAGCTAGAAAAAGCCTATGAAAACTGCCTCCCATTCTTTGAAATAAGTGCATTAACACAGGGGCAGTGAGAATCAAGCCTTTCTGCTTGTCAAATGCCCTCTGATGATCCATCACAAATTGCCCTTCAGAGGGTAATGTATGCATAAATGAGACCTTATACAGCTGATGCCCTAAAAATCATCACACGTTAGGCAATCACCAAAAAGCTGCTGATCAGTCTTCTACCCTATCTTCTTTGAATTATATTATTACTAAAAATAAAAATAGGTCTTGATAATAAGTAAGCATTTCTTTTTTAACAGCATCAAGTTTTTTTTTTTTTCTTCTTTATATATATATATATTCAGCTAATTAAAAAAATGTTTTTATCACTGTTACAATTTCAAATAATATCATTTGAAAAGTCCACAGTGGTGTCTTTATGCCATTGAATTCAGCAGACAAAAGGTTAAGAATGTTGCACTAAAGTTAACCCTGGTGTAATTAGTTAGCAATTATTTTTACTAGCCAGAGTCCCACAGCAACAGAAGGATTGACTTGCTGCCCATGTGAAGCTCTGTGTGTGCTGTGGGGTTTATGGTAATATAGTTAGCATTCAAAAATGAAATGTTAATGAAAGCGATAAAAACAATAGTTTAAAATTAATGTTTAACAAAAAGGTTGTCTTTTCAGAAAAAGCAACCTACTAATAGCCAGTCACTACAAAAAGTAAAAGCTGTTAATGTAGAGCATGCAAACTGGATCTCATGTAAAATATCTGAAAGTGTTTGTGCTGTTTATGTCAATCAATCAGAATTGTATTTTATTGTTTATGTGTTATTATTGTAAGGGTTGAGAAAAAGGCTTGTGGTATGTAGAGTCAGTTAGAATTTATATATTTAATGTAGTGCAAATATTTATAATGTGCCCCATATGTCAGACGTGGCTGGCTAGTAAACTCATTAGGAATGATAATTGTAAAGTGTAGAGTGGCTCTCCAGTATTATATGTTGAAAAATTTGTAGATAATTTTTGACTCATTACAAATGACCATTGTTACTTTTGTCTTTTTTTTTTATTTATTTATTATATTCAGTTAAACCTACTTAAAGGAGGATGTTGCTTAAACCTTTATTTTAATACTATACATGCTTTGTAAAAAAAAAAAAAAATTGTGTACTTTTTGATATATATATATATATATATATATATATATATATATATATAATTAGAGCACTTTAGCAAAGCATTCATGTTTTTACAATACTTTTTCAGGCAGTAATAATTTCAGATACAAAAGTACAATGGACGGCACAATAATAAAAAATGTCTTATCTCACTAGAGAGTAGACGATTCCATCACTTCCAATCCCCTTATGGTAATGTACTCACCAAACTGCATTGAAAAGATCCTGTCAGGATAATCTGCTCTGACAGGATCTTTTCAATGCTGTGAATGACTGCAGTTTGGTGAGTACATTACCATAAGGGGATTGCAAGTGATGGAATCGTCTACTCTCTAGTGAGATAAGACATTTTTACCTGCAATATCACCAGTGGTGTGCATCGTCTGAGCTGTCGCTCAAGTCAAACAGTGATTGATTATCTGAAGGTTTCTCTTTGGGACTAGTACAATCTCACGTGATCACCCTGCAGGGTGCTTATAGACTACATGCAGTTTGATTTTGGTTTTTGTATCCTGATATTCATCAGTAATTTTCATAGCAAATTATGAGCTAATAAGTTCAGGAGAATCAGATTTTTTCAAAATAATTAATAAAAACAATTGAAGCAGAAAAGCATTTTAGTGTGCATTACCATGTTGCTCATGTGTGAAATGAGCTGTAATAAAAACCAACAGCAAACTATTTTATTATATTGCAGTTTATCAATTCTTAGATGTGATAAGTCTGTTTTTCAAAAGCCCAAGCTCTCCAGCAGAATGTATCGGTTTACATGAATTGGACAAACCATTTAACACTGGCAGGGGTGATTAAATGATCAACTTTTATTTATGCAAAACCTTGATCCCAAAAAGGGGAAAAACAGCTGTAACTGATTATAAAGTGTGAGCTGGAGTTTGGCTTCAGTTTGTCAGTGCATCTAAATCTGCTAATACATTTAACGATACCCTCCCTCCAGACTGACAATGCTGCTGTCTGCTGTGCCTCTTGTACTAGTTCCTCCAGAGTTGTCTCACTAATGCTGGAAATGTGTTATGTTGGCTGTACACGGTTAGAAAATCCTTTAAAAAAGCATTCGCTGTGCTCAATCGTTTGCATTTTGAAACATTAGTGGGCAAATTTGAATTTCGAATGTCGAAATGGCAATTTTAATAGAAAAAAAGAATCGCGATGTCAGATTTTTTTTTCTCCCCAAAACAATTGTTTTTTTAAATATTAGTGTAATCGATCATGGTTCAAAAAATCGATAGCGCATGCATGTGTTAAAATTTGACCCCCGGAAATCAATTCAACAAGTAACAAACAGAAATATCTTATTGTCGACTTTACGTTCACATAGGCAAATAGAAAATATTGTACCTATTGAAGTGTGTGATTTCCAATATGCATTTTCCCAAACACATGGGGCAATGCATGTTAAAAACTATTGTCTCCATATTGGCAGACCAGGCAACAAATGTGTTGAGACACAAGGATATTTGGCCATTAGATATGTATTTTCTGTGCTCCATCCACACACAAAAAAAATACTTTCCCCAACAGATCAATAACTGTATTGATTCTGGTCTGTACATTGTCTTGGCATTGGTCTGTAATCTTTTGGATCTCAGCCTTGCCGGCTTTAAGCTCATTCATAAGTACTCGTGTGCTGGCACTTCTATTCACGAAAGAATCATTGCAACGAACAAACAATTGCAACAGCCGATAAAGCTAAGCACACTACAGGTTATGAAGCATATCGCATGGCACAGAAAGACGGCAGAACGAACCGTGCAGAATCATAAGAAAAAGTGGCACAAAAAGAAAGACATTCTATATAATCACTTTTCTTTATAACTCTCTTGATCTTTGCAGACTGATTCTCCTCTCACAATTTCAGATCTGACCGATGTTTGCAGAGTTGTTCATTTGTCCTCCTCACCCCAAACTTCTTTTGCAGGAAACCGACCACCTTCTCCCATAATTTTTTTTCTTTTCTGGCATTAGGCTTCAGGTAGGATACTATTCTTCCATCGTAATCAAAGGACGTTTGATGCCTTTTTTTGGCTTCCTAGGCCTGGTAGGCTGCCTTTTCTCCCTGTCGGAGCTTCTGCTGCCGCCACCGACGGACACGTGTCTGTCCTCATCCATCTCCACCATCTTTCGTCTTCCCACACCAGGAGAGAGAAGGGGCGGGTGATAGATCGCAGATGTACAACATTGCCGCCCATTCATTAGGAAGAAACGTTAATTTCAAGAAAGTTTGTGACGGTTTATGACTTCTGGGATTAGTCGGTAGGTATTTTACAATTTTTGTACTCGGTTTAATGGCAGGTTTTTAAGTGAATCAAGAAGCAAGATTAAACACTATTAGCTGCTGTAAATGTATTTGTGTTGCCTGAATGCATGTATTGTTTGACTCTGCATTCTGTCATCTAGTGTTTTGGTGTTGTGCATTTATATTTCTTGACTAGTATCCTGTTTTTACATTTCCCTACAGCAATGGCAACCAAATTTACCTCCCCATATTTTTTCCCACAATTTATTGATCTGTACAGGGAAAATGCATTCCTCTGGAATGTGACATCAAAGGACTATTCCAATAGACAGTTGCGAGATGAAGCATACCAGAAGTTAGCAGACTTATTGAAGACCATAACACCACATGCTACTGTGTTGGATGTCAAAGGCAAGATTGCAAACCTTCGCACTGATAGAAGAAAAAAAAGAAGATTCCAAACGATCTGGAGCTGATCATGTCTATGTACCTCGATTGTGGTATTTTGATAGCCTACATTTTCTCTCAGCTCTGGAGGCTCCAAGAACTAACCGCTGCTCCTTGGACGCTAGTTCCCCAGAGTCACCCATATCTTCCAGCAATCTACGCCATGTCCGGCGCCTCCTCCACCCCCCCCCCCTGCTCTCTTCTGAGAGACACAGGTCCCAGAAGACAGCAAGGACCACTCGGAACACGCAGCTCGACTCACATATGCGCAGTAGGGAACCAGGTTGTGAAGCCGCAAGGCTTCACTTCCTGATTCCCTTACTGAAGATGCTGGCGCCTCCACCCGGGAGCTGATGGACAGGTCGGCTTCAGGTAAGGACATTGCCGGCGCAGGTAAGTGTCCTTTATATTTAAAGTCAGCAGCTGCAGTATTTGTAGCTGCTTACTTTCAATAGTTTTTTTTTTTTTTTTTTGGGCAGAACTCTGCTTTAAGCAAGAAACAGACCACTATACATTGTTTTGCCATGAAATGGCCCCCCTTCCCAAAAAAAATCCATGTAGCTCTCTCGATTTTGTCTATCAGAAGCTGTTGGCAAGCGGGGCCTTTCAGGAGCTAGGTTTGCCAGACTATCACTTTCCGATCTCCACTCAAGGGATTAGGGTTCCTGTCAACAGGTCCTCTGTCAGTGGAAGATGGAGGCATGTAGTTGTTGGTTTGCAGACGTAGGAAGTTGTGCAGCATACAACAGCATTCCACTATCGCATTAATCTTGGGGAAAACTTAGATTGGTGGCTGTATGAAATATGCAGAACCTAGTTGACATGATCCTGAAGGCATTCTTTACCACACACCTGGCTCTCGAGATGTGATTTGTATATTTTTTGTTATTGGGTGAGGAGAAAATTCTGGACAGCTGCTGTCAAAATCCATGCCTTTATTAAAAAGAGGTAACAAAATCCCAAAACATGCAAGCCACAGCAAACAACGGAATACAGGAGCTGACGCGTTTCACAATTTCAAATGTGCTTATTCATAGCTAAAGAACCACAAACATTAACTGCAATATATACACTGATCTATATTGCACATGTGACCAAACCCGTGAATAAATTACTCTAATTAGAGTTAATTGGTGGGTGGAGTGAGTTAATTAATATGTATGGCTAACGTGTGGTTAAATGTGAGAGCACAAATAAGTATTCTAATGAATAAAAATGGATGTGCTTAAAAATTTTAAGAAAATGCTACTAGCAAAACCATTTGGTAGAGCATCCATTAAATGTAAACAGGGGAAAAAAACGAATACTTGATACTGAATCAAGGTGCGTGTGATATAAAGTAAAATATGTCAATGTAGACTAAATATATCCAAGTGTTGAATATATATACGTATAATATAAAATGTGTAAATGAAGATATACACCGTGTTAAAGTGAACTAACGTGAAAATAATATGAAGAAAGTAAAATGTGGAATAGAATATTATAATGATAAACCGATATTCATGTCTATATAGATATGTCTATACTTATCTGGATATGGAGATATATATGCCAAAAACGAGGTATGAAAGTGACAATGGCCACAAACATGTATAGTAAAACTATTAGACCCCATTCACACCTAGGCGTTTTTACGCCTGTAGCGCTACGCCTCTGCCGCCAGAGGGCTGGAAATACATGTCCCTCTATGGAGATGGTTCACATCTCCACGCCGAACGCCGGACGCCTGTCGCCTGCGGCGTGAAAAAAGGTCCCGGACCTTTTTTTCAGGCGTCTTCGAGCGTTCGGCTAGGAGATGGCAATCATCTCCATAGAGGGGGTCATCTTGGGGCACATCTAGGCGGACAATACCCGCGTTTTGTCGCCGCAAATCGCGGTACAAAACGCCGCTATTTTTACCGCGATTTGCGGCGACAAAACGCCGCGATTTCGTCCGTCTAGATGTGAATGCAGCCTTACTGAAAATGAGTATGGTTCATGCATATTTAGAGAATGGCTGATACATGTAGGATTTTTCTACCTTTTTCATACATGGTTAAACATACATGGACAAACATATCCATTATTAAAACCATACATTTAAAACATTAGATATCATAATCGAATATAAGCACAAGATCTGAATGTGCATCCATGTCCATTTATCTGTCGAAGTGTCTTCTTGCTCAAAAAATTTCACCTAAAAGTACTGGGGTCACTACACCTCAAAAATTAAATTATGTGTGTGTGTGTGTGTGTGTGTGTGTGTATATATGTATGTATGTATATATATATATATATATATATATATATATAAAATGCTGAGTGGACAGCTGTAGAGGGGCACGGAAGAAGATGGAGCAGAACCTGATGGTGTACTCACTAAAATTTATATTGGCAACTACCTCAGAAAAAATTGCATGGAAATCGCATATAAATCTAAAGTTGCATGTAAACTGCATGCAAGTTGCACGCAAATTACATGGGGACAACCCACAGAGAGTGGGAATTGTAAAGAAGACTGTTGTGTATGAAAATATTGTAAATCGCAAAGGGATAGGGGAAAAGGGAGGAAGAAAAACAGCATCTCCATTTTCCGCATTTTGTCCCAAAGACAAAGTAAGACAAAATTAGAAACATAGGGATAAATCAACACGTAAAACATGTGCTTAAACATGCATTCATGTGTCCAAGCGGAAATGTGCATCCTAGAGCTGTTTGTGAACATATTTACTAAATGGTATATCAATATCAAGCCAGCACACATCCATACGTAGGAAAGGGGGAGAGGAATAAATCCTAAGCCCCTTAGTCAATGTGAAAAACAAATTGGTGTGTCAAGGGTAACCTCACCAATAAATAGAATTGACAAAACTACTATATGGATGTGTGGGGACAGGTTAAATGGATATGAACACCAAAGAGGTGGAAAAAAAGGGGGGGTGGGGAACTATGAAGCTAAAAACGCACCAAGGCAACCATAGGTGGAAAGGGTGTTTTAGGTAACTAAATCGGTCATAATAGTGGGAAACATCCCACTCAAAGTTTAACCCTCTCGGGATCCTGGTATGCAAAGTAAATATCCAGAACACTTCGCGTTAGCAAAGTGTTCTGAACCTGTCCCCTCCTCTCCTTGGGGTCACTATCCTTTCAATACCTCATATGAAAAGGCTGGTGACATCCTTGTAGTGAGCAAGATTCCAGTGTCTAGCTACATTGGTGGATTTGTTTTCTCTAATCGCCTTTCAGGACAACCTTGGAGAGAGCGCAGCTCCGCCTCTTCATTAGGAAACACATGCTAATGCTTTAAAACCCTCCTCTTCCACCATGGCTTCAGTTATTGTGTTTCCTCCGCCATGGTGGAAGTGCATGCATGTGGACCTGAGGAGCTGCACTCTCTCCAAGGGAGGGGTAAGTGTACCTGTGTTTACTGCTTGGTGTGCAGAGGCCATCCCAGCCCTTCCTAGTGAGGAAAGGAGCTCCGGAGTCTCCAGCTTCTCCCTGCTCAGTGGAGTGAAGGCTCTGCAGGAAAGCTGCGCTGCGTGCCCGGGATCCGCAAGGTATGGTTCGGGTGACCGGGCGGCGTTGCACCGTGGTTACGGTTTTTGAATTTTGCCGCATGTCGGTCCCGGGTCCTGTCGGGCGGGTGACGTCACGGATCAGCAGCGCGGTTTCCTGTAGAGGCGGGGCAGTGCGTGGTCCACGCTGCCTGGAACGCAGAAGTCAGGGGTCAGGCCTGTTGAGCGGCGTCTTCCGGGTTCCGGCCATCTGTGATGACGTCAGGACCCGGGAAAATTTAAAAAGCCACACAGTCCCAGCTGCTTCTCTGTTCAGCATGGAAGAGGGATCTGCAGCGATGGCGGATACAGGCGCCGTGGACGCCGCTCCAGTCCAGGTAAGAGGGGCACAGTGGGCCTTTTATTCTTTACCTCATGGACTTTATATGGGTTTTTATATTTGTTCCTCCATTGGGAGCCTGTACTGCAGGGACAGAGTTAACTTTTCTCGGTCCCTGTCAGTTTTCACTTATGGTGGTGTTTGGTCTGTACCTTCCTTGTTGGTGGCGGTTTTAAAATTTAAAATTTTTTTTTTTTTTTTTTTTTAAGTCTTTCTGTGTGTTTTGTTTTAGGGAAAAGCAAAATTTTAAAAAACACCACCTATTAGGAAGTGTCCTTCTTGCAAGAACCCCCTTAGGGATTCCTGGCAGAAACCAATGTGCAGAAGCTGTATCAGGGATCTGGTTGAAGAAGAAATATCAACAATACAAAGAACTGTTCTCTCTTCTGTACAGGAACTTAAAAGTTCTTTGGGCTCAGTTAAACATTTACTGGTGACAAAACCAGTGGTTCATACTGAAGTTCAGCAATCACCACCTAGCCCTAAAGCTTCCTCCTCTAGATCAGAGAGGGCGGATTCAGGGGACGAAGGGACTAGTACTCTTCGCTCAGTCATGGATTCAGATGAAGAGGAAGAGGAAGGTAGAAGTTCTAGATACAAAGTCTCCCTAGACGAAGTGGACGATCTACTTTCTGCAATTTATACTACTCTTGAAATTCAGGAGGAAAAGATTCAGCTATCTCTGCATGACAAAATGTATCAGGGGTTAGATGAATCTAAATCTAAAGTATTTCCAGTCCACAAGGTGGTATCTGATACTATCAGGAAGGAGTGGAAAGACCCTGAAAGGGGCCCCTTCTTTTCTAAAAATTTAAAGAATTGATTCCCCTTTAATGAAGAAGATGCAGAAGTGGAATAAAAAACCTCGTGTTGACGCAGCTTTTTCCCAAGTTTCTCGCCGCACAGATCTAGCGTTTGAGGATATGGGTGTGCTTAAAGATTCCATGGATAAAAGAGCAGAATCTCTACTCAAGAAAGCATGGGACTCTACTTCACTCAGTTTGAAGCCAGCCATGGCCTCTACAGTGGTGGCAAGAAATTTGGAGTGTTGGGTAGAAAAACTTATGAGCCATATACAAGCAGGCACATCAAGGAAGGACTTACTAGAATCTTTTCCCTTTGATTTTAAAATCAATTAGGTATATGGCTGACGCATCTGCAGAGTCAATCAAAATGGCAGCTAGGTCTTCCGCTTTGGTGAACTCAGCCAGACGAGTAGTCTGGCTTAAAACTTGGACAGGGGACACAGCCTCAAAAATCAAGCTTTGTGGTCTTCCCTTTTCAGGTGATTTATTATTTGGCCCAGATTTGGAAAAAGTTCTGGACAGAACAGCGGACAAAAAGAAGGATTTCCCAGCCAAGAAGAAGCCACCCTTTAAGAAAAATTTTCGTGGTCTTCAACAAACCTACAAAAAAGAGGAAAATAAGAAACGCTGGTTTCCCCAAAGGGGTAGAGGAAGAGGTGGAATTCTCTTTAAGTCCCCTCAGGACCAGCCCTCAAAGGACAAATGACAGTCTAACCCCTGTGGGGGGGAGATTGTCCGTTTTCTTACCTCAGTGGAGTCTGTGGGTCAAAAGTCCCTTTGTAAAAAACATCATTGCACAGGGGTACAACTCGGAGTTCGCAGATTGTCCACCTTCCAGATTTTATGTTACAGCCCTACCAAGGGATCAGGAGAAAGCTTCTGCAATGATGACCCTGTTAAAGGATTTGATAGAACAGGAAGTTATTATCCAAGTCCCAAAACACCAGGAGGGAAAAGGGTTCTACTCCCACATTTTTTTAGTGAGAAAACCCTCGGGAAAGTTTCGTTTGATCCTAAACCTAAAGATTCTGAACAAGGTAATAAGGTACAAACATTTTTGCATGGACACTATCCATACGATAACAAAACTACTAACACCAGGGTGCTTCATGGCATCTCTAGACTTAAGAGATGCTTACCTTCACATCCCAATAGCACAGGCTTCCCAGAGATTTCTTCGCTTGGCAGTCAACCTAGGGACTTCAACTTGGCACCTACAATTCAGGGCTCTACCGTTCGGCCTATCGTCCTCCCCCAGGATATTCACGAAAGTGATGGCAGAAGCCTTGGAGCCTCTGAAACTGAGGGGGGTCTCGGTTGTTCCTTACTTGGACGATCTCCTGTTCTTTGCAGATTCAAGAGAACAGTTGGTGACGGATCTTCAGATCTCACAATCGCATCTCAAAAGCCTTTCCTTGGTTACAACATCAACTCAGTCCTTCAGAGAGTTTTTCTTCCCCGGGAAAAAATAGAGAAAATCAATTCCTCGATATGCCAGATCCAAACAAATCTAGCAGTATCAGTAAGGACAGCCATGGCAGTCTTAGGCCAGCTCACAGCTTCAATTCCTGCGGTACAGTGGGCGAGGCTGCACTCCAGGCCTCTACAGAGAAATATCCTACAGGTCTGGTCCCATCAGGAGTCCCTGGAAAAACTTTTCAAGCCAACATCAAAAGTAAAAAGGTCCCTTTTGGTGGTGGAGAGATCAGGCCAATCTATCAAAGGGTCTCTAGTAGTGTTGCTCACGAATATTCGCATTGCGAATATTCGACTCGAATATAGCATATTCGAGAAATCGCGCTATATTTCGAATTTTGCGGTGAATATTCGCAATTCCGAATATTCGCATTTTTTCAATTTGATTTTTAAAACAGATCACATCCTATCGACGTCTAAAAGCATTGCTGGTATGATTAGAGACCCTGGGCCGAGTAGCTAAGCTGAGGCGATCCTTTTATGTTGCCAAATTGAAAAAAAAAATTGCGATTTTTCGCTATTGCGAATGCGAAAATGATTGCGAATTTTCGATAACTGTGGTAGGAGAACTCTGATTGTCTCTGATGCAAAAGGGGGGGGCTTTGTGTATGTTTCTGTTATGAATATTTGTATGTTTGATATTATTATTTTTTGTAAGAAGGAAAAAATTGCGCATACCTTAAAAAAGGGGAGAATACAGCAGCAACTCAAAAATGTTATACAACATCAATTAATACAAGACAGAAAATGGAGTCGCTCTACAAGAATAAAAAATATGTCTAGTGACAAGACATGTGGGCAAATTATAAAATAAGCAAGCGCAAATAACTTGTGAAATACACAGTGAAACAAATATATAAAGAAATATAGTCCCAATAATAGAAAAATAATCTTTCATAAAAATGTCTTTGATATGTGAAGTGAAAAAAAGTCCAAAGCATGCAGCATGAACGTGTTCAATCTTCAAGGTGTTTGATTGACAAATGGCTGTGACAGATGGATAGAGTAAAGAATCACCACCAATGCAAAACACTTTTTATTTTCTATTGTAAAATATCACGAATATTCTGAGCCAATCAGAGTGCTCCTTCCGCATTTGCCGAATATTCGCAATTATTTTGTATTGTAAAATATCAAGAATATTCTGAGCCAATCAGAGTGCTCCTACAGCATTTGTCGAAATTGCGCAATAAATATCGCATTCGCATGTTGCGATATTTCGATAAAATATCACGAATATTCTGAGCCAATCAGAGCGCTCCTCCAGCATTTCTCGAAATTGCGCAATAAATATCGCATTCGCATGTTGCGATATTTCGATAAAATATCACGAATATTCTGAGCCAATCAGAGTGCTCCTACCGCAGTTATCAAAAAATCGCAATTATTTTCGCATTCGCAATAGCGAAAAATCGCAATCATTTAATTTCGATAAAATATCACGAATATTCGAATTTAGCGAATATATCTCGAATATTCGAATATATATTCGAGATATATCGCGAAATCGAATATGGCATATTCTGCTCAACACTAGTCTCTAGTGGGTCCTTCCCTTGGACAAGCGTTTGACGACAGACGCAAGTTCTTGGGGATGGGGGGCTCACCTGGACAGTCAGACCGCACAGGGGTCTTGGTCCAAAGGGGAGGCAAGGAGGTCATCAAATTGGCGGGAACTAAAAGCCATTTTGATGGGACTCCTGGCCTTCAAACAGCTACTAAAAGGTCATCATGTGCAAGTATTATCGGACAATACAACAGCAGTGGCCTATGTGACCAAACAGGGAGGGACCAGGAGTCGAGGTCTGATGGAACTTGCCAACCAGCTATTATCCTGGGCGGAAATAAATTTAACTTCCCTGTCGGCAGTTCACTTAAAAGGGACTCAAAACTTACTAGCAGACCTACTGAGCAGGAGAAGAGTTGTAGAAGCAGAATGGAGCTTAAATCAAGAAGTGTTCAACTTGATCTCAGAGAAGTGGGGTCTTCCTCAGGTGGACCTCTTTGCCAGTCAGCAGAATACCAAAGTCCAAGAATTCTTTTCCCTACACAGAGGGGATCAAGCGTTGGGCATAGATGCTCTAGCCCATTCTTGGTATTACCATCTGTGCTATGCGTTTCCCCCCTTTCCTCTAATTCCGCTGGTACTAAGGAAATTCAGGGAAGAGAAGACCAGCCTGATTCTAATTGCTCCCTTCTGGTCGAAAAGGCCTTGGTTTGCAACAGTGTTAAATCTAGCTTTAGAACCCCCGTGGAGACTTCCAGCCAGGAAGGACCTTCTAACGCAGGACTCAGTGTGTCACCCAGAGACAGACAGACTACATCTGTGCGCCTGGTTTCTGAAGAGGACATTCTAAAGGACAAGGGTTTATCTGACAAGGTAGTGAAAACCTTATTATCAAGTAGGAAGGAAGTAACCAGATCTATTTACAGGAAGGTCTGGAAAGTATTTAATTCTTGGTGTTCCGCCAAGGATTTCCAAGTCAAGAGCATAGTCTCAGTTCTAGAGTTTCTCCATGAGGGAATGGAGAAGGGTCTGGCAGCTAGTACGCTAAAAACGCAGGTAGCAGCCCTTTCCGTTTATTTTGAAAAGACGTTGTCTAGAGAACCGTTAATTTCCAGATTTTTCAGGGCACTATCAAGAAACAGACCAGTGACTCTTAAAAATTTTCCAAGTTGGGACTTATCAGTTGTCTTGCAAGGTCTAACGGGGGATCCGTTTGAACCTTTAGTAAATGTTTCTTTGAAAAATTTAGTTCTAAAAACAGTTTTTTTTTGGTGGCAATAACTTCAGCAAGGCGAGTTAGCGAGCTCCAAGCTCTAGCCATTACTGAACCTTTTTTAAGAATCTTTCCGGATCGAGTAGTTCTTCAGACAGATCCTGCTTTCCTTCCAAAGGTGGCATCAAAATTTCATCGTTCACAGGAAATTGTTTTGCCCACTTTTTCTTCGAATCCTTCCAACACTGGAGAAGAAGCGTTTCATTCTTTAGATGTGAAAAGGTGTCTTGAGCAATACCTCTGTCACTAGAGAGTTTAGAAAAACAAATGCATTGTTTATAGTTTTTTCGGGACCTCGTAAAGGAGAAAAAGCGTCCAAGAGTACGCTAGCAAGGTGGCTTAAACTCACAATTATGGAAGCCTACAAAGCCAAAGGAGTAACGCCTCCCTTAGGCATTCTACCTCATTCTACAAGATCAACTGCAGTATCTTGGGCTGAAAGAGCAGGTGCTACACCTGAGCAAATTTGCAAGGCCGCCACCTGGTCCAACTACTCCACGTTTTTAAGACACTACAGGTTGGACCTATTGTCTGCCGCAGATCAGTCCTTTGGCAGAAAGGTGCTGCAGGCAGTAGTCCCACCCTAGGGTAAGTTACTTGTTTATCCTCTCCAAGGTTGTCCTGAAAGGCGATTAGAGAAAGACTTAGTTAGAACTTACCGGTGACGGTATTTCTAAGAGCCTTTCAGGACAACTGCTATTTCCCTCCCTTAATGTATGTTAAAGTAATAAGTATAAATCTATCATGGTGTTGTGGTTTTCTGTGCTTTGTCTTCCAGAGAGTCGGACCACAATAACTAAAGCCATGGTGGAAGAGGAGGGTTTTAAAGGATTAGCATGTGTTTCCTAATGAAGAGGCGGAGCTGCGCTCTCTCCAAGGTTGTCCTGAAAGGCTCTTAGAAATACCGTCACCGGTAAGTTCTAACTAAGTCTTTTTTTTCATTATCATACAAGTGGTCATATAACCTATCTTTTAACCGGCGTGTGGTGCGAATATTGAATGTAGCACAAGTCGCAGGTTAGCGCGTAAATTGGAATAAAAGGCTTTGATTATAATTTTAATAGGATAACCTCTGTCTTTAAACCTCTGGGCCATATCAGTAGCTTCTCTATTGAAGTCATCGGGTGTACTATGCAGACGCTTCAACCTGAGAAACTGGCCGATCGGTACACCCCTGATGGTGTGTCTTGGGTGTGCAGAATCAGCTCTTAGCAGCACATTGCCAGCTGTGGGCTTTCTCTATAGACCAGTGACCACCATATCATCAATTCCGGACAGCTGTACATCTAGAAGTTCAATCGAGACCTCTTGGAAGTCCCCTGTGAATCTCAGATTGAGATAATTTTCATTTAAATGGGAAAGCCATGTGTCCAATTGAACTTTATCGTCAGATGTGATGAATAGAAGATCATCTATGTAGCGACAGAAAAATATTGTCTGCACGATGTATATATTTTTGTTGTTGGGTTAGGTTCCGCATAGGGTATGACTTTAGAATATTATCCAGCAGAGGGAATGCTTCATCAGCCACAAAAACAAACTTTAAGCCATCCACATTCTCCAAGTAGTAAACTTAATTCTCCACTTGTGGTTTGTGTTGTGACTAAATTTATCTAGTGATTCCCTAGGTCTGCTGCAGTTATTGTATGCACCTCCAGGGGGTGCAGTGAAATAAAGTTATAGGTGTTTGCATATGCCCCCATATAAAAGACCCCATATAAAAATTCATAAATGCTGTGAACAACTTACTTAAATCACATGCTAAAAATATATATATATATATATATATATATATATATATATATATATATATATATATATATATACACAAAACACCAATCAGAATAAATGTATAATTAAAAAGGTTATTAATAATAATACGTGACCCTCAATTTGCAGTCTCTATCTATAATACAATGCGCATGTGCTCACAATAGAGTCCAATAAATGTGCGCATGCACCAAAAATGAAAATGAAAAAACTGTGTGAATGACTTGCTCAAATCACATGTATATATAATATGTATAGATGACAGTGAAAAACCCCAACAAGAGATATATATATATATATATATATATATATATATATATATATATATATATATATATATATATATATATATATATATATATATATATATATATATATATATATATATATATATATATATCTCATCAAAACAATTAGTAATACGTAACACTTATTGTGCAGTCTTGATTAGTAATACAATGCACCTATGCGCAAAAAATGAAGTCCAATATATGTGCGCATGCACCAGTCAGAATGAATTCAGTGCTTCAGACTTTCAAAGATATCACAAAAGTATGTGCAAAAGGATCGTGCCTTGTGCTCTTGCCAAAATATTTCGTGACTTTTCACCCTTATTTGTGTCACCACCACCTCTAGTATATTATGCGCTCACCAGATCAGGGAGAAAATACAGCATATAGATCATATCCCGGTATACGTTTCCTCAGATTCCTAGCAATGGTTCCGTTTGTCTCCAATGCTTGTATCAGACCCAATATAAATTAGAAAGGACTTCTCTCATCCACATCGGCTTCTTGTAAGATCTTTTTGCTCCCAAAAGAAGAAAGCCTCATATGGTGTAGTATGTTTGTAAAAAGGCAGTTTTATTTGTAAACATTAAAATTTGCACTCACATGTTATAGTGCCCAACCAGCAATAGTTTGTCCAGCGTTACTGCTTGATTTCTCCTCGGCGTGCGCTCCACGCCTCGGTTGTGGTGCGGTTCAGCGGGCGGAAGTGTCAATGCAGTGCCGTGGAGGGGGCGTGTGACGTAATTCCGTTTACGAAAAGATATTACCCATAGGCCTCTACATGTTTCGCATGTATGCATGCGTCATCAGGAAGCTCCCTGATGACGCATGCGTCATCAGGAAGCTCCCTGATGACGCATGCGTACATGCGGAATTACGTCACACGCCCCCTCCACGGCACTGCATTGACACTTCCGTCCGCTGAACCGCACGACAGCCGAGGCGTGGAGCGCACGCCGAGGAGAAATCAAGCAGTAACGCTGGACAAACTAGTGCCGGTTGGGCACTATAACATGTGAGTGTGCAAATTTATTTACAAATAAAACTGCCTTTTTACAACATACTACACCATATGAGGCTTTCTTCTTTTGGGAGCAAAAAGATCTTACAAGAAGCCGATGTGGATGAGAGAAGTCCTTTCTAATTTATATTGGGTCTGATACAAGCATTGGAGACAAACGGAACCATTGCTAGGAATCTGAGGAAACGTATACCGGGATATGATCTATATGCTGTATTTTCTCCCTGATCTGGTGAGCGCATAATATACTAGAGGTGGTGGTGACACAAATAAGGGTGAAAAGTCACGAAATATTTTGGCAAGAGCACAAGGCACGATCCTTTTGCACATACTTTTGGAAGTTTTGTGATATCTTTGAAAGTCTGAAGCACTGAATTCATTCTGACTGGTGCATGCGCACATATATTGGACTTCATTTAGTAATTGTATTACTAATCGAGACTGCACAATAAGGGTTACGTATTACTAATTGTTTTGATGTTATATATATATATATATATATTTCTTGATTGGGGTTTTTCACTCTGTCATCTATACTTATTACATATACATGTGATTTGAGCAAGTCATTCACAGTTTTTTCATTTTTGGTGCATGCGCACATTTATTGGACTCTATTGTGCGCACATGCGCATTGTATTATAGATGGAGACTGCAAATTGAGGGTCATGTATTATTATTAATAACCTTTTTGATTATACATTTATTCTGATTGGTGTTTTTTTATATATATATACATATATATATATATATATATATATATATATATATATATATATATATATATATATATATATATATATATATATATATATATATATATATATATATATATATATATATATATATATATATATATATATATATATATATATATATATATATATATATATATATATATATATATATATATATATATATATATATATATATATATATATATATATATATATTTATATATATATATATATATATAAATATATATATATATATATATATATATATATATATATATATATATATATTTATATATATATATTTATATATTTATATATATATTTATATATATATATATATATATGTATAATTTAGCATGTGATTAAGTAAGTTGTTCACAGCATTTATGAATTTTTATATGGGGTCAGCGCAGTAGCACATGTTCACATATGCAAACACCTATAACTTTAATTCTCCACTTGCAAGGTGTCTTCCGAATTCAGTCCTGTCAAAACTCCACCATTAGGCCCCGTACACACGATAGAATCCATCCGCAGATAAATCCCAGCAAATGGGTTTCTGCGGATAGATTCTATGGTGTGTACACGCCAGCGGATCTGTTTCCGCGGAGAAATCTCCTCTGGGATGGATTCCAGCAGATCGGATATTTGCTGTGCTGCACAACATATCCATCTGCTGGAATCCATTCCAACGGATGGATCCGCTCGTCTGTACAGACTTACCGGATCCATTCGTCCAAAGGGATTCCCCGCACGCGTGGAATTCCTTATATGACAGCGTCGCGCCCTTCGCCGCGTCATAATCGCGGCGACGGCGCGACACGTCATCGGCAGAGGATTTCCGCGCGGATTTCAATGCGATGGTGTGTACACTCCATCCCATCGAAATCAGCGGAAATCTTTGAGAGGATTTATCCGTGGAAACGGTCCGCTGGACCGTATCTGCGGATAAATCCTCTCGTGTGTATGGGGCCTTAGAATTCCGACCATTCCTTCCAATGTCCAAACAGATAAATTCATATTTGGCATTGCAAAGGAGTATGATGCTGAAGTAGTCTTTATAATTAAAGTAATAGAAACCGGAGTGTGCTGGCAGCATTATCCAGATATGTTTGCCATCAATGGCTTCACCACAGTTAGAAAAGTTCTACATATGCAAAAAAACTTTCCCAAATTCCAAGCTAATCCTCAGAGCAACTTGGAAACAAAAAAAAAAAAATATATATAATATATATATATATATATATATATATATATATATATATATATATATAATATATTACGGTTATGCTATGCAAGTGTTGTTCATGCATTCATCATGATTTTCTATTTCCCTAGGAACATAATACTCCTGAAACATCCCAAACACAACAGGACAGACAACTCCAACGTGGCAAAAAAAGAAAAACAGCAGATGAATATACCAAAAAGCTTCTCAGGGAAGCATATGACGCACTTGGTAAAGAAGCAGATGACTGCGATATCTTTGGAAATCTGGTTGCTGCAAGACTTTGCATGATGTCTCCCCAGCAACGACAAATTATTGAGCCTTTAATGTACCAACTTCTAAGCATTGGACAGATGAAACAAGCTACATTTAACACTCGTATTGCCGGTATTAATCCTCCTGCATCTCAGCAAGTAAATAACTGGCCAGTGCAAAATCAAAACCGTTAGTTGGTGGAACCAGCATGGCAACGCCATATGCATATGCACAACCACTCACCACCTGAAAACAGTTGGCAAACGAATATGCATATGCTCTCCCAAAACGCAGCCTGAACCCACATGGCAACACAGTATGCATTCCCAATCACAACACACGGCAACGCATGTGAACATGCCCTTACACTCACTGGCAGACAACACATGGCAAAGAAGACTGCCAGGCCAGGAACAAGAAAATAGTTCCTGGACAAAGAATTTCAGTTTAACAAATCTATAGTTTTTTGCCTGTTATAGTATGTGTTTAAGTAATGCACAATATACAACCATTTGAGGTTTTATTTTCTGTGCTGTTTGTTTACAATTAAAAAAATAAAATTGTTTTGACAAATTTAACTTGCCTTCAAATACTCTTTTTAAGACATTGGTGATTTCTGGAATAATCCGGCCCAGTGCCTGCGCTGATATCCCTGTTGTAAATTTAAGCTCTTCAATGGTTCTTTCTGTTGCTAAGCAGCGCAGGGTTGCTATAAGTCTCTGCTCTGGACTGATTGCTTTCCTCATTAAGGAATCTGTTTTCTGTATGTGAGGACCTAATTGTTCAATTAGAATGTTGAAAGCTTCTTGGGACATTCTGAGATAATTACGGTAGTCGTCAAGATAACTTTCCTGCAAGTTGGTTAGCAAGGGCATATGGGACAATTCTCTCCTCAGAAGCCAATCCTTGCTCCAAACTATTGCTTTTCTTTTTTTTTTTTTTTTTTTTTTGCCGCCTTATCCAGTGCCATTATTGCCAGTATAGCAATTATTATTGTCCTCTGAGCATATATAGCTGGATCACAATCCACTACTATGCCAACAGAATATAATGACACCGCCAACAACGGATGTGTCGTGCATGGCAACGATATATGACATGTTTCTATGGGAGGATTCCCAAATGTCAAAAATGTGTTGCATCGTATATAATCGAGGAAAAATATACTGTTTGTTATTGATTAATATGTCGATAATTGGGCGACATCTATTGATACAATGATGGCCTTATCTCGTGCACGTTCGGCATATTTTTGAAATTGCGAAAAAATTTAACGAACGATTTTCTAACCGTGTATTGCAAGCCATACTGGTCAGATCACCAGGTGAAAATAACTGATGCAGCCATCACATCTAATGATTGGTAAGCTGGGATATAACTTCTGGTTTTGGGACAGGAAACGCGTTAACCCACACCACTTAAAATAAGGTCCTCCAGGCCTCCCCTTCAGTATTAGTTTTTCCTATAGACGGGGTTAACATGTTTCTTGGAACTGGTTGTGGACCCCTGAGACTTATGGGCTGTTGTTTCTCTGTACCGGTGGGACACAGAGTGCTTGGTGCAGTACCTTTTCCTTTTTTGTGCCCAGTGCGATACCTCTTTCTGGGCGGCTAGTGTGTGGCGTTCAGGACCAACCAGTCTCTCTCCATAGACTGTAGTCCAGACCTTTGGTGTAAGACATGAAAAAACTATGTATAAAGTAAGCAACAACAAGATCTAAACAATTATATACACATTGCATAAAAAAATAACATCATTACAAAAAAAATCGATCAAACCATTAAATGTTCCTCTAGCAAACATGATTAAGCAGCTACACATGGTGGAGGATACATCATCCTTTCTTATAACCAGATAGTCCCAGATCTTGGTGATCTCTAGTTTACATAAAAAACATTTGCATGTGGTATAGCATTAATACTAGCAGCCATAAAAATTGTGAAGAGAAAAGAGGGGAATAAAAATGAAAAGTGATGCATGACTTAAAAGGGAAAACCTGTAATGGGAAACTAAAAAATATGTGAGCGTAAGGAAGCAAATAAAGTAATGAGATCAAATAATAAGCCAATAGGAGAAGCACCGGAAAAGAGACACTATTGAGTTGAAAAGAAAAAAAGGAGGTTCTCGGTTAATGGATCATGTATAGAAAATACTTCTAGATGAGAAGGCCAAAGGTTTTATGTGTTTTGCGAACCAGAGACCATCTCAACAGGAAAAGAGGAATGGGGGTGTTGTCCCATACTATTAAACTATATGGGTAAGGGACCGTGGTCGTCTTAATGATTCGTTATCTAAGGTTTACAAATCGCAATATAAACTTGGAGCTGACACATTTTTTGTTTTTAGGAAACATCTTGTGTAAAGAATTTCAGCTGGTGAATTTGGATTCCACATGCAGGCAAGAAATGATTTTGAGGTCACGTAAAATCCAAGCCCGGCCTCCAAAGGAGCCCATCACCCCCAAGAATAATTGTGGTAGTAGAAAGACCCTCTCCCCACAGTCTATCAAAAGAAGGCAGCGAAGGGTGAGTGTGGAGAACTTTACTGCTTTTTTAATTCGGGGCACCCTTTGTGCATAATTTTTAATCTTCAGGCACCCCATTCTAAAATGTAAATTACACAAAGTTTTACATTACAACGCAACATCCACACATGCAAGACATCCAACATTTAGAGGTGATTTATTGTTCCAAGGCAATTTCTCTTTCAGTTTCTCTCCCTCAATCGCCTAATGTGACCCCAGTACAGATGGAGGAGGAAGCGGCATGGCAAGCAAGGATGCTGTGCAGGCTCCCAATGTCCATATCAACCCATGACATCATTGGTTGTTAGGATTCTGGTAGCTAGAATCCTATAGTGGTTCACAATGAAAACTGGTGGCTTTGTGGAGCTAAAAGGCAGGCTTGTTCCACCTGCTGGCCTGTACACAATTTCAGGGCAATATTTTAGGCATTTTGCCATGGCCCATCTGAAGGCACCTTAGGGTGCCTGGACACCCAGGTTGAAAAATGCTGACTTGATGATCAATGCAACAGGAGAGTTTCCACTCTCCAATTATAGGGATGCTTTATAGATTTAGTAGAGAAGATATTGTCAGTACTGTACAGTGCCTATGAAATTGTTTTAGCTCTATGCAATCTCATATTAAACAGCAATAAGTTGTTCTAAAGGCTTTCTATTAAAGGTAAAAAAAACTGAGACAGATATGGAAGCCATTTGTTTCCACTGCTTTCAATCACAGCCAGTAAAGAGGGAGCGGGGGGCAGGGCTGAGATAGGCTGTGTGTGGCTCAAAGATGCACAGAAGCAGCTAGGGAGTGAGCAGCAAGTGGCCCCCAGAGCAAGCAGATTGCTATGGGGGCACCCAGCAGTGGGGAGGGGCCAGGAGTGCCAGTGGTCTGGAGTGGCATTGAGAACCCGGGGGCCTGGTTGGATGCCTATGCTCCCTTATCTATACCCCTGATGCAACACACCTTTACTGTTGTAATGCCTTGTTTATGTCTGTGTTGTGGAACATTGGCATACTATTCAGATGAATGGGCTGTTTTTACATGACACAACATGTGTTGACGAAAGGCAACACAAAGATGTAAAAGTATGTGAATGGGCCCCTTTGTTTATTCCTTATCCAAAGATATACCTAGTCTTAAAGTGGTTGTAAACCCTATTTTTAAACTTTATGCTACAGGTAAGCCTATATAAGGCTTACCTGTAGCTAGCCAGGATTACCACCTAAACCTTCATGGTTTAGGAGTTATCCCCTGTCCCCTGCATGTGCCGATGGAATCGGCACATGCACACTAGAGCAAAATTGACGCAATGGCACTTATGTGGCGCTGCATCAGTCTGCATGCTGTTACTGGCGTCTCCCGTGCACATGCAGGGAGTGACGCCATCACAGCTCCTGCCAATCACAGCGCCAGGGCCACCAAACCCAGAAGTAACCCGGGAGGGGGAGGGGAGGATGGCTTTGGGGGCTTAGATCTAAGGTAAGTGATTCATAATGAGCATGCTTTGCATACTAACTCATTATGCCTTAGTTTTTTTTTTTTTTTTTTTTTGGGGGGGGGGGGGGGGGGTTACACGAGTTTACTTCTTTAATTTCCAATGCAAATCTCTGCCAGATTTGAAATAGTGTGTCCCCATGCAAAAGAGTATTCTTCTTCCTGCCACTTGTTATCTGGATAAAGGAGAAAGGAGTAATCTGCCTCACAGATGGCAACACAGTTCTAAAAGATTTTTTTTAAACCTTTCACACATTACTTGAAAATTTTTATTTATTAGTGTTTATGCCCATGTTGGCAAAATTTCCTTTTACTTTCTGTTATCTGACTGTAAAACGGACAGGAAGCAAGAAATCTCTCAAATGGGGACACCTACAGCACAAACCTTCCCGAAAAAAAATAAAAATAATTTTTGAGTAGAATTTCGCTTTAACTCATGCCAAAGCATAGCAACCAATCATAATTTATTTTCATTGATACTCAGTGGCGTAGCATGGGTTGTCAGCACCTGGGACAAGGCAAGAAATTTGTGCCCCCCCCCCCCCTACCTGCAGACTAAGACATTCCCAGAGTCCCTGACCAACCTGATTACTTTACTGACCATTACACACTACACTGTCCACTACACTTTACTGTCCACTATCCACTACACTACACTGTCCACTACACTTTACTACACTGTCCACTACACTAACCACTATACTGTCCACCATACTGCACTGATCACTGTACTATACTGTCCACTACCCTGATCGCCATACTACACTGATCGCCATACTACACTAACCACTAGGGCCGAAACAACTAATCGATTAATCGACAACTAATTATGAAATTAATCGATTACCATTTTCATAATCGATTAATCGGCCAGTAACATAATGGGGTTAAAAAAACAAAAATTAGCCCTTTTATAGTACAAAAAGAGAAAATCTCTACTGTGAATATTACTTTCACTGTCCCACAGTAAAAAATTAACCCCTTACAATAGCGATTATTTGCTCTCTGTACTCATTTTTATTTTTTAACCCCATTATGTTACTAAACATCCCAGGCCTGGGTCACACCTCTATGCTTTTTGCAGAAACACACTACAGTTCATTTACATGGTTTTACATCCATGATTTTTTCAGCTGCTGTGTATTTGGAAAGGGCAAGGACTTTTTTTTTTACACAAAATGGTGCTATTTAGTTTTTCCCCAGTCGTCTTCCAAGTCAGCCCTTGAGATGTAGCTCCTCCTCGCAATCAGGAAACACATTGCCATTAATTCCTTTTCCTCCCTTTAAGAGGCGGTCCCTCAGGTCCCTGGTCAGTCTTAGTGTTTCCTCTGTCCAGAGGAGACATGTTGCCAGAGGACCTGGAGGAGCTCCATTTCTCATGGGCTGACAGGGACAGGCGTTCTATGGTGCAGCAAATCTTTCGTGCACAACAGGCACAGGGTGTGGAGGAGCCTCAAAAACGGCAGGGGGTCAGGGGACTTACCGGCGCTGTGATGCGGTGGAGGAGGTCGGTTTTATCGCGACCACGGGCAACCCTCCGTCGGCGGATGAAGGAGGTGTCCTGGGTTCGGATTTCCTCTGTGCCCAGGCGTGGAGAAAGGCGCCATCTCGTCGTTCACTTGGCAGCGTCAGCAGGGGGCAGGTACCCACGCTGAACGCAGCTTGACCCGGAAGATGCGGCGCATCACTTCCGGGGCGGAGTGACGTCATCGGCGTGCGCCGGGGAAACTGGTCCAATCCCCTTAAAGGCGCGGGAAATTCGAACGGTCGGCTGGTACAAACGGTGGATGCAGCTGCAGGCGTCAGCACAAAGCACCACATTAACCAGGAGGCTCGTGAAACGGCGGCACTCTATCTTGAAATGCTGGAGGAGGATGAGATCCAGTCGGGCCAGGCTCCAGGAGAAAGTACCAGCAGGGTACAGGTAGGCACCAGTGGGTGATCCTTTTTTGTACCTATTTTGTGTAAAGGGAACAGCAGCTAGATGGTGGTGGTCACTAGCTTAGCTGGGGGCTTACAGGGGTAGTGTCACCGGGTGTACACTGTAATGGTATGGTAGAGTAGGTAACTCACCGCCATGGGGCCCCTATGTTTTTTGTGTCTTTGTACAGGTGAAAACACCTAAAGAGCAAAAGCCCATTCCCAGGAAGCGGTGTGCAAAGTGTAATACAAAGATGCCTTTAGAATACACTGAGCCGCTATGCCAGACTTGCATGGACAAGCTGGTACAACAACAATCTGACGCAGTTTATGCAAAGATTTTTGGATCCGTGAGGGAGGATATGGCTAACACCTTTAAGGATCTCAAAAAGTATATTGCAGAAGTTAAAAACCCAGCAATTCCTTCTGGAAATCCCTCTCCTATGGCCTCTCCCAGATCTGAAATCGCATCGGGGTCACATGAGTCTGTGAGGGAGCGAGCAGGCAGCAGCGCAGCTAGCGTTTTGGCCAGCGATGACTCTGAACCAGAACAGGAGGAGGGGGGTGAAGAAAGAAGGAAGGCACCCAATTACAAATTGTCGCTGGAAGAGGTGGATGATTTACTTGGGGCCATCTATGAAACCCTGGAAATCGAACATGAAAGGGAGGAACCTTCCAAGCATGACCTAATGTATCAGGGTCTGAGGAAGAAAAATTCCAAGGTGTTCCCAGTGCATCAGGTGATGTCTGACACCGTAATAAATGAATGGAAAGATCCAGAGAAAAAACCATTCTTTGCAGCAAGTCACAAAAGACGTTTCCCTTTTAGTGACGATCCAAAAGAAGTTTGGAACAAAAATCCAAAACTGGATGCGCCACTTTCAAAAGTGTCAAAAAATTCTGCATTAGCTTTTGAGGACATGGGTCATTTAAAAGAAGCTATGGACAAAAAAGGTGACATTATCCTAAAAAGAGCCTGGGAGACAAGTGTCGCTAGCTTAAAACCAGCGCTAGCTACCACCTGTGTTGCAAGAAACATGGAATTCTGGCTAACCCAGTTACAGGAACATATTAAAAACGGTACACCTAGAGAGGAAATCTTGAAGACCCTTCCAGTACTCTCTAAAGCTGTGGGTTATATTGCAGATGCCTCTGCAGAATCCGTAAAACTGGCAGCAAGGTCAGGTGGACTAGCCGTCGCAGCTAGGCGTGCGATTTGGATGAAGACCTGGACAGGTGATGCTGCATCCAAAAATAGACTTTGCAATTTGCCTTTCACAGGAGACTTGCTATTCGGGTCAGGCCTAGATGAGGCTTTGGAGCGAACAGCAGATAGGAAGAAGTCCTTTCCTACGGAAAAACGAAAATTCCAACAAAAAATATTTTTTCAGGGGAAAAGAAATCGACCACAAGAGGGGAAGAAAGAATTCCCAAAGAAAAATTGGACAGGTCAAAAGGGAAACCAAAAGAGTAACCCACTCTTTGGCGCTGCTAACACAACCGCCAAGCAATGACAACCAGATGCCAGTAGGGGGAAGACTGGCTGCCTTCCTACCTCAGTGGCAAAAGGCGACAGCCAATCAATTTATTTTAGAAATAATCGCAAAAGGTTACTCCCTGGAGTTCAGTTGTCATCCTCCAGAGAGATTCCTATTGACGAGGCTTCCCAGAGATTCGGAAAAAGCAAAAGCTCTTCCTCTGTTGCTGGGGGAAATGGTGGATCAAAATGTCCTTATCCCAGTTCCAGAGAAGGAAAAAAGAAAGGGTTTTTACTCTCACGTATTCATAGTCAAGAAGCCCTCCGGGAAGTTCCGTCTAATACTGAATCTCAAACCTTTTGAATCAATCGATTCAATACAAAAAATTCCGCATGGAATCCATTTTTTCTGTCAAGAACATTCTGCAACCAGATACATTCATGGCGACCATGGATCTCAGGGACGCATATCTTCACATTCCAATCAGAGAAGAATCCCAGAGATACCTAAGGTTAGCTGTAGAAATAGACGGGAAGGAATACCACTTCCAAAGCAGAGCTCTTCCGTTCGGGCTGTCCTCACCAAGGATATTCACCAAAGTGTTGGCAGAGGTTCTAGCCCCTCTAAGGTTAAAAAAGATGACAGTAATTCCTTATCTGGACGACCTACTGTTCGCAGCTCCATCAGAAGCACAGCTCATAAGGAATCTCAACGAAGCTCAACGGTGGTTGAAATCCCTGGGTTGGATCCTAAACTTGGAAAAGTCAAACCTTTGTCCCACCCAAAACATTCGGTTTCTGGGGTATCTACTCGGTTCTACAGAACAGAAAACATTTCTTCCACAAGAAAAAATTCAAAATCTCATCGAGGGTAGGTTCCATTCAGAACAATCTACCGATCACAATCAGAGAACTGATGTCGGTTCTGGGACTGATGACGTCATCGATTCCGGCAGTCCAGTGGGCAAAATTTCACCTAAGACCACTTCAGATTTTTCTCTTAAAGAATCAAAGAGGAGATCTGGACAAAGCTGTGTTGCTCCCAAAATCAGTAAAAAGATCGCTATGGTGGTGGAGAACCCACACAAATCTAAACCAAGGTCTGGCTTGGTCATTCCAGGTATCCCAGAAGTTGACCACGGATGCGAGCAGTTGGGGTTGGGGAGCTCACCTGGCGGGGCAACCTGCTCAGGGGAGATGGTCCCCAGAAGAAACCAAACAATCCTCAAATTGGAGAGAGCTCATGGCAATAGCCAAAGCCATGGAGGTTTTTCAGAACCAGCTGAGGAGTCGCCACATCCTGGTACTGTCAGACAATGCCACAGCAGTGGCTTATCTAAACAAACAAGGGGGCACAAGAAGTCCTTCTCTAAGTTGCATCTCCAACCAGATATGCCGGTGGGCAGAAGGGAACTTACTTTCACTAAGTGCAGTTCACCTGAAAGGGGAAGACAATCAAGTGGCGGACTTCCTCAGTCGCCAGGAGATCTCCCAGGAGGAATGGGCATTACATCCAGAGGTTTTCAAAGAGATTACAGTCCGCTGGGGAGTCCCAACTGTAGACCTGTTTGCCTCGAGAAAGAATACTCAGGTGAAGTATTTCTTCTCTCTAAACCAGCAAGACCATCCGCTGGGAATAGATGCTCTCCAGAACCCCTGGAACTTCAGGATGTGTTATGCCTTCCCTCCAGTTCATCTGATCCCAAGAGTGATAAAAAAGTTTCTTCAAGAACAAACGAAACTCATACTAGTTGCACCATACTGGCCCAAGAGAGCCTGGTTCTCCCAGCTCCTCAGTCTCTCAGTGGAAGAACCATGGCTTCTACCTCACAGGACAGACCTGATGTGTCAGGGTCCACTAACCGGCCTAAAGCAAGAAAATTTCAAGTGGGCGGCCTGGTTACTGAAGAGGACCTTTTTAAGATCAAAGGGACTCTCAGAAAGGGTAGTAAAAACGCTTCTGAGTGCCAGGAAGCCGAACACCAGAGCCATCTATAGAAAGGTTTGGAGAAGATTCAACAGTTGGTGCACAGAGAATCAAAGACAGAGAATGGACACTCCAACGGTCCTTGAATTCTTACAACAAGGCGCTGATAAAGGGCTAGCGCTCAGTACACTGAAGGTGCAGGTGGCAGCACTTTCAGTGTACCTAGAAAGGACACTACAAAAGGACCCTTTGGTCTCTCGGTTTTGCAGAGCATTGGCAAAACATAAAAAACCCAAAATTAAAAAGTGTCCCACATGGGATCTATCGGTGGTGCTTAGGGGGATTATCAAAGGTCCATTTGAACCACTTCAAGAAACATCCTTGAGATTACTAACCTTAAAGACGGTTTTTCTTGTGGCCATTACCACGGCAAGAAGAATTGGAGAAATTCAAGCCTTATCAGTAAAAGAACCTTTTTTAAAGATCTATGATGATAGAATAGTTCTTCAAACTGATCCGGGATTCGTGCCAAAAGTGGCATCAACTTTTCACAAGTCCCAGGATATTGTGTTACCTTCTTTTTGTACTTCTCCAAAAAACGACAAGGAACAAAATTTAAGTTTTCTAGATGTCAGACGGTGTCTACTTCAATATCTAGAAGTAACCAATGAGTTTAGATTATCAGATAATTTATTTGTGTTGTATGCCGGCCAACAAAAGGGCAAACAGGCGTCCAAAAATACGATCGCCAGATGGATTAAGGCAGCTATCCTGGAGTGCTACAATGTGATGGAAAAAACACCTCCAGAAGATCTTAAAGCTCACTCTACAAGAGCTTCAGCAGCCTCGTGGGCAGAAAAAGCAGGGGCCACTCCAGAACAAATATGCAAAGCTGCAACATGGTCAAGATTTTCGACTTTTGTACAACATTACAGGCTGGATCTGATTTCCAGCCAGGACCAGGCTTTTGGGAGGAAAGTCCTCCAGGCTGTTGTCCCGCCCTAGATCTGGTGAGTTCTTGATTATCCTCTCAAGGGCTGACTTGGAAGACGACTGGGGAAAAAGCAGAGTTAGATTCTTACCGGTAACTCTGTTTCCAGTAGTCTTCCAAGGCAGCACGATCCCACCCTTGAATGTCTAACCTTGTGGGGTTGTGTTGTGTATTCTATATCATTTCAGATTCCGGCCTTCGGTTCTCGGGGATGACTGACCAGGGACCTGAGGGACCGCCTCTTAAAGGGAGGAAAAGGAATTAATGGCAATGTGTTTCCTGATTGCGAGGAGGAGCTACATCTCAAGGGCTGCCTTGGAAGACTACTGGAAACAGAGTTACCGGTAAGAATCTAACTCTGCTTTTTTTGGTTCAATATACTTCAATGGAAAAGCTGCAGGAAAGCATTTTTGTGGCAATATGTTTTTTTTTTAATCTGCCCAACAACAACAAAAATTAAAACTGCAATTTGCAGAAAAATGTCATTTTTTTAAGGTTATTAACCGATTATGAAAATAATCGTTAGTTGCAGCCCTACTAACCACTACACTGACCACCATACTATACTACACTGACCACCATACTACACTGACCACCATACTACACTGACCACCATACTACGCTGACCACTGTACTATACAGTATAGTACAGTGTTCAGTGTAGTGTAGTATGGTGGTCAGTGTAGCGTAGTACGGTGGTCAGTGTAGTGGACAGCGTAGTACAGTGGTCAGTGTAGTATGGTGATCAGTGTAGTTTGGTGATCGGTATAGTATGGTGGTCAGTGTAGTGGACAGTATAGTCTATACTGTCCACTACACTGATCACCATACTACACTACACTGACCACTACACTGATCACCATATTACACTGATCACCATACTACACTGACCACTACACTGACCACTGTACTATACTGTCCACTACACTGACCACCATACCATACTACACTGACCACCATACTACACTGACCACCGTACTACACTGACCACCGTACTACACTGACCACCGTACTACACTGACCACCGTACTACACTGACCACCGTACTACACTGACCACCGTACTACACTGACCACCGTACTACACTGATCACCGTACTACACTGATCACCGTACTACACTGATCACCGTACTACACTGACCACCGTACTATACAGTATAGTACGGTGGTCAGTGTAGTACGGTGGTCAGTGTAGTGTAGTACGGTGGTCAGTGTAGTGTAGTACGGTGGTCAGTGTAGTGTAGTACGGTGGTCAGTGTAGTGTAGTACGGTGGTCAGTGGACACACCCCCACGTACCACAAACTGGGAGGGTGTTAGGCCGGCACCCCCCTCAGTGATTGAAATGGTGGCAGCACTGCAGCGGCACAGTGAGAGGCAGGGAGAGACGAGCTATAGTGCCGCTGTGGCGAATCGGCAATGCGGGGGGGTGCAGGACGACACCGCTCACAGCCGCACCTACCATCCCCTCCTCTCACAGCCGCGGGCTGTCTGTGCGACAGCAGGGTGAATCCGCCTCCCCCTCCTCTCTGTTTATGTGTAAACAGGTGGAGGGGACGGGACCTGCTGTGCATGTGTCGGGCACTATCCAACGGCGGACCCATATCGTCAGGACACCCGCCATGCTGATCAAAGATACTGAAGGGGGGGCTGCACTGAAGGGGGAGCTGCACTGAACAGGGGCGCTACACTGAAGCACTGAAGGGGGGGCTACTACAGTATTCCCTTTCTCGCTCTCACTTTCTCATCCCCCTGGGGCCAGTAACACTAGGGAGTCTCACTCACTCACCTTCTTGTCCAGTCCTGGTCTGCATCCCAGGGGAGGAGGCGAAGGCGGCAGCGGTGGAGGAAGAGCAGGCGGTGGAGGAGGAGGCGGTGTGGCGGCAGCAGCGGTGGAGAAGGCAGCGGAGGCGGCTCGCGAAAGAGGAGGCAGCGGCGGCAGCATCGGAGGTGGAGGCTTCTCAATTTTTTGGGTTGTCTCTCTCCCGCGGCGGTGGTGGGGGTGGAGCCTGGAGGAGGTGGTGATGGTGGCGGGGGAGGAGGAGTTGGATGGAGCGGCGGAGGTGGCTCAAATGTTTTGCTTGTCTCTCGCACTGTGATTGGGTGTATGGGGGCCATGTCCGGAGGCGGGACTTGAGCAGCAAGCGCTATTGCAGACAGGCCAGCCCTACGCCTCACATGACCGCCATACGCCCAATCACAGGGCGCCGGACACTCAACATGGCGGCCGGAGTGCTGGGGACACACGGAACCCAAAATTAGGAGAAGGCAGCGTGAAAATTCGCCCCCCTAAATATCGCGCCCGGGGCCACGGCCCCCCCACGCTACGCCACTGTTGATACAAGTAAGGCCCATACACATGATCTGACTTTTTGACAACAGTCTGACGGACATGTTTTATCGGACAATCCGACCGTCTGTATGCTCCATCGGACAATTGTTTTTGTTTTTTTAACGGACAAATGTTCGCTGTGAATGCTCTTAAACTTTCCGACAACAAATGTCCGATCGTGTGTCCGATGTCTGATCAATCCACAGTTCAAACCCATATTCTCAGAACCAATGCTAAACATCGGACAACAATAGAAGAAGTTTCCCAAAGGGTGGTGGTGAAGAGCTGAAAAACCATGTGGTTTGGTGAATGTTGGCTGAAAAAGTTCACGGCCAACACCCCTTTGGACAAAAATCCATGGAAAAGTCAGATGGAAGTCTGATCGTGTGTATGAGGCTTTACATTTACTTAAAGGGGAGTTCCAGCCAATATTTGTTTATTAAAAGTCAGCAGCTACAAAAAGTGTAGCTGCTGGCTTTTAATAAACAGACACTTACCTGCTCCAGCGTTCCAGCAACGCGCCGGCTCGGGGCTCCGCTCCTCTCCCCCCCTCCCCGGCCGGCGTCTTCATTGTCACTGTGGGCACCCGGCCGTGACAGCTTTCGGCTTCACGGCCGGGCACCCACTGCGCATGCGCGAGCGGCACTGCGCATGCGCGCTCGGCCCGGCGCTGTTTGGTTGGACAGGCTATCGCCTAGGACCTGTCACGTGTCCTAGACAATCGCCTACAGGGAGGGGCTGCCAAAAGGCGATTAAGCTTAATCACCTTTGCAGCCCCTCAGCGGAAGGAGGAAGTGGGACAGGAAGTCCCCTTCTCCTGAAGCCCCCACTCCCCCCCCCAAAAAAAATTACATACCAAATGTGGCATGTAAGGGGGTGAGGAGTGGGATAAGCGGAAGTTCAATTTTTGGGTGGAACTCCGCTTTAAAGCATATAACCCCACTATATAATGATGTGAAAGTATTTGCCCTATTAATGATTTTTTTTATTTATTTTTTGCCTATTTGTCACACTTAAATGACTCGGATCATCAAACAAATATTATTACACACATAACGTGAGTAAATACAAAATGCAGTTTTTAAATAAGTTTCATTTATTAAGGCAAAAAAGCTGTTCAAACCTGCCTGGCTTTGTGTGAAAAAGTAATTTCCCCTAAACCTAATAACTGGTTGTGCCACCCTTGGCGGCAACAACTGCAATCAAGCATTTGCTATAACTGGCAATGAGTCTTTCGCATTGCTGTGGAGCAAATTTGGCCCACTCTTCTTTGCAGAATTGTTTTAATTCAGTCACATTGGAGGGTTTTCCAGCATGAACGGCATGTGTAAGGTCATGATACAGCATCGCAATTGGATTTAAGTCCGGGCTTTGACTAGGCCACTCCAAAACCTAAATTTTGCTTTGTTTGAACTATTTGGAGGTGGACTTGCTGTTGTGTTTCGGATCATTGTCCTGCTGCATAACCCAAGTGTACTTGAGCTTGAGGTCACAAACTGATGGCTGGACATTCTCTCTTAGGGCTCTTTCACACGGAGCGGACCGTTTCTGGGTCCGCTCCTTGTGTCTCCGTCGGCTCAGCGGGGATCTGAGCTGTCGGCGGATAGGGCGGTCCTCGCACACAGTGCAGGGACCGCCCTGTCTCGGCTCCGCTCTGCCCTATGGGGAACCGGATGCAGACGGACCGTCTGTCCGTCTGCATCCGTTCCGTTCCGCCGGACGGAAGAAAAATAGGGTTTTCTTCCGTCCGAAAACCGGATCCCGACGGACGCTAGCGGATGCTCCATCCGCTAACGGACGCGATCCCATAGGGATGTATTACAAGTCCGTTAACGGACTTGTAATAACGGACAGGCGGAGCGACGTCTGAAAGGGGCCTTAGGATTTTCTGATAGAGCTCAGAAATTATGGTTCCATTAATTATGGTAAGTCGTCCAGGTCCTGAAGCTCCAAAGCAGCCCCAGACCATCACACCACCACCCCCCCATGTCTGACTTCTGGTATTTTGTTCTGGTTATGAAATGCTGTATTCATTTTATGCCAGATGTAACGGGATGCACACCTTCCAAAAAGTAAGATTCATCGGTCCACAGAATATTTGCCTAAAAGTCTTGGGGATAATTAACCACTTAACCCCCGGACCATATTGGTGCCCAAAGACCAGAGCACTTTTTGCGATTCGGGATTGTGCTGCTTTAACTGACAATTGCGCGGTCGTGCGACGTGGCTCCCAAACAAAATTGGCGTCCTTTTTTTCCCACAAATAGAGCTTTCTTTTGGTGGTATTTGATCACCTCTGCGGTTTTTATTTTTTGCGCTATAAACAAAAATAGAGCGACAATTTTGAAAAAAATTAATATTTTTTACTTTTTGCTGTAATAAATATCCCCCAAAAATATATAAAAAACTTTTTTTTCCTCAGTTTAGGCCGATACGTATTCTTCTACATATTTTTCGTAAAAAAAAAATCGCAATAAGCGTTTGGTTTGTGCAAAAGTTATAGCGTTTACAAAATAGGGGGTATTTTTATGGCATTTTTATTAATATATTTTTTTTACTAGTAATGGCGGCAATCAGCGATTTTTTTTTTTTTTTTTTTTTGGTACTGCGACATTATGGCGGACACTTCGGACACTTTTGACACATTTTTGGGACCATTGGCATTTTTATAGCGATCAGTGCTATAAAAATGCATTGGATTACTATAAAAATGCCACTGGCAGTGAAGGGGTTAACACTGTGGGGCGGGGAAGGGGTTAAGTATGTCCCTGGGTGTGTTCTTACTGTGGGGGGGGGGTGGCCTCACTAGGGGAAACACTGATCCTCTGTTCATACATTGTATGAACAGAAGATCAGCATTTCCCCCGCTGACAGGACCGAGAGCTGTGTGTTTACACACACAGCTCCCGTTCCCCGCTCTGTAACGAGCGATCGCGTGAGCCCGGCGGCGATCGAGCCCGCCGGGCACACGCACGGGAGTCGGGGGGAGCGGGGGCGCGCGCACGCGCCCCTAGTGGCCGCTCAAAGAGCCGCCGTACAGCTACGGGCTCTCGCCCAGGAGAGCCGACCTGCCGCCGTATAATGACGGTGCGCGGTCGGCTAGTAGTTAAGATGTTTTTTGGTAAATGTGAGATGAGCCTTTGTGTTCTTTTTGGTCAGCAGTGGCTTTGGCCTTCGAACTCTGCCATGGATGTCATTTTTTCCCAGTTTCTTTCTTATTGTTGAATGGTGAACACTGATCTTACCTGAGGCAAGTGACGCCTGCAGTTCTTTAGATGTTGTTCTGGGTTCTTTTATGACCTTCTGGATGAGTTGTTGTCATGCTCTTGCAGTAATTTTTGTAGGCCGGCCACTCCTGGGAATGTTCACCTCTATTCCAAGTTATCTCCATTTGTGGGTAATGGCTCTCCATGTGGTTCACTGGAGTTCCAAAGCCTTAGAAATGGCTTTAAAACCCTTCCAAGCCCAAAACATGTTAATAATTTTTGTTTCTAATCTGATCTTGATTTTTTTTTTTTTTTTAGATTGTGGCATGGTGTGGCTTTTTGTGATCTGTTAGCGTGCTTCACTTTGTCACACTGCTTCTATTTATGGGATTTCTTAAATCAACAGGTGTGGCAAGTGAAATTTAAATTCTGATTCTGCATGGGAGGGGGCAATTACTTTTTCACATTGGGCAAGGCAGGTTTGAACAGCTTTTTTTCTTTTATAAATTAAATAATTTTAAAAACTGCATCTGGGATTTACTGGGGGTTATCTTTGTGCAATATTAAAATGTGTTTGATGCTCTAAATCATTTAAGTGTGAGAAATGGGCAAATTGTATATATATATGTATGTGTATGTGTGTGTATATGTATATATATATATATATATATATTTTCACCTCGCACTTTTGAAAATATTTTATTATATCTTTTCATGTGACAACACTGAAGAAATTACACTTTACTACAGTGTAAAGTAGTTAGTGTACAGATTGTATAACAGTGTACATTTGCTGTCCCCCAAAATAACAACAAACAGCCATTAATGTCTAAACCGCTGGCAACAAAAGTGAGTATACCCCTAAGTGAAAATGTCCAAATTGCATTTCTGTACAGTCTCAAGTGTCTATGCCTACACTATCCCTCATTAACATACATTGCTGGTGGGCGGTTTCTAAATGTTAGGCTAGACCGTTTTTTTTAAATCTAGTTTACAGTTGATGATCTGCAAATACAGTGCAGACAGGATTAAAGCGGAGCTTTACCTATAACAACTTGATAAAAAAAATGTTCTTTAACAAGGAATATACATTACACATTAATAAATATGTTACCGAAATTAGTGTGTGTTTTACATTGCCTCCAGCATTGCTCCTGTTTCTTCTTGCAGGAGGCTGCCATTTTGCTGAAGCCCCTGAGGAGTGGCTCTAATTTTAGGCACCGTGCTGAAAAATAGAGCACAACTGAGCATGTGCAGAGCAGGGCAAGGCCATGTATTACTGGATTTTAAATAGTATATGGTGCTCTATTTTATTTTAATTTTTTTTCGTCTGCCCACCAGCCCTGCACTTATCACATCCAGGTTGAGGGCAGATTTGGCTCCTTCCTGGGTCTCCGACTTCACGGTGGCTTCCTCCTTGGCGACTTCCCCTGCATCACTAGTTTCTCGGTGGCTTCATTCGGCGGCCAATAAGATCGCTTCTCTCGGCCAAATCGGGTCTTAAGACCCAACTGCTTCCTGATTTGCTGGGAGGAGAATCAAGACAACCATAGCAAATATTCGCACAACTGGGTGAGCATCAGTCTCTAATTGTGCTTCTAAAAAAAAATCCATGCTTCCAGTGCCCTGCATGTAGATTAGGGGGGCGGGGCTCCTGCACACCTTATGGACGGGCCACCACTGCTAGCAGGACCTAATTTTCTGATTAAAGTTCCACTTTAATTATTTTCAACATTACCCCACGGCCCCTTCCTAAATATTATAAAGTAGAGCGAGCATTAAAGGATTTTTAAACTAGTAAATGGGGTAGGGTATTGCAACCTGGCCAACTTTTCATCGCCATGTTTACTGTACGTTTGATGGGCTACTACCTACTTGTTATCTTATGATGTGTATGCTATACATGGTATGCTTTTATTCTTCATGATTTTGATTTTGTACCATGCTGATGTACTTTACGGTTATGCTTTGTACAATGTCATGTTGTATTGTACTGTCTGGAAAACTTCAAATAAGATTGTATGTGTGTGTGTGTGTGTGTGTGTGTGTGTGTGTGTGTGTGTGTGTGTGTGTGTATGTATGTGTGTGTATATATATATATAGTGTAATTATTAACTTTTTTTATGTAAAAACATACTGTTGTGCTGGACTTTTATTTTTGCCATTAGGTACAGCTAAAATCACCGGAAGTTTGCCAGAAATCCTTTAAAGATGATGCAGTCACACTGTCTTGTAAAAAAAATACCCCCCGTCACTTCTATAACTTGAGGAATGTTTACGTGGAGGAAGGTAAATCTATTGATGAAGTCATTGACTTGTGTAATTTAATCACTGATGGTCTATATTTTAATGACCCTGAACAATTATAATGCAGCATGGAGCACAGAAGTGTTATTAGGGAGTCGTTGGTGCAAAATTTTAACTGGGCTGCCTGAAAATCTCAAACACTCCCTCAGCTTTCCCACTCAACCTTGAAGTGTTGGCACTAAGACTAATGTTCAATTCTTTATAATCATACCAGATATAATTTCACATAAGCACACTGTTTTCTTGGCACCCACTTTAGGTATACCATAGAAATCACAGGTGGTGTGGTTGAGTATTAATAGGATTGCTCTGCATCCACTGCTAGATACTGTATTTTCCTACAAACCCTTTAATAAAAAAACACAATATTTTGCCATCTTTCATTTTGTGCATCATCTTCCTAACATTAATGTGATAACATGTTGTATATCTTAGCAATGGTTATCACATTAATTCTGAATTAATTAATTGGTCCTTCCTTCCCTTTGTTTTGTTTTTTTTGTTGTTTTATTTTTTATTATAAATATTTCTTATTGAAACTTCATATTGAAATGTCTCAACATTTTAACCACTTCAGCCTCGGACCATTTTGCTGGTCAATGACCGGGCCACTTTTTGCGATTCGGCACTACGTTGCTTTAACTGACAATTGCGCGGTCGTCCGACATGGCTCCCAAACAAAATTGGCGTCCTTTTTTTTTTCCCCCCACAAATGGAGCTTTCTTTTGGTGGTATTTGATCACCTCCTGTGGTTTTTATTTTTTGTGCTATAAACAAAAATAGAGCGACAATTTTGGGAAAAAAAATATATTTTTTACTTTTTGCTGCAATAAATATCCCCCAAAAATATAAAACAATTATATTTTTTATTTTTTTTATTCTAATGGAGATGCCGCAGAGAACTGGGCATTTAAATAACTGCATACCATGCAAAAATAGCATTTACCAAGAAGTTCTTGCGTGAATTTCAGAGGCATTATATTGACAAGTCTCCCTACATTTATGTTGTAGTGTTGTAATTTGAATGCTTATAATGTAGACTTAAAAAGGAATTAAACCCTATCCTTTATTATTATTATTATTATTATTATTATTATTATTATTCATTATTCAGGATTTATATAGCGCCAACAGTTTACAGTTAAAGTGGCCATATCATGTTATCTGTTACTTACATTTGACCTCCTGAACACTGTGCATTACTTACTTGTCACCCCTGTATACTGTGCTTTTCATGTCTGCACTACACTCTTCTAAAATCTGCCTCGTCCATTGTGTGTGCTTGAACAACAGCAAAATAGCCTTAGGTTTTATTTAACTATACTACCTTTAAGTCCCTGCTACTATGCAATTTGGCCACACTAACCATCCACATGCCACAATACTGCTCTCCACAGGGTGCCCCAATCTCTTATAATTCTATTAACATCCCTTCTAGGTAAATCTATAGTCACCCATACTTTTATCCCAGGGGTGGCCAGAGGTCCAATCACATCTTTTAAGATCAGTACAGAACAGGAATGGGCTGGGACAAAAATGTGGCCCTGGACTTTATCCAGACTGGCCCACTTTGACAGGCCCCTCCCATCCTGCACCCCCCCACGGCCACCCGCACCCCATCTCCCCCTTTACCAGCCACTAGCCGTTCGACTTTATTCGAGTAGAACTACTGGTACTGGTATTCTTATAGGCAGTACCAGTGGCGAAGCTAGACATTATTTCACCCGGGGCAAGGAATCAGTTCGGTGCTCCCCTTCTGGGACAAGATTAGGCAGAAATGAGAAACTCCCAGGCCATAGCTGTGGAGTCAGCTGTCTGTCCCCTCCCCCATGCTCCTCTGTCGTTGTCGCTGCTCCTCTGGTCCTCCCCCTGCTTCTCTGTTCCCCCCCCCAGGTGAGCACTGCATGGAGGGAGAGGAGGTGAGCGCTGCAGGAAGGGAGAGACAGAGGAGCGGAGGGGGGCAGAGGTCCGCTGTCACTGAAGCTGGCCCACTGAGCCATCGGCCCACCGGGAAACTCCCTGTAGTCCCAATGGCCAGTCCATCCCTGGTAAAGAATGTTTGGTTAATGTCACATTCATTGCTTTAAGTATTTATTCTCCATGGTCTCTTTCTACATTTTATATGGCCAACAAGGACAAGGTGCCTGTTTCCACAAAGAAAGGAAATCCTTCTGTTCTGTTTTAGGTCTGTCACTCAGTGTGTTTCATTCTCAAATAGCAGAGTGTGGCTTTGTGTTAGTATTTGTGCCTGGAACAAGTAAAAATAATGATCTGGTTAATGACATTTGTTTCCACCCATCCAGATTCCCCACAAATACAGCGATCTGTTAGAGTGCATTTTCAGCTGGATGAGTCCTCTCCAGAAGAGAAACCTATTTACGACTCGCCTGTGGTTCTCTACTCACTTCCCATTAGCTGGTCTGGTAAGTACGTCAGTGAGTTTATAATAAACGGATCGTTTGATTTAGGGTCTGATGTGGACCACTAATTGTCACTTGCATGTGAACTTCAGCAAAGAATGTGGGGATTTCAAGTACCTGTGACTGGCCTGTTTTGATCACGCATTGGAGGCCTGTAGCATGCTATCTAAATCTTTAGCTATCTAACAGAGATAACCCTGTTGCACATGTAGTGTTTACCCTTTGATGAGCCACTGATGTATGGGTTCCCTGTTTCTAGTG
Organism: Rana temporaria; assembly: GCF_905171775.1. Taxonomy (NCBI): domain Eukaryota; kingdom Metazoa; phylum Chordata; class Amphibia; order Anura; family Ranidae; genus Rana; species Rana temporaria. The sequence goes on along the minus strand of NC_053489.1, from coordinate 403,233,117 downwards.
ATAACCACCATCCAGGCAATACTGCACCCTCTGACACGCCAAGGCTGGAGGAAAAGATGTTCATTTGGGTGGAACATCCCATCCCAGCAAATTACTATGCTATAGTAACAATTTACAAACTTGATATGATAAAATCTAATTTCATAGGGTAGCTAAAAAGCTGGCTTAATGGGGTAAAATCCATGCTTACTAGGCCCTTCTGACTGAACCTCAAATGTGACGGTGTACCACAGCCGGACTACTTATGATAAACACTAATAAAGCTGAAATCTAGGCAGATCTAAAAGACACAATTTAATGCAGCTGTGCAATCCTTCCTACATCACTCAATTTATTTTTCATGTATTTTTAAAAGCAAGAATTTAAAAGTATTTTAACTACTTGCCGCCTGCCCACCGTCAAATGACGGCGGAGCGGCTCTCGTTCTGGGTGGATGTAATTTCAGAACGGCGGCACTCGCATGCCCACAGCGATCGCGGCCGAGCTGTGTTGCTAGGACATGGCGTGACCCTGATCTCTGTAAAGAGCCGCAATTCGCGGCTCTTTTACCATGTGATCGGCTGTGTCCAATCACAGCCGGTCACATGTAAACACGGAGATGCTGGTAATCTGCTCTCCTCACCTCACAGTGACAGTGTGTGTGGCGAGGAGAGACGATCAGCGGCATCTCCTCACAGGGAGACATGTAGGAATGTAATCGGAGCACTGATAATCAGTGCCCTGATGACATTTAATTTGTTATACTGTAACTAATCAGTGCCCACCATTGCTTACCAGTGCCAGAAATCAGTGCCCACCAGTGGCACAAATCAGTGCCCATTAGCAATGCCAGTCAGTGCTGGCTATCGGTGACACCTATTAGTGCTGCCCAGCACTGCTGTCAATCAATGCCCATCAGTGCCACCCATCAATGCCCATCAGTACTGCCTATCCATGCCGCCTATCAGTGCCCATCAATGCCACCTATCAGTGCCTCCACATAAGTGCTGCCTCATCCATGCCCACCAGTGCTGACTCATCAGCGCACATCAGTGAAGGCGGAAAATTGCTTAGTTACAAAATTTACTGACAGAAACTAAGTAAACATTTGTTTTTCACCCAGCAGTGATTAAATACCAAAAGAAAGCTTTATTTGTGTGAAGAAAATGATAAAAAATGTGTTTCGGTACAGTGTTAAATGACCGCACAATTGTCATTCAAAGTGTGACAGCGCTGAAAGCTGAAAAAAGTCTTGGGCAGGAAGGGGGTGTAAGTGCCTGGTAGGGAAGTGATTAATGTCACCTGGTATTGGCCTCTTGCAGAGTCTGTACAGCGGTGCTGGAATCTGAGAGGAAGAAGCGGCATAAGAAGCTATTCAGTTAATGCGCCGATAAGGGAGATGAGCTCCTCAGACTGAGGACATCTAGTCTAGTGGCATAAGGCCCCTTTCACAAGGACGGATAGAAAGTTGCTTTTAGCTGTGGATTTTACCACAGCTAGAAGCACACAATGCTTTTCTATGACAACCTTCACACACTACGGTTACCTGCGGTTTTGTTACCCGCGGTTTTGTGTGGATAGAAAAAATAGAACTGAATGCGTCCAGCTGTGATGTCCCGCAGCTATTGCCACATAACCGCAGGTAACTGCAGTGCACTGTGTCAGCTGCGTTTGGTATGAATCTTGAGGGGGAACTCCACGCCAAATTTCAAATAAAAAAACGGCATGGGTTCCCCCTCCAAGAGCATACCAGGCCCTTGGGTCTGCTATGGATTTTAAGGGGAACCCCCGAACGCCTAAAAAAAACGGCATGGGGGTCCCCCCAAAATCCATACCAGACCCGTATCCGAGCAGCAGCCCACCCGGTCAGGAAAGGGGGTGGGGACGAGCGAGCGCCCCCCCTCCTTAACCGTGCCAGGCAGCATGCCCTCAACATGGGGAGGTAGGTGCTTTGGGGCAGGGGAACGCCCTGCGGACCTCCCACCCCAAAGCACCCTGTCCCCATTTTGATGAGGACAGGGCCTCTTCCCGACAACCCTGGCCGTTGGTTGTCGGTGTCTGCGGGCGGGAGCTTATCGGAATCCGGGAGCCCCCTTTAATAAGGGGGCCCCCAGATCCCGGGCCCCCCACCCTAGGTGAATGAGTAAGGGGTACATTGTACCCCTACCTACCCATTCACCTGGCGGATTTAAAAAAAAAAAAACACACTACACAAGTAATTTATTAGTCAGCTCCGGGGGGCATTCTGCCGGGGCCCCCGCTTTCTTCTTTTAAGCTCTTTTACGAGCGAGGGCCCCAGGCTTCTTCGATGTCTTCCGCCGGGGGGGCGGTCTTCACTGCCGTCTGGTTCTCTTCCACCGGGGGGGTGCTTTCTTCTTTAGCTCTTTTACGAGTGCCCCCTGGGCTTCTTCTACGTCTACCGCCAGGGGGGTGCCGGTCTTCACCGCTGTCTGGTTCTCTTCCGCCGGGGGGGATCCCGGTCTTCACCGCCGTTTGGTTCTCTTCCGCCAGGGGCCCCCGCTCTCTTTAGCTATTTTACGAGTGGGGGGCCCGGCCTTCTGTTGCCTTCTGCCTTCTTCTTCTCTTCTTCGATGTTGACACGTCGCTTCCTTCCCCTACAATGCTGTGTGCGCGGCTCGCACCGATTTTTATATAGGCCTCTTATGACGTCACAGGCATATGCGGGTTCCCCTTAAAATCAATAGCAGACTCAAGGGCCTGGTATGCTCTTGGAGGGGGAACCCATGCCGGTTTTTTATTTGAAATTTGAGTTCCCCCTCAAGATTCATGCCAAACGCAGCTGACACAGTGCACTGCAGTTACCTGCGGTTATGTGCCGATAGCAGCTGGACGCATTCAGTTCTATTTTTTCTATCCGCACAAAACAGGTAACCGTAGTTAGTGTGTGAAGGGTGTCATAGGAAAGCATTGTGTGCTTCTAGCTGCGGTAAAATCCGCAGCTAAAGGTACCATTCTATCCGTCTGTGTGAAAGGGGCCTTATGCCACTAGACTAGATGTCCTCAGTCTGAGGAGCTCATCTCCCTTATCGGTGCATTAACTGAATAGCTTCTTATGCCGCTTCTTCCTCTCAGATTCCAGCACCGCTGTACAGACTCTGCAAGAGGCCAATACCAGGTGACATTAATCACTTCCCTACCAGGCACTTGCACCCCCTTCCTGCCCTCTTGCCCAAGACTTTTTTCAGCTTTCAGCGCTGTCGCACTTTGAATGACAATTGCGCAGTCATGTAACACTGTACTGAAACACATTTTTTATCATTTTCTTCACATAAATAAAGCTGTTTTTTTATTAAAAAAAAAGACCACCAAAGATTTTGACTTAGTTTCTGTCGGTAAATTTTGTAACTAAGTAATTTTCCGCCTTCACTGATGCGCGCTGATGAGTCGGCACTGATAGGCTGAGCTGGTGGGCATTGATGAGGCGGCACTTATGTGGAGGCACTGATAGATGGCAATGATGGGCACTGATAGGCGGCATGGATAGGCGGTACTGATGGGCATTGATGGGTGGCAGTGATGGGCATTGATAGCAGTGCTGGGCAGCACTGACAGGTGTTGCTGATAGTCAGCACTGACTGGCATTGCTAATGGGCACTGATTGGTGCCACTGGCATTTTTTCGGCGTACGGGGGTTCCCCTTAAAATCCATAGCAGACCCAAGGGCCTGGTATGCTCTTGGAGGGGGAACCCTTGCCGGTTTTTTATTTAAAATTTGGCGTGGAGTTCCCCCTCAAGATTCATACCAAACACAGTGCTTGGTATTGGCAGGGATCCAAGTCGGATCCCCATTCAATATCGTGCCACGGCTAAACGCAACCACAGCTAAAAGCACTGTACACAAATGCAGCTGATCGCTGTGCCTGGAGTCAAAACATGAACATGCTTTTATCTGCGGAAAAAAGGCCGTCCGTGTGAAAGGGGCCTAAAAGTACTGCAGGAGAAATTTTTGGATTGACTGTTAATATTGCAACAAAGATAGTTTTATTATCTTGATTTTTATTTTGTTGTTTTTGGCTGGAGTTCTGTTTTAATCGTATCAGTATTTTCACTAATGCTACATTATCCTAAACCTTTATAAAGTATTGTGCTCTGGGGCACTTGCTTAGTCTTTTGTGGCCATTGCAATTCCATAGAAATAGGTAATAGTACTAATGTGTTCAGCTGTGCTTAGAGCAGGGTTTATTTCTAACCCCTTTCTCTGTGGGTCCCAACAAACGCCTACAATAGGTGGAATCTCACTGTATAGAAGTGGAAATGGATTGTGCCATATAATATTCCTTTTACTGACCCGTTTCAGATGACTGCACTTTACTTGGACATGTAGAAGGAAACTTGGTCTCTGTTCCAGATCATCAGTACTTTAGTAATATCCCGAAAGGTAACTCTGGAGATCGCTTCAACCTGTGAGTATATTTAGTTACTGTATTATTACAACATGTTTTACAAGAAAAAATAATAATTAGAGGGCGTGTTTTTTTTTCAGATACAGTTTTATGTGTAATGCTCAAGCAGCTTCACGCACTCTGCATCGGAGGAAGAAGGACATACCTTTTAAAACCCGCAGTGCTCCAGCGTACACCCTAGTCATAGATCTGGTAAATGGTTCGATTACAGCTGCTGTGTATATATAAGAACATTGTAATTTCCCTCTCATCACTTTCCCTATTGACTTTTTGGCTTCTCATCCTTTTGGCAAATTTGGCAAATACTCCTTTTGTTTGAAAAAAAAAAAAAAGAGAAAATTACACAAAGGAGGAAAGACGTCCACATGACACATCAAGATTATTTTAATATAATATCTTACACTATTGGGTAACAGTTTGGAAAAAATGTATTATCCAAACTATGTAAAGTCCTGGTATCCTATTCTCTTTCATTTAGAAATATAAAAAAGTCTGTTGCCTTGGTCAACAATCAGATTCCAGCTGAAAGTAACAAACTAAGATGATGAGTGCAAGCATCCGAGTGATGCTATGGATCACATCTCGGCTTCTTATAGTGTGTGAATTATTCCAACATATCCTCACATAATAAAAGTCAAGTAGATTTTTTTATTTTTTTTCCATAGGTGTACCTACTGGGCCAGATTCACAAAGAGATACGACGGTGTATCTCCTGATACACCGTCGTATCTCTGACTTGGGCCCGTCGTATCTATGCGCCTGATTCATAGAATCAGTTACGCATAGATATGCCTAAGATCCGACAGGTGTAACTGTGTTACACCGTCGGATCTTAACTGCAATTTAAAAATGGCCGCGGGGGGCGTTCTCGCTGATTTACATTGAGAAATATGTAAATCAGCCAGATACGCCAATTCACGAACGTACGCGGGCCCGACGTAGTGTTGTTACAACGTTTACGTAGCGGTTTTTACGTAGCGGCAGCGGATCTTAAATCACATAGGTCACGCGGATCTTAAGATCCGCTGATCTATGTGAATCTAGTCCACTGTTTTGGTATTTCCCACAGATTT